>NC_045597.1:116777337-117404155 GCF_009762305.2 Zalophus californianus | reverse complement strand
CAACAAAATACTTTTCAAGATTCAGATTACTATTGAAATTTTGTCAGTGACTTTTCCTTATACTTAATCCTAGAGAGTGATTTTCAAATGAAAGCAACAGCTCCTTTCTATTTGAGAAATGTAAAGCTCCTCTCTGCTTATCCATCAGTGAACTTATCTGATTTTGCTTTTTCAGTTCAAATACAAAGAAGTTTATGAGCACATCAAGGCAAATGGATACACACTTGGCCCCAAAGACGTTCCATTTGTCCATGTCCGGAGGGTCAACGATGTTACCAGTGAGGTACTGTGAATGTTCATTCTGTGGGGGAAGTATTGAGTTTCAGAAGACCATGGCTTTGAAATAAGTCAATCAGATAAAGACAATATGGTCATATGTGGAATTTAAGAAGCAAAACAGGATCATAGGGGAAGAGAGGAAAAAATAAAACAAGACAAAATCATACAGGGAGACAAACCATAAGAGACTCTTAATCATAGGAAAAAAACAGCGTTGCTGGAGGGGAGGGGAGGGGAGGTTGGCAGATGGGGTAACTGGGTGATGGACATTAAGGAGACATGTGATGTAATGAACACTGGATATTATATAAGATTGATGAATCACTGAACTCTACCTCTGAAACTAATAATATGTTATATGTTAATTAGTTGAATTTAAATTAAAATAAAAATTAAAAAGACCATGGCTTTGTTTGAAATGCATTAAGAGTCTACTGTACCTTAGTTAGAAATTTATACATCAGCAAGGAGTAAGAGGGTCCTTTTAGTTACCATTTTGATACTTGTATCGATTGGCAACGTTTTTCTGTATTTGGTAATGCCATTGTAGAGACCTAATTCATAGATTATAATGAAATTCCTTTTTTGACATTTGTATTTAAAAAATCTTTAATAAATTTGCATTTTAGTCTGACTCATGACCCTGGTTTTCTATATAAATGATTGGTTTGTATATCTGATCCGATCCAATCATCTGATAGAATATGGAAGTCTTTGTGCTCAAAATTCTTCACCTAAATAAAATAAGTACCATTTTCTCCTTTTTTCCTAATCTCAGTCACTTTCTTTAACCTTAATTGCCCCCCTTATGGCTCTTTATGTAGAATATTTGATTGTTGATTAGTCAACCGACGCCCTCTTCTTTCTACGCTAAATACCTGGAATGGTTTTTCTTCCAATGTAGAGATTGTATCGACAATTGTACCACAAACTGAAAGACAAGATTCACACAACTCCTGACACACCTGAAATCCGCCAAGTAAAGAAGACACAAGAGGCTGTCAGTGAGGTGGGTATTTTCTTAGGAGAGAGGGCAGTCTGTGGAACCCAGGGAGGAATGTCAACCATTTGGTCTCTAATGTGTGTGTTTCTGGGCATTTTTTTTAGTTGATCTACAAATCAGACTTCTTCAAGATGCAAGGCCACATGATCTCAATGCCATACACACCCCAAGTGATCCATTGCCGCTACGTGGGAGACATCACTAGTGATGTAAGCATCTCATAGGGGTCTTTCTGAAAGGCTCTTACCAAGAGGCTGTCTGCATTTAAGCCAACCAGGGTCTTTGAAAAGTCTTCTGCACTGAGTACTTCTAAACTGAGTATATAACCTGGAGGTGAAATTGTGTGGAAGCAGGACCCCACATTTCTCCAATTATGGAAATAGTAGTAGTAAGAGGACCACCTGGGAATGTAAGATTCGCTGGCCACCATTCTGCATTCAACACTGAATCCTTACCAGCTCCTCACTCTATACAGTCTCTGTCCTGGGTCCTGTTCAGTACTCTCCTCCTGCTCATCCCCAGTCCCATCCCCTTTAACAACTTCCTCCTGCCATTTTTTTTTTCCTCCTTAAATGTTTCTTTCTCCTAAAAGACCATTCCATTCAATCTAAGCTTTTCTCCCATCAGTGTAACAATAACAAATAGCAGTATTCTCCTCAGGTCCAGATCAGAGATTAAATTTTAAAACCTCTGATTCATTTGGGCACAAGCAAACTAAGAATAGAGGGTGGGTGTGTTCAACCAAAAAGAAAAATAGTATAAAAGTGTCACTACTCTTATTTGTTCCTGGTTTATATTTACTCATGGCCAGCTATATTTCTGTTTCTGCCACACAGATTAAATATAAAGAGGACTTGCAGATCCTCAGGGGACTGGGCTGCTTCCTGTATGACACTCCCGACATGGTTCGCTCCCGGCACCTGCGCAAACTCTGGGTGAGTGCACACCTTCACGACATGTAGCTACCCCTGCACAGCTTCCATACATCCCGTCACCAGCTACAAGGTGCTGGACAGAGAGAATCTTTGCCTGCAGCTACTTTTAAGGGGAAATTTACCATTAACCAACTTGAACCAGTTGTGACCCACTTAAGCTGATACATGCCTCTGTGAAAGGTGATAAACTCAGTGAAATGACAGTCATCTTTGTTGGGATGGGAAGACAATCCAGGGTACATGAAAGGCCTGCTCAAGTCTCACATGCCAGCACATGAAAGGTAGTGTGTGACCATGGCATGCAATTCCTTAAATGATCAATTAACTTCTATTTCCATTGTGTTTTTAAGTCTAACTACCTGTACACTGATAAGGCAAGGAAGATGCGAGACAAGTACAAAGTTGTGCTTGACACTCCGGAGTACAGAAAAGTGCAGGAACTGAAGACACATCTGAGCGAGGTAAGGATGCTGAACCTGTCACTATAAAGTGACTTGTTCCTCCGGTGACTACATTGGGCAAAAAATCCCCTCTGCCTTTAATTACGGAGTGGCTTCCATATCTAAGCAAGTCAGTGTACCTCATTTTGCCTCAGTTTACTTATTTTGTTCCCTTTTGATGAGATGAAGATATTGATACTTGACTACAAAACCGAATTTACTTCAAAACTCCCTCTTTAATCCCTGCTATCAGAAACCCTAATCATGGCAGTGCCATTGGAAAAGTCTTTAATGGCTCCCTGCTCTGCTGCCCACTCAACAAATCCTAGACTACTTAGTTTCATTTTCAACTGGCTCTGAGGCTTCTGAGTTATCACAGCTAATTGTGTATAGATCTCATGCTCTCACCTACACTCTTGGTTCCTTTCAAGGGGTAGACCCCATCTTGTTCAGATGTGTAGTCCGTAGTGCCTTGGCTGTAATAAATGGCCATGTTTGCCAGTGACTCAATGTGCTTTGTAAAGATAAGGGCATTCCACAAATGTAAATGGTCTTTCTTATTACAGGTGAGTTGGCCATTCTCATTCAACTTCCATTTTGTCTTATGGCCTCATCAGGCTTCACCGAGCTAAGCCACACATTGGCTGTCAGGCCACTTCATTGACTCCCCATTTTCAGTGGTCCTGATGGCTGCTAAATAAGAATCACTTATGCTGTTAGACTTAGAGATGTCCTGGCAAACCAAATGTTGCCCTTACTAGGGAGTGTGCAGCTTCCTAAACTCCTAGTGAGCTAGAGGCAGAGGATGATTAATTCTTTAGCTTTTACAAATGCTACATTGAGCCCCTATGCTTTGCTGAAAGCTTACATGTATTGCTTCAGCCGGCACTAGCCCTTAGCCAGGAATGCTTATGTTCTTCTGTCTCAGCAAGGTTGTGCTTCGCTATACTGGCTGTGTATCAGAATCACCTGGGAAATATTTCTAGACTACTCCTGAGTGGACTCCGACTCCCCAACCTCCCACCAGACTTTCTGATTCTCTGTGTCCGGACATCTGCATGCTTTTAGTTGCTCCATAATAATTCTAACATGCAGCCAGTGTTAGAAACCACTGCTTTAAGTATCACATCTGTCCTCCAGCTGCCACATAATAAAACATCGAATGGCAACTTAACATGCTTATTGGTATCTCTAAAATACCTTTATTTCTCTTGGCTGTTTGGATTCAGAATTATCTAAAACTTTAATTTCTCCTTTTCCCAATTCCTATTGGGATTCTGTGTGTCTTATGCTCAACATTGAGGAAGAAGAATAGCTGTTCTCCAATAATTCATTTTCTCCCACACTTGCCTCACTGGTAGAATGATGTGAATTTGATAAAATATTGATCCACTTCTTCTATTTTTTGAAAGATTTTGAGAAAGGTTGGTATTAATTCTTTGAATGTTTGCTAGAATTCACCAGTGAAGTCTTCTGACCTTTTATTTGTTGGGAAGTTTTTAATTATTGATTCGACCTCCTTACTAGTAATTTGTTCAGATTTTCTATTTTGTCATGATTCAGGGTTGGCATGTTGTATGCTTCCAAGAATTTATCTGTTTCTTCCAGATTGTGTGATTTGTTTAGCACATAATTGTTTATAGTAGTCTCCTTGATACTTTGTATTTCTGTGGTGTCAGTTATAACATCTCCTTTATTCCTGATTTTGAATTCTCTTGTCTAGCTAATGGTTTGTCAATTTTGTTTATCTTTTCAAAGGACCAGCTCTTTCATCAACCTTTTATATTTTTAGTTTGTATTTTATTTATTTCTTCCCTGATATTTATTTCCTTCTTTCCACTAACTTTGGGCTTCATTTGTTCTTCTTTTTCAAGTTTCTTGAGGTGTAAAGTTAGGTTGTTAATTTGAGACTTTTCTTGTTTCTTGAGGTAGGCATTATTATGAACTTTCCCCTTAGAACTCTATCCCATAAGTTTTGGTATGTTACATTTCCATTTGTCTCAAATTTTTTTTATTTCTCTTTTGATTTCTTCTTTGACCCATTGTTGTTCAGTATCCACATATTTGTGAATTTCCCAATTTTCTTCATGTAATTAATTTCTAGCTTTATCCCATTGTGGTTTGAAAATATGCATGATATGATTTCAATCCTCTTAAATTTCCTGAGGCTTGTTTTGTGGCCTAACTTGCAATCTATCTTGGAAAATATTCTATGCACTTGAAAAGAATATGTATTCTGTTGCTTTTGGATGGATGTTCTGTAAATATCTGGTCTACTCTATCATTTAAGGCCAATGTTTCCATATTGATTTTCTGTCTGGATAATCTATGCGTTGATGTAAGTGGGGTATTAAAGCCCCCAACTATTGTTGTATTGCTTTTCTCTGTTTAGGTCTGCTAATGTTTGCTTTATATATCTACATGCTCTTATGTTGGGTGCATATTTACAAATATGTCTTTTTGTTAGATTGGCCTCTTTGTCATTATGTAATGCCCATCTTTGTCTCTTATTAGTCTTTAAAGTCTGTTTTGTCTCATATAAGTGTAGCTACTCCACCTTTCTTTTGATTTCCATTTGCATGGAATATCTTTTTTTATCCTTTCACTTTCAGTCTCTGTGTGTCCTTATATATAACGTGAGTCTCTTGTAAGCAGTATATAGATAGGTCTTGTTTTTTATTTTTTATTTTTTTAAGATTTATTCACCTATTTTAGAGAGAACAAGCGTGAGTGGGAGGGGTAGAGGGAGAAGGAGAAGCTCAAGCAGACTCCATGCCAAGCACAAAGCCTGACAGGGCTTGATACTACCACCGCAAGATCATGACCTGAGCTGAAACCAAGAGTCAGACATTTAACCAACTGTGCCACCCAGGTGCCCAGTAGGTTTGTTTTTTTTAATCCATTCAGCCACTCTATGTCTTTTGATTGGAGAATTTAGTCCATTTACATTTAGATTAATTATTAATATGTATGTGTTTATTGCCATTTTATTGTTTTCTGGCTGTTATTATAATCCTTCTCTCTTCCTTTCTTTTGCTCTCTTCCTTTGTGGTTTGATGATTTCTTCTAGTGGTATGCTTATATTTCTTTCTTTTCATCTTTTGTATATTTCCTGTCAGTTTTTACTTTATGGTTACCATGAAACAATTTGTAACAACTTGTATTTATAACAGTCTTTTTTAAGTTGATAACAACTTAAGTTTGATCCCACTGTAAAGCTCAACATTACTCCCCCTGCCATGTTTTATGTTTTTAATGTCACATTTTACACGTTTTTTGTCTTGTGTATCCCTTACCTAATTGTAATCATAGTTGTTTTTACTTCTTTTGTCTTTTAACCTTCGTACTGGTGATTAATTCACTACCTTTACTGTATATTTACCTTTCCAGTGAGATTTATTTTTCACATGTATTATTATCACTAATTAGCACCCTTTCTTTTCAGCTTAAAAAAATCTCTTTAACATCTCTTGTAAGGGTGCTTTAATGAAGATGAACTCCTTTAGCTTTTGCTTGTCTAAAAAACTCTCTTCTTCACTTCTGAATATTAATTTGCAAGGTAGAGTATTCTCCGTCAGAAGTTTTTTCTTTCAGCACTTGGAATATATTTTGCCACTCCCTCTGGTCTGCAGTTGAAAAATCTGCTGATACTCTTATGGGGGGGGGGGTTCCAATGTATGTAACAAGTTGTTTTTCTCTTGCTGCTTTTAATAGTTTCTTCTTATCTTTAACTTTTGACATTTTAATTATTATGTGTCTTGGTGTGGGTTTCTCTGGGTTCCTCTAATTTGGAACTTCCTGGGCTTCCTGGATCTGGATGTCTGTTTTCTTCCCCAGCATAAGGAAATTAATATTTCAGCCATTATTCTTTCAAATAAGATTTCTGTCCCTTTCTCTCTTTTCCTTCTGAAAGTGTTGTGATACAAATGTTAATCTATCTGATGCTGTCCCACAAATCCCTAAGGCTATTTTCACTTCTTCTTCATTCTTTTCTCTTTTTGCTGCTCTGGTTAGGTGAGCGCCACTGCCTTGTCTTCAAGTTGACCAATCCTTTCTTCTGCTTTAGCTAGTCTGCTATTGAACCCCTCGAGTGTATTTTTCAGTTCAGTTACTGTATTATTTTTCAGTTCAGTTACTGTATTATTCAGCTCTGTGACTTCCGCTTGATACTTTCTTATATTTTCCATCTTTTTGTTGACATTCTCACTGTGTTCATTCTTCTTTGCAGTTTGGTGAGCATCTTTATGACTGTTAACTTAAACTCTTTATCGAGTAAACAAACTCCATTTTATTAAGGTTTTTTCTGAGTTTTAGCTTGTCCTTTCATTTGGAACATATTCCTGTGTTTCTTCATTTTGCTTGACTCTCTGTGTTAATTTCTATACAATAAGTGAAACAACCACCTTTCCCAATCTTGAAGGAATGGCCTCATGTAGGAAGTGAAACTTGTTGTTGAACCCCGTCTCACCTCTTGGTTGTCTCTCAAACCTTTACGCTTGTGCAAGTAGACCGTTCTATTTTTATTAGTTCTCAGTAGTTGAGGATGTGCCAAGACCATGCAGTGTCCCAAAGGGGAGGATCTCAGCACCTAGATATAGGCTGACTGGAAGCCAAACCCTCAGGCATCAGCTTTTAAATGTATGCAAATACATACAATCCTAAGGGACTGCACGCATAAACCCTGCTGGCCACCAGAGCCAGGCAATCTGGAGGTGTCCCCTGGCTGGTAATCATAGAAATCAGGACTCCAGGGGTGCCTGGGTGGCTTAGTCATTAAGCGTGTGCCTTCGACTCAGGTCATGATCCCAGGGTCCTGGGATTGAGCCCCGCATCGGGCTCCCTGCTCAGCAGAGAGCCTGCTTCTTTCTCTCCCTCTGCTGCTCCTCCTGCTTGTGCTCTCTCCCTGTCAAATAAATAAATAAAATCTTAAAAAAAAAAAAGAAAGAAAGAAAGAAAGCAGGACTCCATACCAGTGTATAAGTTCTTTTCTGGGTGAAACCAGCAAGCTGGAGCGAGGCAAAGGTAGAGAACCAAGATAGCATCTACAACCTTTGTTCCTTGTTGGCAGCTCTATAGGCCACTAAACATGCATCATACCTAAAGCCTATCCCTCAGGCCAAAGATCCAGGACAAGCAAAGAGACCTCCTTCACAGAAAGACTGGGCGTATGCTCCAGTCTGCTGTCTGTGCAGTTCCCCTGGGGTGGTAGCCTACCAAGAACTGTCTTTCTGATTTCCATAGTCCTGGGGACCCAGAAATAAAAGTCCCCCCCCCCAGGCTACCACTGCAAAGCAATCAAGGGGTATCCCCAGGTTGGCAGCTGCAAAAATCAGGGACCAGAGGTGTAAAAGGCTTCCCCACAGGAGATATTAGCACTCCAAAGCATAGCAGAGGGTAAGAATGAAGATAGTAAATGCCCTCTAAGTTCTCTGAAAAGGATTTTGGTCCGCCCCAAGATGCATCTTTAATTAGAAGCCTACCCCTCAAGCTGCAGTCATGATGATGAGCTAACAAGCCGCCTTTACAGAAAGACTGAGCTCCTGGGTCTGTTGTCTCTTGCTGTGCCCTGGGGGTGGTAGCTATTTAAGAACTCTTTCTCCATTGGTTACAGTCCTGTGGGACCCACAAGAGTAAGCCCTACCAGCCACCAGAGTTAGATGACATAGAGGTGTCTCCTGGCTGCAGTTGCAAAAATCAGACTCCCAGACAAGGCTGTGAGCTCCTTTCTGGGTGGCCTTTGTTATAACCGCCACACGGCACCAGGAACAACACAAGCTCCCCTGACCTTCAGAGCCAAGTGACCAAGAGGCGTCCTGGAGGTGGCAGCCACAAATATCAGAATGGATGAAATCTTGCCATTTGCGACAACTTGAATGGACCTCAAGGGCATTATGCTAAATGAAATAAGTCAGAGAAAGAGAAATATCATATGACCTTCCTTATATGTGGAATCTAAAATACACATATATGGTGGTTGCCGTAGATGGGAAGTAGTGGGTGGGAGAAATTTAGTTTAAATTGAATTTTAAAAAATTCTGATCAAAATGACTCTTCTGGATTCAGAAGTTCTTTGGTAGAACCTCTAAATCTGTTTTAATAAGGACTTTGGGGGTTTTCGGATCAGGAAAGGTTGGAAAACACTGTTTTAGTAAAAAGTTTGATGGCAAAAGGAAAGTAGAGTTCTTGACTTTTGAATTGTCTTTGAGTTGTATAGATTCTTGACTTTTATACCTCATAGTACTAGCAAGCAGGGGTGTTTTCCCAGGTAGCATAAACAGGGAGGTGTGTGGGGGATGGGCTAGATGGGTGATGGGTAGTAAAGAGGGCACTTGATGTGATGAGTGCTGGGTGTTTTATGTAAGTGATGAATCACTAGCTTCTACTCCAGAAACCTATATTGCACTCCAGGTCAACTAAGATTTAAATTTTAAAAAAATGAAGAAGCATCAACAATGCATACCTAAGTATGGGGGAAATATAATACAAAGAAAATTGTAGAGATGTCATGGGAGAGTTGGGTTTTAGTCCCAGATTTGCTTCCAGTTTGCTGTGTGACCTTGTATAATTCACATGTTCAATACCCCAATTTCCTGAGCTAGAAAATTGGAGTAGATGATTCAGGGTCCTTATAACCATAAGATTCTATGAGTTTGTTGGCTTGCTTTATTTGAAATTTAGCCTGGAAGAAATAGTAAAATTTTATTTAGTTTATCTCTTTTCTTTCAGAAGTAATACAAAAAACAGCCCCAAGCAGATGAGCTACATTTTGTTCCAACTCGTGCTTGTATATAATTTGTAGTTAAAGAAATAGACATGCGTACAGTTGTGACAGTTGCCTACATATGTATATACATATTATTTCCTATATTTTATCTGTTCAACTGGCATTTATATCTATGATTAGAATTTATTTGCTATCCATTTGTACTTCCTAGTTTGCTTCATTATATTAAACTCCCTCAACATTTATCAGAGGACTACTGCTTTTCAGATCTTTTATCCAAGTACAAGATGATAAAAGGATGATAGAGCTGAGCCCCTGCATTCCATGGGCTCATAATCTGTGAGGAGAGATAAACATCAATATGATGAATGCTATCCTATAGGAATAAACAAGACAGTGTGGACTCTATAAACTTTCCAGGCAGATAAGAGGAGGAAGAACATTCTAAGCAGAAAGGGCAATATATGAAAATGGCCATGATGAGTTCTTAAAATTGGAAATAGTTTCAAATATTAAAAGGAGTGTGGGAGAATGTTGGGAAATGAGACTAGAAACATAGGATAGAAGCCAGCTCATGAAGATTCTGGGGTGATGTCTTAATATTAGACTTGATGAAAAGTCATTGAAGAATTACTTCTGAGGATTAAGATATGATTAGATCTGAGCTTTAAGAAAATCTCCTTCTCAGGGCGCCTGGGTGGCTCAGTTGGTTAAGCAACTGCCTTCGGCTCAGGTCATGATCCTGGAGTCCTGGGATCGAGTCCCGCATCGGGCTCGGGGAGTCTGCTTCTCCCTCTGACCCTCTTCCCTCTCGTGCTCTCTATCTCTCATTCTCTCTCTCTCAAATAAATAAATAAAATCTTTAAAAAAAAAAAAAGAAAATCTCCTTCTCAGACTTGTGAAAGATGAAAGAACCATGCAGAGTGGTCCAGTGGAGGACCTAGGAAGGTGTTTTAGGAGCCTCTTGAGGATGTGTAGAGAAGAAATTCTACAAGAGGTCGAACTAGGCAGCGTCTCTGAGAAAGAAGAAGATGAATCAGACTTAAAGACTATTGAAGTCCTCAGTCTCAAATAGATGATTGAGTCCTACGAACAGATGAGGTTACCCGAGGAGAATGTATAGGGTGAAAGAAGCCAACCCTGACTCCAGCCAGTGGCAGCCTTTGGGGAAGGGCAGAAACATAGAAGGAAGCTGAGGAGTGCCTAGAAAGATAAGCCACTTAGGGGAGAGTGTCAGAATGCGAGACAGAGAAGAATGTTTTTAGGAATGAAAATGCTAAGCGGTTTCAGTTGCTACAGAGAACCGTTCTTGTATTTGGCAGTTGTAAAGTTTTTGATAGTCTTCATGAGAGCGACTTCATTGGTGTGGTTGGGTGGAAGCCCAACTGTTGCCTTGAGAAATTAATCAAAAGAGAGAAAAAGAAGAAATACATAGACTGCTTGGCTGTGGAAGGTAGAAACAAGGTCATTGGTAGAGATTGGAAAAGGTTTAGTGAAGGAAGGGACTAGAATTTGTTTGCAGATGAAGGGAGAAGGCTGGAGAAATGGGAAGGTTGAAGATGTAGAGGGTGAGGGTAGAGTTGCTGGCACAAGCCCCTGGAACGGGACAGGTGAGAGAATAGGACCAAGAACGCAGTAGGAGGCTGCAATCTTGGGCAGGCTACAGAATGTCTCTTATTTTGTTACAAGAGAAAAGGAAAAAGAGAGCAAGGGAGGTAAATTATTGCTTTATTGGGTGGAAATGGAGCCTGTTGCAGCAGGACAGGCCCTGGTTTCTTTTTTTTTTTTTTTAAGATTTTATTTATTCATTCGAGAGAGAGAATGAGAGAGAGAGAGAGCACACGAGAGGGGGGAGGGTCAGAGGGAGAAGCAGACTCCCCGCCGAGCAGGGAGCCCGATGCGGGACTCGATCCTGGGACTCCAGGATCATGACCTGAGCCGAAGGCAGTCACTCAACCAACTGAGCCACCCAGGCGCCCCAGGCCCTGGTTTCCTTATGAAGTAAGCACTAAAGGCATCTTCCAGCAGAGAACATAATGTGTCGATGAAGTGGAAATAATGGTAATGACTATTTTATGTCCAGCTGGTTTACAGAGCTGCAGGCAAAAAGCAGAAGTCGATCTTCACCTCAGTTCCTGATACTCCTGATCTTTTAAGAGCCAAGCGAGGGCAGAAGCTTCAGAGTCAGGTGAGATTCATGAACAGAGACTCCTAAACCCGCAGTGCTGGCGTCACCGGGGCTGGTAGCGTGTGGCTGCCCACTCCAGCTCCGTAACAGACTCACACTTGGTTGTCCTTGATGCAGCCTCATGGCTCTTAACTTCTAGCAGTTTTCTGTGGGGCCATCATAACTGTGGTTATGTGGTACATAAACAAGCAATATCATGTCTATTTTTCTAAGTCGTGTGTACAATTTTCGTCACTGGATGAGTGGTCTGTGGACCAAACTGCTTTATTCATTCTGTAGGACCTATCTATTGTTCATGACAAATGAAACCACATTTTATGCATTCAGACAAAAATGGGGAGGGGGGAATATGTCGAGGGCTTTGTCAGAACCCTCTCATTCTTCCATCAGCATTCTTTATCACATGGTTTTAGATCGGGCCATACTCAACCTAAGGGTATTAGGTAACTAAGCGTATGTATGCATGTTTCCAAATGTGGAACACAGACAGAAACAAATGAGCAGAAATACATATGTTAAATGAAAAACCAGGACAACAACAAGTAGACACGATCCTCCCATTGAAGGGTTAGACATGAATGAAAATGATTGAATACTAAATAATAAATGTCTTATCTCTATAACATCTGATGCCTATTTTCTAATCATTTAGTATCTGTATGTTGAACTTGCCACCAAAGAGAGACCCCATCATCACGCTGGAAACCAGACCAAAGCCTTGAAGCATGCTAAAGACATAAAGGACCTGGTCAGTGAGGTAAGTCAGGAATTTGGCACCAAGGTGCACTGGGTTAAAGAAAAAAATCTTGGGGTGCCTGAGTGTCTCAGTTGGTTAAGTGGCCGGCTCTTGATTTCAGCTCAGGTCATGATCTCAGGGTCATGGGATCGAGCCCCACATCAGGCTCCATACCCTGCGGGGAATCTGCTTAAGATTCTCTCTGTCCCTCTCCCTCTGCCCCTTCCTGCTCACAGTCTCTCTCCCTTAGAATATATAAATTATTTTTTAAAGAAATCTTTCTGGGGTGCCTGGGTGGCTCAGTTGTTAAGTGTCTGCCTTTGGCTCGGGTCATGATCCCAGGGTCCTGGGATCGAGCCTGATGTTGGGCTCCCTGCTCCACAGGAAGCCTGCTTCTCCCTCTCCCACTCCCCCTGCTTATGTTCCCTCTCTCGCTGTGTCTCTCTTTGTCAAATAAATAAATAAAATCTTAAAAAAAAATCTTAAAACCTTCCCTTGCTGCCTCTGATCAGGGAACTCATTTCTGTAATTATGCTCAGCAGCATCAAAACACAAAAGGTAAAGCTATTCTCTTATCAAGCCCGATACATAGTGTCCCTAGGCTGGATCTGTGACATGGTTGTGAATTCGGAAGAATGAAAACATTTGAACTTAGGTTTGTCTCTTTTTTCTATCTTTATTTCTTAGAAAAAGTACAAGATTCAATATGAAAAAATGAAGGACAAGTACACCCCCGTTCCGGACACGCCAATCCTCATCAGAGCCAAGAAGGCTTACTGGAATGCCAGTGATGTATGCATCCTTTACTTCTTTCTTCTGTTGTGATGGGACAGCTGAGGTTGTAGTAACTAAGACACAGAAGATAGTACAGTCCTCTGTAGTTCAAAGACCTGGTCCACAACATGGATCATGAGAACAACAACACTGAGACAACAAAAGGCACAAACAGTATCAGTCAGGCACAGTAGCTAAGAATAATGCTGGGAGATGCTAAAAGCTTTGTTTTTCTCGTTGTTCTTCTTTGCAAAACTATAACCCTTTCTTATAATTCTTTGGTAGCATTTGCTAGGGATACTTGACAACTAACTGTTACTTATCCTTAAAGTCATGGTCTTGGAGTCAGCCAAACATGGTTCCAAATCCCGTTGCTGTCACTTGCCTGCTATATGACTCTATATAATTTCTTTAATTTCTCTAAGACTCTGTTTTCTGGTATGTAGAATGAGGATAAGAATTAAGATAATGAAGTTAGACAAAACAAGATAACATTCCTGGCACGGTGCTGGGCTCTTAGTTAACATGCAGAAAATGTTTGTTCCCTTTCTTCTCTTGACCATCTCAATCGTGAGAATGACACATTTGTTAGAATTAGGAGGGACAAACTTTCATTTCCCATACCACATGATCAAGGACACAACTGGCTTTTAGTGGTAATGAGATTACCTGTTAATAAAGATATGAAATTAACTCAGGGTAGATAACCAGTTCTTACTGGTTTCATTTCTCAGAGCCCACCTGCAGATGCATTGCACCCATTACCAGAACCAGAATCCCTGGAGGACTGGGCATACTGGGACTTCAACTCAGCCCAAAGCTCCAGCAACCCCATGACCCCTCAATTTAAGAATATTGCTCTAGGATTTCAGGGCATCTTAAAATCATTACAGTGATCTCTAAACAGAAATGTGAAAGGGCACAACAAAACTGAAACAGTATCTTAGTTCCATAATTTTGTCAGCAATTTTCACTTGGAGCTGAAAGGAGCCTGCTACTTGGATGAGCACCTTGGCCCCTGATCCTATGAGATATCATAGGACCCACACCTGGTGTATAGAGATCCAATGGCCTTACATAAGTGGGCTGAGCACGGAGTGCCAGCATCTCCTGAAACATCCAAGGTAGTTGGCATGCTCTTCACTAAATATAAAATGCCCATGAGTGCTGCTCAGCGCTACAGCATACCAACATACCAGGCACTGGTTCTACACTCTCGGGGTCCAGGGGCAGACCATTTTGCTTAAAATACAAGCTAATAAAGTTGTATACTACCCTCAAAATCTATCCCCTAGGATACTTTTAGTCTTCTTGTGACAACCCCATCTTTATCACTTCAAGGTTACTGTTGAATATTAATTGAACCTAGCCTACTCTATATCACCCCTCTCTGGGAGTAGTTGCACAATGAAATTGGCTCCTAGGGCTCATGATGCCCCAGTGGACAGCCCCATCCCTAGGCCTTTCTCATACCAATGCTGATAACTCTAACCTTTAAAATAGTCCAATGTAACAAGGGTAGTATCTGGCATTGTTTGGCTTTTCTACAGTGGTAAACCCCCCAAGTAGAGTTAAGCAATTTTATGAGTTTATTCATGTGAAAACTTAAATTGCAACATCAGAGAAAAGACACCTTTAATTATGTGTTTGTTCAGCTACCCAAAAAGACTTGAAGTTGGGGGTGCCTGGGTGGCTCAGTCAGTTAACTGTCTGCCTTCGGCTCAGGTCATGATCCCAGAGTCCTGGGATCAAGCCCTGCATCGGGCTCCCTGCTCAGCAGGTAGCCTGCTTCTTCCTCTCCCTCTGCCCACTTGTCTGCCTACTTGTGATCTCTCTCTCTCTCTGTCAAATAAATAAAATCTTTAAAAAAAAAAAAAGACTTGAGGTTGAAAACAGACTGCTCAGAGAAGTACTCATCTTGTGAAAATTAGATGAATCTTCTGAGATATTCTTAGGTTACGGTCAGAGATGTCTCTTGAAATACCAAAGAGATCAAGATTATAAAATAAAGTTGCAGGACTGCTTTATGGAGAAGGCATTTTGATACTAGGAGTTGGAAATTAAATCTTTCTCTTCTTTCCATGTACATTAGTAAGTCTAGGGCTCAAAAAGGTTGTTTGCTTTTTTCTCCTCCCAATTAGCTTTTTGTTTATTTGCTTGTTTTAGATTTAAACAAACTTCTTAAGTAGTTTTAGATTTACAGAAAAGTTACAAAATAGGACAGAGAGTTCCCATATACCCTACATCCTTTTCCCCCTATTGTTAATACCTTACATTATCACGGTACATTTGTCACAATGAGTGAATCCATATTGATGCATCATTATTAATTAAACTCTATTCAGATTTCATTAATTTTCTCCTAATGTCCTTCTCTTCCTGGATGTGAAAATGAGCTTTTTAATCTCTCCTAAATTTATTCATGGGAGAACCTAAGAGAGAAGACTCAAGAGAGTTCGAGCTGAAAAGAACTCAGTTATAACTTGGTGGTTTTTCACAATCTATGTGCTTTTTCTCTTTCTAGCTACGTTACAAAGAAACATTTCAAAAGACCAAAGGAAAATACCACACTGTGAAGGATGCTCTGGACATTGTTTATCATCGTAAAGTCACAGATGACATTAGTAAAGTATGTCCCTAGATATTTCTACTTTGTTGGGCTTAATAACCTACCATCTTTTTTTTTTTTTTAAGTATTCTCCCTTTCTTAAAACTCTCTAGAGAAATGTAGACTTTTTTACATTAAAGTTGGGTAAGACTTATAGCTGTCTTTGTGTTTTTATCACAGGTGAAATACAAGGAGAACTACATGAGTCAGTTGGGAATCTGGTTGTCCATTCCTGATCGCCCAGAGCATTTCCACCATCGGGCAGTTACTGATGCAGTCAGTGATGTGAGTCTCAAAACTTTCTGTTTTTACATATGAATTCATATTCCCATGTGACTTATAAAATCAAACACTGCATAAAAACTGATGAAACAGTCAGATTTTAGATCTTCTATATGGATGTTTAAATCCTAAAACTCACTGCTACATAACTGAGCTTTAACTTGAGAAAGAGAAAGATATATTCAAATTTATAAACTTAATTTTTCTTCTAAATGTATGATATCATATTACAGGACTGGAAGTAATATACTTCATCTAGGAAATAGACTAGTTTTGATCATTTGAAGAGACAACTTCATGAAGCAATGAAGACACATAACAATGCTCACTTTAGAAATTTCAGCTCTCTGTATGAAAATATAGCTGCTGAGCTAATATACTTTCTAGGAAAATATGCCTGTTAAATTTGAATTGCTTTAATTGGTATTAAAAATTAAAATTTCCATATATAATACAACAATACACCATAAAATGAGCAGAAATCAGTATTACTGGAAACTTAAATAATTGTTTTAATACTTTAGTATTATTTATACTTCAGCAGTCAGAGCTTCTATTTGTTGTACCTGTATTGATCTTAGCCTACTACTATTTGGAGATAGGTTCTTAAAATTCTTTGATGATATTCTTCTCCCAGGTAAAATATAAAGAAGATTTGACCTGGCTTAAGGGCATTGGGTGCTATGCCTATGATACCCCTGACTTCACTCTGGCTGAAAAGAACAAGACTCTCTACAGCAAGGTATGTCTACTCAAGGATAAGAACGACCTGCATTTAACATATTCCAGTGCCCACAGAGAGAATCAGTACTGAAGAAATAGCTTTTCATATGTCTCTCTCTATCCTTGCTTCTAGACCCTGTAGTTGGAGTACATACTGAATGGTTCACTCTATTTAGAAAGTTTCTTAGTACTGACCTCACTGACTATAGTCATCATTTATTTATATCATTTATTTGAATTTGATGAAAAGTCATTTTGGTATAACTCCTCATGGTTCTTCCAGAATTTCCTTCCTGTTATTATGTCTCTGGGTGACTTACTTTGTTAGAGTTGATATTGTAGCAAATACAAAGTGGGATTAATCCACAAACTTGATGTGTGACTTGAGGTAAATAACTTTGTTCTTATGGCCTCATTTTCCTATTTACAAAATAAAGTAGCTGGGTTAGCTTCCCTTGAGTTCCAAAGTAGGAGTCAACAAATTTTTCTGAAAAGTGCCAGATAGTAAATATTTTAGACTTTGTGGACCACATTCATTCTGTCACATAGTCTTTTTACACTCCCCTAAAATTGTTAAAAAACATTCTTAGTTCATGGGGTCATTTCAAAACAGCTGGTGGTTTAGATGTTAGCTCACCTCTGCATTAAAATATTACGATTATCTAATTAATTACTGGAAAATTATTTCAAAGTAATGGATTAAAAATGCCTTCAAGTTCACATAGAATAAAATAAAATAATAACCCTTATAATATATAGAAACAAAGAAGGAACTGATTTGTGTTTTCGCCTAATATGGAAGATAGATCAAGTTGATATCTGTTCAATAAAGTATGTGTTGTGGGGCTAGTTTTCAGGTATCCATGTGGGTATACATTTCATTGCCTTAGGAGGCAAAGTGTTCAGTAATTACTTGTTGGCTTCCATGAATAAATTAGCTCAATTGTGTGAAAGAATAAATGACATGTCTCATTCTTAAGGTAATCACAGCCTGCTATCAAGTAACCATGTTCTGTTTTCTCTAGTATAAGTATAAAGAGGTATTTGAAAGGACGAAGTCAGATTTCAAGTATGTTGCAGATTGTCCAATCAATAAGCATTTCAAGTATGCAACTCAGTTGATGAATGAGGTATGTATGACTTGATCCAGTTAAGCCTATTCAGTTCCCTTAAGAAGTCTATAGAGTTATTTGATTAAAACCCAATACATAAAATGACAGGAAGGTCAATTTAAATGTTGATTCAAGATAAAGATTTGGAAAGGCTCTTATAAGGTCACCATCTGATGGGCTCTACCAAAAGCAGAGTGAAGAGTCTGTCCAGTGAATAACCAAGTGAAGGGACCGTCCAGAGTGGTGTGAGGGCCCCACCACCATCATTGCCTCTGTTTGCACTAGCATAGGGCAGCACAGCCCTTTGGGTGACAAGAGGGAGGAGGTCAAGGATTTTGTTGACTATCAACTGAACTCCCTTAAACATGATAGTGTGTAGAGTTGGGCGACCCAGAAGCTCAAGGTTAATTTGGCATACCTTACCAGGGCACAGAAATGGCAGTGGTTGGAAGAGCCACCCCTAAGGGGATAGTTGTGATTCATGCATTCAGATGTATTGCCGCTGTTACTCATACATTGGTGCAGAGAAGTATCCAGTTGCACCCAAAATATTCCTTTATAGTCTACCCAATCTTTCCTGGAACTGCTGTTGCAATAATTTAAATTCAGCTTAAAATGGCCGAAATTAGCAAGCTATGAATTAACTTACGTTTGGATGGTTTTATATTTAATTTCCCATCTTTGGATTTTCCATGGATTTATGTAAATCAAAAAACAATGTTAGAAAATTAAAGTGTATCTAAAAATAAAAATATGGCCAATGGTATGTTTTTTGCAATATATGATTTTTGGGGGGGTTGTTATTTTTAAATTTGATTTAGTTCATTTTCAGTAGATTTCCATGCAGGATGACTGAAGAATTACAGTCAGAAGCTTCCTAGGAAGACAGTCTTGATAAATTTTGTTACTGTTTTTATAATTTGGAAAGGATTTCCAGGGTCTCTTTTATAATCAAATTTACTACCATGAGAAGACTGGTAGGATTTGCCCATGAATATACTTTTTGATTCTCACAGCCTTAGATAGTAAACCTGTAGCTCATCAGTACCTTATTTACAATGCCATAAAACCTAACATTGCTAATGGCATCGTATTTAAAGATGGAAGATGTTTTAAGCACAAGGTAGTCCAGTTTTGGTGTCATCAATCAGATCTATCCCAAGCGCTAGCCTTCTCCAGGTGATCTTCAATTGACTCTCTTTACCTCCATGTTATTACTATTCTGGATGCTTTGGAAGCCCGCCTCTAGAAATGACCTATTTCTGGCTCTCTGGAGTGTTTATCTTGGGACATTTCTGTGTAGTCTTGAAGTTGTACTCTTGCTATAATTTGATATGATGTTTGAGCAGAAAAAATACAGAGCTGATTATGAGCAGCGGAAAGATAAATACCACCTGGTAGTCGATGAGCCTAGACATCTGCTGGCTAAGATCGCAGGCGACCAGATCAGTCAGGTATTGTGATGGGGGCTGGCTGGACAGCCCTGGCAGGACTGTGCTCCAGATTTTTCATGAGATGTCGTTCCGTCTGCTGCAAGGATGTCATAGGTTCTGCCTATGATATTGGGATGTTCTGTTTCAAAGTATCTGTCTAGCCACCCAAAGAGCCCATGAGCTCTTTGAGTGTGCCAGTCCATGCTCTGTGTCCTCACATGTGCTGTGGTGAAGATAAAAAGAAAAATCGGTCCTCCCACCCTTTATTCCTCTGGAGGATCTAATTGTGAACTGCAAATTGAGTCACAAAAGTGAAAACAAAGGCACAAATTAATGGAAGGAAAGAAGACAGAACTCCTTAGTGTATTTTTCTACTCAATGATGTCTTCTTTCCTGTAAGGCGGTGTTAGGGGACTAGCTCTATTATTCCCCATTCACAAGGATTATGGATGCTCAACTGCAAGTATTGCAGTCATTCTGCTTTGCACTATAATGTATTTAGTGTCTTCACCCACATGTATATTTGAGTACATAAAGTGTGTGCGCCTACATCTCTTCACTCAGAAGTGATTGGGATATAGAGCCGTGTTCTCTTCTGTCTTCCTAAATCTCTTCTGTGCTTTACTGCTCTTTGCATGAACAGAGAAAATATAAATCTAGTGCCAAGATGCTTCTGAAACAAGGATGTAATGAAATTCTGCGTCCAGATATGTTGACTGCCCTCTACAACACACACATGTGGAGCCAGGTAATGTCTGATTCGATGTGAAGAAGAGATTGAGAAGACTTGAGGGCGTTCACTTTTATGCTTTCCTTGATTTCCTTCCCCTGCTCCCTGCCCAGACTGGTTTCACGCGATAAAGCTGCATAAGTATTCATTCCTTATAAATGACCTCTGCCTGTGGCCATGTGTGACCGTGCAACAGCCATCATCCGTATGTCATCTAGTAACTCCTAGTAAGAGTAACTGAGTAGAGTTACTTACCTAGTAGAATAACTGAGACTTTATTTCCAAATTGGTATTACATTGATTTCAATTTTTTTAATATTTGCCTCAAAGAAATGGATTCCTTAGGGATTGAGGATCTTAAGTAGATTCAATGGCATCTAAGATATCTGAATAATGTTTTTATCTAATATCTGTTCAGTGATCACTACAAGTGTACCATTTGGGAGAGATGAGAGTCACGGTGCAGCTCCTTGAATATTGTACATATTTATGGCCCCTCTTGAGTCTGATGCTAATTTGCTAGGTTATTTCCAGCATATCTGCCCTCATACACACTGTTGGCAATGGTGCTGGTGACATTGTCCTTCTACAAGGTCGACTGAAGTTCACGCCACCACTTTTGCATCACATGCTGGAAGGTACATTTGAAGCAGCAAAAAAAAAAAAAAAATGATAATTTCTTTTTTTTAATGCCATTGTTCCCACATGAAAAAAGTTTTTAATCAATATTTTGTATTAGAAACTCATTTTCTTTAGTTTGACACCAAATCAACACGTGAAATGAGGGGGATGAGGTCTCCATAAGAACATCTTGTTTGCCTGAGCGTGTTCCTTTGTCCTAATATGATCATCAGATAATCATGCATGGGGTCTCGTGCTCTTTGTATCTACCGCTGTAAACAGCTTGTGTGCATGAAAAAAAACTCATGACTTGGAAATTACAAAAGTGAATGTCTTTTTAAAAATGATAAATACTTTATACTCATTTTTTATTTTATATCTGTTTCATCTTTGACATGGATACATACCTTAAGACATTATACATATTTGATGCAGCATATTGTAAGTGATTCGTTACCTGTCAGAGTCCAGAGAACAAGGATCCAGTCCTGACTCTGGGATTCATTCTATATGTGTCCCTTAGTTCAGTTTTTTTAACCACTCTGGGCCTGAGCTTCTAATGTCTAAAAATATGGAAAATGTCATTTATTATTATCATTTGCCCACTCCATTACACTATTGCTATCAAATACAGTTTTATATTAAACATTTCTGTTACGATTAAAAGAGAAAGTATGACACCATGCCCCACATTCCCCACATCTGTGGCTTATCTAATAATCCTACTATTTGCTGTGGGACTCTTTTGAGGACAATTAGCTTCCTTAAAGCCCTCTATTCTACTTCAAGTTAACTTGTTCTTCTCTTCTACAATTTAGATCAAGTACAGGAAAAATTATGAAAAATTAAAGGACAAATTTACCTCAATCGTGGACACTCCAGAACACCTGCGTACTACGAAAGTCAACAAACAAATTAGTGATGTAAGTGCAAGAAACACTGAATGGATTCTCAGACTCGGGGAGCATTTGCAAATGTGCAGGGACATTTTTGATTGTCACAATGTCTGGAAGATTCTGCTGTTTAGTGGGAGGGAGGCAGGGATGTCAAATGTCCTGCTATGCTCACAATTCTTCTTTTACAATAAAGAATTATGCCAACTAAATTGGCAATTTAGAGGCAATGGAGTTTTAGCAGAAAGCATGAAAGAGCCTGTTGATTTTATAGAATTCTCTTTCCTTTAGGTACACTCAAAAACACACAAAAAATTTGCATTTATATTATTTCCATTACATTATATTATAAACTGAGATGCACAATATTGTCTCCTTCTGCTTTTACTTCTCCTTCAGATACTTTATAAGTTGGAATACAACAAGGCCAAGCCCAGAGGCTACACGACAATCCACGACACACCCATGTTGCTGCATGTCCGAAAGGTCAAAGATGAAGTCAGTGATGTAAGTACCAGAATGTTTGCAGCCCCTCTCATCTTGGGCTCTTTCTAACATGATATAATGAACTCTGGTCCAGTTATCTATTCCTGTGTAGCAATCACCCTAAAACTTAGTGGCTTGAAAACAAAATCACCTTTTTTTTGCTGGTGATTCTGCAAACTGACTGGGGAAACCTGAGCAGATCTTCTCTGCCATGTGCCATGAAAAATGTTAAATACATCCAGTGCATTGTTTATGAAGGCAGGAATGTATAAAACATTTTAAAAATATTTTTTCATATTTTTTATGTTAAAATAAGTTTCAGCACTTCAAACGTGAACATCACTTGTTCATAAACCTCTGTCAGATAGATCTTTTCTCTAAAGCAGCCCATTCCCTCTCACTGTAGAAAAATGAAGCATTTCTGTATCCATTCCTCCAAACTTTCTGATTATAACAATAACCAGAGATATTGATGAAAAATATGGACTTCTAGGCCTTTCCCCTAAAAATACTGATTTATTAGGTCCATGGCAAAGTGCAGACAACTGTGATTTGTATGATGAGACTATGGGGCTTTCTTAGAACAGTTTTACTTTCAGACTTAACCACATTAAAACCTAAAATCGTCGGGGCACCTCTGTGGCCAGTTGGTTGAGTGTCCGATTCTCGGTTTCAGCCAGGTCATGATCTCATGGGACGAGGGGTTGAGCCCCTCAGAGGGCTCCACATTCAGTGGGAAGTCTGCTAGAAGATTCTCTCCTTCTGCGCCTCCTTCTACTTTACCCCTCTCTCTCTCTCTCAAATAAATAAATAAATCTTAAAAAAAACCAAACAAACAACTAGTATACTCTGCAATAAGTAGTGAGAAGGCCCCGACGATGTCCCAGGGCCTGTATTTAAGAGTAGCAGAAGTGGGTGGAGCTAGAATTGCCAGGCCCAGGATGGGTTGGGTTGAGCCCACAGAAGCTAAGCCTTCCCCATCCCTCTCCCCTCCATCCAAACCCACACATGCCCCAACTTGCTAGATTCGGCTCTAGCAATGAGGGTAATGGATGGCATCCATCAATTCTTTCATTTGTCACATAGTTATTGGTACACCATCTTTGCCGTCAAGGGGTTTGTCTTAATGGAAGAATAGACAAATAAGCACATAATTACAACATGATATGAGAACAGCCAGAACTGTGAGGGCACAGACGGAGGGCAAGACCAACACCATCGGGGTGAGCTAGTGGGGGAAAGTTTCTCTTCCATCAGCAGTTTTCAAGATGTTCTGAATTCAGTGTTTTCTGAGTTGGGGAAGGAAAAACACACATGGCCCTTTCAGCCAAGCTCAGGGGACATAAATCCTATGGTGCCACTGGTGACCATACTCAGTTCCGGGGAGCTAGTTTTAAGATCTGAGATTTTTTTCTTCACAAAAGGTTTATTCTGTCTTAAGAAGCATTATGTACTACAGTCATGGTTTTAATTCCTTGCTTTTTTAATGCTTGGTAGGCCACAATATAAATTAACCTGGTCTCACTGTGTTTCCTCCCACAGCTGAAATACAAAGAAGTTTATCAAAGAAATAAGTCCAACTGCACCATTGTGCCAGACTCTGTTCATATCAAAGCAGCCAAGGATGCCTACAAAGTCAACACCAATGTAAGTTCTAGAAACTTTCCCAAGGCTAATGGGGGATTAACTTCTGCGGGACACGTGATCTCCTTTTACATCTCTTCAGGTGATTGAGTGCTAATGAGTCTGGATCAGGAGCCGCAGCAGCATGACTGCTGATGCTGAAATCTAAGTGCAGCCTTTGTTCTCACAGAGGAGAGTGGGAAAGAGCCAGGGTGACAAACCCCATGCCACAGGTGTTACACCCACTCAGGCTCCCTTCCCTGCCAGGTGGCTGAGAAACAGGAGACTTAATTCTGGAATGAAGGTTCCATGTTGGAAAGTGTCTCAGCATCTTTCCTTCCCTCCACCCTCATATCTTCCTCTTGCCCTGCTCTAGAATCTGCTTCTTCTGGAAAACACACGCACACGCATGCATGCATGCAAGCACATTTTAGTCACTTGAGGCTGTCAGAAGTTAGCCTATGTCTTTCTCCGGCTCAGATCTCCCTGCGGACTCTTTTAGTGTGTGTGTGTGTGTGTGTGTGTGTGTGTGTGTGTGTGTGTGTGTGTGTGGTGGGACATCTTAAAGCCTCAACCACGGAAATATTTTTGTGCATTTTGATGAGTATTAACTTTTAAAAAATATATAAATGGTTACATAATGAAACCATTATAATCCAACGAATGCCCACTAGTGCCAGAGAGAACATATATTACTCAGGGTCAGCAAATACCCTGAGGGGCAGGCAGGTAGCTTACAGGTGTCCTGAGTATGGATTGAGGGCTGGGTAGGTAGCAGGATGGGTTTGTGAAAAAGCAAATGCAGTAAAATGTACAATGTAGAGTCTAGGCAGTGGATGTACGGGTATTCTCTAGGATTCTTGCAGTTCTGTATGTTTGAAAAATTTAACAATAATGGGTGGAAACCCATGGCATCAAAAGCAAACCTCATGAAAAACTCCTCAAAAGTATGCAGAGTTGATTATATGCAAATTATACCTTGACAAAACAGAGAAAGAGTGAGGAAAGAAATGTGCCTGCTATTGAGGGCTCTTCCAAGGACACAAATTAAGCTATGTGTGGTCCTGTGCCTCAGATTTGGCCCCAGGCAGCCAACTGGCCAGCTTGGGGGAAGGTCTAGCAAGTGTGCGAGCCTCTCTGGAGCCAGTCTGCCGGTTTGAGTCCCAGCTCCATCATTTCCGTCATTTCTGTCATTTCCATCATTTACGTGCTGCCTCCCCTTGGGCAGTTTGTTTAACCCTCTGGTTGGTTCCTCAGCTGTCAATTTCATGCAGCTGTTGCAAAGATTAAATGAGGTAGTAGTTATGAAGCACTGAGAAAAGTGCCTGGCATGAAATAAATACTGTAAGTTTAATCATTTAAGAAAGATTAAGCCTGAGGTCAGCTAGAAATTAAAAGCCCTTGACTCCGAAGATGATAAAGCTGCACTGACAGAGTTAAAGGGACTGTAGAATTATTTCACCTGGAGGCCTATACAATTTTTAGCCCCTATTTTGAGACCAAACGGTCCCACGAGATGACTTCTTCGGTGGCTGACTAGTGGCATAAATTGTACAGAAATGTTAATTGGGGCTCTCGTTTGCATCAAGAACCATGATTTGTTGTATGTCGAGAAGCACGATGGGTCCCTCTGTGCCATGCGTGGTTATGAATTCAGCCCACTGAACTAAATGACCTATTTTCGTCTTGTTACAAACAGCTGGACTACAAGAAGCAGTATGAAGCCAACAAAGCCCACTGGAGGTGGACCCCCGACCGACCGGACTTCATCCAGGCAGCCAAGTCATCCCTGCAGCAGAGCGATGTGAGAGGGGACAGTCGGGCTCTCTGACATGCCTGAGAAGCATGAATAATTACTCATAATAACCACTGTTGCGGGTGTCAGCCTAGCTCACTCGAGATCCCAGAAGGTTGGGGGGTGGTGTGAGGGGTGGGAGGCAAGCGCAGGAAGCAGACCTGCCTTGGAGCCTCGTCTCCCACAGCTGGGCACCGGCACTAGGGTGCAGAGTCCTGGGTGAGGCTGGGGAGGAACTGGGGGTGAGCAGGCAGGGAGGGCTTGGTCCCGGCCTCAGGGCTAGAGAGGGGGACCCTAGCATGCAGTGAGGGGCCAGGAAGCCTCTGCCTCCATTCTGGTGGCAAGTCCTCATAGTACCCTTAAAACGAGGATTCCTTACAGATTACAGTAAATGCCGGCTTCTTCCTCTGCCTTTCTTCTGTTTCAGTTTGAGTATAAGCTGGACCGAGAGTTCCTCAAAGGTTGCAAGCTTTCTGTCACTGATGATAAAGACATGGTGCTAGCCCTGAAGAATTCTTTAATAGAAAGTGACGTAAGTATCTAGTGCCTTCTGTGACACCTAACCTGGCTCAGGGCCGTCCTCTGCAGCACAGTCCCCAGCGACACCAGGGAAGGACGGAGGAGGCTGCTGGTGTAGGAGCTCAGGCACGGGTCCTGAAATATGACCCTGTTCCCAGTGAATGCCAGTGACGTGGCAGAGCAGGGTGACAGGCGGGGGAAGCTATAAAATCCAGGTGACCATTCTTGATATATACTGCACCACAAGATCATTCACGCAGCGAGAACTGAAGTTCTGGCTGGATTCTATGCGGAAACGTTCATTTTTGTGTGATCATATTCTTCCTATGTTTCCTCATCTGTAAAGGAGAAATAATAATGCCTCCCAGGGTTCCGGAGCGGGTCAAATGACATGTTTGAAAGTCCTTTGAACTAAGGCTAGGTGTATAAAGATTCATCATGAGATCCATTTTGATCATTATTAAAGCCTCAACTTGCAAGAGAGAAAGAAAATCTCTTGGATATTTCCCAAGATTTCCCAACATCAAACCTTTTATTGAGTTTAACGTTGTTACTGTGTCAGTGATTCTGTTTTCCCACCTCTATCTAGTGATTCGGGGACTGCATAAATATATACCGGATACCCAGAGGAGCTAAAGAAATATTTTTTTCACCCCCGCAGCTGAAATACAAAGAGAAACATGTCAAGGAAAGAGGAACCTGCCATGCTGTGCCTGACACTCCTCAGATCCTCCTGGCAAAGACTGTCAGCAATCTGGTGTCTGAGGTAACCCTCCAGCAACATATGCTCTGCTTCTGTCTTGGGCTAATGCCCCAGGTAGACACTCTAACAAGCTCTCTGTGGATTCCCTCAGAACAAGTACAAGGACTACGTCAAGAAGCACTTGGCCCAGGGCTCATACACAACACTGCCAGAGACCAGGGACACCATCCATGTCAAGGAAGTGACCAAGAATGTCAGTGATGTAAGTGACCAGCCCCAGGACTCTTGGTAGCAGCAACACCACTTGACCTTAGGATCCAGGGAAATCTGGGGCGAGCTGCCTTTTTGCTTATAACTGCTTTCCTGTACATTGCTTCACCCTTACCATCATCAATGCCTGTGTGTGAATTTTCAATTCTGCTTTAAAGGAGGACTCCATATTTATTAGGCTTCCTATTATGGCAACTATGGCAAATAGGCATTTTGCCACAGGACATGTTATCTGCGATATAAGATGTCAGGAACCTAGCGTTAATAAAAGGGGGAAGCATTGCTGATTAAGAATGGCCTCTCCCATCATTAAACTGCTGAACAATTTTAGAGAAGTAAAATCACTGCTTTTTATCTGCCCAATTTGTCCTTATCAATAATGCTTTAATAATCTCGCTATTCTATTTTTATGAGCCCTATATGGTTCCATATGTTTTTGAAAGCTGGAGTTTAATTTGCTTGTAGTCGGTTCTCCCAGGATTGCCATGTGTTTCAAGTGTTGGGTTCCAGGACAGAAACGACAAGGAAGAGCTAGACTATGGATCAGAGATCCAGGTTCCAGACTGATGCCAGAATGGGGAGCCATGGATTTTCCTGGAGATCTCACAGTTCTTCAAGTAAATCAGTTCTTTTCCCCGATTCCTCTGCTCACATAAGTAATTCTGGCTCTGTTTAGACAAATTACAAAAAGAAGTTCGTCAAGGAGAAAGGGAAATCCAACTATTCCATCATGCTGGAGCCCCCGGAGGTGAAGCATGCTATGGAAGTGGCCAAGAAGCAGAGTAATGTAAGTTCCCCCTGTCCACACTCTCAGGGGGCCCGTTGAGCCAGTGGATCCCAAACTGGTGCCTATTGGTGCAAATTGGGCTGGTTTCATTGAGTGGTATTCCTAATTTCCCTGTCTGGTAGTTTAAAAAAGAGGGTAATTAAAAAAATCAGTTTGGGGGCACCTGGGTGGCTCAGTCGTTAAACGTCTGCCTTCAGTTTGGGTCATGATCCCAGGGTCCTGGGATCGAGCCCCGCATCGGGCTCCCTTCTTGGTGGGAGGCCTGCTTCTCCCTCTCCCACTCCCCCTGCTTGTGTTCCCTCTCTCACTGTGTCTCTCTCTGTCAAATACATAAAATAAAATCGGTTTGGTATTAATAAAACGGTTGCTTGTGCTTGATGAGGACTTTTTCAAAGACAGCATATCTCCCATGTGAGTAAACATTTTTTTCTCTCCAAATAAAGGTCGCATACAAAAAAGATGCCAAAGAAAACCTGCATTACACCACGGTGGCTGATCGGCCAGACATCAAGAAGGCCACTCAGGCGGCCAAACAGGCCAGTGAGGTAAGCATGTGGTGAAAATGTACCTGCTCCCCAGAGGTCACAGCCACCAAGTAGTACAAGGCACCCACCTCTTAGAATGTATTGCCCATTTTGGTTTTCTTTGATTCAGGTGGAGTACAGAGCCAAGCACCGCAAGGAAGGCAGCCATGGGTTAAGCATGCTTGGTCGCCCAGACATTGAAATGGCCAAGAAGGCAGCCAGGCTGAGCAGCCAGGTAATACAGACGGGCGAGTGGCATCTCTCATGTGAAAAACCTTGCAGGAAGACGTGATTCCCAGCATGGAAATGCAGGAGTAGCAACAAAAGAGATCCTGGGTCTTTGATAGCGCTGCTGAGCTTTGAAAAGTTAGATCGTAAAAGTCTGCCAAGGACCTTGTCTCTTGTTTCTAATATCTCCAGGCCTTTCTCATTCTCTACTTTTCCATTTATGGGTATATGTCTAGATGTTTGTGTGCTTAACAGTCTTCATGGAACAAAAACATCAACTTGTGAGGTCCTACGGGCACCTCTCCTCAGGTAGTGAGATTATATCCCAAGGGTGGCATTCATACTTGAGTCACCTGTGGGAATTTAATAGGCAAGAGTCATGAAATTCAAACTTCTAGAACCCAACCAGATGCAGTCACCTTTATTCTTCCATTCAGCATCTACATAGTGTATGACTGGGCTGAGAACTAGAGGGGTGAACAGATGTCCTCAGTCTTTATGTCCATAGATAAATAATTATAGTTTGGGGTGATACATAACAAGGTATATCCAGGGTGCTGAGAAGAAATGCCTCATTCTGTTGAATTTTCCTGTAAATCATCTTCTTTAGCTATTTTACCTAGGCATGAAAACTCTCTTCCTTTCATTCAATTAAACCACCTTTATTGAGCAAGTCTATTTATCTTCCTACTCCAAGTGGCATGTTCCAGAGGGAGGGCATGGGCGTGCACAGAAGTAAATCCTTCAGCAAAGTTCTATAGCATTCTACACAGAATGCTATAGAAGTCAACAGAAAAGAGTGTAATTTGGTCAGTCCCCTGACCGAGGTTAAGAAAATAGATGAGAAAAAGGGAAAGAGATGTCAGTTTGCTGGTGTCAGTCCTACATCCCGGATGAGTACATTAGTTTTCTTCAAATCCCCATCACGGAGGCGTCGTAAGATGCAGCCCTGTGCCTTTGCCCTCTCCTTTGGCCTTTGAGGTATTCTACCCAAGTATCAGCCAGACAGCAAAGTCAGGATGGGGGAGGCCCCCACATCAGTAAGACCCTGTGGGCCTGGGGCCACACTGAGAAGCTATAAACCCTGAGGCGAGCCTTCCACAGGGAGTAAACCCAGACTCCTTGTCCACATCTGAGGTTTCACGCAGGATTAGAAATGCGAGCCTTTCAATTTTCAAAAACATCAAAGTCTTCAAAATTTCAACATCAAAATCATTTCTTTGTTTTTACCTTGATGATGGCACGACCTTGGAAATTTAAAAAACGGCTTAAAATTTGGAACAGCTATTAGTAGAGTAAGCTGGTATTTATGCTTATTTTTTAACTTGAAGTTAGCCCTTTGCATTTTTTTTACTTTTATGTATCCTAAAAGTATACTTAATCTTATTTTTGTCGTTATTGTAAAATATCTCACTTCTTTCTTCTAGCCTAAAATCATCTTGAGGGTCTTGCCCCCCCCCACACTCTGTTCTTTTTTTACTCAGAAATGCCATTTTTTGCCAAGTTTGAAAAAATCAAAATGATATAGCCAAAGTACTATTTTAAAATTACAATAAATTCTCCTAATTAACAGATTCCTATGTCTCACTCTTCTGGACCATTTACAACCCCTTTGAACTCCTTACAGTAGACCTAAAATGCTTTTGGTTTTGGTGGTTCCTAGGGTCAGAAGCCTCCACTAGATCACTGGATCACTGAATGTAGCCTGAAGCCTTTAGCCTTTTTCCACTTACTTTTGTTTTGCATTAAAAAGAGGTGATTATCTTTCCTACTTCTGGATAATATAAAAATGAGTGAGGCAAATACTATAGCACTCAGTCTTACCCTTGACTGCCTGTTGCCCCAACATAACATTGGTTGTGCTCTTCTTTACTCTTAAAAGCGTCCTAGTGTGGATAATAAGTTATATGATCACTTTATGTATAACCTATTCTTTTGTATTTATATTTCCTCCATTTCTTAGTTTTCAAATTAATTGATGTTCAGAAATAATTTGGAATTTTGCATTTGTTGGTAGGTTAAATACCGAGAAAATTTTGACAAAGAGAAGGGCAAAACACCGAAATTCAATCCAAAAGACAGCCAGCTTTACAAAGTCATGAAAGATGCTAACAATCTCGCAAGTGAGGTATGTTTTTTTTTTAATTGTGGCAAAATATATAACGTGAAATTTGCCATTTTAGCTATTTTTAAACATACAATTGAGGGGCACCGGGCTGGCTCAGAAGAGCATAAGACTCTTGATCTCAGCATGATAAGTTTGAGTCCCACGGGTATAGAGATTGTTTAAATAAATAAGTAAATGAAATGTACAGTTGAGTGGCATTGATTATGTTCACAATGTTGTCCAGCTTCCACCATTATTTCCATTGCCCCAAACAGAAATTGTACAACCATTAAGCCATAACTCCATTCCTCTCTCCCCCTAGCCTCTGGTAACCTCTATACTCTATTTTCTGTCCCTATGAATTTGCCTACTAGAGAATCTTATATAAGTGGGATCATACAATATTTGTCCCTTTTTTTGGTCTGGCTTACTTAGCATCATGTTTTCAAGGTTCATCCATGTTGTAGCATTTGTCAGAACTGCATTTCTTCTTATGACTAAATCATATCCCATTGTGTGTATACACCACATTTTACTTCTCCGTTCATCTGTTGATGAACACTTGAGTTGTTTCCACTTTTTAGCCCCTCTGAATGAGGCATGTAGATTTCCATCACCAGCTCCAGAATTTGTTTCCAGATGGGATGTCTTACCATGGCTTCCATTAGTACTGTCTTCTAGTTCCTATTTATGTGATTTTGTTCTTCCCCCTTCATATGCAGGTTAAATATAAAGCTGACCTGAAGAAACTCCACAAGCCTGTGACTGATATGAAGGAGTCTCTGATAATGAATCATGTGCTGAATACAAGCCACCTTGCCAGTTCTGTAAGCTCATTCATTTGCTATAGAAACAGCATGTTTCACCCGTTCGCAGCGGAAATCCTTTGCTGAACTCACATACATCTCCTTCTCTGCTTCCGGGACACTAGATTTATTAGAAAGCTCTTCTGTGTGAATGCATCCTTCCAAATTACATTAGTCTGTCAACTCTCCTCGGATTTTGACACCTCTCAGAATGTAAAAAAGCTTTTATTCTTAGGATATTTAAACTTTTTATTTTCCAATTAACTAAGCCCTTCCCTCCTTCTAAGGACACAGAATCATGGTTTGGAGTAATTTCTTTCACTTTTCCAGCCTCCTTTGAATATGCCATATAACCTAAGTGTTGGCCATCCTGTATCACCTGGGCAGTACTGGATGTGGATCTTCCTCCTTTGACACATTTGCGTAACCCCCCACTGAGTGTTTGCTGCTCTTAGTTTGGTCTTGACAATGCTGCTGTGTAAATATCTAACCTAAAAAGGAAAAATAGAAATGCTGAGCAGCTTTTCCAACCATGTGCCTTTTTGTCATCTTCCCCTCAGTACCAGTACAAGAAGACCTATGAGAAGAGTAAAGGCCATTACCACACAATACCTGATAATCTGGAGCAGCTTCATCTAAAGGAGGCCACAGAGTTACAGAGTATAGTAAGTCAATCCAGACTTTTTTTCCTGCAGCACGTTCAGCTACAATGTCAAAAACGTTCATGAATTCCCCCTCAGAATGGTAGTTATAGTTTTAGTAACCATTGCTGGAGGAAACTGTCCAAAGATATAGGGGAGCTTGAATTTAGCAGCATTTTGAAACAAAATTTTATGCTATGAAATAACAGCATCAACACGTATTGGAGAAATAGTGTCTATACATGCAATGTGTGTTATTCAGATCACTGACAGGCTGGAAGCATAAAGATTATGTTACAAGGGGGACAATCCCCTTACAATAACTCCATGTTATTGTCATGTGCCCTCATGAGTCTGCACCCCCACTTAGGAAACCTTGCAATGATGATAGCCTTTGGAGGATTTTGAGCAGAAAAGTAACGCAATTAGATCTACCATTGAAGTATCTGTAAGTATTTAAGGAATTGAAAATTTGTAAAATAATTAAGATTCTCCAAAGAAAGGACTCAGAGAAGGAGTTTGCTATCACATGACTTCCTATGTCACAAATCCAGAATTATTTAGGTCCCCTGTTGGGCATTAACCAAGAGGGCTAAATTACTAGAAGTGTCTTTGTGTCATCTGTGAAGCAGCCCGTGCCCCCAGGTTTCTATTTTCAGCAAGATTGCTGAGATTGAGCATTGCCATGAAGATGCTGTGTGAACAGGGCTTCTGCCTCTCTGACTTTCCATTTCTGAGTATCTGTGGGCTGCCCCTACTCTTAATCGCATGTCCACATCCTCCATTGGATTGGAACATTGTATATGTAATGATGACGATGTTGTATTTGTAAAATAGCACTGGGGCTCTTTTGAGAACATCAGATTTCTTAGTCAGTCGACATGTAAACTCTTTCTCATATTTGTATGAATTTATATTGGCTGCACTGAATATGTGACCAATTGTGACCTAGATCCAGTTCTTGACATATAAAGAAAGTTGTGTGTGTTATCTCTTGAATCGAGACCCCAGGTTTCTGATAAAATTCTTCATGAAACAAAAACTGGAGATACTTCTCAGAAACATTGACAGATGCTGTGGTTACAGTGTTCACCTCTAGGCCTATCTGATCTTGGACGACCTTCTCTGATGGGGGATGTTCCCCATGCATTTCCTTGCCTCAGCCTTTCTCTCAGCTGATTCTTCTGCAGTGATTCTTTTGTCTTCTTGAATTGAACACAAATCCTAATTCTGCATTGCCAACAGTAAGGGTGTTTTCTCTCAGGCAACAACAAAAAGGTGCTAGATCTGAAACATGAACCTGTTTTGAGTGACAATGAGATGCCATCCATGTCGACTAATGTATCAGTTAAAAAATACTATCCCTACACTGGTCTCTGTCTGGGAATTGACCAGAGGAGATCTATCTAATAAGGTTTTTCGTCACTAGGTGAAATACAAAGAAAAGTATGAAAAGGAACGAGGAAAGCCCATGTTGGACTTTGAAACACCAACGTACATCACTGCCAAAGAGTCTCAGCAGATGCAAAGTGGGGTAAGTCCTACAAAACATACCACACCACAAATGTGCCGTCAAGCTGTTAAAGACAAGCTCTGCCCACCCATGTACTCAGCCTGCTGTTATCCAAAAGTTGTAGGTGATGGAACTTTTTCACGTGTGGTCACTGAAATGTTTCCATCTCTGAAATCTTATGGTTCAGTTATGCTAAAGGCTCTAAATAGTAAATACTTAACCATATATGTTTTATTTCAACTCTTTTTCATAGCATTAGAATATAGCAAACTATTCTTAACTCTGAAACAAATTATATTGAATGTAATATGAATTTTTCTTTGATAAATGCACAAAACCACCATTGGCTTTGGAATGCTCTTAATAGGAAGCCCCAGGCCAAACAAAAGAGTAATGATCAAGATGTTTACCAAAACATCAGATGTCAAGATGCCATATTTCCTATTTTAGAAATGTAAAAACAAGCATCTAAAAAAATTTGTTTTTTTCCTTTTTAACCAAAAGCAGAGAAGAATGAAATCTTATTTTGAATTTTAGGAAGTCTGTTTTCACTGGGAAACAGACTTATTTTGGGTTGCTTTTTACCTCTCCCCCATGGGGCATATCTCCAACCATAATGATAAATGGTTGTTAATAAAGTAGCACTCTGTGGAGCTTTCTGGTGTAAAGAAGGCCAAATAATCAAACGTTTAACATAACTTCATACAGCTGGTGAATTTGGGTAAAGGTCTATGGAAGTTCCTTGTACTAGTCTTACAACTTTTCTGTAAATTTAAAATTCTATCAAAATTAAAAATTATAAAAATGGAGTTAGAGCATTTACTCCAAGTCTCCCAATGAGACCGCCTAGTCCAGGGATTACAGAGGAGATGGGGGAGCTTGTGACTCAGTGGAGGACAAAATCTTAGGATTTCTCTGTGTCTCATTGTCTACCTTATCTATTCAGAGATTAAAAATAATGTCATGCTTATGAAAAAGGGCAAATTTGCATTTCGTGCCCTCAGGCTCTCCTTGCTCTGTGTTGTTACTTTCCCCTTTTAATTCAGAAGCAAGAAATCTTGTTCCCTCAGGAGAAATGACAATGGGTTCAGAGTCTTGGTGGCACACGTGTCCTTCCGCTGTCCTTCCCTGCTGTGAGGCAGACAGTGGGGTAGCCCCAGTTACAGTGCTGGACATATGAACGAGGAGCCCAACAAGGCTTCTCAAGTTCTGAGTCTCCTTGAGGCCATTTGTTGTAGACAAAATATTTCCAGAACAACCAGACACTCTTCAAATGTGTGACCGTTAGCTAAACTATGATCCAGTTAAGGGGTCATAGATGGAAGGACAGGGTTGTGATTTTTTTTTTCTTCCTAGGTGTGAGAAATAAGTTGTAATAAAGATCCTTTTTTAAATTTGTGTTTCCTTCCTACTCACATTAGAAAGAATATAGGAGAGATTATGAAGAGTCCATTAAAGGCAGAAACCTGACGGGCCTGGAGGTCACGCCAGCTTTATTACATGTCAAATATGCAACCAAAATAGCCAGCGAGGTAGTGTCCACTTGGTCTTTGCTTTCGCTCTTGATCCCAATAATTGCACTAATGACACTCATCAGTGTGTTCCTTCTACCGTTTTCATCTCCATCTAACTTTTGCGGGTTTCAAGTTGGGTTCACATGTGTTTGGTATTACCACCTAATCTCTTACCCACGTTAATTCTTCTCATTTTTTACTTGAATACCTAATGAAATGTGCTAGTTTCTTATCTGATATTTAATATTAACTGATGAAGCTTATACCCTGCCTTTATCATATCTTTAATCACTGAGCTGTAACTACTTAAAATTGGAGGGTTTTTGTTTTGTTTTGTTTTGTTTTGGCCTTTGCTTGTTCGGTTTGGCTCTTCACCTAAGAGGAACGATCCAGGCTTTCTTGTCAGTGTTGTTGCTTTTATTTTGTGATATAGAAAGAATACAGGAAAGATCTAGAGGAAAGCGTCCGTGGGAAGGGTCTCAGTGAAATGGAAGACACGCCTGACATGCTAAGAGCAAAGAACGCCACTCAAATTCTCAATGAGGTAGGCCCACAGCGTCTTCTCCCCCCTAGCGAAGTTACAACAAAAAAAAAAGAAAGAGAGAGGTTTGAATTTCAAATTCCATATCCAACATGGTTATTAACTGTTAAATAAAATATATCTCAGTGCACCTGGGTGGCTCAGTCATTAAGCATCTGCCTTCGGCTCAGGTCATGATCCCAGGGTCCTGGGATCAAGCCCTGCATCGGGCTCCCTGCTCCGTGGGAAGCCTGCGTGTCTCTCTCCCACTCCCCCTGCTTGTGTTCCCTCTCTCGCTGTGTCTCTCTCTGTCAAATAAATAAAATCTTTAAATATCTATATATATATCTATATCTCGATTTCTGATGAGTCGATACTGTAGTTTGCGTCCAGTGGCTGTCATAATCTGTTATTTATCTAATAGTATTTGATTTAACCATGATCCATTTGGTGTGCTCATTTAAATTAAAACATCACACTGGAGTGTTATGCACCTGAGTTCAGTGCTAGTTATGTAGCAAACCAGATTTAAATGCCCTTATTACTTTGATTTTCTAAGTAGAGAATGCTAAAAGTGTTCAGAAGGAAACCTTACATGTGGACACAAGTAGAACAGTTTCCTAAAACAGGTTTCTGTGGCCACCACTGCATCTGACCACAGGGAATAGCAAAGGTGAACACTAGCAACCGAATAGTGGTACAGTATGTGGATTTACAGTCACTCTGCACATTGACTGCCTCGTCACGGAAGTTAGGTAACTCTTGTTTTAATGCTACGACAGAAAGAATATAAGAGAGACTTGGAGCTGGAAGTCAAAGGAAGAGGCCTGAATGCCATGGCCAATGAAACCCCCGACTTCATGAGGGCCAAGAATGCTACTGATATTGCCAGTCAGGTCAGTGCTACTATTCCATGTCAACCTTAAAAAAAAAAAAAAAAAGTGATTACAAGGACACAGTGTTGTCCTTCTGTTATCTTCCTTGGTTGATTAACAGTCCTATGTCTATAGTGGCATTTTTAAACATCTGCCTGGTGGAAGCCATTCTGATAGAAGGAGCACAGACACTTCGTCAGGCCGCCTTTTCATTTGTCTTTCTGAGTCTGTAGCCACAGAAGACATCCAGAGCAAAGGGTAGAAGTTGGAGAGCTTGAAGCTAGGACAGATTCGGACATCCTGGTCTTGTCTCTTAGTCAATACCCACCCCCACCCCCATTCGGCACCAAGAATTCCTTGCTTAGAACATTTTGGGAGTTCTTTCTCTCCCTTCTTCCAAAACCTAAATTTAAAAGGTAGTTTTTAACATCTCACATTATCTTTTGCTTATTTGTTCTGCTCCCAGCTCTTAATATGTGAACAATCCATATCTTCATATGTGTTGATTATCTTGCTCCTTTCCCACTACTTCTCCCTTCCCCAGCCCCTGTGCCCAACTAGATAGTAAGTCTTTCAACAACTAGGACTCAACCTTTCTGAATCGCACTCTTTAGTATAAAGCTATAAACACAAAAGGAAAAAAATTATGTTGAGTCTCAAATGAATGAATCCTTTTGGAAAAGAAATATTGACCACCTCGTAATCAAATGAAATCAACAGATATGTACGTTATAAATATTTACCCAAGTGTTGGGTGTTCTTTTGCAGATTAAGTATAAGCAATTAGCAGAAATGGAAAAAGCCAATTTCACTTCCGTGGTCGATACTCCAGAGATCATTCATGCCCAGCAAGTCAAGAACCTTTCAAGCCAGGTAAGGACATTCATCGCAATATCACACATAGACCCCAATCATGAAGTCTTTCCATTAATACCTAAGTAGGCTCTTTCAAATCACAGTTTTGCCCAGTAAAGGAGAAAGGATTCATCTGTGATACAAGTTTGGGTCAGAGGTGAGATTTCTGTATCAGAATTAAGATAGATCATATGAGGGAATTTTAAGGTACTGAAGAACTCTTACATGGTAGCATCCGTGTTAATGAATCAGTATTTTAACCTGTAAAATCTCTTATACTGTGGATGTAAATTGTATGTGCGAATCAGGAAGGAACAAAGTAGACAGTCCATAATCTCCTTAACCAGATTGACCTATGTCATCCACAGCAACCACGCGATCTAACCCTGCTTCCTCTGTGAGGGATAACTCTGAGAAATGAAGGAAAGTATGATGTCCTTTATGCAGCAGGATGTACTCCTGTTTGTTTTAATCTTCAGTGATATCAGAGATCTGCAATTTATTTAAGTAGCTCCAAATTGTCTTCTGAGCCATGAGTTATAAAGCCATAGTGACCTGACCAGGCTATGCTTTATAAACACCTGGAAGTGTAGGTTTCCTGGACCCACCGTGGAATTTTGAAGCTAGTAAGCCTGATGTAGACCCTGGAAATCTGTTTTTGTTTGTTTGCTTCTTTGTTTTTGTTTTTTGTTTTTGTTTTGATATTCACAGACGATCTGTCAATGGCCAGTTGGGTCAGGGGAATCATGGATTTAAGCCCTTCATTGGCAATATATAATTTTATATCCTAAAATTAGACAGAAAAGAATAGTTATCACTGGAGAATGGTTTATATAAGAAACAGATATATTCAAATGGGAGAAATGAAACTTTTGGGGGGGAGCATTTTATTACCAAAATTATCTGGGCCCCAAACTACCACGTTGTGTTCACTGAAGGAGGCCAACATTCTTGAGGCTGTGAGGGCTTGCCAGCCATATAACCTTGAGCCTTTCCCATTGCTAATCTTTAAGGAAAACCTCAGAGCGCAGGCTTGTTCAAGGGAAGAATTAAGCCACTTTCTCTGTCCTCTTGGAGGTTTCCTCGGCCTAGTTCCTCAAGGCCTAAGATATGGCCAGGCAGATTTCTTCCTTCCCAATTTAGATTAGTATTTACCTTTGAGTGGTGTAGTGGTGCTGGTGCTTTCTACAAAATTGCTTCTCGGTTTCCAGTGAAAAGTATGTATTTTATAACTTCTGAGTCTCATACTGGGGGTTAATGCAAGCAGTGTGAATGGACCTACAATTTCAGGATAATATACTACATACTTCCTAATGCCAGGGGTCTGGGACTCTGCTCTCAGAACACCCCCAAGTTCCAAGTACAAACTAACCACTCCTCTTAGTGACGAGCACTAGCTCAGCAAACCAGTTAAGGCAGCAGCTTTTGCTTAAGCTTAAAAACAAAAGAAAAGAAAAGGAGGATGGGTCTTACCACTTTCCCAGGACCATGGAACTGTTTGCCTTACATTTGCATACCTAAGAGGGGTCATTCAGGTGACTTTTTCCTGAACAAGGCAGGTGGTGAACTGCTCTTTCCTTCCAGAAATCTTTGTTTTAACTGGCTTCCTGTTCAAAGTCTAGGCTGAAAATCTCTTATTGGTTAAAAAGGCTTCTTTGTTGCCTTTGAGGAGTTTAAATCTTTCAACACATAAATATAATTCGTAATTTGTGTGTAATACAGTTTAGAGGAAAGAGATGTAGAAAGAATAGTTTATCACCTTGCAAAAGTAGCTAGCCTTTCCTTAGCCCTCCACACCCAAACTTCCCTAAAAAGTGAGAGAAACTGGAGCTAAATAAAGCTGGAGAGAAAAGTGAAAGGACTCGGTGACGAGCAATAAAAGAAAAATCTGGCCCAAAGGTGGAGGAAGTGTTCTGCTGCAAAGATTAATGGAAGTGAACAGCTCAGTCTCGGGACCAATGGCACAGGTGTCAGGAGGAAGAGCAGACCTCTGTGCACAGTCTTCAGCCAGAGGCTAGGCAGAGTGGTGCCTAAATGGGGTGTCTCTCAATTGGATGGGGGACCATGATCAGATGTCACCTGAGGCAGAACAAAAGAGGTAGAAGTTTGGGGCCTACACTGCCGGGGGCAGAGGGCAGGATGGCAGAGAGGCAGTCTGCAAGGAGGGGGAGTGGGTGGGGGCTGCTTTTAAAGGGGGAAGATGGGAAGGGATGGCGGCATTTGGAATCCTCCCTGTTTGGTAACTGTGCCTTGTTGTAAGTCATCCATTGGTCAGTTAGGGCTTACGGATATTTTGAGGTGGGTCGCCTCTTTTCTACATTCCATTGCTCAAGCCTGTTTGCCTGCAAGCAGCCTGCAGGCAGGGGCAGGAAAGCCCGAGAACGGGGACGGCTGGCTCAGAGCCATGGCTGGTCAGTCGGTCATAATGGTGGCCCCAGGTCTGTTTAGAGGTACCTCCGGTGCTGCAGTGCCTCCCTGCCCGTCCTGTAGCAGGAACCCCCAACCTGTTAAGAGCTCAGTGAAAATCTCGTCACCGGTGAAGGCCAGCTTTACAGAGGCCTGCTGATGGCTCTTCACCCCCCTGCTTTTCTCTCCCTGCCTGTTGGTCGTCTGGCTCCTGGCTAAATGGCCCCATCCAGTTCACAGTAGACACCCCATCGCCAGGAGCCTGGTTGTCTGTCACTTTCCTCTGTGTGGACCAGCCAGCAGGGGCCTCCTTCTGCTGTCTTTGCCATGACAGTGGGTTTTATTAAATGCCCATGCTCAGTTCTCCCAGAAAGAAAAGACATGGAGCTCATTGACCAAGAGAGGGCTCTGCTTTACAACTCCCTAACGTCCATGAACAGTCCGAAAACTACAAAGGACTTTCCTTCTGCTGAGCAGGAATGGCAGTGGTAGGTCCCACTGGCCCATTTCCCTGTGGTGTTCACCATCCTTATTTCTTGGAATCTATTCTCAGAAAAAGTACAAGGAAGATGCAGAGAAATGCATGTCCTATTATGAGACTGTTTTGGACACCCCAGAGATACAGAGAGTCCGGGAGAACCAAAAGAACTTCAGCCTGGTAAGTTTTTATTGAATCTAAGACACAGCCCACTGATCCCTGGGATAAGGTGGGCATGGTGGCTGCCTCTGGGCATACACACTGGGCCTCCCCTCTGCAAGGGGGCCGTGGAGCAGCCCTGCACAACTCCCACCTGTGGCCCAGGGAACACGTGCTCCGTTCTTCTCCAAGATCACCTTATATTCCCCAAATCATAGCGTAAAAGACCCACTGCTACTTTGTTAGTAGCTTCTTGTCACTGTATGTGAACTATCTCCATCTTCCATTAGTGGTGACATCTGTCATTTTCAAAATTAATTCAGGAAGGGATGCATTTAAAAAAAAAATCTAACGACACTTTACCATTTTTAGGGTTTAAAAAAAATTTTTTTTACAAAATTCTTATGAAAGAGTTTCCCTTCGGCTATCAGACCATGATTACTGTGGCATAGACATTTGGTTTTTGTTTTAATTTGGATTTTAACTTCCCTTGCACAATAGAGACAATTTAAAATATATTTTAAAATGTTGAAATCTTAACAAGATGTTTACTCTTTCTTCATAGCTCCAATACCAGTGTGACCTTAAAAACAGTAAAGGAAAAATTACAGTTGTTGAAGACACGCCAGAAATACTGCGTGTTAAAGAAAATCAAAAGAATTTCAGCTCGGTATATTTACTATTTATTTTCCATTGAACACTAACCTAATAATTCCATTCTCTTCTTTAAAAATATGCTAGCCTCATCTTGATTCAGACAATTAACATCTAACCTCCCCAGTTAATACTTGTGGTTATTTGTTAAAATTTCCCGTGCTTTGCTCTAAAAATATCACTCCAGACGCCATTTGAAATAACACCTTAAATCTGCTAACAAAGTAACTTTTCTTTTTATTTTTTTTAATCCCAGAGCAGTAACATGTGTTGTCTTGCTCCATGAAGATGGATTTCTTTTTGACACTGTGGTTTCTTTTACTATCCTTCCCCAGAATAACTGACTTCACATTTCTTTAATGGATATTGTGTTTCATATGGGAGAGGTCTTTTCAAATCAACATCTTCCCGGTTTTTCTCATCCTGTATTAATACAATATGATAATATTAAATCTCAAGATCTGGAGAGTTGTCCGTGTTGTACGTATGGTTGGAGTTAATGATGCTGACGTGGAAGATGTCAGATCCTCCGGCACACGGCTAAGAACATTCTCTAGAATCTTTTGTTTTCACAGAAGCCATGTTTCCTAGTCTTCCTCCAGGAATTGCTGGGCTTTCTTTTCTTCTGTGTAACGTTGTCCTGATTCTGAATGCCCCAGGTTTTATATAAAGAGGATGTCTCGCCGGGAACGGCAATCGGAAAGACGCCTGAGATGCTGAGAGTGAAGCAAACACAGGACCACATTAGCTCGGTAAAGACACCCCCCGCCCCCCTACCAGAGACTCATCCGCTGCGTTTTCTGCCTTCCTTGGATCATTTACTTTGAGGGCTGAACTGCGCTCAAAACTTTTGTCTCCAGAAGCAGCTGACGCTGCTGAAGTAGGTGCCCGTGGTGAGGGCCGTCCCCCAATCAGTGCAGCCAGAGCAGGTGGCAGGAGGGGAGGTTACCTGTGGGAAACCGAGAGGCCCGTGTCAGAGCAAACCAGAGCTGGACCATGGTTCAAGCGGTCAAAACAGATTTTATGCAGGACTGTTGCAACAGGGGAAAGAGATCTCAGTACGAAACGGCTCAGTTCCAAAGGAATTGCAAGGAAAAGTAAGGATTTATAATCAGGGGGCGGGGGTGGGGTGGATAAAGAGGCAGGGGGAGGATAGAAAATTTGAGAAAATGTCAGGGGTAAGGGAGGTTCTGGCTGAACCTACCTAACATGATTTTTGCTGGTGGCAGGCCAGGGTGACCAGACGTTGCCTGGTGGGGCTGGTGGGGTAGGGAATTTCATCAGATATCAAAGGTGAAGACATGCCAAGGGTAGGGGAATTCTGGCTAAACTGACTTAGCAGGATCCTTGCTAATATCAGGTGATACAAAGATAGACTCCGAAATCCAAAAGTTGAGGCCTATTTGGGAAGAAGATTCAGAGGACCCCGACTGAAGTTTAGTCAAGGAGAGACTCCTTGTCACTTGTAAGAAAATAGAATATGTTAAAGTCGAAAATTCAATCTTCCTGGGTCTATGTTGTGAATGTATTTGTCCTAGCCAAACGAACTGTTGGGTATAACAACATCTGAGTGCACAGGAAAGGTAAGGGGCTACAGTCTGAGTATGGACTCCCCCTCTGCTCCACCCCGAACGGACAGGAGAGAGACCAAGCATTGTCCTCTGACCTAGTGTCAGAATGGAGCCCTGTGCACACTAAGTATAGAGTTTGTATTATTTAAATCGTGACTTTACAAACTGCAGAGCTCCTAACCAAACACATGCACATGTTCCCATTTTTATATCTGCAGGTGAAGTATAAGGAAGCCATTGGACAAGGAACCCCAATCTCTGACCTTCCTGAAGTAAAACGTGTCAAGGAGACACAGAAGCACATTAGCTCGGTAATGGCCCGTGTGCTCAGCACGCATTTGTGCAACCAGCCGCCTCCCAATTGCTCTCTAGCGCTCTGTCATCCCTTCTTCCCAGGCCTTAGGAATGGTGTAAACCTCCCTCCATCCTAGATAAGAAACCTCTGTCTTCACACCATCAAGGAGCAGAAGGGACTTGGTTTCTTGACTAATGATCACGCCTGCAATTCCTAGAGTAAAAAGTGCCAACGGTAGTAATAAGGTTATCAGAACGATCTCGAGTTAAAAGATATAAACATAAAAATAGCACAAAATATTATATATTTTATGTAATTATATATTAGATAATTGGCATATATTTTAATTTTATATAATGTACACAATTATATATATAACATACATATATAATATTACATAATATCATATGTAATATTTTGTGTTACTCCAGTGTATATATTTGCATGTATGTATATCTCAGGACAATTCTCCCCTGTTCAGGAAAACTCTAGGTTGACTTGTAAAGTCTCTGCAATCTTCTCCTCTCCCTTTCAAGATCTCTTGCCCCATATCCTCTGCTGTCTTGCAAAGGCATTGTATGTTTAAGGTGCTGGATGTCCCACAATCTACCCACAATGACATACTCTATTAAGCATGTTCTCTGTGAGGAATTCCAGGCACCTGTGCATAGTGGATGTGTGTAGTTTCACTCTTTGCTTATACTCTGACTTCCTTGTGGTACAAATTTCATTTAGGGTTTTGTGTCCACAAATCAAGAAAACTCCTTTGTCCCTTTTGATTGCAACTTCCTGTCTTTCTCTGATTATGTTTTGTTCTGTTATCCATGATCTTGGTTCTGCTGCCTTGCTGGGTAAAGAAACACAAGTTTGTACTAAAACAGTAGATTTTGAAAGATCCCTCAAAGTTTCCCAGCAAAACAAAGATATCACCACTAGTTTGTCAGTGTTGAAGGGAATTAATCTGTGACCTAAACGCCCTGCGTTGTTCATGTTGCTCCCCACCCCATGCTCAAGTACACCATTGACCCATTTATTTAAAAAGAATTCATTCATTCCTTTAGGCTGACAATTCTTAACATTAAAAGGAAAGACGGGGGCCAGAGGTTCAGGAAGTTCCTTACTCTTTTCATTAGAATTTATAGACCTTTGATACGACCCTAAAAAATAGGGACTTCCCTCAGTTTGAAAAACACCAGTTTACATGATCCAACAACCATCAGAAATTTCAAGGAAAGTTGCTCTCTCTGAAAAATATACTTTTAAGTCTCATATTAGGAGTACCTAATAGACTGGGGCCCCCTAGGAATTTTCAGTAGAAAATACAAAACAAAATTCCCAACCTTGAAGGAATAGAGTATCACATGATTAGAAAATTTTAAACCAAGTAGCCTATTTATTAAGTACAAATGTACTGTGGACCTACTAATACTAAATGTTATGAAGTGGTTCGATTTTTCTCACTGTTGAATTTATTACTTTTTAATGCATTTTAGGAATGTTCTAAGTGTTGACAACAGAAAATGCATAATTTAGTACCAAGTGTTCAAGGGTAGTGAAGTTATTTTTGAGTAGGGAACATAAATATGTGTGGAATTTCTTTTCCTTCTTCCTTGAGTTTCATACTTGAAAGCTAGATTGTTTTTAGGAGTTTCCACCACGTAGCCCACAGATGTAGCCGTAATCCAAAGGATTCGTGGTCATTTCATCTTTTTGGCTTAGATTCTAATTATCTTCTACAGGTTATGTACAAAGAAAACTTGGGAACAGGCATTCCAACCCCTGTCACTCCAGAGATTGAGAGAGTCAAACGCAATCAAGAGAACTTTAGCTCGGTATTTACAAATATATCAAATTAGAAACTCAATTTCCCTACTTTTTTAGAAGTCTACCAGAATAACCCATTATCCTTTTTTAATAAAAGTAATATCTTAACAATCCTGTGTATGTGTGTGTGGGAGGAGGGAGGGGTGTGTGTTATTACCTGACTCAAACCACCTGAACTTACAGAAGTGACTCGCTTTTCTGGTGGTACTTTAACATTTTTAGTGACTGACAAGTGTGAAAACTTAGATCTGAAATACTGTAAGTAGAATTAATGCAAGATTCCTCATCATTATACTCATTTCCTATAACTCAGTGCTTTGTGTTGTACTTTTTTTTTCCCCAGAATTAGCATGGTAGAGTTCATCATTAAAATTGTGAAGAAAAAGTAAAAGCATTATCCTTACTAAATATTACTCACTAAAAGACTCCCTCTTCACACAAACTACCTGCCCCTAATTTTCTCCCTTCCTTAATCTTTGTGCCTGTTTTGAATGTCTTCTGGGTACTTTCTTGTATCTCACAGGTTTTGTACAAAGAAAATTTGGGGAAAGGAACCCCAACACCTATCACTCCAGAGATGGAGAGAGTCAAACGCAATCAAGAGAACTTTAGCTCGGTATTTCTTAGGGGGCAAAAAAATAAAATCCCTTAATTCTTATTTAAAATAATATTTTTAACACATTACAAACATATGATTTTTCTTCCTGTAAAATTACTAAATTCACATAATGAAAATAATGATACCAAATATTACCTCAGTTTTCAACCCATATCTAATTTAGTATTTACTTGAGTTCTGGCGTGAAATTTTAACTGTTTTCCCTAAAATATAACGATAAATCACTTTCCTTAAAAACCCGTAATATTCAGTGTTTTTTTCCCCCTCAAACCCTCCTTTAATAACCACAGGTGTTTCTAACTGGTGTGACACATGTCAAAAGTAAAAATCTAACATCCCTTCAAAAGGTCAGTGTTAAACTAGAATTTTATTTGTGCTTATTCTGGCTCTGTTTGATGTATTTTTTGTGTTTGTAACTTTTTGTAAAAGAATGTGATTCTTAAATATTTTCATTCAAGAGATGGCAGAGCAGTTTACAGTTAAGTCAGAAATGTGGCTCAGCTATTTTTTGTATACCATGTAAGAGAAATGAGCTTCCCTTTGGAATAGTTTAAGGATCACTGAAAGCTAATGTTCATTTAGCTTTTAGTATCTATTAATATTTATTTTATTCCCCCAAACCTCTCTTTCTCTCTCTCTCTGGTTCCTTAATTTAGAGTTACCAACAACTCATTATGGCTATTAATTTCAATTAACTTGGACACTATTTGATAAGGCCTCATCCTTCTGTCTTTGAGAGAAGACGTCTATTACTAAGTGACTCCTGCCTGTGGCCTGGCAGCTGCGTCTTTATCACCGCCACTCAGAGACAGACATCGCCCTGTGTGTGACTAAACATCAAAGTTGTTCTATTACTTGAGGTTGTTTAGGCCTATTTTATGCCATTACGAAAACAAAAATACTTTTAGGGACTGTTTTGAAGATCGGGTTACCTAAAAGATGCGTCCAAGCTGATGTGACTGTTGCTTTTGTGCACACAGATTTTGTACAAAGAGAACTTGAACAAGGGGACCCCCATTCCTGTCACTCCTGAGATGGAGCGAGTCAAACGCAATCAAGAAAACTTTAGCTCGGTATTCAGGAGAAAGCTCCTTTAATTCCATATTTAAAAAAATAATTTTCTAAAAACAAACTTCTATTAGTCCCTTTAAAATAATCAATTTAACATTTTTTAAAAAATTGTGTCAACTGAATTCTGTTTTCCACGTCGTTTACTTACCATTTGATTCTAACATTTTCTATCTTCCATAATAGTCCCTTAAAACTTTTAATTGGTTCCTTTCCTTCTCTTTTCAACTTTTATGTTGCTGCTGGGACTTTTGAAGTTCACTAATGTCCAAAAAACCCAAACACTGTAGCTATTATTTACTTGGGACTCTTCTTCTCTCAGATGCTTCTGGGTTAGTGTAGCTCGAAGACACAGTACTTGAGGCCACATGTAGAAATAGTGGCTCTTGATTGGGAATGGTGGTTGCCTTAACCTAGATCCTGTCTGGATAAACACAGGACAGAAAAAGAAAGTAGCTCAGTGTTGGAACCCAAAGCAACCTTGTCTTGATATTTGTGCTAAACGAGCCATTCCATGAATAGAAATCCAGACCTTCTGATTTCTCTTAAATACACAAATCAGATCATAAATTTATATTTAGTTACTTTTTATTTTATTAATATTGTTGAAAAATTCTGTAATAGTCTGTGAAACTTCTGTGTAAGGATCTTAAGAGTTACTTATGCCTGAAATAGAAAATCAAATGTCAGTAGTAAAATTTAGCTGGATTGTTTGGGGTGGGGGGTGGAGCAGGTTTGATCCAAAGTGGTTTTTAATTGTGAGTTCAAATATTTTCAGGAAGTTTGATTCTTCCACAGTAACTTTCTTTGGTCCCACTGTCTTTTGGTTTGGTTTTGTTTTCCTTTGTTTTTAATTACTATTCACTAACAACCTTTCAACTTTGTTAAATTGTCAATGTAAATATCACTTTTGGAACATTCACTGTTTTCCCTGTGGGATGATGATGATGATGATGGTGGTGGTGGTGGTGATTTTGATGATTTCTTCTTTTGGAAGAATTAAGGTTTGCATTAATTTTCAAAATTGTTAATTATTTTCTTCTATATTAGAATAAGTATTATTGATATTTATATCTGAGATCTTAATGATCCTGATGATCCTGGACAGTTTTTTTCCCCTAAGTAACCATTTGTATTCATTGTTACACAAGTTGCATTTAGGCAAAATTGTCCGGGGTGCAGAGAGCTTTTAAGATTCCATGGGAAATAAATAGTACTATGTATTAAAACATTAACTTTCAGACTTGACCACCTCCGCAACTTGAATATACTCAACAAAGACCAATTTTGCTATACTGCATAGATTTGATGGGTTTTAAATATCTGTTACTCTACAAAACAGATGTTCTATGTAAATAAGTATTTGCCAATCTAATTAAAAAATAATTTTTCTATTGTACACTAAGCACTTCAGTGCTCTTAAGAAATTGTAGTTTTTTCCTTAATTCCCAATGCAGGAAACAAACCTTCAATATAAATGAGTTAATGGTGAGGTGAATATCAAATACACTGGCACTTTAGCTAAGGAAATACGGAGCATATTGTCATCCCGATCTGTGTTTGAAGAGACAGGTTGACTTGGTGAATTTGTCTTTCTTGTTTGATGTCTCTAGTCTCATATTAGGGTCCCTACAGGACAGATGAAAGGGCTGTTTGGACTGCTCTTGTTTTTTTCTGGATGCTTTCTTGTGTTGTACAGGTGTTGTATAAAGAAAACCTCGGGAAAGGGATCCCAATTCCCATCACTCCAGAGATGGAGAGAGTCAAACACAATCAAGAGAACTTTAGTTCGGTATTTAAAAGAAAAAAAAAAAATCCCTTTAACTATTTTTAAACCAAAAATTAATGGCTATATTTTAAATCTAATCAGCTTATCCCAATAAAAACTCTGACATGTCTTGTTCACAACTTAATGCTGCCATCTCCTGTGAATCCATTTCCCCATTTTGGTTAAACATTAATACCATCATGTGACTTTTTTTAAAAAAAGTGTTCAGTATATATCCTAGCCTTTAAAAACATAACCTTCTCAGTGTCTAAGCACCCACATTTATCCTGCTTTGGCAAATTTGGTCTGGATGTAAAGCTTACAAAAATGTCTTTAGCAAAGACCAGACTCGGCTTACTTCCTGTTCTAACCTTCTGTGTCCCTACTGGTATTCGTACAGATACTGTTAAGTTTCTTTTCTTTTTTTTTTTTTTTAGCATCTTGTCATTGCTCTCCATTTGCTTTAAAAATAATTCCACCCAATATGTTCGCCCAAACTAAAAATTAAATACTTGGACTTCTTTTGAAAGTCAACAAAAGAAGGTTTGTGCACATGTATCTTTATGTATACAGTGTTTATAAAAACCCAAATATCCTTATGTGGTTTATTAATATTTCCAAATCGAAAATAACTTCCTTGGTTCTCCTTTTGTCTCTTACCCTTTTTAATTCTTTCTCTTCCTCATAACAAACTGGAGGCGGGGGGAGACTAATTGTTCCCTTTCATGGTGCACTATTGCTCGGCGCTACAGAGGTCAGTTCAAACAAAAGTAACAAAACTTTCCTTTCCTATCTCTTAGTTTTTTGCTGCTCTTTCCTGCATTCCCTTACTTATAAGTATGTCTTTAGGCTCCTACAGGTTGGATCTAGAAGCTTCTGGTATTTCCCTTCCTCCTACCTGTTCTCTTCCCCTTTGCCCTTCTTCTCCCCACTTCTCCACAAAAGGGGAAAGTGGTTGATCGCTCTTTTTGTTCTGGATGCTTTCTTATCATACAGGTGCTATACAAGGAAAACCTGGGAACAGGAATTCCAATCTCCATCACTCCTGAGATGCAGAGAGTCAAACACAATCAAGAAAACCTTAGCTCGGTATTTTGGAAAGAAAGGGAAAAACAGGATGCCATTTAACCTCATAATTATATAATACTTAACATTTATTCCTTTTTAAAACCCACTACCCTTCCTTTGTTTCTAATATACCTCACTTAGCAAAAGGACAATACTTTTTGCATTTTTATGTTACTGCTATGGATTCAACTTTTTAAAACATTTTGGTTAATTCTGATAGCGATTACATCTGGTATTTTAAAATATATTTTTTAATTACTTGGATAACAAAAAAACTGAGTTCTAACAATCTCAAACCCCCATGTGATTGTTGGGAGGCACTGTACTCCCAGAAATGACAAAATAACATGAATAACTGACAGCGGTTCCCCAGCAGCTGAGGTCCTTGCTGCCTAGAGACTCTGCTTCCCAGCCCAACCATGGCCGCCATTAAAGTAGTTTGTGGCAGCTTGCCAACCTGTAACTCCTGGCTCCCTGGACTACTGTGTCATTTGGTAACCAGGAAGTTGAACTCACACTTAAAATCTTACAACAAATGAAATGTTACCTAACTTTTTTTTTCTGGATGCTTTCTCATCACACAGGTGTTATACAAAGAAAATATGGGCAAGGGAACCCCTATACCTGTCACTCCAGAGATGGAGAGAGTCAAACACAATCAAGAAAATATTAGCTCGGTACTTTGGCAAGAAAAGAAAAAGCTACTTCTTTAATGATTTAAAATAATACTTATTAATCCTACTTTTAAAAAACAAATTTTGTGAATTTTGTTGATCTCATTTATCCTTCTCTCCTAGAAGGCTGCTCTTAGTTTTAACACTGTAATAACAAGATTGCTTTAATCTATAAAGTTCTAATATCAGGAAGTAACAGATTTTCCAGTAAAATGTCCTTTTGCTCATCTGCCCCCGAACTTACTCTCTATCTATCCTCAAGGTCTCTTTGTTTTACGTACTTCTGAAATTTGGGGGGTGGCATGATAGGTATGAGAGCTCTTTCTGGAAAATTGGGAGTTGTGATCTTGTTTGTTTTTGCACCTATGACTTTAGGTTCTAATTTACCCTGTTAGATTTAGACAAAGAGACCTTGGGGAAAAATAACCCCTGATCCTCTCCTCCAAGGATAATGACATTTCTATTCCATTTGGTATTTAAAAATATTTTTTTAAAAAACCACTTGTTTTTTAGTTTGCTTGGATAACAAAATCGAGTTCTAACAATCTCAAATTCCTCATGTGATTGTTTGGAGGTACTGTGCTCAGAGAAATGAAAAAAATTAAGATCCACTGGTTTCAGAAAATGATTTATCAATTTACTTAAAAATGAAGTGTCGCTTGAACTGTTTTTGCTTTACCAACTTTAGTTTTTTGTTTTGTCTTCATCGTGGTCTCTAACTGCTAACTTTACAGACCTCTTCCTGTAAGCCTGTGCTCTGTGACATGATACATGTTTATAATTTACCAGGGGGTTGGGATTTGTATGGGGAAGATGTTAGCTCCAGTTAGGAAGAACCTGGTGGCCCTCCACATAAGCGCTGTCTGCAGCTTTCTCCAACACTAGAGAGCACTGCATCAGAATCACCCGGAGCATTTGTTAAGTCAGACTGCTGGGTGCTGTCCCCAGTTTCTCATTCTGTAGGTCTGGTGTGGGGCCAGAAGATTTGCAATTCTAGCAAGTGCTCAGGTGATGCTGACCTTGCTGTTCAGGGACCCCACTCTAAGAACCACTACTTTAACAGAATTATTTCTCTTGAATACCATTTCCCAAACCTCCCGTGTCCCCATGAATGACACTGAAGGGAGACACTGAGGTAAAGGATTTATCATGATGCTAGTGATATAATTGCTGAAAACGTTTTTCTTTACTGATAAGTTTGGTGAACTAAAGCAGGAGGCAGAGCACAGATGATGGCAGGGAAAAAAAAAAAAAGAGTAGGAGGAATCTTTGGTTTTGGGCCCACAATTTTATGGATGTGTCAATATGAGTTTAAGTGCTGCAAGACAGGCCAGTCACCTGCTGCCATATAGGGAGCAGCCCCACCTTCTTGGTGTCGGTCAAGCACATTCCCCTAAGTCCTGTTACAAGATGATCTATCTGGTGCTTGAAATGCATCGACGTAAAATAAAGGCCTTCTCTCATCCCTTTTGGGCACCCTGCAAGTTCTGTCTTGCAGTCTGCCAGGATTTCAGGGCACGGTCCTACCCTGGAAAGGTGTGTCTTGCTATAACTACACTCAACTTTGTTTGGAAACGTACTCCTTTCCACCTAACCTGATTGCCCAAATGGTCTGGCACCCTGAGCCTCATAACAAATTATCTATTCCGTTTAATCTTTTGGTAACTGTAATTTTTTTTTCTTTTTGCCTTTTTGGATCCATTGAACCCGCGTAGGTTTTGTACAAAGAAAATGTGGGGAAAGCCACCCCAACCCCTGTCACGCCAGAGATGCAGAGAGTCAAACGCAATCAAGAGAACATTAGCTCGGTATTGTCTTGAGAAACGAAAGTGCTTTTAATTTTGCAAAGTAACCCCTGTAGTTTGGCCTGCTCCTAACTCCATCCCAGGTTAAAAACAAGCAAAATGCCAGTTTTTTAGAATCCCCTGTAAATGATATACTACACTTACTATTGCCATTAACTGTTTTTAAGCTTTCTTCTTGAGAGCTGTTCTCACTCATGTAACAGATTAAACATGGAGTTTTCTCCCCCAAATTGCATTATGTTTAATAGCCTGAATATTGCCTCTTCATGATTTTCGGGTCCAACTTTGTATCTCACAGGTGTTATACAAAGAAAACTTGGGGAAAGTGACCCCTACACCCTTTACTCCTGAGATGGAAAGAGTCAAACGCAATCAAGAAAACTTTAGCTCGGTATTTTGGAGAGGAAAAAAGAAATTGTTACACTTTTAATAAGCCTGGCAAATATGTTATATCACTAATTTATCTCACAGTTTTCCCAAAACTTTTATTTTAAAAAATTCTTCTTTACCCACTTAAAAATGATAAACCAACCCCACCAGTTCAACCTGATTTAATCCTTTCTTCATCTTGTGCTTTATATAATAACATTTTAATGGCTTTATCTTCCTGACGTGTTTCTTATAGAGTGTGATATAATTGAGCCATAACACCAGCTAGATGATGGTTTTCAGAACTGGTTTTCTGCTCTCTGATGTCTGGATGCTCTCTTGGCTCCTCTAGGTATTATACAAAGAGAATATGAGAAAAGCAACTCCGACACCTGTTACTCCAGAGATGGAGCGAGCTAAGCGCAACCAAGAAAACATTAGTTCGGTATTGTCTAGGATTAAACACAGGAGTAGTGCAATGACTTGGAAAATAACATTTTAACATCATATAAACACGCCTTTCTCATTCAACTGGGAAGCACACTAAAATGAAAAAAAATGCAACATCTTGAAAAATAACATTTTAACACCATAAAATTGTGCACCTTATTCAACTGAAAATTTACATTAAAATTAACACAACTGTGCTTTTAAATTCCAAATGATCATACTAAGAAGTAACAGTTGCCAGTGTTTTCTCTTCCTTTTATTTTACTCGGGGGGTAATCTTACATAACCAATTGTAACAAATTGACTTCCTAACATCCTCAATCTTCTGCTCTCCTTTATTTTTAAGGTACTCTATGAAACAGGTAATACTCTGATATGGATGCCTTCTTTAGCTTTGATATTTTGGGTTTTTCATGTCTGGTGGACTTTGATTTCTGTATTAACATTGGTTTATGAAATCCGGGCATAAACCTATGAAAATGATCACTTGTTGAAAAGGACAGTTGTTTTGGAGCATCTGGCTGGCTCAGGAGAGCATGCGACTCTTGACCTCAGGGTGGTGAGCTGGAGCACCATGCTGGGTGTAGAGATTACTTAATTAATTGAACTTTAAAAAATTTAAAAGGATAGTTGTTTTGAATGTCAGAATCCCATCTAGTGCCAAATACCATCCAGTCTGCTGGTGCTGCAATTCCTAGCAAATTCCAGAGACCACCCTCTTCCTATCCTCTTTGAAATTATGTGCCTTGTCTCCTTTGAAAATGAAAGTTACATTTTCAAAGTCAAAAACGTCCTTTCTCTCCTGATGAGAACCCTGCCCATTCGTCCTCATGCTTATCTGTTCTGCTATTAGTCAAGGGTATCACTGGGTCCTTTCAGATGACTCAAGCTTCCCTCCCCAGCTACTTTTATCTCCATGTGTTGGAAAAGTTTTTGAGGCTTCAGAATTAGAACAGTACCATGACCTGTACTTAATTCATGGTCTCTCCTCTATCAGGTTCTTTATTCTGATAGCTTCCGAAAACAAATACAGGGCAAAGCTGCCTACGTCTTGGACACTCCAGAGATGAGACGGGTGCGGGAGACCCAACGCCACATCTCAACGGTGAGTCAAATTCTTAAGGATCAATTGGCCAGTCCGCTGGATCATGTGGAAGAGGAAATGATCACACCATATTTTCACAAAATCAACTCATGAAATTTCAGGTGAAATATCATGAAGACTTTGAGAAGCACAAGGGTTGCTTCACACCAGTGGTGACAGACCCTATCACCGAACGAGTAAAGAAGAACACACAGGACTTCAGTGACATTAACTACCGGGGTATTCAGAGAAAAGTGGTAGAGATGGAACAAAAACGGAATGACCAGGATCAGGAGACCATTACAGGTATATGAGCCCGGGGGGTGGGGGGCAGGGGGATCAACTCTAAAGTGGTGGAAGAACAAGAGTGGCATTACCCATAGGAAGCTAAAGGATAAAGTACTTCAGCCTGTGTTTTCATCAGCTGTCAAAGCAAACTGTTCTTACACAGCTTACAAAGCTGGTATCTTTCCTACCCAATGCTTTGTTCTAGGAGAAGTCATGACCAGAAATAAGCTAAATTATTTAACCTGTGGTTAAATTCATGCCTTGCTTTCCAAGCTATTAGGAGTCCTCCAAAAACACATTCTGATCCTTGATCTCACTTGCAGGTTTCCGTGTCTGGCGTACTAATCCTGGCTCAGTGTTTGACTATGATCCAGCAGAAGACAACATTCAGTCACGAAGCTTACACATGATTAACGGTATGTTATAGCTAACAGCATGAAGGTCACCATTTAATGGGCTCGGGTCAGTGACCTCCAGGAAACTATAGTTTTCAGTGTTCTGAGTTGTCCTTCTTGCTGACTAGTGGAACAGTATCATTTCTAGGCAAATTTAAGTCAGGGAAAGATTGTTTCACTGCCTCTGTGTAAATATTCTTCAGGCCCCATTTATTACCGTTTTGTTTCTAAAGAAAAAGTAGTACATCTTTCTATTGGAGAAATAATGAAAAGAAAAAACATAAGGAAAGGGAAGAGAATGAATGTGACCTTTGGCAACTTTCTGAAAACTCTGTCTTCAAGGAAGGCTGTTAATTCAACAAAACAAGCCACACGCCTTTATGCCTTCTTTTCATGTTAAATTGTAGAATAATACGTAGTGCTTGTCCTTAAAGGATTTATACTCTAGTCTGCTGATGGAGAGAAGTAAATCAGTGGTTACACTCTGACATGTGCAGTTTTAAAGGTCTGCACGCACATTGTGGGAACTCAGGTAAAGGGCATCTAAATTAATCCGGAAGTGAGGGAGGACTTTCTGGAGAAGTTGAAGGTGGAGTTTGAATGTGAATTTTTGTAAGCCAGGAAAATGGGCTGGGTGGAGGGAAGGAGTTGTGGTCCAAGACAGACTCTGGGATTTGAAGCCTGGCTGTTACTATTTAGCAGTTACATGACCTTTGGTAAGGTACTTCAGCTATCACGTGTAAATGAGGATGGCAACCGTACACATAGGGTTTTGAGGGTTTAATTCATGGGAGCCTACTGAAAACCATGCCTAGCAATCAGCTCACCCCCACCGCGCACCGCAGAGACTGACTCACGCATGCCCACCCCCAGCGCAAGCGCAGCGCCGGAGCCGGGAGCATTCGCGCTCAGCCAGTGCGCTGAGCGTCAGCGGCGGCGAGGACAAGTCCGAGCACTCAGAAGCCGCGGACCAGCGCCTCTCCACCTACAGCGAAGGCGGAGTCTTCTCCGCAACTTCCTCAGGTATAAGTGGGCTGCCCGCCAGCTTGCTGGGTTACAGGCGCAGATGCTTTGAGGTAAAAACAGCAACAATAACAAAAATCTCGATCATTTCTCCTGATGAGAAAAGACTAGAATTGTGGAGAGGTACATGAAACCAGATGTTTCATTTTTCATTAATTTTTATTAGAGCCCCCTTTCTTGGAAACCATTCTTTTTAAGTTAGGGGACAAGAGAGCACTGCTCAGCTGTTTAACACAGATGAAATGATGTCTAGTCATTTTTCTTCCTACAAACTACTTCCCACCTTTTAGCTTACAAACACGCAAAGACCACGGAGCTCCCACAGCAGCGATCATCTTCAGTTGCCACGCAGCAGACAACGGTATCCTCTATCCCATCGCACCCTTCTACTGCAGGGGTAAGCAAACATACTCTAAAGCTAGTATCATTAAATCTGGATTTAGCAGGGGAATAGATATGAAAATAGATGAGGCCCAGAAATGGATCCTAAACGAATCACAAATCAACAGGGGAAAAAAAAAAAATCAAAATTGTAAAATACCACAGAAAAGTAGAGACTAATTTTATAATATTGGGGACAGGAAAGGCCTTCCTCAGCAAGTTCTAGAACCTAGGAACGTGAAAGACAAGACTGCATATTTGACCATAAAATTTTAAATGTTTTTATAACAAAAAGAAACATGTCAAACTGGGAGAAAATATTTGCAGCATTCATAATACAAAGATTTATATCTAAAAAAACCTAACACTCAAAAATTCATGGGCAAATTAGTCCCCTTCCAGTCAAAATAAGAAAGACCTGGAAGTAAATGAATAGACAACTTACAGCAAGAGAAATAGAAACAGCCAGCAAAAAAGATGTCCACCATAACTGCAAACCAGGAATATGCAAATTAAAACAATAAGTATTAGAACATTATGGTAGTGAATTTTTTTAAAAAAATTAAAATGCACATACCATCTGACCTACTCCTTTCACCTTTAAAAGCTCTTTCTCTGAAATACCCACCTAAAGACAAACAGGGGATTAGTGTAAGAAAAAATGGTTAACAATTAAATGTCCAGAAGTATAGAAATGACTAATTTGTGATCTTACTAAAATACAGAATTCTCGGGCGCCTGGGTGGCTCAGATGGTTAAGCGCCTGCCTTCGGCTCAGGTCCTGATCCCGGGGTGCTGGGATCGAGTCCCACATCAGGCTCCCTGCTCCTTGGGAACCTGCTTCTCCCTCTGCCTCTCTCTCTCTCTCTCTCTCTCATGAATAAATAAAATCTTTAAAAATAAATTTAAAAAAATACAGAATTCTCTGTAGCAGTAAAAAAAGTATGAGATCTATATAAATCTGTATATATAAATCTATATCTAGATCTCTATAAATCTATATCCATATAGATTTATCTGGAAAAGCCCTGAAGCTATATTAAATGGAAAGAATGGGTCAGAGTATTAATCACAGTAATTGTTTCACATATGCAGGGGGAAAGGGGAAACCTATCCTCGAATATGAATATATGTATGTGTTATTTCAGAATGCTAAGAAAAAATTATGCAGGTTACATTCCAAATTACTAACCAGTGCCTGCTCCTCTGAAGGAAATTTGGGCACTTTGTTTTGGTTATTTTTGTCTACAAATTGTTAACAATTTAAAAAATTTTATTTTGCTGTTGTAGAAACACTTGAGATCTACCTTCTAACCACATTTTTAAGTGTTCAGTACATTCTTGTGCACAAGAGATTCAAGCTTGTGTACAGATCTCTAAAGATCTCCAGGACAGCAGATCTCTAGAGCTTATTCATATTGCTTAACTGAAACTTTATGCTTATTCATTAGTAACTCCCCATTTTCCCTTTCTACCATGTTATACTTTTTTGTTTTTGTTTTGTTTTAACATGTGGAAGATAGCTTTTAGAAACTTTTACTACTAGTATGCTCCCAAATTCCCAGGGTGAAAGATACATGCAATACCGCTTTCTCAGAAGGGAAGAAAAGGCAATATACAAAAAAAAATTTTTTTCATATACGGTTTTATGAATATATTATTAACATACTATTAAAGTCATCATCTGAAGTGTACAGGTCCACTGATTTTATTTCATTTAGTTATTCAACCACTACTACAATCTAGTAACACTTCATCACCCTAAAAAAACCCCTTGTACTCATCAAGTCAATCCCCTTCCTGAGCCCTTCCCTCCCCCACCATCCAGTCCAAGGGATCCACTAATATGCTTTCTCTCTTTGCCTATGCAAGACATTTCATATAAATGAAATCACACAGTATGTGGTCTTTTGTGACTGGCCTCTTTTACTTAAAGCTCTGAGGTTCATCTAATTGTATCATACAACAACAACTCATTCCTTTTTACTAGTAAATATTCTATTGTATGGAAATACCACCCTTTTTTCCTTCATTCATCAGTTGGTAGGCATTTGGGTTGTTTCCATTTTTTGGCTGCTATAAATGATACTGCTGTGAATGTGGATGTACAAGTAATTGTGCAGACCTGTTTTCACTTCTTGGGTATATACATAGGACCGCAATATTCTAACTCTGTATTTAACATGGGAGGAACTTGCAAAAACTCTTTTCCAAGCGGCTGTACCATTTTACATTCCCATCAGCAGTTTATAAAATTTCTCCACATCCTCCCCAATACCTGCTATTGTTTCTTTTTGATTATTCACCATTCTAGTGTGTCATATGATATTTCATTATGGTTTTCTCTGATGACTAGTATTGCCAAGTATTTTTTTCATGAGCTTATGGGCTATTTGTGCATCTCCTTTGGACAACTGAGATCCTTTGCCTCCTCTCCCACCTTTTTCCAGTATTGAATGGTAGGAGTTCCTTATATTTTTTGGATGGTAATCCCTTACCAGATATATGATTTGCAAATATTTTCTATTTTGTGAGTAGTCTTTTTATTTTCCTGGTGGTGGTTGCACATTCTCTTTTGTGCAACTTAAATTTGTGGAGTCATAAGAGATCTTAAAATTAGGCATTTGGGGACGTATCACATAAAGGGCTAGTATCCATAATCTATAAAGAACTTATCAAACTCAACACCCAAAGAACAAATAATCCAATCAAGAAATGGGCAGAAGACATGAACAGACATTTCTACAAAGAAGATATCCAAATAGCGAACAGAAAAAGTGCTCAACATCGCTTGGCATCAGGGAAATCCAAATCAAAACCTCAACAAGATACCACCTCACACCAGTCAGAATGGCTAAAATTAACAAATCAGGAAACGACAGATGTTGGTGAGGATGCGGAGAAAAGGGAACCCTCCTACACTGTTGGTGGGAATGCAAGCTGGTGCAGCCACTCTGGAAAACAGTATGGAGGTTCCTCAAAAAGTTGAAAATAGAGCTACCCTACAACCCAGCAATTGCACTACTGGGTATTTACCCCAAAGATACAAATGTAGGGATCTGAAGGGGTATGTGTACCCCGATGTTTATAGCAGCAATGTCCACAATAGCCAAATTATGGAAAGAGCCAAGATGTCCATCAACAGATGCATGGATAAAGATGTGGTGTGTATACATACACACACACACACACACACACACACACACACACACACACACACACTGAAATATTATGCAGCCATCAAAAAAAAAAAAACCCTGAAATCTTTCCATTTGCAACAATGTGGATAGAACTAGAGGGTATTATGCTAAGGGAGATAAGTCAATCAGAGAAAGACAATTATCATATAATCTCACCGATATGAGGAATTTGAGAAACAAGACAGAGGATCATAGGGGAAGGGAGGAAAAAAATGAAACAAGATGAAACCAGAGAGGTAAACAAACCCTAAGAGACTCTTAATCTCAGGAAACAAACTGAGGGTTGCTGGAGTGGAGCAGGGTGGGAAGGATGAGGTGGCTGGGTGATGGACATTGGGAGGTTATGTGCTATGGTGAGTGCTGTGAATTGTGTAAGACTGATGAATCACAGACCTGTACCTCTGAAACAAATACTACATTATATGTTAAAAAAAAAAAAAAAAGTAGGAAAGGAAAAATGAAGGGGGGAAATCGGAGGGGGAGACAAACCACGCAAGATTATGGACTCTGGGAAACAAACTGAGGGTTCTAGAGGGGAGGGGGTGTGGGGGGATGGGTTAGCCTGGTGATGGGTATTAAAGAAGACACGTATCGCATGGAGCACTGGGTGTTATACGCAAACAATGAATCATGGAACACTACATCAAAAACTGATCATGTAATGTATGGTGACTAACAATAAAATTTAAAAAGGCATTTGGGTTGATGCAAATCTAATACATACATATATATATATATATATATATATTTTTTTTTTTTTTTTTTTTTTTTTTACCTTTTTTCATCTTCACAAATAGAAAATCTTCCGTGCCATGTACGACTATCTGGCTGCTGATGCAGATGAGGTGTCCTTCAGAGATGGAGATGCTATTGTAAATGTCCAAGCGATTGATGAAGGTTGGATGTACGGCACTGTGCAGAGGACGGGCAGGACCGGCATGCTGCCAGCCAACTACGTGGAGGCTATTTAATGAGCATGTCAGAGTATCGCACCTGTTTGCAGGACCTGCACATCCTGCAGTCAGTATTTCAGTTCAGACTCTCCACTGTTAGCTAAGTCCTCAAGCTGCCTAATGGTTTTTCTGTGTCAATATGATTAATAGCTGTACCATCCCTTAATTTGTTTCTATATGAACCTCAGTAATTCTCCAGTAAAACATATGTTAATCATATTTACTACATTATTTTCTGGATTTGGACATAAAACAGACAACATTAAACCCATAGGTTCATTATTTTTAAAATTGTCATTATTAAATTTTCCAGTGTTTTAAAGAAAGTTTAACTATGGAATAGACATTTTAAAAGTTTATGCAGTGTTACTGCTGTTATCAACCCAGAGTCTTTCTCCATTATGAAATGTTTAACATTATTTTTTTAAAACAAGGATTCTGAACATGTTAAACACATTAAAGAAAAATGGCAGAAATACCTTTTCCTGGCTTAGTGAATGCTGATGCTTTTAATTCTATTCCAGTTCTGAAGTTATAAAGGTGATTGATAGTCAATAAAAATGGTGGATAAGCTAGTAATAAAGTCTAATTCTGCAATAAACACCACTGATGTAATTGTTACTTATTTTTAATAGTTTTATGATCGACAAATTCCAGTAAAGCAAATCCATTACTTTAGACTTCACTAAAAAAAATTCTGAAAATGTACCATTTAAAATGCACAAGTGTAGGCTTTCTCAGAACTAAACTGTGTTCAGCAGGCTTCCCTTATGGCTCAGCTGATGTTTTAAAAACAACTGTGGGATCAGCAGTGGACAGCTGGGAAATGGATGGCACTGCATGCTCCATCCCTACTATTTCCTAGAGACCTGCCCCCTCCAATATGCCCTTGGCCAGAGCCCATCCAAAGTGGTGTCACAGGCCTGGCAGTGTGCAAGCAGCCCTGACAGGGGCCAGCACTGCTCCACAATGACTCCTGCCAAGGAGAGTGGAAGACAACCACACACACCAGCCCAACTGCAGCTCCAGCAGTGGGCTGGGGGCAGACATCAGACCTGACTGTAGCCCCACCTACCAATGAAAGCTTCTCAGAGGACAACACAGGAAAAGCAACAGGCAGTTCCATAACTACTGCCATCTCTAGCAAACAAACACCTGGTCTGACTCAACTCAAGCCCAAGGTGGCCCTAGACCGGCCCACTAACACCATGGGGACAAAACCCTGTCTACAAGTGGCAAAGAAAGCCATTGCAGATGACTGGATTGAAGGCAAACATGACTCACCCACAAAGTAGGGTGCATGCAACACACATAGGAGACAGCCCTGAAGAGTCAGGTTGAACAGGGCATATTGTGCGGGACACCACAGGACCTCTTCTTCATATGGCCACTACTTGTAAGAGCAGGAGAAGTAGTCGACTTTCCTAACACGTTGAAATAGACACAGATTTAGATAAAATGAAGAGTCAGAGGACAATGACCCAAATGAAAGACCAGGACAAATCATAGCAAGAGACCTAAAAAAAAAAAAAAAGAGCTAAGTAATGTCTGATAGAGAATTTAAAGAAATAGTCATAAAAGATACTCACTGGACTTGAGAAAAGACCTGAACTTGAAGTGCTAAACAAAGAGAAAACATGAAAAATAGAGATAAACTCAGTAATTGAAATTAAAAATATGGAATAAAAAATATATAATGGAATAAATAGTAGACTAGAGGAAGGAGAACAGAGGAATGGAAAGCAATCAAGTTGAAAAGGAGGAAAAAATAATTAAAAAAGTGAAAACAGACTAAGGAGACTAGGTGACACCGTTAAGCATAATAACATTCGCATTACAGGGATCTCAGGAGGAGGAGAGAAAAGGCGGCAGGAAATTTATTTGAAGAAATAATAGCTGAAAACTTCCCAAATCTAAGAAAGGAAACAAATTTCAGATCCAGGACCCACAAGAAAGTCCCCCAAAAAACCCAAGGAACTCCATACTAAGACACACAATGATAGACGGCAAAAGTACTGAGAGTTTTAGAAGCAGCAAAAGAGTTACATACAAGGGCACCCAGGTGGCTCAGTCCGTTAAGCGTCTGCCTTTGGCTCAGGTCATGAGACCTGAGTCGGACTCCTTGCTTAGAGGGGAGTCTGCTTATCCTTCTGCACCCGCCATCCCCCCACCCCCTGCCTTGCTCATGTTCTGTCTCTGTCTCTCAAATAAATAATCTTTAAAAAAGTCTTCTCAAACTATTCCAAAAAATAAAAGAGGAAAAAAACTTCCAAATTCACTCTATGAGGACAGCATTATCCTGATATCAAAACCAGATAAAGACACTACAAAAAAAGAGAACTTCAGGTCACTATCTCTGATGAATATAGATGCAAAAATCCTCAACAAAATATTAGCAAACTGAATCCAACAATATATATAAAAAAAATCATTCACGATCAAGTGGGATTTATTCGTGGGATACAAGGGTGGTTCAATATTCACAAATCAGTCAACATGACATATTACATCAACAAGAGAAAAGGATGAAAACCACATGATCATCTCAACAGATGCAGAAAAAGCATCTGACAAAGCACAACATCCATCCATGATAAAAACCCTCAACAAAGTAGGGTTAGAGGAAACTCATCTCAACATACCAAAGGCTGTATCTGAAAAACCCACAGCTAACATCATACTCAATGGTGAAAAAGAGAGCTTTCCCCCTATGGTCAGGAACAAGACAAAGATGTTCACTCCAACCACCTTCACTATGTTGAATAATATTGGAAGTCCAGTAATCAGAGAAGAAAAAGGAATAAAAGGCATCCAAATTGGTAAGGAAGAACTAAAACTTTCACTATTTGTAGATGACACGATCTATACATAGAAACTCTAAAGACTCCACCAAAATACTGGAACTGATAAATGAATTCAGTAAGGTCACAGGATACAAAATCAATATACGGAAACCCACTGCATTTCTATACACTAACAATGAAACAGCACGAAGAGAAATTAAAGAAACAATCCCATTTACAATTACACCAAATAAGACACCTAGGAATAAACTTCACCAAGGAGATAAAAGACCTGTTATCTAAAAAGTGTAAAATACTGGGTATCTGGGTGGCTCAGATGGTTAAGCATCTGCCTTCGGCTCAGGTCATGATCCCAGGGTCCTGGGATCGAGTCCCGCATCGGGCTCCCTGCTCCTTGGGAGCCTGCTTCTCCCTCTGTCTCTCTTTCATTAATAAATAAAAATCTTTAAAATAAATAAATAAATAAATAAATAAATAAAAATAAAAAGTGTAAAATACTGATGAAAGAAACTGAAGATGACACAAATTCAAAGAGATTTCAAGCACATGGATTGGAAGAACAAATATTGTTAAAATGTCCTTACTATCCAAAGAATCTACAGATTTTTTTTTCTTTTTAAACATTTTATTTATTTATTTGACAGACACAGCGAGAGAGGGAACACAAGCAGGGGGAGTGGCAGAGGGGAAAGCAGGCCTCCTGCAGAGCAGGGACCCGGATGCGGGGCTCGATCCCAGGACCCTGGGATCATGACCCGAGCTGAAGGCAGACGCTTAACGACTGAGCCACCCAGGCGCCCCAGCAATCCACAGATTTAACACAACCCCTACCAAAATCCCAACAGCATTTTTCACACAAGTAGAATAATCTTAAAATTTGAATGGAACTACAAAAGACCCCAAATAGCCAAAGGATTTTTTTTTTTTTTTTTTTTTTTTTGCAGAGGAAATGGTCAACACCTTTGTATTTGTGTATCTTGGGAAGAGGAGAGTTATTTAGACTCCATGGAAGCAGAAGGGAGTCTGGGGAGGAGAAGGAATGCGTTGAAAAGCACAGTTTGGGAGGTATATGCTAAGGGGTCTGAACAACTGGACCATTTGGCTGCTAATACCCAACCACACTGGGAACTACACATCCCCAGCCCTATCAGGCAGTATGGGGAGAAGCTGCCATGATCTTTCCAGATTCTTCCTCCCTAATTCTTCCCAATGGCTGAGCCACTGGATCACCTTCCTGGGATATTTGGATTTGAGATGGAGAGAATCCATTCATCTTTAGTGGCTGACGCTTAAGCAAAACAGGAAACTTCAACTCAAAACAGTATGGTACTGGCAGAAAACCAGACACATATATCAATGGAGCAGGATAGAAAGCCCAAAAACAAACCCATGATTATATAGTCAATTAATCTTTGACAAAAGAGGCAAGACTATGCAATGAGAAAAAGTCTCTTCAAGAGATAGTGTTTGGATTAGAAGTCCTAGCCACAGCAATCAGACAACAAAAAGAAATCAAAGGCATCCAAATCGGCAAAGAGGAAGTCAAACTCTCACTCTTTGCAGATGATATGATACTGTATGTGGAAAACCTAAAAGACTCCACCCCAAAACTGCTAGAACTCATACAGGAATTCAGTAAAGTAGCAGGATATAAAATCAATGCACAGAAATCAGTGGCATTCCTATACACCAACAACAAGACAGAAGAGAGACAAATCAAGGAGTCTATCCCATTTACAATTGCACCCAAAACCATTAGATACCTAGGAATAAATCTAACCAAAGAGGCAAAGGATCTGTACTCAGAAAACTATAAAATACTCAGGAAAGAAATTGAAGAAGACACAAAGAAATGGAAAAAACGTTCCATGCTCATGGATTGGGAGAATCAACATTGTGAAGATGTCAATGCTACCTAGAGCAATCTACACATTCAATGCAATCCCCATCAAAATACCATCCACTTTTTTCAAAGAAATGGAACAAATAATCCTAAAATTTATATGGAACCAGAAGAGACCCAGAATAGCCAGAGGAATACTGAAAAAGAAAAGCAAAGCTGGTGGCATCACAATTCCGGACTTCCAGCTCTATTACAAAGCTGTCATCATCAAGACAGTATGGTACTGGCACAAAAACAGACACATAGATCAATGGAACAGAATTGAGAGCCCAGAAATGGACCCTCAACTCTATGGTCAACTTATTTTTGACAAAGCAGGAAAGAATGTCCAATGGAAAAAAGACAGTCTCTTCAACAAATGGTGTTGGGAAAATTGGACAGCCACATGCAGAAGAATGAAACTGGATCATTTCCTTACACCACACACAAAAATAGACTCCAAATGGTTGAAAGACCTAAACGTGAGACAGGAGTCCATCAAAATCCTAAAGGAGAACACAGGTAGCAACCTTTTCGACCTTAGCCGCAGCAACTTCTTCCTAGAAACATCGCCAAAGGCACGGGAAGCCAGGGCAAAAATGAACTATTGGGATTTCATCAAGATAAAAAGCTTCTGCACAGCAAAAGAAACAGTCCACAAAACCAAAAGACAACCGACAGAATGGGAGAAAATATTTGCAAATGACGTATCAGATAAAGGGCTAGTATCCAATATCTATAAAGAACTTATCAAACTCAACACTCAAAGAACAAATAATCCAATCAAGAAATGGGCAGAAGACATGAACAGACATTTCTCCAAAGAAGACATCCAAATGGCCAACAGGCACATGAAAAAGTGCTCAACATCGCTTGGCATCAGGGAAATCCAAATCAAAACCTCAATGAGATACCACCTCACACCCGTCAGAATGGCTAAAATTAACAAGTCAGGAAACGAGAGATGTTGGCGGGGATGTGGAGAAAAGGGAACCCTCCTACACTGTTGGTGGGAATGCAAGCTGGTGCAACCCCTCTGGAAAACAGTATGGAGGTTCCTCAAACAGTTGAAATTAGAGCTACCGTTCGATCCAGCAATTGCACTACTGGGTATTTACCACAAAGATACAAATGTAGGGACCCGAAGGGGTACGTGTACCCCAATGTTTATAGCAGCAATGTCCACCATAGCCAAACTGTGGAAAGAGCCAAGATGCCCATCGACAGATGAATGGATAAAGAAGATGTGGTATATATACACAATGGAATATTATGCAGCCATCAAAAGGAATGAGATCTTGCCATTTGCAACGACGTGGATGGAACTGGAGGGTGTTATGCTGAGTGAAATAAGTCAATCAGAGAAAGACATGTATCACATGACCTCACTGATATGAGGAATTCTTAATCTCAGGAAAGAAACTGAGTGTTACTGGAGTGGTTGGGGGTGGGAGGGATGGGGTGGCTGGATGATAGATATTGGGGAGGGTATGTGCTACGGTGAGCGCTGTGAATTGTGCAAGACTGTTGAATCACAGATCTGTACTTCTGAAACAAATAATGCAACATATTTTAAGAAAAAAGAAAAAGAAGATAACAGGAGAGGAAGAAAAGGGGAGTATGTCAGAGGGGGAGACGAACCATGAGAGATGATGGACTCTGAAAAACAAACTGAGGGTTCTAGAGGGGAGGGGGGTAGGGGGATGGGTTAGCCTGGTGATGGGTACTGAGGAGGGCACGTTCTGCATGGAGCACTGGGTGTTATGAACAAACAATGAATCATGGAACACTGCACCAAAAACTAATGATGTAATATATGGTGATTAACATAACAATAAAAAAATTAAAAAAAAAAAAAAAGAGATAGTGTTTGGAAAACTAGACAGTTACATAGAGAGGAATAAAAGTGGACTACTTTCTTACACCATACACAAAAATAAACCCCAAATGGATTAAGGACCTAAATGTGAGACCTGAAACCATAACAATCCTCGAAGAAGGGTGCACACACAGTATCTCTGACACTGACTGTAGCAACTTTTTTTTCGTAGCAGCATTTTTCTAGATCTGTCTCCTAAGGCAAGGAAACAAAAGCAAAAATAAACTATCAGGACTACATCAAAATAAAAAGCTTCTGCACAGCAAAGGAAACAGTGAACAAAAGTAAAAGACAATCTACTGAATAGGATATTTGCAAATGACATATCTTATAAAGGGTTCGTATCTAAGACATATAAAGGACTTATATAATTCAACACCAGAAAAACAATCTAAATAAAAATCGGCAGAAGACATGAACAGGTATTTCTCCAAAGACATCCAGATGGCCAACAGACACATGAGAAAATGCTCAACATCACAGATCATTAGAAAATGCAAACCAAAACTACAATGAAATATCACCTCACACCGCACGCCTGTCAGAATGACTAAAATAAAAACCGCAAGAACAGCAAGCATTGTCAGGGATGTGGAGAAAAAGGAACCCTTACACACTGTTGGTGGGAATACAAACTGGTGGTGCAGCCACTACAGAAAACAGTATGGAGGTTCCTCAAAAAATTAAAAATGGAACTAATCACACTACCATTTACCCAAATATGAAAACACTAGTTTGAAAAGATATGTGCACCCGTTAATGCAGCATTATTTACAACAGCTAAATTGTGGAAGCAGCCAAGCATCCATCGATAGATAAAATGGATAAAGATGTGGTATACATATAATGGAATGTTATTTAGCCATAAAAAAGAATGAAATCTTGCCATTAGCAACACGGATGGATCTACAGGATATAATGCTGAGTGAAATAAGTCAGAGAAAGACAAATACCATATGATTTCACACATATGTAGAATTTAAGAAACAAAACAACCTAACAAAGATAAAAGGAGACAAAAAAAAAAAACAAAAACCAGACTCGTAATTATTGAGAAGTGATTTTCAGAATGGAGGTTGTTTGGGGCGGGGAGTGGGGGAGGAATTGGTAAAGTGAAGGGGATTAAGGGTACCTTTATCATTAGAAGCACGGAGTAATGAACAGAATTGTTCAATCACTATAATTATACACCTGAAACTAACACTGCATGCTAACTATACTGGAATCAAAAGAATAAAAGGAAAAAATTTGCATTTATTTTCAATACCAATTTATTATTTATCTGCTTATTAATGCAATTTGCTTCCTTTTTTGTAATGCACGGTGTTGGGGAAGCCCTATGGAAAATGGTATCTAGGGAGGGAGCCCATGGAAAATGAGGAAGCTTTAAAAATGAGTTGTCACTCTGGCTCCTCCACTCAGGGGAAATGTGGCCTGAGAGGGGCTAAGTACAATGGAAAGTAGGTAATTGGCCTCCCCAAATATCCTTAATTTAAGTACTAATTTAAATTTAGAAATAGCTTATAAATTCACTATTGCAAAACTCAAAATTAAACTTACGATAAACAAGTAGCTATGGGATCGAATCCTAACCTCAGGGGATCTTTCTAATCTACAGCCAGTAGGTTGAGAGCACAAGGCAAAGACGGTAAACTGTCCTCAAGCTTCCTAATGTCTCTCTCGAGGAAACTGTGCACACATGTGTAAATGCTGAAACCACATTTGTGTGCCAGGCACCACACTAGATGCTGGTGTTAGAGTGATGAGGCAAACACTGTTGTGTCCTTATGAAACTTCATAGTCCCATGAAAAAGGCAGGCCATGCCAAAGCATCTTAATGGTAGGAGAGATGGCCACTCTCCCGTCTTCAATTGTCCTTTAAACTGGGTTAAAAATCCAGGTTAAATGTAGCAATACCATTGTGTGCTATTTTTCCAACCTTGGGAACAAAGTTCATGCTGTCTCAGTTATAATAAATGTTTTATTTTAAAATTTCCTATTCACTTTTTAAGCCTGCCAAAGCATACTCTGCAGTTGCTGTTACAGACAATTTTTATCTAATTCTAGGGCTTTTAGTTAAAAGCTTGGAAATTTTTCATACACAAAAATAGAGAATCCTACTATACCCACCTCCTGTAGCCTCACAAGTTTTCAATTCATGACTAATCTTGTTCTATCTACCCTACCAATATTCTCCTCCCATTACCTTAAAATGAATTCTATTAATCACATCTTAAAAATTGACACACCTTAAAACACTTGACAATCCATATCCAGGGTTCAAATTTTCCTGCTCATCCAACCTCAAGACTTCTGCTTGGACCCCCATTCCATCAATACAGTGATACCAGGGAAGTCCTTTGTACAAATATCCACTACCACACATTTAGACGACCTACGGCTGCAAAGATCCTCAGTGACTAGCTGTTTATACCATCTGCAAAAGGTTATAAAAGAGATCAATTGGCAACTGAGTTATATTGGAGTCAGAGTCAGCACTACAACCCAATTCCCTTGATGACTAGTGGTTCATGGTATTACCCAATGCTACTCTTGTGAAATTATTACAGGTTCTTCAGGTCCCCACAAGCCCTAACCACCACCCCCCACCCCCACAGGCCTCAGAATGTGACCTTATTTGTCAACAGGGTCATTGCAGAAGTTATTAGTTAAAATGGGGTCATTAGGATGAGCCCAAAGCCAATACAACTGGTGTCTATAAAAAGGAGAATCTAGACAAATACACAGAGAACACCATGTGAAGCTAAAAGCAGAGGTTGGAGTGAAGCTTCTACATGTCAACAAAGTAAAAATTGCTAGCAATGCACCAGAAGCTAGGGGAGAAGCATGGAGGTCTTCCTCACAGCCCTTACAAAACACCAACCCTATCAACAACTGTCTCAGGCTTCCAGCCTCCAGAACTGTGAGACAACGAATTTCTGTTAACAGTTTGTGGCTCTTTGTTGCAGTATTCGTCAGGATCATTAAGTCTATTTCATTTTTAATTTAGATGTATGGATCTACAAGTGTGTGGAACCCATAAACTATGAATATGAGAATCTCTTCTATGGCTACAATGGGTCTTAAAATAAGAATGGCTCATGTGTCTGTGGAGGGTCACGGTGTTCATTAATGTTATGTGAATTATGCTAATCTTACTCAATTCAAAGCCAAACCAAACAAACAAAAACAGTGCCAGAATTGCTTAGTTTTTATAGTTTTATTTCAGATTAAAGTGCATTTCTTTAGAAATGTTTCAATATCCAGTTTCAATTGGCAAGTAATAACAGTTAACTCAATAGATCATGAAAAGTTTTACTGTGGGTAAGACAGATTCTCCCTCAATCCAATCATAATAAACCTGAAAATACACTTTTAGTATTGGTCTACCTGCTTCAAACATTGTATAAAGCATTACACAGATAATACTGACCACATCCTTATTTCCCAAATACTAGTGCAGTTAATTGAGTAATAAACAGGTACTTCTGTGAAATTTTAACTTAAATCATTCGACTTATCAAATATAAACACTTTGAATGTAAAACTAAGCTCTCTATCAAGTGGTGGGAACAAAAATATCGTAGGGCAAATGAATGACTGATTTGGCTTCTCTCAGCCTTGTCTAAGTGCATTTAGTCAAGTCTATCCATAGGAGGTAGTGTTGATAAGATTGAAAGCAACTGATTCCCCACCAACACAGAAAGCAAACTCCCTCAACTCCCAATTTATTTCACAGGTAATGACGAACCACTGAGTGCCAGATGCCTTTCCCTCACACATCAATGTCCCTTAACATCCATGGTAAACACATTACTGTAATTTGAGTTTAAATAGGAGAAAAAAAGTGTACCTAAAAAGTACCAGTATCTCCTAGTATATGTGTATTTGAGCAATAAAGTTAAGATATAAACGCAATCAGGGGAACACATTTTTGCAAAAGTAAAATCTAAGTAACAGCAATAGAAATTAAGGACTTAAGGAAGCAAGATCGCTGTTTGCCATGTAGAAGCAAATGATCAACTGGATTTACATGCCATGTGTGAACAAACCTACCCTTTGTAACAGGGATCAGAAAACTTAACACAAAGGGGCCAAATAAATATGTGAATGTTAGGTGTTAACAGGCCATACAGTCTGTCACATTACTCCAATCTGCTACTGCAGCAGGAAAGCAGCCAAAGGTTTTATGTAAATAAACATGGCTGTGTCCCAGTGAGACCTTATTACTGGCACTAAAATTTTAATTTCATCTTTCCATGTGTCACAAAATATTACTTTTCATTTTTTTAACCCTTTAGAAAATGTAAAAACCATTCCTACCTCAGAGAATGTATAAAAAATAAGTGGCAGGCTGTAGTTTTTTGACCTGTTCATAACAACTTACTAGGTTAAGACTGCCGTATTTCAGTTTCTGTACTCAAAATTCACTATTCTTATTTTCATTTCCTAGAAAATTCCCATTCTACAAAAATAAAAATGTCTTTAGACACTTGCTAATTATTCAATTATCAAAATAACTATTATGCTATATTCCATTTTCCATTCCATGACTTTATTCTGAAGGTGAACTTTCTAGTTATATGCAACTTACTCATTTAAGAAATAATTCTATTATTGGAATTTATTTACTCCTTTTTGGGGGGCAGGATATTAAATAATGTATACTTTATTTTTTAAAAAGATTTTATTTTTAAGCAATCTCTACCCCCAATGTGGGGCTTGAACTCACAATTCCAAAATCAAGAGTTGCATGCTCCACCACTGACCGAGCCTGACAGGTGACCTGTAAATGATGTCTATTTTACACAATTATTCAGGGTATTTATGAGTATCAGTTCTGGTACTGTTTTATATATAGGATACCTGCCAGCTATTTTCAAAGTTTATATGACTGTCCCTATACTAAAAAGCTACATACTTTTTAATTCCATGTGCTATCAATTTAAAATATTGCCTTCAATCTTATACTCTCAGGTAAAGGGAGAGATTATCTTTTCTTCTAAATGGTATACTTCAGAAGAGTAAGCATTTACAGCTTGGCACTTCATGTTTGGTTTTACTGTTCTTTGGCTTGGTATATAAAGAAAAAAATGGTTAAGACCATGTTATAAAATTTAACATTCTATTCCAAGAAATGAACGAACATTCAATTCTGTTAGACTACTACTCTATTAAATAGCTATAGATTTCAAACACTAATGACTCAGACTTTAATACTTTCAAAAAGCAATATACAAAGGCTGGCATATGATAAACATATCATATTAACTGGACCATCACAAACCGAAGCCCAGATTTGTTTTATAAATCAAGCAATCAACAAATTTTGATAAATCAATTAAAAAACCCCATTACTTAACTTCCAGCTACATTTTCTTAAGTGCTCTGGATGAGTACAATTCTTATGAAAAGAGTATTTAAAACATGTGAGGGAAACATAACAGAATGCTGAGAAAAACTCATTTTTAGAGAATCAAATTATTCAACTGTCTTTCAAACACCATTTTAAGATGAAATAGAAAATTTCAACAATGTAACAGCAAAGTAACCAGAGGTCTTTACTAAAATGACAAGTCAGATCTGTCAGGTAGGGCTTATGTGGGTACTGCTAACTTAACTGCCAAGTTAATCTTAAGGTAGTCTGTTTTCAATGAAGCCCCATAACTTAGAAGACAAGATTTATTTAGAGACTAAATATATTTCTAATATCTGAAAATGTACTTTTATATTTAAAAAAAAATGAGGACATAATCCACATACACTATTCATTAAAAAAGGCTCACATTGTCTCATCTATTTAGTAAGGTTCTTTATAACATAAGATAACTGTTTGCCTATTTAAAAACGTAAATCTTCCTCCCCAAACCATAAATTTTCCAGATCTAAAAAAGGCTCCAAATGAGACAAAATTCTACCTTTAACTCTTGAGAAACTTTTGAACTCTAATTTGAAGCCTTCAAGACTAGTCGGCATCCCCAATCATAAACTTGAAGAAGTTATTTAAAAAAACACTAAATTTTATCTTTTGTGGCAATAATTCCTGGGACTTAAACCCACTTGTGTTATCACCTAATTCACAGCCTGAAGCCTCGTAGGCCTAACCACCACAAATACAATCCATAGACATCAGCATTTGTATGGGTCATGTGGGAGCTTTTAGAGATGAACTATCAGGCCCCATATCTCAGACCTGCTGGATCAGAATCTGCATTTTCATATATACATACAAGTTTGAGAAGCACTGTGTTAAAAGTCAAAACTTAAACTCTAACACTTGTATACAATGTGTAAGACCTTTCTGATGGTTTAGGGATAAAACAGACATGGGTTGTGCTAATGTGCAAACAGCTCCCTCTCCCCCACCAAAATCTTAGCCTAATAATGTCAGTAACTGCTATTTTATGGCCTTCTAGCCTAGCTGCAAATCATCTCCCTGAAAATCAATAAAGAAGAATATGAGATGGAAACTATGCCCTTCTTACTGGATTATAAAGTCATGTTGGAAAGAATGACATTAAGGTAAAATGTGAACCCTTTTAAGCTCATATTTTGTTAAATTCCAACAAAGGTTTTTAAAACTGCACTTTTTAATTATTGTCATTCCTTTATCTTAAAAAAAATACTCTTAATTGTATATTTTACACACACACCTCCAATTTTCCCCTAATTTTGTTTCTTGCCCTGCCACTTTTATTTTAGGCAAAATATAACCCAATTTCCTTAACATTTTCTTGATTCTAAAATATATAACAGAATCCCTGACTACTTTCAAGCTGTAAAGAAAAGAATCCATGAGTAATGCCAGAAACTATCATGTTCAGATTTAAATCTTATTTTTGACTATATTACCCGATAACATTATCACTAAACCTGATTCATCCTACACTATATGGAATTTGAGCAAAAGCTCCATACCATTTAACAATGGCTTTCAAACTTGTTCAAATATAACATCTTTGACAATGGCTCAGTGCAACACTGAAAACTTAAATCCACCATATGAAGTCCATTTTGGAACATGAGAAATTATACTGTGCTTCTGCAAGCAACTAGATTCTTTTTATAAATGCATAAAATAAGAAATCACATTTGAGTGTTCTTATTAATATTTGCCATTTGTTTTATTAACCCTTAGAAAATATTGAAAAAACTGATTTAATTTTAATAGTTAAACATACTGAATCTGATCAAGGAGAACTAATATTTTTTGCTATTTAGGAATCATTCAGGGAAAAATTTAAGGCAAGAATATTAAAAATAAGGTGCCTCAAATATACACTTAACAACTATATCAACAATGAAGATTTAGCAAACTGGTTTCTGCCTTCAAGTAACATTTTTAAACACATCCTTGCTCAACCACAGTATTTGAAAATTAAACTTGTGCTTTTATCAAAATCAGTGATTTAAGTAAATGCTAATCAATCACTTTAGTCACATTTTCTCCTATGCTCTTCTTGTTCTCAAGAACTTCATTTCACCAGCTAGTTCACACAAACATTAAGAAGATGTAGTCATGAGATAAGCCAATTTTAACTCCATACAAACACATGTACATACTCCTTCTTACACCTGTTAACTAAAGATTTATGTGCCTCTTACTGTAAAATATAATTTGGGAAATGGGAAGCAATATAAACCAGTTGTAATTCTGTTAACAAGTTTCTATTTTTAGTTATTTCTTCAAGCTACAATCCTCAGTTTATGGTCCCAGAATTTCCTTTAAACCCAACCTTGGGACAGGACATGAAACTTATAACCCCCCCCCCCAAAATATTTGTAATGATGATGGATTTCTAATTATGAAAAAGACACCAACTTTTCTGGCTGGCGGGTGGTCCCCTTCTGAATATAAAAACTAACTAAACACAAGAATTAAACTTTCTGTAACTTGCTTAAGAATGTGTGCCTTTTCAAGCTGGTTAGTTCTGAATAAAGTATGAAACTGTGACGGTCACTCACTCATTCTAATCAGAGAGCAAATGATATATTCTCACTGTAAAGAGATGAAACAAATATGGGAAGTCAGGCACTAATACTAGTCGGTAAAATTTACAAATGTTTTAATTATATACACCCTATTTTTAAAAACAGGCAAAACATACATATTTCAAAAGAACAGTTTCAAATTTCTTCCAAGTTTGCTTTAGGTGTAGGTGAAAAGAACAGATAATTTCTAGATTTCATATAGTCCAAGTTGTAACAAAAATAGTCAAACTAACTCTCCATTAAAAAGAAATGTAATGAAGCTTTCTAGTGGCTGATACCCTCCTTCCAAACCGCACCCCCCGCAAAAGTAATGGGTATGAATAACGAAGTTCTCATGTAACACTTTCTCATTTCTAGAACTTTAACTCCTTCTGGTTACTTTAGAAAATAAACTCATGTTGTTGCTAAGACCACTAAGTACAAAACTATTTGTATTTGTAGATACAGAATCCTACAAATATCTGCAGCAAGCCCACAAAGCACTTCTACTGTCAATACTGGTATCTCAGTATTTAATATATACAAAATAGGTTTCTATTAAACAAAGGTATTCACAAGTAGCTGCAGAAAAATTCATGCCATTAACAAAGGCTGAAATTTATAAATTAAAAACATTGTAATCTATACATAATATACAGTCGTGCATTTTAAAATGAGTATGATACGTCTCATACGACTAAATTTTCACAAGCAAATGTTGCTGCGCAAATGAATGGAATTTTAGTTATGTTCTGCTTTAATATTTTAACCCCAAAAGTTGCAGCTTTTGGTATTTTTCTTGAAAGCTGTCCAAAGTTGACATCTGCGGAAAAAATGATCCAATTCTTTTGCATGTCATTTAAGGTGAACAAATTTCTTAAACCTCAGGCACAACAAATATAAATTAAAAAAAAAAAAAGTATAAACACCTTTATCAGTTCAGCAAAAAATTCCAAATAGAAATGTTGAATTTTACTTACTTAAAATAAGGTATTTTTCATTTTTCATAAATGTTTCATCAGAATATGTAGGAGTTTAAGATGTGTGAATAAAATGCTTTTGTTTCTAGTTTTCGCTTCCACATATCAGTAAGATATTTAAATTTTTGAAAAACTATGCATAGCGGCCAAGAAATTATTGTATGAACAAAAATATTACATAATAAACTTACAAAATTGAACTTACATAAGTCACAGCCCTTCAGGGTTTGAAATGTTATCAACTTTGTGAACATTCAGTCTGAAATTGTGCTATATTTCAGAACCTTTTTTATGATCACAATTCCAGTGATGTTGGACAAAAAAAAACAAACCTTCACTTTTCTCTTAAAATACTAAACAGAATTTTCATGGGTTGGTGACCTCCAACGTGACTGCAAATTTTTTATTATAGAGTTCGCCATGCTACCAAGTTTCTCATGCATTTCAAACAGCTGGCTTCCTGAATAATTATGGAGATCTTCAGAATCTAGTTGAAGGGCAAGTGCACTAATCTGTGCCACAAGATTTTTAGGTAATGGAGTTTCCAAAGCAACAGGATCAATTAAATCTAAAAGAAAAAGAAAAAAAGCACAATTAATCTACTCCAGATAAAACTTAAGTTGTACGTATCTCCTTTTAAGTTAATAAAAAATTTAAGTGCCTAAGATTTAAGCTGAATGTGCAGGCTGAGGTACTGCTGTTCCTCAAGAGAACAAGGCAACAGAAAAATCTACACCATAACTTATTCAGTGCCATTAAAGAAATAGCCAGGATACCTCATTTTTATTAACAGCATAACTGGAACACACTGTTTAGTTTATATACTTGAGTAGCAGTTGACAGCTCGAGAAAAACAACTAGACATACTTGGAGTCAATACCAGTTACTTTTTCAAGCACTTGGCCACTAGCACCAAAAAAAACCCCCAAAAAACAAAAACAAAAAAAAACCCCAAAAACCTTATCAAATTAACAGAGCATGGTCAAATTAAAACTAGAAGCATATAATCAAACTCAGCTATCCTGTAAATAAAATTGTCCCGCTTTGCTAAAACATACCTGAGGCAAGTCTTTCTTCATCAGAAGGGAGAGATTTAGTTTGTATTCCATTTACTGTTTTTTCAGAAATATCAAAAACTGGAATCTCCTCTAGTCCACGAGACTTTACCTTGATTATACACAGGCCAGTAAAACAAAAACAAAACCAACAAACTGAAAGTTGCTTTTAAAAGGACCAACATCACCAGCACTGGAAAAGAATGTGACATAACGTTTCCCAGCCCATCACATGACTATTAGCTTAGTAAATCTTGTTAAGAAACTAAGGTCTACTAATGACACACACACACAAAAGGGATTACAAAGTGTTTTCTGTTCCCTCAAAAAGCTGGTTAGGAGTTCATAATATTTTATAATGGGCTTCTCAAGAAATAGCCATGGTAGCCAAAAAAATTACACTATATTTCCCAAGTTTAGGAGCATAAGAAAATCCAAGACAGAGATTTCCAAGCTTAAAAAACGTATGGACTTTTTAAAAAAAGAATACAATTTTGAAAGGTGTTCCCAGGCTTACTGATTAGTGATTGAGAAAATAGTATTAGCTTCAAAAGGTTAGTTACCATATTGATGGCTCCATCAATTCGACTCCTATGTAGACACCCAACAGAAAGAATAACATGTCCACACAAAAACTTGTATATGAGTGTACATAAGAGCAAAAGGTAAAAACAATCTAAATGTTAAGCAATTGATGGACGACCTAAATGTTATATATTCATACAAGGGCTATTATTTAGCCATAAAGAGGAATGAAGTACTGATACACATGAACCTTGAAAACATGCTCAAAGAAGCCAGTCACAAAAGACCACAGCTTATATGATCCCACAAAATGTTACAGATCTTTATGAAAGGTCCACAGCAGGCAAGTCAATGAGACTGAAAATTACTAATATAATCTTTGGGTTTCTTAAAAGAGTTTTTAAAGATTACAAATATTTAATAATCTTTAAATCGAAGACTTTCAAGAAAACAGCAGAAGTCTTCAGTAGTTAGCAAACTCCAGTCTCGGAAATTCTAATATAAACATTGGTATTCAAGCTTTAACATACCCTGTTTTCGTTTATTCGTAATTTTGTGTAATTTCAATGGACACATAAAGGTCTAGGTTTCAATACAGTCTGAATCCTGAAATGATATGAGTTCTCCACTTATATTTTTATTGGGAGTTAGGGGTGGAGAATCTTGGCTTTTATCAGGATCTTGAAAAATGGCTATGACCCAAAATATTTATGTGCAAAAAGTTAATGAGAACAAGAAAAATTAGTTACAGCTGTGTTGGACATCAAAATTGAAATACTGTTAACTACACATCTGCAAGATTTTTATTATAATGTTTAGATTTGAACATCCAGGTTTTAGAATAGCAGCCATGGAACCAATCACCAATTTGGTGGAAATGAATGAGATAAGAGGGTAGAAGAGAACTCAAAGAACAAAGAGATGCATTACACAAAATGGTACAAAATCAAGAAGCAAACTTCTCTGGGGAATTATAAAGTGATCTTTTAAGTTAACCCTGCCTGTGGGGGAAGGGAAGAAAAGGTGGCATAAAATGAGTAAGCAAGACTACCAACTTCTGTAACTGTTACTGTGAGATCATTTATCTATACATGATTTAGAACATCTAAGTTTACCTGCTGCTCATGATAGACTCTAAGAGCCTTTTTTACATTGGACACTTTTGGAGAACGGATAGGAAGAGTTTTTATTTCAGATGCTGTAAGAGTACTCAAATCACCAATCGTTTTTATATTCTTAGCTCTAATGAGCTGTCCCAGTCCTCTTGCCCTGAAGAGGTTAAGAAAAAAAAGGAAAAACATCATCATATACTTTCACATTTCTTCTATTTGCAAGGGCCTACCCAGCTCAGTTTCCTGAATTCATGCCGAATCATAACTGAATTTTATATAGGCTCACCTAGCCCACTCTGAGGATAGGCACATATACATTTAATTTAAAACAAAATTTGAATTTGATACGTTTGCCTGGCTTAAGCAAATAGTGCCGGGAAGAGGCTAAGCGCAGTGTGTGTCTGACTTCACTTACATTATGACTTAATGGTTGCATGACTCTGGTGGATTAACCTTTGTAAACTTCAACTTGTAAAGTGGAAATAATAATTATACTCCTTATGGGATTTATAATTAGGATTAAATAAGAGAACATATGCAGAGTTCGGCACAGCATCTGGCAAATATTAAGCACACAGTTACCTTAGCCATTACTGTATTATGGTAGGTGCTTCTCTTACTGCCCCACCTGTCCCATCTTTCCATATTTTTTATTTCTAAAATAAAATGTGCGCAAGCGTGTGCAAGTCAATTCTAAATATAAGAACCTCGATCATTTTAGATATTCCTCTTAAACAAATGGCATCTTTAAGTATAAACCAGCACAAGCAACTACTTACCACATGTTTGATGTAATCTGAGGTAAAATGATATCAACTGGAGCCACACAGTTCACCAAAGCTGGGTAAACACTTTCTGTTGGACATGGCATAGATTCTTTAGCCATTTCTGTAATCTTAGAATAAATTTCAAAACCGTTAAATAGAGGTCACCTGACTGAACATGAAAATATAAAGTTGCATGAAAACTAAAGCACTTCTTACTAAACACTTCTTTGAGCTCTTAAATTTAGGGCTACGTGATCCTGGGGACAGAAATCCTTTGATTGAAGTGGCATTATGCTAGACAGAAGGAGAGAAAAAAAAACTCAGAACCCTAGAAAACTATAATTTTACAACTTTACTTTCATTAGAGTGCAGTAACTTCCTAAAATTTTGAGAAAATGTAAATGTAATAACCTATTACCTAATCAATTACTGGATTATCACTGCCTCTTCCCACCTCTTCATGTTTGTTTACCATGTTGCAGACCAAACAATGTATCCAAACCAAAGAAGTCTTATTCTTTATTAGTTTTAAGACAAACTACACAATGCAATTCTGTACCTGCATACATACGTGGGTATTTTAAAGCCCACAGCTTACCTTAGATTGTGCAGTAGGTGAAGTTTTAACACTTTTTACTATGGGAGAATTATTTGAAGAATGGGACCTAACAATAGAGCATCGCCTATCAATGTCATCTGCCAATCCTGCTTGGTATATTGGATCTGCAAAGGAGACACGGCGAACCTGAAAACACAGGTCATGTTTTTATTTAACAAAATTAAAGTAAAAAAACAAAACAAAAAAACAAAAAACAAACCATACCATAAATACTCATTATACGGTCCCCCTAAAATAGAATGTAGGTTTAGAAGCTTAATTTACTTCACTAGAAGCCAAGTGCACACAGTTGTATTTCTTCCTAACGGCTGCTTTCACAGATACTGCTTAACACCACAGGTCATTCCAATTATCCATGTTCTAAATGGTCTCTACGTAATATACCAACAAAGACTGAAACAAGGACAGTGGCAGAAAAATGAAACTGCATGTAGCAGCTGAAATTATACTATCAAATTATACTAACCTTGTAGGCTTACTACAGTGACTTAAAAATACAAGGTAAAGAGGCAGAAATAGTACTAAGTGGCCTCTGGTATATCATACTAACCCCTGTTCTAAACTCTAGAGGGTACCAGGGTCACAGCAACGGGGTGGCAATTTTTCACTTTCGCCTCTTCTAAACTCTTATGTGTTCATTCATTCAGCTATCTGATATAATATGCAATAAATAAATATGCAATAAGGCATAACCACTAACCATGTATATAAATGTCTCCTGGTCTTGATTCCCAAGAGTGGGCAGATTCTGTACACATCTGCTAGAGAAAACTACAAAGTCTTACTGTTGCCTAAACAAAAATTAAATTTGAGGTACTATCAAATAAAACATGACTAGTTAACTTTTATTAACAATCTAAAACATAATGAAGAAAAATAAATATACTGAAGACCTCAATCCCAACGTATTCTATCTTCATACTTCTCAAAGACTTCCAACTTAAGATACTTTAAAAAAAGAACCTCAATATAAAAGCAAAGCAAAACAAAACCAAAAAACTAAATTCTCAGTGTAAGAATTTTTGGTACATCTTGAGGAAGTCTTCACAATGTGCTTGCTAGAGGCAATATTAAGTCTATTCTCTATCTATAATGTATGTCTGTATATATAAACACATGTATCCTAAAGTAAAGAGCAGATTCAATTTCAAAGTTAAAGAATGCTCACATCATACCTTTTTATAACATCTCCTTTACTAAGGAGAGAACAAGCTGAGCTATGTAAGCACAAGTAACTTTTACTTTTTTAATTTATTCATTCAACAAATTATCTGCAAGTTACAGGGTCAGAAGCTAAAGCAAATACATAGAAAGAATCCATGTTTACAAACCAAAGGAGTCAGTTTAGTGATGATGGGGAAATAAAATTATAAATGAAATCACATCCAGAAACTGATAAAGGCACAGCCCTGAGACTTTTTTTTTCATTAGACAAGGTCTGGAAGTAAGAGTTTATATAAACACTTAAATGTGAAACAGACTGCATAATGTCCTAGCACACAGTGAGTGCTAACTAAAGCTGTTTTATCAGTTTCTAAATGTTTCCTCATGTTACGAGCAAAAAAAAAAAACCATGAGAGATCCTCATCAATTCTGCAAAAGGTGAACAATGTACATGGTTGAAGATCTTTAGTGTCCTAAAGTAAAGGAATATCTAAGGGCTTCAGTCCCCTTTTATCAACTTTTTCTTCTACCTGCCCTTTTCCCTAGTCGCTGTAATTATTCAAAATGTGTTGGTTCTATTGATCTAATATTCTGTCATTCACCAGGAATCACTGTATGGCTAAAATTCTCAATTAAATATGGGCTTATTAACATTCAGCCTCAATTCCCCTACCTTGTGAACAGGTGATGATATCTCATCTTCCTGAGGCCTTTTTAGTCCTCTCTTTAAAATGCTGGTCGATGGAGAAGCCAAAGGAGACCATACACAGCGTGTCTGCATGCCACTAGGACTGCCATTTGCTGATACAAGTAAAGGATCAAGTTCCCTTAATTTTTGAGGAGATGCATTATTGTCTTCTGTTATTAGTTCAGAGATGGCTGTTTCAGATGTCAGAGACTCTGGTGTTTCCTCCACTTTCTCTGAAGTATGGTGAACTTCCTGTAAAATCTCATCATTTCCCCCCACCATTTGATTGTCATCTGATGTTGTTTCTTCAGACTTATTAAGTTCAGTATTTGCTTCAGTTTCATTAGAGTCAACTTTTCCTTCTTCAGTGCTCATCCCAAGTCTACTGAGAACGAAACCGCCGATTTCCATAGTTGAAGTCTTTGTATCGGCTTGTACTGGCTGAGTAGAGATTTTGGTAGTTGAGTCCCTGTCCTCTGTTTCACTGACTTGGTCAGCTTCAGCACTCACTTCACCCATCACTGTCTCTTCACAATTTTCCATTTCAGCATTCATTTCTTCAGATGAGCCTGGATTAGATTTGTCACTTCTTTCATCTAACTCCCCAACTGCTGTTTGTTCAGGTATCTCTACCTGAGCACTCATTTCTGTGGTATTATCAGAATGACCAAGACCAGAATTAAATTCTTCAGTTACTGCTTCTTCAGCCTTCAGTTTTTCAGCTGCCTCTGCTTCAGATTCATCACTTCTTTCACTATTAATCTCCATTACCTCTTCTTCACTAACACCAGTTTCAGTACTCTTTTGTTCAGAAAAGCTAGCTTCAGATTTATCACTTTCTACATCCAATTCAACAGCTTCTACTTCTGGATTGAATTTTGCTTTAGCTTTACATCCAACTGTTTCAACACTGACAATATTCTCTATACTTAATTCCTTTTCCAAAACAGCCTCTGACTTTTCTTCTTTGGTCTCCAAAGTAGAATATTCCAGTGAATTATCTTTGGAATCACCTAAACATGGGCTAACAGTTTTACATTTTTTATTGGATGGCTCCTGGCTTTCAAGAGGTGTTGCTTCTTCAGAATCCATATCACAAGTTTCTTCTTCAAAATTTACTACTTCAGAAGGAAGAGGGTTTTGAATAGTAATTTCTTTCAACTCACTTTCAGATACAATTAATGAATCATTAACAGCAGCACTCTCCTCCTTGAGTCCCAAATGAAAATTCACACCATTATGTTCATCTGAAAGTTTTAACTCAGAGCACAGATTAGCTTTAGAAGTCTCTGATACATTTACAGGTGTTTGCGTATCTGTCTTTTTTGTTTCATTGACTTTTACATCATAGTTTTCTGTATTCTTTAACCCAATGAATGACTTTTCCTGAGGCTGTGATTTTTCTCCACAGCAATCACAACCTTTAGATCTCCTTACCCTCCTACTTCTCTTATGCTGGCATTCAAGTGTTTGAAAAGTTTTTTCAGAAAGCAAAATGTCTGATGTCCCTATTTTTGAGGATTCTCCCACGGTGTTATTTTCTATAGAATCTCGTTTTTGTAATCTCTTGCTGGCATTTCTAGTCCTTAGATTTGATTCTGGCACAGAAGGGTTTGAAAAGGAGTATTCTGTACATTTGCTGGTTTTACTTTTTCCCTCGTAAGTAGTTGACATGTCATCAGAAACCTGCAATAAATCTGAAGATACTGTAGAATCTTCAAGAGTTACATTATTAATCTCATCTTTTTGTTCACAAATCTGAGATTTTAGGTCTCTCTCTACTTCAGAATTTGCTTTGCAATCAAGTGTCTGGTTTTCAACATTTACACATTCCTGTTTTATCACTTTCTCCTCCTGATCTTCAATGTCAACACTATCACTGCTTTTGTTTTTCCATTTTCCAGATCTCTTCTTTTTAGAACCTTCTTCTTTTGCCTCAGAACTATCAGATTCTGAGTTTTCAATGCTGGAAAGTAAACCTTGGGATGCTCTTCTTGTTTGATACCGTGTTCGACCACTTACTGGTTTTTCAGAGGACTTATCTGCAAAGTCCTGGGCACCATCTCCCTCAGATTTAATATTCTCAAGGTCTAGCTTTCTTTTACTTTCATCAATTTCAGCAGTAGTGCTGGTTTCCCCAAAAGTCTTCTCGTGTACATTATTTCCTTTCTCAATTAAATGTTCCTGTACAGTTTGTTCAGAAATCACTTTTTGCTTAGGTAACACATCATCTTTTACATGCAACAAACTTTTCTGAAGGGTCTTTTCTTCTTCCTTACGTCTTTCTTTTTTTTGATTATTTTCTTTCTCTTGGCTGTCAGTGGTGGGCTCTGCTACTTCTGAACGTCGCCTTGAGGATCGTCTAAGCGTTTTCTGATTTGGAGTTATCTGAACAGGACTATCCTCATCTATCATTTGATCTGCTGGTATTGTAGCAGGGGGTGTATTTTCTTTGGATTCCAAATTGATTCCTAATGTTTTCTCTTCTACAGTATTGTTTTCTACTACTACTACATTTTCTATTGTTGGTTTAAGCATTGTATCCTCATATTCCATCATAGATTCAGAGAGATGAACCTGATTATCTAACACACATTCCGTTTGATTAAGCAAACCAGGTGGGTTATTTTCTAAAACTACTGTGCCATCAATAGATTCCTGAGTATTTTTCTCTTGATCGGATCTCATTAAGAGCTTAGACCTTTTGTTCCCTATTTGTTCAGCTTTACTTGACCTTCGGCTTGATCTCTTAATTCCATGTGCTATTTTTTCAGAATCACATTTTGCAAAAACCATTTCTCTTTTCTTTGCTTTTGGTGGAGTATCTGTTTTACCCATGACTTCCTGGTTATTTTTCACTGTTACAGTTGATGACATATTATTTAAGGGGGATGGACTAAAAGGTCTATTTTCAGAACCATCAAACTTCTCCAAAGTAATAAACGTTTGCCTCCGACTTGTAGGCTGTGGGGGAGTTCCAGAAATAATGGTATTAGAAACTGAGCTACTGTTGAGACCAGAAGTATTTTCTGCATTAGATGCACATTCGGTTGTTTTCTTTGATGAAATTAAAGGTTTCTTTCTGGCATCATTATTACTACTCGGTACTTCTGGACTCGTTTCCCCATTAGAACCACAGTCATTATTTGAAAGAGAAGCCTTTTCAAGATGCTCATCCATACCACAGTTTCCCGTGACATCTTGAGAAATAACAATGTCACTTTCCATTTGTTCCTCCTGCACAGAAACATACACATGTATATAGATTAAACAACAAACAAGATTTCTTAAGAAAATCATAGTGTAAAACTTCAGGAATTCAAAAGGCAATCACTGACTTTCAGTATTTTGCAAATATTCCAAAGGTGGTGATAGGAATTAATGGGTGGTGATGCCCATTAATTTGTGTTTCTAATTATAAATATTTAAAAAAGCCAAATATATATATATTAAACACCCATACACTCGCACACATCTACCAACACAGTAACTACAGTTCTATGAAAGTCTATCAGTGAGAGTTATGAGATTATGCAATATTATCTTAAAATTAATACAACAGACTTCATAATGGAACGATTCTAAAAACCCCCAAACATGAAATACCAAATATACCTTAGGTATTACCTTGGAATCTTCCTTTGATTTTTCAGTTACAGCAGGAATTTCCCTAAAGTAAAAATGTATGAATTAAAATACTGTTTTTAATTAAAAATTAGAAAACCAGTTACTTCAACAGCTTCCGTACTTACATGGACTCTTCCTGGGTATACTGAGAAAACAAAGTGTCTTGTGAAACATCCAGATTATTATACATGACAGGAATATCGTATCTGAAAAAGATCTTACATAAATAACTTCAAAATGTGGTATTCCTATAATTAGAAATTAAACTTAGATTTGTACATCTAGTTATCTTTTAAGAACAATGTAAAATTAAGGCTTAGATGTTTATTTTCCATGAAATCATCTTCTCTCTCTTTTCCAACACTACCTCCATTAATGATTCAGCTCTGAATGCATAAACCTTTGGTACATTACTAAGTAACCATATATATTATGAAGTGTGGCCACATTTGGCGTATCTTTTTGGCATTAAAATATAGCATATTATATGTAGTATTTTAGTTCTAAACACAAAGTTACAGTTACCGCATGAAATCTAAATATAGGTACAGAATACCCAATTCAAGATAAAAGGCTACAAACCTCTTTGTTTTGAATACTTCTTTCTGATGTTCAGTTAGTATTCTTTCCTTTGTTTCTTTTCCTTCTGGAGGTATAAACACAAAGTCAACAGACTTTTCCTCTTCCAAAGGCATTTCACTCTTTGTTTTTGTAGAAGACGATTCTAATTTCAACTGCAAATTTATAAAAGGCAAATGTACGTTTGAGTTTCCAAATTATTTTCCAACACTTCAATCAATCTCTATTCTAGCACTCTAGTGAAGTTATTCAATAATGACTAGGGAGTTTGAAGTTCAAACCTATACGATATCCTTGGTTAATAATTAGTACAATGCCCTTCCCTTTCATTCTGCTTTTAATAAATATTCAGAAAATAAAATTACACCTCTAAAAAGTAGGCAACTTACTTACCAACAAAGCACAGACAAATGTTTTTCTGGCCAACATATGGAAATCAAGTGATTTGGGAAGAAAAGAATGTATCAGCAGCTCTCAAGTTGAAGCATAAACTAAGTCAAATTAAGTAAAAGTCACCGAAATAATACACGCTCCATGCCAGTAACATCAGTACTGTTATTTTTACAAATTTTCTGTTCAATTGTTTTCATTCTACTTTAAAGTTGCTACAAGACTGTATTGAGAGTCATTCTTTAAAAATAGTATTTTTTCTTTCATTTTTGTCAGGGCCATGGTTTCAATATTCTATAATACCCTTATTGAAAGTCATCATGGAGGAATTATTGTCTGAAAATCAGTTAACTGGCAATTAGTAAGATTAGCAGTATAAGATATGAGGCCAAAATAGATATCTTACCTAGGTATTCTCTTTCTATTCAATAACAGAAGTTCTAAAATGTTCTCTTGTGCTACCTATGCTGTAACTAACATACATAGAGTTCATTCCATCTCAAGGGGGCTACTGCCTGAATTAACTATAATTAATGGATGCTACACATTTTTTTTTAAGAATTTTGTCAGAGACAGAGAGAGAGAGACAGTGTGCGCACGCATGCGCATGCACATGCACAAGCAGGAGGAGCAGCAGGCAGGGGAGAAGCAGGCTCCCCACTGAGCAAGAAGCCCAATGTGGGGCTCGATCCCAGGACCCTGGGATCATGACCTGAGCTAAAGGCAGGCACTTAACCAACGGAGCCACCCAGGCGCACCTGGGTGAAACATATTAAGTAGACTTAACTTTAGTAAGAATGAATCATTTCACAAAGCTTCTAGATTTCCACACTATCTTAAGTCTTTTTAGACCAAGCTCTATTATTCTCCCTTAATCCTTTCTTTTATTTAGCCTTTAATCACATTTTTTTCCAATTAGAAGCTATATGTTCTCAAGCTACGATCTACTTTTATATTGAAAGTTCTATTAAGTTTAGAAAAACATACTTTGACTGGTGGTTTCTTATTTTCTTTTGCATCCTTTGTTTGTGCCAAAAAAGAATCTCTTTTTCCACTTGATTTTCTTTCCATGCCACTTATCTTCATATTTAACTGTGAATTTTCTGTCTGTTTTATTAAAAATAAAACAATTTTTAAGTGCAAATGTTCTATTTCTCCTTTTCATGCTTTGAAAATTCCAGTATAATACTCATTTCAAATATCAAATTCCTTCTCATTCACTTATTAAAATCATATCAAAGAAAAGAGCCATTCTTTAATTCATTAACATCTCTAACTCATAGTTATTTTGTATCATTTTTATAAATTTTATGAATTCTGGATATTTTGAGAATTTTACAAATTCTAAAAAGAAGATACACCATATAAATACTAAAAATGAATCAAATTAATGAACTCAAAGACCCCTCCTATTACTGGGAATATTTCTAAGAAACAATCACAGCCATGAAACTTTAAACATCAAACAATGAGGCATGCATGATACAAAGTATTACCTACCACGTCCCTTTTAGACTTTTTCAGGACAAATTATACCAAACAAGTCTCAACAAGTCTAATTATCTGATAAGAAAATTTTATTTTAGCCAAAAAACAAAAACTGGAGTGCTTAGGTAGCTGTTAACTTTTTTTCTCTTACAGGTTCTAAACAATTAACAGCCAAGACTCCATTTGTTGTTGAACAGAGAAAAAGTTGTCTAATGATGTCCTACCTCATGGATATGTAATACTCATGCCTTTACTGCTTGATCCTCAGATAGTAATTATTATTAGCCAAAGTAACCTTGTTCCAAATGGGTTATATGATAGCAAAGATGTGTTTTTCTGACAGAGGAATGAGATTTGATGTGAAGAACTGAGAAAATGAAGGACAGCTCATGCTTAGACACAGACCAGTAACTATTATTCCTGGTTTACCTAAAAGCAACACTTAACCATGTATTTTAATAATTACATTTGCAAAGGAATACACATTAAATGCCACAGTTCAAAAAGGATCATTAATGAACAAGAATCAGAGAATCTATGGTGAAATTTACTGCCCTTAAATCAGAAAAGTATTTTAGGCCAAAAGGCAAAAAAAAAAAAGATAAAATAAACAAATGAAATTGCATCAAATTAAAAACCTTTTGCACAGTGAAGGAAACCATAAACAAAATGAAAAGGCAATATACTGAATGGGAGAAAATATTCACAATACATCTGGATAAGGAGTTAATAGCCAAAATACATAAAGAACTCACGCAACTTTATATTTAAAAAATATCCCAATTAAAAGATGGGTAGAGGACTTGAATAGAAGTTTTACCAAAGATATAGAGGGCCAACAGGCACTTGAGAATATGTTCAACATCACTATCATTATCAAGGAAATGCAAAGGAAAATTACAATGAGGTATCACGTCACACCATTAAGAGTGACTATTATGGAAAAGAAAAAACAGCAAATGCTAGCAAACGTATGGAGAAGAGGGAACCCTCACACAACTGCTGGTGGGAATATAAACTGGTGCGACCACTATGAAACACAGTATGGAGGTGCCTCAAAAAATTAAAAATCGAACTACCATAGAACCCAGTAGTTTTATTTCTGGTTATTTGTCCAAAGAAAACAAAAACACCAATTTGAAGAGAGGTTCACCCTCATGTTCACTGAAGCATTACTTACAATAACCAAGATAATAGAAACAATGTATCACCCAACCATAAAGAAGAAGGAAATCTTGTCATTTGTGACAACATGGATTGACCTAGAGAGTATTATGTTAAGTCAATGTCAGACGAAGACAAATACTGTACGAATTCTCTTAACATGTGAAATCTAAAATATAAGATTAACGAACAAACAAAGCAGAAAACAGACTCAAAGACAAGAAACAAACTATTGGTTACCAGAGGGGGATTGGTTGGGGACAGAAAAATTGGTGAAAGGGATTAAAAAGTACAAACTTCCCGTTATAAAATAAGTCATGGGGATGTAATATACAGTATATGAATACAGTCAGTAATATTGTCATAACTCATACAGATGGTAACTAGACTTACGAAGATCATTTTGATATATAAAAATATCAAATCACTATGATGTATACCTGAAACAGGATACTCTATGTCGATTATACTTCAATTTTAAAAAAAAGTGTTTCAAGCCAGGCAACAGACTTTATAAAAAACCCTATATTATGGTGCTCTTATGCTCAAATTTTACTCGTTTATCACGTCAAAAAAAACATTCTAAGATTCTGTCTTTTAAAAAATTACACTGCAAGCCAATAAACAAACTACTCAAACATCATTCAAAAGTAAAAAACCTCAACTTACTGCATTTGAATATGGTCCACTGGATTCCTCCATAATTTCAACATTTTCCAAACCAGGTAAAAGCAACAGAAATTTCTGTTTGGCTTGTCTTAGTACTGGTCTTTAAAAAAGTACATAAACATATACACCTTGAGTCAAGCAGTACTGGTGAATACTGATATGTTAACAAGAACACTTTAGTTATAATTTTAAAATGGCAAAATATATCCACCTTAAAGACTGTTTCTCATTCTACATACACAAAACTGGGACAAATGTAAAACATTTAGTTTTTTGCTAACCTCTTCAGTTCCCAAATTTTCTTAAGAAATTTCCCAAATTTTATCATGCAAAATTCCAAGCAAAAGTAGACTATTACATTAAATTCCCGTGTACACATCACCCAGATTTAATAACCACCAATTCCTTGCCTTTTATATTTCTTTTATTAAGGAAAATTTAACACTGCTTTTTATGTTCCTAAAACCACGGGTTACTCTAAGTACCAAAGTAAAAGGTCAAGTTATGTTTAATAGTTACCATGTATTACAAATTAACATTTGAACTGAGGAAAGTTCTGCTATGATTCCTCCTAAGAAAAATTCATGTTAAGACCAAAATATCAATTTATGCAATCATAGTAACTATATAAAATAGTTTTGTGGTTAGCATACTTTAACTCTTCAGGATAAGTCAACGTCGACACTTTAGCAAATGTGGCGTTCCAGAACTGAGCACTTTGTTTTCTAATCTGTTTATTCCTGTGCAAAAATATTATGCATAATAATGGAGAGATGTATTCAAGAAGTTCGCTGTCGTAAGTTCCAGTGTAGCTGAAGTGTAGACAAGTAATTATCTCTCCCAGTAGCTTTTCTAACTAGGAAAAAGGAAAATTTTATTAGGATACCCTATGGAAATGTTCTTTTAAAACAGGAAAAATAAAACCCCGAAGCATACTAAACAATTCACAACATATTACTATTTCAATTTTTTAAATTCAAACTTTTTTTTTTAAAGCTCCCATATGGGATGCCTGGGTGGCTCAGCTGTTACATGTCTGCCTTCGGCTCAGGTCATGATCCCAGGGTCTTGGGATCGAGCCCCGCATCGGGCTCCCTGCTCAGTGGGAAGCCTGCTTCTCCCTTTCCCACTCCCCCTGCTTGTGTTCCCTCTCGCTGTCTCTGTCAAATAAATAAATAAAAGTCTTAAAAACAAAAACAAAAATAAAAACCTCCCATCTGTCGCCTTAAATATGATTATAAACTGACAAATTATCAGGTGAATTTACTGTAATTATCAATATAAGACCTTGATTTCAAACTTATTTTCCATTAACAGAAAAAATTACATTTTCTCATGAACAGAGATTAACAGTTGACTACCCAAGTTTTACCTATAAAATACTGGAACCAATTACCCTCATGTATAAAGAGGTAAGATAGGAGGTGGGGAGTAGTATGAATTTTAAGCAACATTACTCAATCCTTCTTTAAAAACTATGTGCCCATGTCATGTTATCAAATGTCCATTAAACTGGAAATATAATCCTTTTACAAATCAGAACTATATATAAGGAAGACAATTACCTAAACCCTAACATTTTTTTCACCATGAAAGTATGTTTTACAGACAACTGTCCATTTTTACCTTGTTGCTCATACAACTATACACTTTAGGAACTTCATCAAGCCTGGGAAGAAAAACACAAGAGTACCACTTACATTTTAGAAAGTTAAACCTAAAAATATATAATGCAGCCATAAAAATGAGACTTGTGTAAGTGATAGAAGGTGCCCCAAGACTTAATTTTAAAAATGTCAAATTACCATACATTAAAACATGAAACAAACCTACCTTTAAAAAATGAACCACAGAAAAACATCTAGAAATACCTCAAAATACTAATACTTGTTTCTGTACCTCTTTTAAAAAGCATAAATAATTTGTATGCTTAAAGACTAAAAGAAGATGTGCAAAATGCTAATATATTTGGGGTTCTACTTTGTACTTTTATAAAATTTGTTCCTAAAACTTTCTCCATGAATTTATAAAAGACAGACTATTATGATTGAACCACATAAGCTTGTTAGAAAAAACATTGTTGAATCCTTTCAAATTGCTTTTTAAAAAAGTTATGTCATTTGGAATTTTTCAGGGTTCAAGGCACTGCTTGCTTCGATTCAAATGTAAAGGATAATGTAAATTAAATTTTTACAGGATAATTCAAAAATTTAAATGTGTATACCTTTTGAACCACCAATGTGACATCTAGGACCTCTTTCTGCAGTAGTGGCAAACGTGGACACTGACATGTATACAAATATGTTCAACTGTAATATTGTTAAGTTAGGAGGGAAAAGGCTAGAAAAATATGTATGTCTGCTAACAGGAAATTGGGTATAAAAGTCTTATGGAACCCTCTGGAGACATCAAAGAGAATGAGATTCTTAGATGAATGGTGCAAGATGCATACAATATTTTAAGGGTATACCATGTACTTAATTGCAAAGTAGCATATCAAGTATGCTTCATATACATAATGTTTAACAGGTATGCTTGTTTGTATTATCAAATCTGAAAAGGTATGAACTAAATTGAAAAGGGGGGTTGAACTAGCACAAAAAATTTACAGACTCCCAATTTCTACCTTGTATTTATGTGTGATTTGAACTATCTTTTTAACAAATGCAGTTTAATGTATTACCCCTTCACTAAATTTTAGCAAACACCATCCATAACAACAAGCTGATAGGAAAATGACAAAAGTTTACTACCTAGATCTAAAGACATGTAATTTAAAGTTATTAAGTAGAAATTCTAAATACTTACTTTAAGTTTTCATAAAATAATGCCAGAGGTCTTGTTAAAGTTGCAAATATTTTTCGGATCATAGAAGGCAAAGAAATACGTCCAAGTACATTAGAAAGAATACTGGTGATTGAGTTGCCAACAGTGAGGAGAGTATCAGAATGTACTTCCTTGAAGCTCAGAGTGTGGAAAGAATAGATCACTCTCACAGTAAGTTTAAATAAAGAAGCCAATTTCCCTAGAGGTTCTTTCTTCTTTTTGGACCAATCTGAAGGTCTCTGTGGTGCTAAGATAAAATTGAATTTATTAAAAACTCAAGTACTTTGAAAAGTGTTACTGTACGTCTTTACAATTTATACCTCATTTAAGTAATAAATACACCTAAAAAATGACAGATACTTCTAATATACATGTTTCTGTAGAGTGATACCCACAAACCTTAAAATGACATGCCACTAGTGGATAAATATCACAACATTGTCTTTACGACTGAAGCAGAGACAAAGAAAAACTATTTGGCAGATGAAGATGTCTAGAAAAATGAGTATTTTCTCTAAGGAGTTATAAAATGCATTTCCTATGTTTATATCCTCTGAATTTCAACAACCGATTTGTAAGGAAGTACTAAATCATAACACAGGGTCCATGGGGCGCCTGAGTGACTCAGTCACTTAAGTGTCCGACTCTTGGTTTAAGCTCACGTCATGATCTCATTGGTGGTGGGATCAAGCCCTGAGACAAGCTCTGTGCTCACTGAGGAGTATGCTTGAAGATTCTCTCCCCCTGCCCCTCCCCCCCACTACATGCAAGCACTCTAATATTTAAAAAAAAAAAAAGATAGGTTCCAAAATTAAATTTTAAAAGTCAATTTTTAAAATAAGAAACAAAATTTCACTTAGAAATTATTGCTCCCTGGCTCATCTATAATACACTGAACCCTACAAATAACACTCAACAAGTCACAGATCCAAATCCTCAGAAAGAATCCAAAAATAGCAAGCCTAGATTTAAAGAAAAAGATGTACCTTAAAAGCACTGACTTTCCTGTGTATTGTTTTTTGTTTTTTTTTTTAAAGATTTTATTTATTTATTTGACAGAGACACAGCGAGAGAGGCAACACAAGCAGGGGGAGTGGGAGAGGGAGAAGCAGGCTTCTGGCAGAGCAGGGAGCCTGATGCGGGGCTCAATCCCAGGACCCTGGGATCATGACCTGAGCTGAAGGCAGATGCTTCATGACTGAGCCACCCAGGCGCCCCTCCTGTGTACTGTTCTTAGATCCTGCATATACCTACCTATAGGGATAAACCCACATCTGTCAAGAAAATCATACATATTCAAAAATCACCTTTCTTTCCTTCAAAGAATCCATTCTCTTAAGGTAAAATATCTCAGATGTAAGAGAAAACTCTAAATCAGTGCTTGTTGATGAAAAAATATGTGGTGAAATGACAAGTGTTACTAACAAAAGGAAGTCAACCTTCTTCCCTAGAATCGGTTTCCCAGACATGAATATAAATTGGAATGGCCACCCAAAAATTCCAGGTCGGGATGTTAAGGCTGAGAAGACAGCCATGAATCATATGACACCTATCCAACACTTGTCTACTCAAGAGGATCCGGAGCAGTGACATCTTAGTAATAACGAATAGATCTCGGTTTCTAAATGCCATTCATCCTCAGCAAAAAGAACAATGTTCCTTAGAAATATAGCTGGTTCCAGGCTGAAGAACAAGAAGTACAGGATGAGCCTGATGACTTTAGCCAAAGGTCTCAAAAAAAAAAAATGGAAACACATGAAATGGTCACATAGGCCAACATGAGCATAAGTCTTAGTAATAATAAATTATAAACCACTGAATAACAAAACACCACAGTGATAAAAATAAAATAAGGAAGGGGCACCTGGGTGGCTCAGTTGGTTAAGTGGCTGACTCTGGATTTTGGCTAAGGTCGTGAACTCAGCACCTTGAGATTGAGCCTCGAGTCCAGCTCCCTGCTCAGGAGGGAGTCTGCTTGAGATTTTCTCTACCTCTGTCCCTCCCCTGCTTGTACTCACGTACAATCTCTCACTCTCTTTCTAAAATAAATAAATAAATCTTAAAAAAAAAATATGAGGAACAAACGAAGCTATAGCTTACATTAGGATGTCATTTGCACCTGGAAGTGACTGGTGCCTAGTAGTGCTCAACAATTGTAGAATTTTATTTTTTTTAAGGCCCAAAGTGGGGCCTGAACTCACAACCCTGAGTATAGAATGATCTACTATGAAAATATGAGATAAATAACAGGGACAGCTTTTAGAATTAATGTAATTAAAGACAAAGCAGATAAGCATCTTGATACAATTCAATATAATCAAATGAAACAACGTGAACTATTCTGGTAATCATCTTAGTGCTTTAGGCAAGAAGCATTAATGGATGATAAATTCATGGGTGAAAGTTTGCTGAGAAAAAGGATATTTACATAGTCTTAAAGAATCTGCCACAAAATATTTATTATTCATAGGTACTTACAATAGAAAACTTGGCAGATACTGTCTTAACCAACTAATAAATGTTAACGCCACCAGTAACAGGACAAATAAGAACATTTTAACAAACATCAAAGTTTCCTGCCCAGATAATTCCTTGTCTAACTAAGATGGAATAGGTAAAATCACTCATATCAGCAATCTCTAACTGGGATAATATTGATCTTTCTATGGTATACAAAGGAGGAAAGAGGTTTTTGTGTGTGTGATAGAGACAGGAGAGATCACGAGCGTGTGCAAGAACATGTGAGCTCTGAGCATACCAAGGTTATACAATATAGTTGTATGCCAACTACATGACATGGTTATACAACATCTAAAGCAGTAAAATGAGGTCGGAAAAGATATTAGGATTTGATCTTGACAACAGTTTAGACAACTGTGTTTATGAAATAGCAGGTGAATGAAGTAAAAAAAGTACTTACATTTAACTTTGGGCTGATACTTAATATTATATGGTGAGAAGTCAATGCAATCCACCATTACAGTAATTATATGAATGATCCTATCCAAGAACAACAAATTCTAGGAAAGAACAATTAAGTATTATATTAGAAACTTTCAACTACTGGCTTAGTTTCCAAAAATAGTAAGCATCAACAAAAAATATAAGACTGTCACTCCCATATATAACATATAAGGTACATAAATGAAGTACAGAGTTATAAATACTTCCTAGTTAACTGCTGCGCACCTAGTACCATAATTTTTGTTTCTCGACATTTAGAGAAAATAATTCAGTTATAAGATGCCCATAAGATTCAGCATATAAACCAGTAAACTGAGAATAGAAGAGTAAGGTTCTTAATTAGATTCTTTATGGGGGGAAGGGTGCCTGGGTGGCTCAGTTGTTAAGTGTCTGCCTTCAGCTCAGGTCGCGATCCCAGGGTCCTGAGATCAAACCCCGCATTGGGCTCCCTGCTCCACGGGAAGCCTACTCCTCCCTCTCCCACTCCCCCTGCTTGTGTTCCTGCTCTCGCTCTCTCCCTGTCAAATAAATAAAATCTTTTAAAAAAAAAAAAAGATTCTTCATTGGATTCTTCATGAAAATTGTAAGTGTTCATTAAACTCAGTGATAAAACAAAAAAATGAAAAAGATGCTAAGCTCTCTCATACCCTTTTCCTCCTCCTCCTGAAATCCAACTGAAATAAAAAACAAATTGATAGAAGCATCAAAGACTTCCTAGAAAAATTTTTTTAAAGGCAGAGGGTAGGAAGACTAAAAAACAAAACAAAGGAAATCCCAGCACCGAGTCAAAAAACAATTCCAAAAGAATGGAATTTTTTTTCCTAGAAGTTTTCCTAGCAAAACTTCTGAGTAACAAGACATACTGAGAGTTCTGAGAAAAAAAGTTAATTAAAACAAATACTGAAATTAAAGATCTAGAAAACAGATGCACTTTCTTCTCCCCTTATTCTCCATTACTATCCACTTTTCCACTTCACTGGACTAATTCACGTCTGCCCCCCAAAGACAACCTCCCCAATGAGTTAATTAAGGGCCAGGAGGAGGAAAGCAGCAGTGCCATCGTTAACCACGAAAACTATGTGGGAAAGTCAGTCCACGTGACAATCTATATTTTCATGTAGAAAAGATATCAAAGTTCCAAGTGCTTCCTCCTTGCTCACAATTACAAAGTAAAGGACACTTCTAACTACGATTTGCTATCAAGACTGGCAAAGGGGCTCTCTCTTCAGTAAGGAAATGCATTCCAGCTACCGTATCGCCTTGATTAACAAACACGTACAATCCTGAGGTGTCCTAATACCAACAGAACTAATCCCATGAAGAAAAATCTAGTAGCAAACAGAAGAAAACATTAATATATTAGCTCAGAGGTAGAGGAAATATTATCGACTTAAAAACTCTAATTGTAAAAACAAAAACCATTGTAAACGGTTTTGATACACTTTCAGCATTTAAACCACAAATGAACAATTAGAGAAATACCAACTCCTAGAAAGCAGTACCAAAACAAAACACAAATAGGTGTAGTAAAAGAAAAGTAAGGAATACATAAAATGAACTAAAAAGGTCTAAAACCATCTAAAATGGTACTCAGAAAAAGAAGAGGAGCACCATTAAATAAAGCAAGGCAATTTTCCTGAGATGAAGGCACAGCTCTTTAGATCTAAAGGGTCTATATCAAGGACTGAAAAGAATAATTTAAAAAGATGCCGCACGAGACAAGCTGGTAAAATGTGTACATTCTAAAGACCAAAGAAAAATCCCACAATTTTACAGAAAACTTAAAAAAAAATCACTATCAAACTATGCATTTGCAAAAATACAAGCTATAACAAATGAGTAACTTTAGTCAAAATTCTGTAATATAAATTCGCTGGAACCTAAAAATAATAACTAATCAATTGATTATGTGAACAGGGAGCTATCAGTCATATATATGATTGATGAAAAGCCTTTTATTAAAGAATTAATAAATCGCAGTGAAGCAAAACAAGAGAAAATAATAGGATACAGGAAACTAAGATGAGCAACAAAATACCCTCAAATTTTGAAAACCTATTTATTTTCCAAGTTTATAGTACCTTGTATAATAAATAGTGTAGTAAGTAAAATTCAGATTTTCAACAAAACTTGAAAGGTGTTAAAGTGTAAAAACCTGTGGGATAGTGATATCAATGTCTTTGCTTGCTGGGGTAAAATGGATAATTAACTCTTCAAATTTGACAGGTGAAGTTTCAAGAGTAGTATCTGAAAGAAGCGGATTTCGGATTCAATAGAAGATTAAATACACTTATTAAAGACTCCTATATTTACTTATATGCTAGAAAAAGACACAGAAAGGTTAAAACAAACTGAGAAATATATACAAAGAAAATCCTAAATCTATACAATGGAAAAATATATAATAATTACAATAAATGAACTTAAATACATGGATGAACCTTCCAACTAAAACACTGAGCCCAAAAGACACACAATATGACATAACTATAAAATTTTAAAAGGAACACTGCTAAACAAATGTACATAATATATAGGTGTGGTGTAGAGTAAAAATATTTTTAATGAAACAAATTTTCAAAAAGTCAGAACAGTAATTCACTCTTCAGGGAGAGGAGGGTATGGTGATTCAAAATGCATAGGGGTGCATCTGAGGTGCTCACAATGCTCTATTAACGGACTTGGGTGATGCTATTTCTGTATGATAATTTGTCAGACTGAACTGTTTCATGCATTTTTCTTTGTTAAGTTTCTCAGTTTTTTTAAAAAAGATTTCACACATTCTCAAAAAGGTGTATTAATATCAGTTAATATCAAGTTGGCAAAATTCAAAAAAGGCAGTAAAGAGGAACTAATTACTGTGAAGACAAAGTCACAACTTAAGTATGATGGTGTAGCATTAAAATACATAATAAACGTTTTCAAATACATCAAATTCACAATCAGGGAGACCCTTTATCAGAAACAGGTGGTAAGGGGAAGATGGCAGACTAGGAGGATCCTAAACCACCTCATCCCCAAAATACACCTAAGATCACACCCACATCAGTACAAATAACCCAGAAAATGATACATAAACTGGCAGAACATACTCTCCATGGCTAAAGGTAGAGAAGTGGCTACATGGCAAGCAGAAGGAAGGGTGGAGATGAGCTTGGGGATCAAGCTGGCTCACAAAATAGTCCCCCCCAGTAGGGAGGGCCACTGCAGGCACAGAGGAGAGAAGCAGACCCTATCCCAGGCACCAGAAAGATGAATCTCTGTACATTTGGCTTTGTGTGGGGCTCAACACCTGGAACTTTAAAAAATCACATGGCTGGGCCAGGACCGCCAGCAGAAACTGAGTCTCCACCCTTAAAGGGATAGCATAACAACCTCACTGAGGTACAGCACAGATACAGCAGTTTGAGAAATGCCTGGAGTACAAGGGAAAGACATCTGTAACTGATCTCCAAACAAGTGCTGAAGGGGAAGGGATCTTTAAGAGACTTATCCAAGAACAAAAGCTGGCAGGTGCAATTTCGCTCCCCAATGCCCAGGCTAGATACACGGACATGTACAGGAACTAGCACAGCACGAATACTCTCCAGCTAGCTTGCTAACAGCTTGCCCTGCCCCCATGTTCTGCTGTGGACTCACCCCTCCAACCTGCCCCATGGCCTGGCAGTGTGCAAGCAGCCCCGATAAGGATCAGCAGGACTCCAAAGTGACTCCTGTCCTGGGGAAAGGGGAACATAACCATATATACCATTCCATCTGTGGCCCCAGCAGTGGACTGGGAGCAGACGTCAGGTCTGACTGCAGGCCCCACCCACCAATGAAAACTTCTCAGGGGACAACACAGGGAAAACAACATGCAGTTCCTTGCTACTGCATCTCTGGCAAACACCTGGTCTGACTCAATTCAAGCCCAAGGTGGTCCCAGACTGGCTCACTAACAACACAGGGATAAACCCTGCCCAGAGGCAAAACCACTACAGAGGACTGAAGGCAAAAGTGACTCAGGCACAACAGCAGGGCTCATACAACAAATATACGAGACACCCTGAAGTGCCAAGGTTCCGGTGAACAGGGGACACTGCACTGCAGGGCACTACAGGACCTCTTCCTCATACGGCCACTACTTACAAAAGCAGGAGATATAGCTGACGTTCCTAACACGCAGAAACAGACATGGAGAGTTAGATAAAATGAGGAAACTGAGGAATATGTCCCAAACAGAAGAACAGGGTAAGTCCCAGCAAGAGACCTAAATGAAATGGAGAGAAGTAATACACCTGATAGGAAATTGAAAGTAATGGCCATAAAGATACTCAATGACTTGACAAAAGACTGGAGGGCCTCAATGAGACCCTGAAAAAGAGAAAACATAAGGGGCACCTGGTGGTTCAGTCGGTTAAGTGTCCAACTCCTGATTTAGGCTTATGTCATGATCGCAGGGTCCTGGGACTGACACCCGCATCAGGCTCCGAGCTCAGCTCCGAGTCTGCCTGTCCTTCTCCCTCTGCTCCTCACCGCCCCCCACTCTCTCCAATTAATAAATAAAATCTTTTTTAAAAAAAGAAAACATAAAAGCCTATCAGAGACAGAAGAACTCAATAACTGAACTAAAAAAACACTAGATGGAATAAATAGTAGACTAGATAAAGAAGAATGGATCAGCAACCTGGAGGAAAGCAATCAAGTTGAACAGAAGAGAAAAAGTAATAAAAGATGAAAATAGACCATGGAAATTCAGTGACACCATCAAGCGTAAAACACCCACCTTATAGTGACCTCAGAAGAGACAGAAGAGGGGGCAGAAAATTTGAAGAAATAGCTGAAAACTTCCCAACCCTGAGGAAGTCAACAAGTCCCAGATCCAGGAGGCACAAGACAGACCCCAACAGAATCAGCCCAAGAAGGTCCACACCAAGACACAGAGTAATCCAAATGGCAAAAAGTAGTGAGAGAGAATTTTAACAGCAGCAAGAGAAAAGAAAACACAGACGGGGGAAACCCCATATGGCTATAAAGCTGATTTTTCAGCAAAAATCTTGTAGGCCAGACTGAGGGCCATGAAGTATTCAAAGTGCTGAAAGAAAAACACCTGCAACCAAGACTGCTCTATCCAGCAAGGCTATCATTCAGGATAGAAGGTGACATAAAGAGTTTCGCAGATAAACAAAAGTTAAAGGAACTCATAACCAAATAAGCTAGCCCTATAAGAAATGTTAAAGAGGATTCTTTGAGTGGAAAAGAAAGACCGTAAGTAGGAGTAAGAAAAGTAGGAAGCACAAAAACAGGAAAATGAAGTCTCTATATATATCAGTAAAGGGATTCACAAAATAAAAGAATGTAAAGTATGAACCCATATACCTAAAACGTAGGTGTGAAGACACAGGAGTAAAGAAAGGGTTCAAACTTAAGCAGACTGCTATCTATATGCAAAACATTATATATAAACCTAATGGTAACCACAAATCAAAAACCAGTAACAGGGTGCCCTGGGTGGCTCAGATGGTTAAGCATCTGCCTTTGGCTCAGGTCATGATCCCAGGGTCCTGGGATCGAGTCCCATATCAGCTCCCGCTCCTTAGGAGCCTGCTTTTCCCTCTGCCTCTCTCTCTCATGTGAATAAATAAAATCTTCACACACAAAAAAAAACACAAAAAAACAGTAATAAATTGCAAAAAAAAATACAAAGAAAGCAATCCAAATATGTCACTAAAGAAAGGCAGCAAACCATAAGAGAGCAAGAGAAGGAAAAGAGAAGAACTACAAAAACAACAAAGGAACAAGTAACAAAACAGCAGTAAGTATACACCTTTCAATAATTACTTTGAGGGTGCCTGGGTGGCTCAGTTGGTTGAGCGACTGCCTTCGGCTCAGGTTATGATCCCGGAGTCCCGATCGAGTCCCGCATCAGGCTCCATGCTGAGCGGGGAGTCTGCTTCTCCCTCTGACCCTCCCCCCTCTCATGCTCCCTTTATCTCATCCTCTCTCTCAAATAAATAAAAATATTAAAAAAAAATAATTACTTTGGATGTAGATGGAATAAATTCTCCAATCAAGACACAAAGGATAAGGGAATGAATAAAAAAGCAACACCTATCTATATGAAGCCTACAAGAGACCCATGTCAGACCTAAAGACACATACAGATTGAAAGTGAAAGGATGCAAAAGCATTAATCATGCAAATGGAAGTGGAAAAAAAGCTGTTAGCAATGCTTAAACAAAATAAACTTTGAAACAAAGACTTAACAAAAGAAAGACACTATACAATAAAGGGAGCTATCCAATAACATAAAACAGTTATAAATATTTATGCACCCAACACGGAACCAACCAAATATAGAAAGCAGCTAACAAAGGAAGTAATTGATAGTAACACAGTAATAGTAGAGGAGTTTTAAACCCGACTTACATCAATGGACAGATCATCCAAACAGAAAATCAACAAGGAAACAGTGGCTCTGAATGACACAATGGACCAGATGGATCTAACAGTTATATTCAGAACATTCCAACCAAAAACAGAACATTCTTTTCAAGTGCGCATGGAATGTTCTCCAAGATAGACATGTTAAGCCGCAAAACTCAACAAATTCAAAAAATCAAACTTAGACGATGCATCTTTTCAAACCACAACCTTATGAAACTAGTAATCAACCACAAGAAAAAATGTGGAAAGAACACAAATACATGGGGGCGCCTGGGTGGCTCAGTCATTAAGCGTCTGTCTTCGGCTGAGGTCATGATCCCGGGGTCCTGGGATGGAGCCCCACATCGGGCTTCCTGCTTGGCCCTCCTCCTCCTCCCTCTCCCACTCCCCCTGCTTGTGTCCCCTCTCTAGCTGTCTCTCTCTCTGTCAAATAAATAAAATCTTTAAAAAGGAACACAAATATGTGAAAGTTAAATGACACTAAATAATGAATGGGCCAAACAAGAAATCATGGAGACAAATGAAAATGGAAACACAATGTTCCAAAGACTGTGGGATGCAGCAAAAGTGGTTCTAAGGGAAGTTTACAGCAATATGGACCTACTTCAAGAGGCAAAAAAAAAAAAAAAAAAAAAAATCTCGCAAACAACCTAATCTTACACGTAAAGAAGCAGGAAAAAGAACAAACATGACCCAAAACCAGCAGAAGGAAGGAAATAATAAAAATTAGAGCAGAAACAGGATTAGAAACAAAGAAAAAACAATAGAACTGATAAATGTACCAAAATGAACTTTGAAAAGTTCAACGAAACTGATAAACCTTTAGCCAGATTTATGAGCAAAAAAAGAGGACTCAAATAAGCAAAATCAGAAATGAAAGAGGATAAACAGGGGCACTTGGCTGGCTCAGTCAGAAGAGCACATGACTCTTGATCTTGGGGTTGCGGGTTTGAGCCCCACCTTGGGTGGAGAGATTACTTAAAAATAAAATCTTTTTTACAAATTCGATTACTTTAATAAATGTAAGGTTCTTACAGTTACCTATTTCTTCCTGATTGAGCTTTAATACTAGTTGTCGTTGAAGGAATCTGTCCCTTTCGTTAAGATTAACAAAGTTACTGGCATAAAATGGTTCATAAAATTCTTCATTATTATTTCTTTTTAAAGTTTTTTTTAATTTAAATCCAATTAACTAAATATAATGTATTACTGGTTTCAGAGGTAGAGGTCAGTGATTTATCAGTCTTATATAATACCCTGTGCTCATTACATCACATGCCCTCCTTAATGTCCAGCACCCAGCCACCACCCCATCCCTACACCCCCTCCCCTCCAGCAACCATGTATCCTATGATTAAGAGTCTCTTATGGTTTGTCTCCCTCTCTGATTTCATCTTGTTTTATTTTTTCCTCTATTCCCCTGTGAACCTGTTTTGTTTTTTAAATTCCACATACTAGTGAGATCCTATGATAACTGTCTTTCTCCGACTGAAATAAATCTTAAAAAAAAAAAGAAAAATAACTGACACCACAGAAATACAAAGGAGTATAAGAGAGTATTATGAAAATTATATGCCAAGAAATCAGACAACATAGAAGATCAATTCCTAGAAACATACCTCCCAAAACTGATCAGGAAGAAACAGAAAATTTGAACAGAATGGTTACTAGCAATGCAATTGAATCAGTAATCAAAAAACTCCCAACAAACAGAAGTCCAGGATCAGATGGCATCACAGATGAATTCTACCAAACATTTAAAGAACAGTTAATAACTATTCTTCTCAAACTATTCCAAAAACAGAAGAGGGAGAAAACTTCCAAATTCATTCTATGAGGACAGCATTACCTTGATACCAAAACAGATAAAGATACTATGAAAAAGAGAACTATAGACCAGTATCTGATGAACATAGATGCAAAAATCCTCAACAAAATATCAGCAAAAGGAATCTAAAAATACATACAAAAAAATCATTCATGGGGCACCTGGGTGGCTCAGTCGATTGAGCATCTGACTCTTGATTTCGGGTCAGGTCATGACCTCAAGCCCCATGCTGGGCTCCACCCTGAGTGTGGAACCTGCCTGGGATTCTCGCTCTTCCTCCCTCTGAACCCCTCCACCCCTGCTCACACTTTCTGCTCTCCCTTAAAAAGAAAAAAGAAAACCCTAAAGATTCCACCAAAAATATTACTAGAACTGATAAATGAATTCAGTAAGGTCATAGGATACAAAATCAACATACAGAAATCCATTTCATTTCTATACACAAATAATGAAGAGAAATTAAGGAAACAATCCCATTTACAATTACACCAAAAATAATAAAATACCTAGGAATAAACTTCACCAAGGAGATAAAAGACCTGATGTCTAAAAGTATAAAATACTGATGAAAGAAACTGAAGATGACACAAATAAATCCAAAGATACTCCATGCACACAGACTAGAAGAACAAATATTGTTAAAATGTCCTTACTATCCAAAGCAATCTACAGATTTAATGCAACCCCTACCAAAATCCCAACAGCATTTTTCACAGAATAACCAACTTTAGAATTTGAATGGAACCACAAAAGACCCCAAATAGCCAAAGCAATCCTAAGAAATGCCAAAACTAAAGGTACCACAATTCCCAATAACAAGATATACTACAAATCTGTAGCAATCAAAACAGTACGGTACTGGCACAAAACCAGACATATAGATCAATGGAGCAGGACAGAAAGCCCAGAAACAAACCCATGAATTCTATAGTCAATTAATCCTTGACAAAAGGGGCAAGACTACGGTGTTTGGAAAACTAGACAGTTACATGCAAAGAATAAAAGTGCACCACTTTCTTACACCATATGCAAAAATAATCTCAAAATGGATCTTATAGGACCTAAATATGAGACCTGAATATGAGACCTGAAACCATAAAAATTCTGCAAGAGATGACAGGCAGTAATTTCTCTGACATTGGCCATAGCAAATTTTTTTCTATTGAGACAAGTAAAAAAACAAAATTAAATGACTGAGACTACATCAAAATAAAAAAAAGTTTCTGCAGAGCAAAGCAAACAATCAACAAAACTACAAGGCAATCTATGGAACGGGAGAAGATATTTGCAAACAAAATATCTGATACAAGGTTAGCATCCAAAATAAAGAACTTATAAAACCCAACGTCAAAAAACAAATAATCCAATTAAAAACAGGCAGAAAACATGAAAAGACATTTCTCTAAAGAAGATATACAGATGGCCAACAGACATGAGAAAATGCTCTACATCACTCATCATCAAACAAATGCAAATCAAAACTACAATGAGGTATCACCTCACACTTATCAGAATGACTAAAAACACAACAAGCATGGGCAAGGATGTGAAGAAAAAGGAACCTTCATGCACTGTTGGTGGGAATGCAAACTGGTGCAGCTACTCTGGAAAACCGTATGGAAGTTCCTCAAAAAATTAAAAATAAAATTACTATATGATCCAGTAATTCCATTACTGGGTATTTACCTGAAGAATACAAAAACACTAATTCAAAAAGGAATGTGCCTTCCAATGTTTACTGCAGCATTATCTACAATAGCTAAATTATGGAAGCAGCCCAAGTGGCCATCAACAGATGAATGGATAAAAAAAAAATGTGGTGTGTGTGTGCGTGTGTGTACACACACACACGCACACACACACACAATGGAATATTACTCAGACATAAAGAAGAATAAAATCTTGCCATTTCAACAACATGGATGGATCTAAAGGGTATAATGCTAAGTGAAATCAGTCAGTCAGAGAAAGACAAATATATGATCTCATTCATATATGGAATTTTAGAAACAAAACAAACAACAAAAGAGACAAACCAAATAACAGACTCTTAACTATAGAAAACAAACTGACGGTTACCAGAGGGAAGGTACATGGGAGGAATGGGTGACACAGATGAAGGGGATGAAAAGTACACTTATCATGGTGAGCACTGTGTAATTAATGTATAGAACTGTTAAATCACTATATTGTACACCTGAAACTAATTTAACACTGCATGTTAACTATATTCGAGCTAAAACAAAAATTGAAGGAAAAATTAGTATTTATATTTATAATAAAATCTGTAATGCAAAGTATATATATTTTAAATGCTATCCTATAAATTATATATAAATACATACATATAGTATCAATTATAATACATAATAAATAACAAATATATTTACAATTTATTAATATTTATCTATAATTGATAGCAATAATAGTCTTACAGGCATATATTAGAAAAGATGAAAAGTGAAGCCTTCAGATATAAGCTAAAAAATTACCCAGAAAATGAAAACAAAAATATTCAGGATATAAAGACACAGAAAACTTAAAAAATTAGAAATCCAACTTTTCAGAATTTTTAATGAGTTTATAAATTCTTTTATGTTTATTTTTTTCAATTTTTAAAATTTATAGTTCACATACAATGTTAGTATTGGGTATAACATCCTTTTCCATAATACTGGGATAATTCTGATTACTGTATTTTCATCCAAGATTTATCAGTGACTTTAAAAATGGTGATGATCAATGGACAATACAACTATAGATACGACATTCTTCTTACACTAGACAAAAATTTGAGAATGAGGAATTCCAGTTTCACTAATGAAGACACATGCAAAAATCTTAAAACACTATATGCAATGTTTGAAAAAACTTTCACTACGACTATGTGTATCCAAAGAACACAAGATTGGTTCAATAAAAGGAAATGCACATCAGCAACAGCTTTTATATACTCCAACAGCAACCACATAGGGTTTCTGTATGGGTGGGGATAGTTGGGCCTTTATAATAGCTGCAAGCTTCATAACTACCAAAAATCAAGCATAAGTTAGATTAAAAGTACCAAAATACACGAACACAATTATTCCTGGATGGAAATAAAGATGTAAAATATTTTTAAATTTCTCTACGAATTTAATGTAACCAACCAAGCCAAGCAAAAATCTAAAGTCTATTTCATAAAACTTGACAGATTCTAAATTTCTTCCAGAAGAGAACAAAGATGAAAACATAACCAAAATTTAAGATATTTAAAAGATGAAAACTATGGGTCGACATTCTCCCTACCTGTTATAAAAGTCATTCAACAAATTCAACTATGTGCCAGATAAATTCCAGGGATACATATCAAGACAAGATGTCCCTAACCTCATGGAGCGTTGGTTAAGTAACATAATGAGGTACACAAATGATTGTGACATAAGTGCCAAAAAGGAAATAACAAGGTGCCACGATAGATACTAATAAATGTAATTAAATAAGACCCCCTGGGGAATGAAGCATAAGTCTCATGGGCAGTTATAAGCAGTCAAAATTTTTATTCTAAGTGCTACAGGTTTTTCAGCAATAAGATCTGATTTACTTTTTTTAAGTCACTCTGAAATTCTATTGTATCAAAATGTACAATCAAAAATGTGCCGGGCGCCTGGGTGGCTCAGATGGTTAAGCGTCTGCCTTCGGCTCGGGTCATGATCCCAGGGTCCTGGGATCGAGTCCCGCATCAGGCTCCCTGCTCCTTGGGAGCCTGCTTCTCCCTCTGCCTCTCTCTCTCTCTCTCTCTCTGTCTCTCATGAATAAATAAATAAAATCTTTAAAAAAAAAAAAAAGTGCCAATATTTTTTAAAAGATATTATAAATGCATTAAAAAATCTGAAAAGATGAATTCCTAGCTCTTGATAGGTATCTCTACTTTTCTAACAGTGATAACCACTATCAAAGGGTAGAAGTTTATCTTTCTAGATGAAAAAAGGATGCTTCAGTAATAGAATTCAAGTGTCAAGAACTGTATTCATGTACATATGTAAACTGTGTAAATACAAAAAAGAGGTCTATTCTAGAATGATACATACCAATAAAAGTATTTGTTTTGTTTTGTTTTAATAAATAAAGGAGTGAAATGGGACCTACTTTTTTAGGTCCACAAGCTTCCAAAGGATTGCCTTTAAAGATTTAAGAGACAGACACCAGAAAGGTGGCTCCCGGACAAGGTCCTTGCACTGTAGATCTAGAATGGCACAGGCAGATGTGCAACACGGTAGTAAAAGTGCATGACTGTAAAGGGTCCTGAAACATGGACCTCAGAGTCAAGTAGACCAAAGACACAAGACTGTTTTAGAAGGCTGCTACTTGTTTTATATTATTAGTACCTTATAAACTAGAAACCTTATAAATGACAGTTCACAAATGTTACTCTTAATTTATTTGAAAAGTATTCTTTAAATACAACCAAGGTCAGTACTGGGATAAACTCACTGAAAAGCCTGAATCTTCTAAACTGGACATTATCTTGGAAGCAAGTTCCTCACAGCACAAATTCTCTTCTGCAGTTGCCACCAAAGCAGCACAGCGGGCAAATGCTCTATATAATTCTGACCAAGTTCTAAGTAAGGTCTTCATGGTGGCCTAAAAATAACAGTAAAAAAGAAAATTTAAAAATGTATATCTACATGTCAAACACCTAACAGAATGTATCTTAAAAAACCACTGTAACATTTAAGGTGTCATACAAGAGACTAGTGTAGAGTAGTAAATTTGCCTCCCCTATAGAATTCCATTTGAAGAATTATAATAATGCCACAATACCAGCAATTATCAAAGGTCAAGAGGAATTTCTCTTCCTTCACCATTTTCCTTTACCCTAAGCCGATTAAAAGTCATAAGGCAATCTCACTGCAGAAAAAATTACTGTAGGAATTAATTATAAAGGGTCAAAGAACATTTTCAAAAAAAATGTAAATTCCTTAAATAAAAAAACTTGACATTGCCTTACCACTGGAAATTTCTGTACTGAAAAAATATGGTTTATTGGTAAAGTCAATGCACCATATATGGCACTAAAATTATGTTCTAAGGCATCACCTTGATTCACTTCATTGGTCTGAAACAAGAAAAATAAGAAGTTAGACAAATTACCATCTAATTCTAGTCGTATGTAGTACCATCTTACTATTTGTAGTGAGGTAGATACAGTGTTGAGATGTTCAAGAGGTGGTGAACTCCTAACCCCTGTAACTATGAATATAACCTTATTTGGAAATAGGGATTTTGCACATATAACCAAGTTAAAATAAAAGCATACTGGATTAGGGTGGGCCCTAATCCAGTAACTGGTGTTCCTAAAAGAAAAGTGCGATTTGGGGGCGCCTGGGTGGCTCAGTCATAAGGGTCTGGCTTCAGCTCGGGTTTGATCCCAGAGTCCTGGGACTGAGCCCCACATGGGGCTCCCTGCTCAGCAGGAAGCCTGCTTCTCCCTCTCCCACTTCCCCTGCTTGTGTTCCCTCTCTCACCATCTGTCTGTTCAATAAATAAATCTTTTTAAAAACAAGTGGGATTTGGACAGACAAAAAAGACAGAGGTAAGAATGCCATGTGAAGATGGAGGGAGAAATTAGAGTGATTTGTCTATAACCGTAGGAACAATCAAGAATTGCCAGAACCAGGGGCACCTGGGTGGCTCAGTCGTTAAACGTCTGCCTTCGGCTCAGGTCATGATGGGATCGAGGCCCACCTCGGGCTCCCCGCTCCACGGGAAGCCTGCTTCTCCCTCTCCCACTCCCCCTGCTTGTGTTCCCTCTCTCGCTGTGTTTCTCTCTCTCTCTCTCTCTCAAATAAATAAATAACATCTTAAAAAAAAAAAAAGAATTGCCAGAACCAAATGAAGCTAAGTGAGAGGAACAGTAACAATTCTCCCTCAGGGCTCCAGAAGAAACCAAGCCTGCCAATACTCTGATTTTGGATTTCTGGGATCCAGAGATATGAGAATAAATCCTTGTTGTTTTAAGCCACCTGCTTGTGGTAATGTTACAGTAACCCTGAGAAACAATACTTGGTGTTTTAAGTCCTATAAAAGAATCCCAGAGGTAACTCCAAAATCTTTTACTATACATAGAAGGTAGGATTCAAGCAAGGACTTATTAAAAAGACCTCGCTACCCTTCAAACAGCAGGAAACTTATTTAGGAATGTAAACTTTTTTCTTTCAGAAGAATGTTTAAATGATGTGCTTAACTTAGTGAAAATAATGGTGACTGCACTATCATTAATAAATTCTCTGGAGTCTTCATTTGAGAATTACAGCAGAGTATTTCCAGAAAATATTTCCATTGAAAGACTGATAAAGCAACTGATGAACCATTAAGAGTGACAAAAGTTGAGCTCCACACCCTGGCAATAATGTCACTTCAGTAAGTATTTAAATGTAAGGGTTAGTCAACTCAAACGGATTACTGGTTTGGGGACTATTATATGGCTCTGAGGTATTCACCAACTGACTTGCCCATGGAAATCTGAATATACAGTCTAGTCAAGATAACCATTACTATTCCTCATAGTACAAATACTGAAAGAACTCAAAACATAAATATGAAAAGTTATATTATAACATCTAAGTCTTCTGGCTTTATAATCCACTACTGGAGAAAAGGGAGCTGATTCATCCCCATTGTTATACTTTCTCAAATAAGGCAGAAATGCAATAAAAGAAATCAACTAATATAAAGAACAGGAAATTAATCCATCCCAAAGAAAAAATATTTAGCATTTTCTATTCAAGTTCAAACTTCGATTTATTTCCCCAGGTGCTCTAATAAGAACAAAAAGGAAAACGTTCCTTAAGTTTTAAGGGAAACATGTAGCACTTATACCTGATTGATCAATTCCGTTAATGGGGTGACTATAATACCCCACATTCTCCAGAGATGCTCCTTGTTTTCCAACAGCTTTGCGTTTTGGTTAATAACATTTAAAACAGAATCACTGAAAGCTAGTGGTGAAGTTGGACCAGAAAGGACACAGCCAACAAGTGTTTCCAGATTGAGAAAAAACCTGAAGAAAAAATTGAGCCATGCATTATCCAGCGCTTTCTGCCAAAATACATGTTACACTATTACAAAAGTCTAAAAATAACCAACAAGGAAACAAGATATGTTAAGGTCTTACTTTGATTTTTTAAAAAAATGATACAGCATATAACTCAAAGAATCTCATTCATCTGGGGCACCTGGGTGGCTCAGCTGCTTTAAGCATCTGCCTTCGGCCCAAGTCATTATCTCCAGGTCCTGGGATCGAGGCCTGCTTCGGGCTCTCTGCTCAGTGGGGGGAGGTCTGCTTCTCCCTCTCCCTCCCCCTGCTCATCCTCTCTCTCCCCCCCAAATAAATAAAATCTTAAAAAAAAAAAAAAAGAATCTCATTCATCAAATATCCTTTCCAAGATAAACAAAAAGACTAGTTTAAATTACCTCTCATCATCTACACCATATTCCAAGAGATTATTGTTGAAAATTAACTGAATTAAGAACAAAGCAGGAGTTCCCTGAAGAAAGATGGAAGAATGCAGTCAATATTCTTGTTATAAGGAGTGTAATCTTATTACACTTGTTTTCTATCATCAATTATGTAAAATGATCCTTTTAAGCTAAAGAAATTTAACTTTTGATACTACTTGACACAATGGTAGCAAATATATTTCTATAAACTGCACACAAAAATCAAGCTCTTTATTATAGTGTAAGAGCTATTCCATCTACATGAGCAACTGAGGAATGGCATATTCCAGATATAAAAAGAACATTAAGTTAAAACTTGCTGGGCCAATAAATACATCTACATCCTAGAGATATTAAATTTATTTCACCGTAATTAAGGAACTGTTACTATGCTTCCAAATTTTTATATAGTAACCACTATTACTATGGATAAGCAAACAGAAAACTCTCCTGCTAGAACTTTTAGTGTAATTCAGAAAAATAGATCCATTAATAATGTCATATTTAATTATTTAATCTATTACTTTTTCAGTTTTTTCCCTTTAACATAATCAGCCTATCCAAATCCAATTCTCTCAAAATTTTACAAGCTAAATTTCACTATGTTAAGGAAAAAAAACTATCATGGAACTTTATCTTTTGGCTAATTTTAATCATAGCATTACATTTAAGATACTTGCATTAAGAATATCCATATTAGCAACCTGATATGCTGGTGAACCTAATACTTTCTGGGGCAGTCCTTTAATTGTAACTTCCATGAGGACCTAAGAAAAATAAAAAGTTTTGTTGTAAATTAGCCATAAAAATACCTTACTTAGTAAATGGTACTGTTAGCTATATTTTTAATTAACAATTTATTGTTAAGTAATGCTCATTCATTAATGTAAAAAATGTAACAATTTATTGTTAAGTAATGCTCATTCATTAATGTAAATTCATTAATATAAATCACTAATGTAGATTCTCCGTTCAAGAAGTTCAAATACGCTTATATATTCATGTGAATATATTTACATTAGTTTTAAAAAGTTCAAATACAGAAACATAAAAAATAAAATGACAAAGTCCTTTAACTCCAGGGAAAATCAATATTATCAGTTTGTGGAGTTTATTTTTCTAGACCTTCTAAATTTCCATGTATTTAAGTATACAGAGAAACAAAACTTCCTGGGCTGTCATACATCTATTCTTTTATAGCATTAATGACATTATACTGTGAGATACTCTGGAACTGACCTTCATCCAACTGTGTTATGGAGTTTTAACATCAATATATGTAGACATTCTTAACTGCTGTATGAATGTGCACAGTTTATTCAAACATTTTTCTATTAATAGCCCTTAAGGCCTTTTTTTTTATACCACAAAAAAGATATTCTGCAACGAATTATGTACTCACTAGTGCCAGAAGCAAGTGTATTTCAAAGGACTACTAACTAGAAGCTGGGTCTAAAAACACATCTCTAAAAATGACAGAGCCTATCAAAATGCCATTCAAAATTATTATTATACTGGTATTAATTTGAACTACATAACAAGTGACATAATATGACAGAAAAGGTTATGTTAGTTAAAATGTGCTTTCACACTCTCATTTGAATCAGACACTAATGATAATACTAAATAGCATTTACAGACTATTTTGTTCCTGACCCATTGTGCTCTATTAACCTAATTATATAAAACTACTATATTCCCTTTACAAAAGGTAAGAGTAGAAAAACTGACCAAGTTCACTCAGCTAATAAATAATTGGGTGGGGAAATTCAACCTAGTCTGCTCCAGAGCCCTTGCTATTAACCACTATGAACTACTGGATAGTAGATATCCCAGTACATAGACTCAGAAGGAATTTAAGTAGGGCATAGTTTACTCCATCTGCAGTTATCTTGGGAGACTCACTATTATAAAAAGTATATCCAATTTGTTTTTTCTTTCTCTAGTATAGAGGATAAAAAAGATGTTTAATACCAAAGTCATTATCTTGGTTAAACAGAGTTCATTTAAATTGCAAAAGTTCCACAAGATTATTAGCAGATATTTTCTTAAATGTACAAAATAACTATTAGTGGAGCTCAGCAATCTTATAAAATTAGTGTTCTGAGTTTCCTCAGTTCTTGTTTCATGTCCTTTACCCCATTTTCTCTGTATGGCTCATTCTTATGACATTGGAAGATTTCTGTATTGCCGGTATACTCATTTACTTTTTGAGGTTTCAAATGATTCCAAAGTCAATGGAATAACATTTACTACAGGGCTCAACTGCTGATATAAAATCTTAAAATCTAGTCTGGGGGTACCTGGGTGGCTCAGTCGGTTAAGCATCTGACTCTTGGTTTTGGCTCAGGTCATGATCTCAAGCCCTGCTTGGGGATCCACACTCAGCGTGGAGTCAGCGAGAGATTCTTCCCCCCCTTTCTCCCTCCCACCCTATTCCTCCCCCCGCTTGTATGCACACACAGTCTCTAAAATAAATAATAAAATCTTAAAAAGGAAAAAAAAACCTGGTCTGTGTAAGTATATCCACCAAAAAATTCAATTTCAGAATACGATTTTTTAATTCCAGCACGTAATCATTATCCTTACCAGTGTTTTTGACACAGGAAATACTTCTGACTTCACTATGCTTTCTAAAGATTTTAGTAACAGGGTCAAAACTTCAGAACCTGGTCTCTCTTTTCTGTTACCTATGAAAAAGCAAAAAGCAATATGCAAGTATTTTAAGGGTGAAAATATAGTATTTTTAGTGATAAGAACATGGACTTAAGCTATGACACTGATTTTTTAAAATGTATCAAATAGCTTTATTTGAAAGTCAGGGAGCTATACACTTCAAAAATTGACTTAAAAGTAAATTTTATTTACAAAAGCCAAACAAAAACTCATTGGGTGCTATAAAAATCATTTGATCAGTTATAGCAGTTACCTGATTCAATAACTGACTTCATCAAGCTAATTAGCTCCTTCCAAATAGCATTGACAACTGCATCTGCCAAACAAAACAAAACAAACTTTAGAATGTAGTAGGTATGACTATAAAGGCTTACCCTTACATCCTTACACTAAAGAAATAAGGTGAGCAATAGTTAGAGTGTAATTCTTATAATATTCAACCCTATCAGTTTATGAAACACTATCACAACAAAGAAATATTTTTTCAAACTGTAACCTATTAACAATGGGCTCTGTAATTTAATTAAGGGTAATTATTTTCTTTTTTCTGCTATCTGCATTTTCTTTACTGAATACCTTTTGCTTCCGAGACAAGGAAAAAAACAGAAGATTCAAAAGGACACCTGAAAGCCCCTAGAAAAAAATTTCCCAGCCAGTTAAACAGCAAACTATTTTTGAAATTTCATCTCAATATTTGATAGGCCATCAAACACAGGGATTTAAGTGTAGATGCTAGGGCCATGGAGCCCAGGTTTGAATCACAGCTCCACCACCAATTATGTGACTTTGCACAAGTTATTTATTTCTCTGTACAACACAGTTTCTTCATCTGAAAAATGGATTAACAGAGAAGGTTACTTTCAGAATTAAATGATTTATATGTAAAGTTCTTCGAGCACAATTTGGCCAAAAGATGGCACTATACAAATATTTGCTATTTTATTTTCTTTTTAAACACAGGTTTAAACAAATAATAAAAAATTTTCTCTTAAATATTTACCAGAAGCATCTTTTCCAACCGCAACAAAGCTATCATGAACAGCAGTGATAAGTGTATTTGCATGTTTGGAAAAAAAAGAAGAGCTGCTGATTAACGCATATTCGAGTGGCTCTAAAAGAGAGAAAAAAGGGCAATTATGCCAAACCAAAGCTTTATGAAATAAAACAGCTCAATATAAAATTTTAGGTGGTCTGACATGTGTTTTCTATTAAAAAGATTTATATTTATTTCATATGTAATTACAGAATATTCTGGCTTCGGGGAAGATAAATGTCTTCTCGCCTAATGCACCCTTGCTCTGAACAGTTTTAAAAAAGTAAATACCTAAGCTCAGTACAAGTTTGTTTTGCTTAGCAAAACTCAAGACTTCCGGACCCAACAAAAAATGAAGCAGCATTTCAAGTCCCAAAAGTTGAATAGAGGGGATTGTGGCCATTCCACCAAAATTTGAACTTAAATTCATCCGGGGAGTTACAGGAGTTCCATATGGGGAAGGACCTTAAAAACAAAACAAAACAAAACACAAATGGTAAGTTATATTAACTTAAATTAGCTACCCAAGTGAACATATTTTGTTTACTTCATTTCAATGAAATATATCTTTAAAAGTAAATAGTTTTTGTCAAACAAAAATTGAATTTTTACTTAAAGCCCACAACAGAATTCCTAATTATCTTATTAGGTTAAAAACAAGATTAGTGTCACACACCATTTAAATGAAGATAATTATCAAGCATTAATTCATACTTTGAAATATTATTATGCAGGCATTCCTGACACTTAAATATAAATATCTGACTAGAATAGCTAACATAAAAAAACAGCAAATCATTTTCTTCCAATGGTATATAAACTAAGACACTTTTTAAAAAAAGATTTATTTGTTTGTTTGAGGGGGGAGGAGCAGAGGGAGAGAACCTCAAGCAGATGCTGTGCTAAGACCCTGAGACCATGACCGGAGATGAAATCAGGAATTGACACTTAACTGACTTAGCCACTCATGCACCCTGCTAAGCCACTTTTTAAAAAAAATATCTGTTAAAATCTGTTGTTTTTAATAAAAGTTCTAAAATTCTGGTTCTGAAACAAACACAACAGTCGTTTGTAATACATCTCACGTGTACAGTGGAAAAACACCCATCTTTTCCCAACCACAACAACACAATTACAACAGTAACACACAGGGAAAACAATTAGTATAATACTGTGATTAGGGAGTCAAAATTATAAAGTGCTTCATTGTATGTGAATAACTGAGCAGAGGCTACATTCAAGCCTTTTTAAGAAATAGGGAAAAAAAAAAAAAAAACCCAAGTATGTCTCTTACCTTTGTGTATAGGAGTCATAGGACTTAAACCTGGAGAAGCAGTTACGCGAGACGAACTGCCTTGAGATGAAGCATTAGAATCGATGCTTATTGTACTTTGAATCAGAGGCACACACACCTATTGGGGTTAAAAACAAAAAAAGGAAAACTATCTCTAAACTACCTAAGTGCCGTATTTTTTAAGTCTTGCATGATACAGTTAAATTTAAGAAGAACTCTAAGTTCTTCTGATATGCTGAATCCTACTGGCTGTTTGGATGCACTGGCTAAAAAAACTATAACTGGAAAAGTAAAAATTTTTATTACAATTTTATTTGCCCTATAAAAAATGTGTACTATCTATAAATTTCAGTTCTAAATTCCAGATGGGAAATTATACACATAAACAATGCCCAAGTTTTAATGCTATCGGTACAGACTCATTTTAAGCTTTTTAAAAATGTACCCTAAAAAAAATGAACTAAGACAACCTCAAGCTCATTTCTAAGATCATTCCAGTACCAATCAAATCTAGCCAATGCATAAATTAAACCAATGAATGTGTGGGGCAACTGGGTAAAACTAGCCTACTTAGGACCTCATAATGGTAGAATCTGTAGTAATTATGTTCCTGTTAGGTATTATCATTAATGCCCAACTCCAATTAATTCATGCTGTTAAGTTTAAAAGCCTTAAGACATTAAATAATTAAGAATTTTAAAAACTTGCTAAAAATTCAAGTATATTATAAAACCCAATTTCCAATAATATACTCACTGCCGTGCAATTACATACTCAGACCAAAAGACAAGGACTACAGATTTAACAGTAAGATATATTCCAAAATCCCAGATAAACAATACAATAAAGAAATGAAAAAGATAGAAATTATCAGAGCTCTCCTTTTTTACTTATTGTAAAATACAGAAACCAAGGTTGGGATTAATTGCAAAATCAAGGAGATATAGGTATGTCTAAATGCCAGCAAGGATATCAAAATCTAAAAAAAATTTGTAAAATCATAATAATACTGCAAAGCTATGCTGGGATTAAATGATTTGTTACCATTATGTAGCCTAGAAATAGGAGATACAAAAAATAAGAATTGATCCAACTTTTTATCAACCCAGTATAAACTAGATTTCTCTATCAGTAATGTTGATTTTACACTCAATTATATTCTAAATGCTATGAAATTTCTTTTAAGAAAATCTCTCAAAATGCCTTTAGAGGAAGGATAGATATTTGAGTGGGTGCTGATTAAGAAAGCTTTAGAGATTCCATTTCACACAACTAGAGAATATCTTTTGAGAAAAATAAACTCAAGTTCTGTGTTAGGGAAAAAAGATCTTTTATATAACACAGCAAATGTAACAGTGAAAGATCAGATTGTTAAGAATTTAAGAATGCATTAAAACACACCAAGCATTATACTCAACACTTTCATTACCTGTTCAAAGTTAGCAGGAAGATGAGGTCCAAGTCTCAGCAGCAGATACCACCAGACTTCTAACTTTGTTAGTGCTAAAGTTTCTGTTCTCACATGGATGGAACTCAAAGGCTGCATTAACAACTTCAGCCTTTTTGCACTGCATAGTATTTCTTAAAAGAAAATAAGCACATGGGTAAAAAGATGTAAGAGCTGAAGACTAAATTTTAAGAATAAGTATGTAAGTCTTTCTAACCGCAAGAGAACAGATATACAAAAAAATTTTTTTAAATCAGCCGTTCTTGTTAAACCTCAAATTTTCAATGTGAAAGACTCCAGACAACTAGACTACATGTAATAAGGCCAAAGAAAGAGAAAAAGAAAAAGAGAGGAAGTAGGTAATGTTTATTAGAAACTGTGTGTGCCAGGAACAATCTTCCTACCAAGGGACATTTGGCAATGTCTACAATATCTCTGGTTGTTAGACCCGAGAGGCAGGGGTACGGAGGATGTTGTAGGCATCTAGTGGGCTGCACCCAAGGATACTGATAAACTTCCTTCAACACACAGGGCAGTCCTCCACAATAAACTGTCCAGCCTAACACTGAGTTAACAACTGGGAATACACAAAATAAGATGCCCGTGTGCTCAAGTAACTTATCAAAAAGACCTGAAAAGGATTTTGAAACATCAGTCAAGCTATGTATTTGGTGGGATGGCATTAATGTTTCTGACAGCTATTCTGCCATTTAGCTTTCACAATTAACATTTCTATAAAGAAGAAAATAAAGTCAAATCACTGTGGGAACAAATGAGATAGCATTTAATTTATCTTAAGTCATGTCTATTTTATGCTTTAGTCCAGAACATCAACTTGAATCACCAGTTCATAAATAACAACAACAAAAAAGGTAACATTTAAACTTAAAATTTGTGCCTGGCAATGCACTATCAATATTTTCAATAAAATTATAGTTGATGAAAATAATCACCTTACAAAACACACTAAAAAGGGGAAGAGAAAGGATTATTAATTGTCTTTGGCAGAGAAAAAATACAGGATGAAATCAGTATTACAAAGCAGATCTTATAAACATACAGTATTGATTATATCTATGATTACCCAATTAAGTAAGTAGGTATTCCTACTGACCTACTTTTGGGCTATATACTTTCTCATATATACAGCTGACCTTTGAACATGGGTTTGAACTCCATGTGTCCACTTATACACAGATTTTTTTATACAATACTGCAAATGTATTTTCTTTTCCTTATGATTTTCCTAATATTTCTCTAGTTTACTTTATCGTAAGACTAGAGTATATAATACATATAACATACAAAATACGGGTTACCGACAGTTTATGTTATTGGTAAGGCTTCTGGTCAACAGTGGGCTATCGGTAGTTAAATTTGGGGGGAGTGAAAAGTTGTACGCAGTGGGATGCTGGCATCCCTAACCCTCCCATTGTTCAAGGGTCAACTGTATATCAAACACTTCCACTAGACATCAGGAAGATAAAGTTAAGGGAAATCAAAAGGAATCACTTGTATATATTAGTAGTAAAAACCCACTATTAGGCACTATTCTAAAGGTACGGAGAGGAAAACTGTTTTATCAGTCATGTTTCATAGCAATCACAATTGCTTCCTATCATCTATTGGCTATAAGTGACCTCTGATAAATTAAGCTCTCTAAAATAGTGATATGGGAGCCTGGGTGGCTCAGTTGGTTGGGCGGCTGCCTTTGGCTCAGGTCATGATCCTGGAGTCCTGGGATTGAGTCCCACATAGGGCTCCCTGCTCAGCGGGGAGTCTGCTCCTCCCTCTGACTCCCCCCTCTCGTGCTCTATCTATCTCATTCTCTCTCTCAAATAAATAAATAAATAAATCTTTAAAAAAAAATAGTGATAATACTTTGTATCTCAGATCTATTGTGATAATTAAATTAGAGGCACTCAAAGTGCTCAACTAAGTGCTGGAATATACTAACAAAGCCACAAATGGTATCTGTCACTTTAATTTTTGAAACAGCTTAAAACAAATTTTATATCTGTGATTTTCAATTATGCCTAGGCTTCTTAATTCTATTTTTGGCTATAAGTTTATTCCCTTAAAATTAAAAGAAAAATATATTCAATTCAATTAGGTTAAGTTTCAATATAAAATCCAAAAAAATCAGAAAGGCTTTGTTCTTTTCATCCTGAGTAAAATCCGTAGAAAAAATCAAAATTTTAAGACATTACTTACTTACCTGGATTCAAAGCAAAATTATCTATTAAACTCTTCCAAGCAATAAAAGCTATTTTTTTAATCATGGGTGCCCCACTGCGAAATCCTAGTTCTTCCAGCTGTAACAGAGAATTAATGAAACTCCCACTTCGATGCAAGGTCTAAAAATGAAAAATCATAACAAAGTTATTTACCTGCCTAAAACAACAGATAGGCACTATTATTATTCATTTATCTAATTCATTCAGTGTTAGCTATATAAAGTCTTAAAGTTTAAAATGTACTGGATTCTGTGTACACACACATTCAAAACTCAAGATCACAAGACATAATGCCCCATGAATAAGGAATGCATAAATGCATAAAACAGAACATTTCTAAACATTAGAGAATATTAGGAAGATAAATCCCAAATTTTACCAACATAATAACCAAGTGAAAATGGTATCCATACAAAAACAAACTAGTACTTATGAAAAAATAAGAAATGTTGAACCTTGAAACTAAAAAAACCCCAGTTTTCAAATACACTGAAATAAGCAGGAAAAAGTTAAGGGAAAAATGAACAAATGACAAGTAATGTATCGCAAGGAAACAAACATTAAAACATGAAACATTAGCAACTGTAGCTATAAAATCACATATAAACTGAACAGCATATAAACATTAACAAAAAATAACTTGCTTAAAAAAAATCAAAGAATCCCTAAGAAAGCTACTAGCAACTGCAGCGATCAACACACAAAAATCGGCTGTTTCTGGGACGCCTGGGCGGCACAGTCGGTTAAGCGTCTGCCTTCGGCTCAGGTCATGATCCCAGGGTCCTGGGATCGAGTCCCGCAACGGGCTCCCTGCTCAGCAGGGAGCCTGCTTCTCCCTCCGCCTCTGCCTGTCTCTCATGAATAAATAAACAAAATCTTAAAAAAAATCAGCTGTTTCTACACAATGGCAACTAACAATCTGAAAAATTAAGTAAGCAATTCCATTTACATTAGCACCTAAAAGAATTAAATACTTAGGAATAAATCTAACCAAGGAGGTGAAACGCTTGTTCTAAATGCCACAAAATATTGCTGAAAAACATTTTAAAAGACCTAAATAAATGGAAAACCATCCCACGTTCAAGTATAGAAAGTTTTAATACCATTAAAATGTCAATATTACACAGAGCAATCTACAGATTCAAAACAATCTCTATTAAAAGTACAGCAGCCATCTTCACAAAAAAGAAAAGCCAATCTTCAAATTCATTATGGAATTGCAAAGAGCCCCAAACAGACAAACCAATTTTGAAAGAGTAAGTTTGGAGAACTCACACTTCTTGCCTTCCAAACTTACTTCAAAACTGAAGTAATTAAAACATATGGTAATGGCATAAGAATAAACATACAGACCAATGGAATAGAGATTCCCCAAAATAAAACCTTCACATACGCTGTCAATTTGTTTTTCTTTTTATTTATCTGGGGCTGGGGGAGAGGGGGGAGTGTCAGGCAGACCCTGCACTGAGTGTGAAATCCCACAATGGGCTCCATCTCATGACCCCGAGATCATGACCTGAGACAAAATCAAAGAGTCAGACACTTAACCAACTGTGCCACCCAGGTGCCCCTGCTGTCAACTGATTTTTCTTTCTTTTTTTTCTTTTAAAGATTTTATTTATTCATTCATGAGCCAGAGAGAGAGAGGCAAAGGGAGAAGCAGGCTCTCTGCAGAGCAGGAAGCCCAACGCGGAACTCGATCCCAGCATCCCGGGATCACGACTTGAGCCAAAAGCAGAGCCACCCAGGCGCCCCTTATTTTTCAACAAGGGTGCCAAGACCATTTACTATTATAAAGACCATTCTTTTCAAAAAATGGTGCTGCAAAATTGAATATCCACATGCAAAAGAATGAGAACTGGACCCTTGCCTTACACTACATAGAAAAATAAACTCAAAATGGATCAAAGAAAAAACTTATGTGAACTAGAACTATAAAAATCCTCCAAGAATACAGAGGGAAAAAGATTCATGACATTGGATTTGACGATAACTTCATGGCTATGACACCAAAAGCACAGACAATGAAAAGAAAAAAATCTAATTTATATTGGACCTCATCAAAAACTTCTGTGCACCAAAGATTATCATCAAGTGAAAAGACAACATCACAGAATGGGAAAAAAAATATTTGAAAATCACGTATCTGATACAGGATTAATAATCCAGAATAAAGAACTCCTACAACTGAATAAAAACAAACCACCCAATTAAAAAATGGGCAAAGGTGGGATGCCTGGGTGGCTCAGTCGGTTAAGTGTCTGCCTTCAGCTCAGGTCATGATCCCAGGGTCCTGGGATCAAGCCCCGCATTGGGCTCTCTGATCAGCAGAGAGCCAGCTTCTCTCTCTCCCTCTGCTGCTCCCCCTGCTTGTACGTGCATGCACGCGCTTCTCTGCCAAATAACTAAAATCTTAAAAAAAAAAAAAAAAATTTTTTTTAAATGGGGAAAGAGGGCACCTGGGTGGCTCAGTTGTTAAGCATCTGCCTTCGGCTCAGGTCATGATTCCAGGGTCCTGGGATCAGGCCCCGCACCAGGCTCCCTGCTCATCTGGAGGCGTGCTTCTCCCTCTCCCACTGCCCCTGCTTGTGTTCCTGTTCTCACTATGTCTCTGTCAAATAAATAATAAAATCTTAAAAAAAAAAAAAATGAAAAAAATAAAAAATGGGCAAAGGCTTTCCTGCCCTGGGTTCTGGGCAGTCAGCTCTTAAGTCTCGGGAGACCAAAATAGGGCTTCTTCGAGCCCACGTGGCTGGTCTGCAGTCACGATGCCACAAAACAACTTACTGAGTTACATCATAACTGCTGTGGATTATCACTTGGATCACCATGAGAAAGAAGAAAAGAGGCTCATGAATGTTCAAAGGCAGCAGATGAAGTCTAAGCACTACCATAAACAGCACCATACTGAGAAAAGGCAAAAAGTACTATTAAGATGCAAGAAAAGGGAAACACCAAACTAAAGAACGATAAAAGATTCCACAGGAACAGTACCTGCCTGTGTACAGGACACAGAGAGACAGTCCTGAGCTAAAATACTTTCAAATATAGTTAAAACCAAAAAGAGAAAGCAGGAAAATGGGGACTCTGCTCAAGGTTCATGCCCAGGGAGAAACAAATATTAAGTTACTCGAATAGGACAGAGAAACAAGAGAGCATAAAAGAGGTTGTTTACTGTCACTAAAGTCCGCTCCATTGAAAATGGCTTTATATGAAAACCACCTAAATATGATTCATTAGGCCAATGGTTCATGTTTCAAGAAGGCCCATATAATATGTCTTAGACTGAAAATCACCTTTTACCTCTCAATATATGGTGTAAACAAAAACTCATCCCCACTATATACAACCTTGGTTTATTACTACCAAAGGTACTGGCAATGACACAGATGTGAACAAGCTGGGTCTTGCAACACAAAGAGGTAAGGTTATTTGGGAGAAATATGTCCAGGTTACTAACAATCCTGAAAATGATGGTTCATAAATGCGGTCTTACTGGCTTAACAGCAGTTTCATACAAGTAACTCCTTACAATCATTACTGAAGATGGCACACCAATCAGGAAAACCACCCACTACTGTGACTGTTTCTCAATTATTACCCAACAGCCTTTAAGTCTGCAATCATCAAGAGAACTATTTATCATATTGTCAAAAACATTAAAACGGCCCAGTTTTACAAAACAGAACAAAATTTCCTGGAATGGCCAACATACCAAAAACCAAAAAATAAGTTCGGCAAGGAAAAACCAGAAGCACCTGAGTGGCTCAGTCAGTTAAGCATCCAGCTCTTGATTTCAGCTCGGTCATGATCTCAGGATCCTGTGTCAGGCTCCTCACTCAGTTGGCAGTCCGCTGGAGATTCTCTTTCCCTCTCCCTTTGCCCCTCCCCCTCAAGCACTCTCTAAAATAAACAAATAAATCCTTAAAAGAAAAGAAAAACTAGAAAGAACCCTAGTGTTATTACTGGTAGGAATGTAAAATAGTGCACCCACTGTGGAAAACAATTTGGAGGTGTCTCTAAAAGTTAAGCACAGAACTACCATTATGACCCAGCAATCCCATTCTTACACATATATCCAAAAGAATGAAAAGCAAAGAATCCAACATATATTTGTACATCAATGCTCACAGCAACATAACTCATAATAGCCAAAATGTAAAAATAAGCCAAGTGTCTATCAACAAATGAATAAACAAAAATGAGTTATATATTTAGAGTGAATATTCAGCCATAAGAATGAAATTTAGTTAAGTGCTTGCTACAACATGATTAGAATTTGAAAAAATTATGTCTAGCATAATAAGCCACACACAGAAGGACAAATAGTACATGATTCCACTTATGTGAGATGCCTAGAATTAGCAAATCCAGAGACAGCAGATAGAACAGCAGTTACCAGGGGCTGGGGGAGCAGGAGGAGTTATATGTATAAAGTTGTTCGGAGATGATAAAATTTTGGGTACAGATAGTGACGTTTACACAACTCGCATTATGTATTTAATGGCACTGAACTGTACACTTACGATGATTATGATAAATGTTTATTTACCACAATAAAGAAAAACGCATCCCTTCCCCTCAAAAACAACAAAAAAAACACACAAACGAAACACCTGGCTTAAAGATAGAACACATGGTCAATCCTCCCGATCCACCAAAGTTCTATAAAGTCCACTGCAAACACTGTTAGCAAGCACTAAGCCACTGCTCCTAGGAAAGATGCAGGGTTAGGTTCCTACAAGAACCTTTTCTGTCAACCAATCGAACTCAACCTTGTTTTCTATTTCTGTTTAAAGACACCGTATGTACTGTTGACTCACTAACACTGAACTCACAGCCAACACGACTGTTACTCATGCCTAAACAGAGCTTATGTAACACACGTAATTTCTTCCTAGGGCACATCACAGTCTTCCAGTGCTTAGGAACTATAGACAACATCTTGGCACTAAGCCTGGGGGCCATTTGAAACTAAATTCATCAAGAAAAGGCACAAAATGTGGGAAATGTGTCACTAAATGGATTTATGAAAAGGACTTTTTTTTTTAAAGATTTTATTTATTTGAGAGAGCATGAGAGAGTCATCCCGAAAAGGGACATGTTTTATTTTTTTATTTTTTTTTAAAGATTTTATTTATTTATTTGACAGAGAGAGACAGCGAGAGCAGGAACACAAGCAGGGGGAGTGGGAGAGGGAGAAGCAGGCTTCCTGCTGAGCAGGGAGCCCGATGAGGGACTCGATCCCAGGACCCTGGGATCATGACCTGAGCCGAAAGCAGACGCTTAACGACTGAGCCACCCAGGCGCCCAAGGGACATGTTTTAAAAAGAACACTGATGGGTGCCTGGGTGGCTCAGTCGGTTAAACATCCACCTTTGGTTCAGGTCATGATCCCAGCCACGGTCCTGGGATCAAGCCCCACCTCAGGTTCCCTGCTCAGCAGGGGAGTCAGCTTTTCCCTCTCCCTCTGCCCCTGCTCATGCATGCTCTGCCTCTCTCTCGCTCACTCTCTCCCCCAAATAAATAAATATTAAAAAAAAAAAAAAGAACATTGAGAGTTCAAATAAAAAGGCAAAGCATTATCTTGCTCTACCTCAACTGAGAACCTGCACACCGGGGGACTCAAATTATGCCACTCTGCAGGTTTGCAATTGACTGGAAAAGCAGCAGAAGTATTTATTGTGGGTTTGCAAAGCAATTTTAGTGAACTGTTAAATTTACATATGTGGCATGCATGAATAATGTAAAGCTAAGAAATGAAAGGGTCTCACAGGTATAAACTGTGAACTATTAACTATAAACTTACCTTCCCAAGAAGTTTGACAAACAAAGGCCACAATTTTAACACATAAGTCTCATTCTTACTCATAAATAGCTTTTGGAGTTCTGAAAGTAATTTCTGCAAACAAAAGCAAAAATATTTACCAAAAACACTCTTGAAAAAACAAAATATGCAGTATCAGACTGTCTTAGTTGAATTAACTTTTCCCAATGTTTTATTAGAAAAACTTTCATGTATATAGCAAAGCTGAAAGTTTTACAGTGAAAGTCCAAATATAAATATAGTTAACATCCTACTGTGCCTGTCTCATCATAAATCCAACCATTATTCCATCCATCAATTCAGCTTAATTTTTTTCTACCAATATACTTCTCCCTGAAAACTTCAGCATATATATCATTAGAGTTCAAATAATAATGTTTTAATTTTCCACTCTTAAAAACACATTAAGGCGCCTGGGTGGCTCAGTCGTTAAGCGTCTGCCTTCAGCTCAGGTCATGATCCCAGGGTCCTGGGACCAAGCCCCACATCGGGCTCCTTATTCAGTGGGGAGCATTGCTTCTCTCTCCCTCTGCTACTGTCTCTCTCTAATAAAATCTTCAAAAAAAATTAAAAAAATAATAGCTTCATGGGTAACAGCTGAGAACATTTTAAGTCAAATTTATAAAGAATTTTATATATGCTCTTAGAAAATTAATAAACTTATCAAAATAAAAAAACTTGCAAAGACATTGGAGCTACTTTATTAGGCTCCAAACATTCCCATGAGGCCTCCTGAATTTTAAAAAATAAACAAAATCGGGGTGCCTGGGTGGCTCAGTCGTTGGGCGACTGCCTTCAGCTCAGGTCATGATCCTGGGGTCCTGGGATCGGGCCCCGCATCGGGCTCCCTGCTCTGCGGGAAGCCTGCGTCTCCCTCTCCCACTCCCCCTGCTTGTGTTCCTGCTCTCGCTCTTTCTCTGTCAAATAAATAAATAAAATCTTAAAAAAAAAAAAAAAAACTAATGATGTACTGTATGGTGACTAACATAAAATAAAATAAAAAATATAAATTTAAAAAAAATAAAAATAAACAAAATCCCAGGTTTTAAAATCTGGAAGGCTCCCTCACGTCACCTAGATGACTGAAGTTATCTCTAAACTAGTTTCCCTTCTACTCAACTCCTCTAGAGTCTATTCTCAACACAGGCACAGTGATTCCTTTAAAGCCCAAGTCAGTACATAGAAACACTCCTAGACTCAAAACCTTCAAATATGGTTTCCAATATAAGCCAGAGGAAAAAAAATGCCTTGCAATACCGCCAAGGTCCTATGTGATTTGGCCGTTTCTCTGACATCTTCTCCTAATCCTCTCATCCTCACTCACTCTATCATACTGCACTTGCCCAGTGTTCACTGAACACCAACACAAAACCATCAGAGCAGGGACTTTTGCTCTCATGGTTCCTCCTGCCTAGAATGAGCTTACTCCCTATCATTCAAGTAGCTAATTCCTTTACCACTTTCAAATCACTGTTTAAATACCCTATTCTTTTTCCTTCCCTGACCATACCCTTCCTCTCCAATGGCACTCTCCATCTAGTCTCTACGGCTCTCCATAACGTTCTTCCCTGAATGTACTGTATTCTCTATTGCCTCTCCCACTAGAAAATAAGCTCAAGTTCCTTTTGTTCACTGCTATATTCAGTGTCTAAAACAATGCCCGGCATATACGGGCTCAATAAATATTTGTTACAAGAACAATGGTAGAAAAGCCTAAAACCTGAGACAAGTAATAACTTTAGGAAATTGTACACATTACACGCACTTATGTTATACCTATTGGGATTATGTTAAAACAACCCAAATAGTACTAAAATCAGTTAATATTCTCCCTTTTCCAGAAATGCAATTCCTTTCAATCACTATTCACTAGGGATGAAATAAAATGCTTATATCCTACAAACACGAAATAAAACAGCTCCCTTCCTTAAACTAGTAGTATGCCTATACTAACTTAAGCAATTACTTATGTTTTGTTAAAAGTGGAACTTCCTAGATCATAATACAGTTATTCCACTATGAGCCCTATGCTTGGGCCAGAAACTTTCAATGTAGTATCCAAAAAATCCTTACACAGAATAATACTTACAGTAGTCATAAGCTGCTCTGTGATAGATGCTATTTCTTGTTGTTTCTGAAGCAACAATGGCATTCCCATCTCTAGAGCAGTTGCTCCCCGCAAATGTACCTTTTGAGCTGAATGAACCACTAAAGGTATGACCAGTTTTGCCCACCTAACTGACTCTTCTCCCATTTGAACTGGGGCTTGTTCAATTAGCCTATAAAAGAGAAATCAATGAAATTAGCTTGACCTCACCTTTTATGTCTAAACTACCAGGAAAATAAGCAGCACACAGAAATATACCTAGTACGGTCCATCTGTTTTAGAATATATACATATATGCATTCACACAGATGTAATTTTTACTTACTGATTTGTACATTTTCATATTAACTTTATAAATTTTAAAAATAAAGAACACACCATTTTATCTTCAGATTATTATTTAAAATATTGATTTTTTTTTTTTTTTAAATACAGGTAAATTCAACTTTCTTTTAGAAGACAGTGAGAGAGGGGCGCCTGGGTGGCTCAGTCAGTTAAGAGTCTGCCTTCCGCTCAGGTCATGATCCCAGCGTCCTGGGATCCAGCCCCGCATCACATCGGGCTCCCTGCTCAGCGGGGAGCCTGCTTCTCCCTCTCCCTCTGCCCCTCCTCACCCCTGCTCCTGCTCTCTAATAAATAAATAAAATCTTTAGAAAAAAGAAGAACATAGCCAGGGAATTGTGATCTAGTGTGAGCATCATTCAGGACATCAGAACACTAAGTAGTTAAAGTAAATAGCTCAATACAGATTTAAAAGAATGGAAATAATTTTTAATATCCGATAGATGTCAGCAGCAGCAACATAACCAAGACTTTATTTTTATGTACGCGCTACACCCAACATGGGGCTTGGACTCAGCACCCCAACATCAAGAGTAGCATGCTCTACCAAGTGAACCAGCCAGGCACCCCAACCAAGACTTCATTTTTAAGACTCAGTAAAAATAAACAAAAACAAAAAATAAATAAATAAACCTAGTAACGTAAATACACCTACTTCCTTCTTTTTACTGTTACTTTTCCCTTGAGACTTTTAGTTTAGAAGACATTTTGTTCGTTTAATATCTAACTCATGTCCTTGTCCCCAAAGCCCACTCCTTGAAGTAAATTCTAAATTAACGAAATCCTTCTTCCAAAACAGCAAACTCATACCTTATGATGACATTTAATGCTTCATAATCAACAACAGCAGAATGCACCTCTCCTCTATTAAACACTATTTCTAATGAGTCAATTACACTGGATACCTAAAAGACAGAACCAAATAAATACAAATAAGCCTGAGTTTTTAAAGTGGCATGTAGTTAAGAAAACACACAAAAACCATACTCACTACGCTGCCAATGACTTCAGCAGGAAACGTCTGCTTGGATATCACCCAAAGTGCCCTAGTACGTACATTTTTGTCTGGGCTTTTAACACTATCATTCAATTTTAAAAGCAGTTCTTGAATATCTGTCTCTGAAAAACAAGCAGCCTTAATTATGTGGAACAGTTTGCATCCTTTAAAATCTCAAATACAGAAATAAAAAAACAACATACTCTTCACTGTCAAAAAATTAAATGCATACCCGAAGAGAAGGATCAGTGAACCAAAGCTCATTCACATTTCTTCCCAAAACACAAAACTTAGGTCACATGGGAAGGTATATTCAGAGAAAACAAACAGTACACTCAATTTGTGCAACTGAAAAATTTCACAGGCATCATTATAGTTTTAAACATTTAAGACAATTTTTGGCAAGATGTTACCAATCCTAAACCTCTGCTCTAAAATGAACTTCTATTTTACATTAGGAACAACTGTATGTATAAAAAAGAAAGGGCAAAACCTTTACCATCAAAAAAGAAGATGGTAGTAACTTTCAGGCACCCTTATTCCCTGTCCCGGGTTTCCCACTCTCTAAAGATCACCTCCCACGTTTCCATTAAAACGGTAAACTATAGAGCGGTAATTAAGATTACTTGAAAACTTAGCTACTTTGGGGTCCAAGTTATCCCAGTACCACTTTGTAAAAGAACTTTTCAATTCAGCATGTTCCTTAGTGCGTATGCTTGTTTTATATAATAAATAACCATCTAAATTCTTATTACCTTCCAAAGCAGATATGCTTTATATAAAAGAGAAGGTTCGGTTTTTTGTTACAATCATTTTAAAGTAGGTTTATATTCTTTTAGAGCAAATTTTGTGGTATCAGAGTTAAAGCTATGTCTAGGAAAAAAGAGATCTTCTAAAAGATGATAATCAAAACATTATTTCTTTCTCAAGAGCAAATCCTAAACTACAAGTAACAAAATAATAGAGAAGTAACAATACTTTTAACATATCAAACCATATTTATAAACTCTAAAAATATTTTTTTTGGGTCACAGTGGGTGTCAGACACTCCCAGGCCAAGCGCCAAAATATAAACTCTAAAAATATTACATCATAATAAATTTAACTACCTGATAATCCTGAGGTAATTTTGGGATTATATAAGCAAAACCCCAAGGCCTGTAGAGCAGCACTACTGAGGTCTGAATTCTGACTGGAAATGTGAATCTACAAAAACAAAAAGCACATTTGTTATAAACAATTAAAATTGTAAATAAATTCCCAGAGAACAAAAGTCGACCAGAAAATTTTAAAAAAATTATGTTTAATCCAATCAACAAATGTTTGAGAGTAGACAAAGGAATAAAATCAGGAAGCCGTATGTATATAGCTTGGCAAAGAAAGGAAGAAGAGCACTAGAAAGAGATCACATCAAAAAGAATGTTTCTCTTAAAAGAACATCTCCACACAGCTGAAAGCAATAAACAGCCAACAAATGGAAAATGCTGAAGACACCTCCACAAAAGGTTAAGCAAAAGACTCAAAAACAAAAGCTGGCATCCTAGCTTTAGAGTGGAACTGACAGACAGGGGTTGGAATGTAACATTTACAAATGTTGATCTGGAATTTAAAGCCCAACCCATATTACGTATGTAAAAGCTATAAAATCCCAAACCTGTCAAAGGCAGTCTTGCTATATTCCCCAACCCTCCGTTTATTTGTAACTGTTTTTCTTGGTACCATTTCCTATTTCAAGGTGATTTATCTTCAAATCCCCCCACTGCTCTGAATCAGATATCCAAGGAATCCTCAGGTATTTGCTGCTCTTGAGCGGGAAAAATTAAGTATATGAATAGACACTTCCCTGGGGCACCCCTTTTATATAATTAATCAAATGAAATACAAAAAAAACTGAACACTGGAGCATAAGGCATATTAAAACAACCAATTCTGGGGCTCCTGGGTGGCTCAGGTCATGGTCCCAGGGTCCTGGGATGGAGCCCCAGATCGGGCTCCCTGCTCCACGGGAAGCCTGCTTCTCCCTCTACCACTCCCCCTGCTTGTGTTCCCTCTCTCGCTGTGTCTATCTCTGTCAAATGAATAAATAAAATCTTTTAAAAAAAATAAAAAATAAAACAACCAATTCAGACAACCACAGAAAGACAGCATTAAATACCTAAGACTGAGAGCTACTACTGTACCTCCTGGAGAATAGTTAGCTGTGATAAACTTTTTTTTATTAAATATATATTGCCTGGGGGCGCCTGGGTGGCTCAGTCATTAAGCATCTGCCTTCGGCTCAGGTCATGATCCCAGGGTCCTGGGACAAGCCCCGTAGAGCATCGGGCTCCCTGCCGGGCGGGAAGCCTGCTTCTCCCTCTCCCACTCCCGCTACTTGTGTTCCCTCTCTCGCTGTATCCCTCTGTCAAATAAATAAATAAAATCCTTAAAAAAAAAAACTGTTCTTTGAAAAAATACACACACACACACATTGCCTCAAAGTATTCCGTAACAGTGTTGTCGTCAAGAATGTTGTGGGTGGGGCACCTGGGTGGCTCAGTCCTTAAGTAACTGACTCTTGCTTCCAGCTCAGCTCTTGATCTCAGGGTCCTGGGATCCAAGTCCCACTTCTCTCTCCCTGTCCCGTGAGCTCTCGTGAGCGCACTCGCGCTCTCCCTCTCTTAAATAAATAAATCTTCGGAGAAATAAACAATATTGGGGGTTCCAGGGCACCGTCTGACTCTTGATTTCGGCTCAGGTCATAATCTCAGGGTCGTGAGATTGACCCCCTTGTCAGGGAGTCTTCTTGAGATTCTCTACCCCTCTGTCCCCCTCCTCCCTCCGCACTCTCTCAAATAATAATAAATAAATCTTAAAAAAAAATGTGGATTCCTAGACTCAATACTAACAGAATTGTAAACAACTATACAGAAACAGGTTATATTTCACCTAACCTGGCTCTTTTTCTAAAGGAATCCAATTATCCTTGCAGTGCTTAATAAATCACCCAGAAAGCTTCTGCTGACTTTCCTATCATTAACCACCCACATGCCTCCAAATAACTATTCATCAGGCATTTAAGTTACGAACTCTATTAAACAGTACAAGCAACTGAGTTCCTGATCCTACATATTCTTGAATACCAAATTTATGAAGATGCATGTTTTCATCACATCCTATATATTGCTGAGACGTGGAACATGATAAGAAAAATAGGACATTATAATTAATATTGTTTAATAATACTATTAATAAGTCCTGAACTACTACACAAAAACTAAGTTCGGCTTACACAAACAAAAAGCATTGCTGACTATAACAGGAATACTCACAGGTAGACAGTGCCTTAAATGTCTCAACATTTAACTGGAAATCATGTTAAAATATACACTAAATATGACTGAATACTTCTGTTTAAAAGCACAAAACACGGTCATAAAAATAAAAACTCTGGAGATGAAGTTCAACCTCTTCATTCTAAAAACAAGGAATTCAGAAGTTAAGTGTTAAGGACAGTCACAAAGCCACTGTGTACTCAATTGAGGATAAGAACAGAAGTCCACAGTCTGATGTTAAACTATAACACCTCCCTACAAATAAGCAAAAAAGATAACCATAATAATGGTTTTTTAACCAGATAAGAGTGGCAAAAACTGATGGTGAGTGAAGGTAAAAAACAAAAATGAATGTTGCTACAAAAGAGACCGAAGACAAAATTACAGAATCATTTACTTACAAGTACATTCCTACAAAAAGACAAGAAACACGAAATAATCGCTGTTAACTGCTTTTAAATTAAAAGCACAGGTTTTGGGGGAGTACGGGACTCCTGTCTCAGGTTGGTGAGTTGGAGCCTCATGGTGGATGTAGAGATTACTTAAAAAATAAAATCTTTAAAAAAAATAAAATAAAAGCACAGGTTTTGCATTCACATGGCCACGGGCAACATTAGGCAAGTTAAACCAATTTCTTCTACAAAGTGAGGATTAAAGAGTACCCTCACAGGGACATGGAGGATTAAGTAAGAGAATACATGTAAGGTAATTAAGAAAGTACTCTGATACGTATTAAACACTGAAACAGTACAATGATCAATCTGGCTCTTATTCCATTTCAAAGTTTTTATGACTTAGCTGGTAAAACTTTTCTTTTCCCACAACAAAAAACTATTCAATAAACAGATACATACTTTTAAAAGTCTGAATAGCTGAGGAAGTTTTTTCTCAATTTCCATAATGACTTCTTTTCCATCTTCTCCAGTCATTCGACTTAAAAGCAGAAAGAACACAAGCTTATGCAAATGGCACACAAAAGAACCTATAATTACTCCCTAAATTACTCCATATACTCGTTTGTATCCTCTTTCTAAAGTTTGTTAAAACTCTACCAAGTTGAACTGGCCCAGTGCTTAAAATACTTCATACTTGTAAATACAACACATCATGCAATATACGGTCTGAAATTAACGCAAAAAGAACCCTTAAGAAAAACTTTTGCTCCACAACGTACACATTTGGACAATATCACCACGTAAAGAGGGAACACGAAAACCTAGACCAAATTACAAATTTACTAAAAATTTACTAAATCTTTGTCGCTTTGTACCAATTGCTACCCTCTGCTAGCATTTCCAAATAAGTAGATAACTCAGCAAAATATGATTTTCAGAGAAAAAAATAGTGAGGTATTCACAGTTACAAATGAAACCCGGGTTATTGCTCTCTTAAATAAGAGATTCTGAGTTGCTACATTGTCCCAATACATGGGCGGCTTACACTGAAAAGCATCCCGCCAGCATCCCCACTTCCAACCAAACTTTAAAAAAAAATCCTTTGCCAACCAGACACACGTGCAGGCTTCCTCATTCCAAACACACGCCTGGAGCTCTGCAGCAACACCCGGGAACGTCACTTAGCACGCACCACCTCCCCCAACCCTGCCCGCGACCCCGGCGTCCTCACAGCTGCCAGACTCCTAGAATACACACACTCGTTTTTGCGTGCCCCACCGCAACTATCTTCTTCCCAAGACCCACCAGAGCGCTCACCCCCAACCCCAGCGGGCCTTACCTGGTCAGAGTCAGGTAAGCGTCGGTTTGCTCTCCATGGGGGGCGGAAGGGTCTTCCAAAGTCTCCAACAGCGGCGCCAGGGGGCTCTCACCCGGGGCCGTCATGTCGGCCACCCTGAGGCACGGACCGGAAAAGGAGAAAACCCAATGACCGATGGCAGCAGCCCTGTGGCGGCCCGGTCCCCAGACCCGCGCGCCCGCCCCCCCGGCCTCACAGTCCCACCGTGTCCACACGCCCGGCCCCTGGCCCCCAAATCCAAGACCCTAACCTCCTCCTGCGCCTTACAACACGCAGCCAGGCCCACGCTGCGCTCCGGCCCAGGCCCGCTCCCGCCACCACTTTCCCGGGCAGCTTTCAACAGTGGGAGGAGACCCGCGGGGGGGGGGGGGCGCGGGAGAAACCCGGGGAGCGAGGTATCTCGCCTCGAGGGGGCGGAGGGGGCGCTAAACTGAGGGTTGCCAGGGCCCAGCACAGTGGCCCCGATACTTAGCCCACGTACGAAGATCAGGACTGTGTCCTCTCCGCGGCTGCCCCGCGGCACCCCGACGGAGCCAGAACTCGACTTTCCCGGCTCGGGCTGTTTACTCTCGCGTGCGGCCGGCTCCCTCCTAGACCAAGATGGCGGCGGGGGCGGGCCCACGAGCGCGCGGGAGTAGGGCAGGCCTGGCGGGAGAGCCTCGAGCCAATCCAACAGGCAGAGGCGCGCGGAAGTCATCGATAGCCTCCCTGCCCCGTGGGCTGCTTTGCCTAGCCGGTCAGGGGCGTATTATAGGTGGGGGTGTTTTGACCTAAATTTTACCGGCGAGGGACTTAAAATTCAGAATGTGAGTGAATCGCCAACGTTCATCAGACTAAATTTAGTGGGCCTTCAGACTTTTTTCAAAGAAGCCCTGTGCTTCTTGAAGTATTTAGCAACAAATTATTTAGCAAGAGATGACCGCACTGTAATGTTTAAGACTAGGAGCTGCGTCTCGGTTGGTGTAGATTCCAAACCCAAGTCTGTGCGACTTCAGCAAATTAACCTACCTTTCTATGCCTCAATTTCCTCCTTGGGAAAATAGGGATGATAATGGTAACTACTTAAGTTGAAAGGGAAGTGAGAAAAGGTAGGAGAAGCCTTTGGTTTTCACATTTTAAGTGTACATAACAATGGCCTGGGGGTATTCATTATTAAACTGCAGATATCTGGGCCCCGCCCTTAGACATTGTGATTCAGTAGATTTAGGTAGCTCCCAAAGATCTGCATTCTTTTATTTAGGCCCCAGGTGTTGAAGGGTGGGACTTGGCCAGGACTTACTGATGGTGGAGAAAGGACCGTAAACCCTTGGCGAACAATTATTTTTTTATTAAAGATTTTATTTATTTATTAGAAGGAGACAGAGCACAGGCAGGTGGAGGGGCAGAAGGAGAGGGAGAAGCAGACTCCCCGCTGAGCAGGGAGCCCGACTTGGGGCTCCATCTGGGGACTCCAGGATCATGACCCGAGCCAAAGGCAGACGCTTAACCTACTGAGCCACCCAGGCATCCCTTGACGAACAATTAATATGCTGCGCCCCTTCTCCTCCGCCTCTGAGCCCTGTCCACATCACACAGGATTGTATCAACCTGAATCCAGGCATGTAAGGCTCAGCAGCAAATGGTTCTTCCACTTTGGCCTCACAGGTTTCTGATCCCCCACCCCTCAAGCCTCCACTTCTGCAGTACAACTATCAGCTCCAGAGGTCAGGGCCACATTTTGCCCTTCTCTGCCTCTAGCCAGTGTCTGCCAAAGTAACAAATTATTTAGCAAGAGATGACAGAATATGTTTCTTAAGCAAAAAAATGAAGGAAGAAAAGGAAGGAGACCTACAGATTTTGTAAACCAAGCCATGGAAATTAAAGACTTAAAACGGTGAAGAGTTGGGTCTGGGTGCAATGTAGAGACACTGAAGAAGTGATGGTAAAGAAAGGTTTTCAGTGCAGCCTGATAATGAGTTCTATAAACATCAGAGGACAAAGTACTCATTTTGTGGGCTTTGGCAAGACAACACAGATATATAAGAAAGTAAAGAAGTTATGAGACGATAAATGATATATGGACTAGTTTGCAACATTAAGATTTCAATATAGTAGAGATGTTGTAAAGTGAGAGGAGATCTTGAAACCATATTTTTTTATGGTGGGTATGAGTTGAGATTAGTGAGAACACTGAGTTTGCCTTAAGACTACCTCTGCCCAATCCTTCTGTGCCTTCCTGTGCCTTATTCTTCCAACACTTACCACTATGTGATACTGCATTATATATCTATTTTTTTATTGTCTGTCTCTCCCCATGGGAATGTAAATTCCTTGAGAATAGGGACTTTGTTTTAGTCATGTTTTTCCTTATATTTCATTTATAAAGAAGAGGTTGGGGTGGTCATGTTGCTTGTACCTCTTTCAAAGGCATAGTCCTATGATTTTCCTAAAATGTTTCATAGTATTTTATCATTGTCACTCCCGGGACTGAAATCCTTCAGTGGTTCCCATCAATCATAAGGTGAATTTCTAAACTTTTGATATAACATGTAGGCCTATGATGATTAGGCGATTGCTAACCCTTCATCTCCAGCCTTATCCCCACTTCAGCCAAGTTTTGAATAGTCTGCCAGGATCTCTAACTCTTTGATCTTTGAATATCTGTGTTCCTTGCCTTTAGAACATTAATTCCCTTTTTCCAGTGTGATAATTAAGAGTAGATTAAAATCACACCTTTTCATTAAATCCTTCCTCTATCTACTCTTTCCCCAAGGAAAATTAAATGCTTCTACCTCCTCACTTACATAGCTCTTTATTTGGAAACCTGTTAAAATAAATATCTCATTAATTTATTGTTGTTTAGTTATTTTTTTTAAAGATTTTATTTTTAAGTAATCTTTACACCCAATGTGGACCTCAAACTCACAACCCTGAGATCAAGAGTCGAATGCTTTACCAACTGAGCCAACCAGATGCCCTATTATTGTTTACTTACATATGTCTGAATGACAGAGTTGAGGGTTAGTCTGAGGAGAATTAGTTCTAGCCTAATCTCAATCAGTGCCCCTCCCTCTTTTTTGGTATTTTCTTATCTAAGGAGATTACAGAGTCAGGTCAAATCCTCTTCCCCACCCAGACACCTCTCTCCACACTCTTCCAAAGAGATTGCTATCCACAAGCTTCTCTTTTATAGAAATTCTGGAACTACTACCATAGATCTTCTCTTACTAGGCAATAAATTCATAGTACCTGGCCCTCAATAACAGCATTTTGTTGTTTTTTATAGGTAAATTTTGAATTAATTTTTGTATATATTAATTCATCCATCTTTTCCTCTAATCATTCAACCAATATACAATTTGTCTTCTTTGCCTCTTCAAATCCTATATCTCTTTTTCTCTGCAGAACATCATGAAAAGCCTTGCACCTTCAATCCAGTGTAGCTTCTAACTTCCCCATTTCTGTCTTTAACCACACCTTTGCTCAGCAAATACCAAGCCTATAATCTTAGGTCTCTCAATGACTCCTTTCTCCTATGTGCCCCCAGTATTTCTAATGATTAGACCTGTCCACCTAATACCCACCTAGGATCCCAATTTATGGCCTGAACATAATCATTTCCAGATCATAAAATCGCTTTTTAACTGCTTTTTATTGAGTGCTGGATGTTGCATGTACATTATCTCATTTATTCCTCAGTGGTTCTAAGACAAAGAAGTACTTTTCCTGGATTTACAAATAACCAAGGTGTAGCTTAAAGAGTAAAATGGAGACCTTTAATCTAATCATATATAACTCCAAAGCTAACCTATATAAGCTACATTCATTCAACAATATTTAATGAGTTCTACCCTGCATAAAACACTGTGGTATGGTTTTCATAATAGATTTATTCTTGAACATGGTAAGAAGAATTCAATATAAAGAGTCCTATGGAAGCTCACTATTTACAGGACTCCTGTAGTAATTCATTTAGTGAAGTATCCATCTGTAATCCAAATTACTGGAGTTAATGCAATAGCCCAGCTTTGGAATCAAATAGATGAGGATTCAAATACGGCTCTGCCACTGTGTGACTTGAGATCTTCCAGAAAAATGCTTAACTTCACCATGTCTTCAGCAATAAAATAGGAAGAGGAGCACCTGGGTGGCGCAGTTGGTTAAGGGTCCAAGTGTCCAACTATTGGTTTCAACTCAGGTCATGATCTCAACATCGTGAGTTCAAGAACCCCACGTGGAGGCCGGCATCGGTCTCTGTGCTGAGCTTGGAGTCCACTTGGGATTCTCTCTCCTTCTTCTGCCCCTCAGGCTTGTACACACATGCACACACACTCTCTGTCTCTCAAATAAATAAATCTTTTTTTAAAAATGGGAAGAAAAACACCAACATCATCAAAGTTCAGTAAATGGTAACTTATTGTCCGGTGTATTGCACAAATCCTAGCACATAGTATTTAATAAGTGCTTAATACATGAATACATATATTAATTGAAAATTTTATAAATTTTTTTCAGAAAGGTATTAGTTTAATTTTCATCATTGTGGAGTGTAAGGGTTCTAGGAGACATTTGAAATGTTGCCCAACATGGTAACTATTTTACTAGATTTATTTAAAGAAAGCTCCACTTTGAGGTTTTTTTTTTAGCTTTTAATTCTGTGTTGCTGAATGATTCCCTGAGGGACTGTTCAACAAGAAATACATGGGAAGGGCGCCTGGGTGGCTCAGTTGGTTAAGCGACTGCCTTCGGCTCAGGTCATGATCCTGGAGTCCCGGGATCGAGTCCCACATCGGGCTCCCTGCTCAGCAGGAAGTCTGCTTCTCCCTCTGACCCTTTCCCCTCTCATGCTCTCTCTCTATCTCATTCTCTCTCTCAAATAAATAAATAAAATCTTAAAAAAAAAAAAAAAAAAGAAATACATGGGAAAAAAAGCCTCTTAAAGATTATTTTATCTAGGGCGCCTGGGTGGCTCAGTTGCTTAAGCGACTGCCTTCGGCTCAGGTCATGATCCTGGAGTCTCTGGATCGAGTCCCGCATTGGGCTCCCTGCTCAGTAGGGGCTCTGCTTCTCCCTCTGACCCTCCCCCCTCTCATGTGTGCTCTCTCTCTCTCTCTCACTCTCTCTCTCAAATAAATAAATAAAATCTTTAAAAAAAAAAAGATTATTTTATCTTATCACTAGTTCATATAAAGTAAATATACACAGCTAATAGCACACTCTGTGACTAGCATGAAATCGGCTACCCTTATATTCAGACCTACTCCACAATGTTATCAAATTGTAACAAGAGGTACTTAGTTTCAATCTTTCCACTGAGCTGGGCAAAGAGATCCTATTATTTATGACCAAACCAACTCCTTTATAGATTGAGCCCCTTTGAGTTCAAATGAAGAGAGGCAACATAGTATAAGGGCTAAACCTAGGGTCAGATTGATAAGGTTTGAATCCTTCTTAGCTGTGTGACTTTGGCAAGTTACTCAACCTCTTGTGCCTCAATTTCTTTATCTGTAAAATGGGAGTAATTGCACTTACCTCATAGGTGTCTGAGGCATGTGTAAGTTCATACACAGAAATTCCTTAAACAATGACATGTTATAAATATTCAGAAAATGTTAGCCAGAGAGACTGGTTTCTCAGGTTCAAGTAAGACAACATATATAAAACCACAAATGCTTCCCCCCAAAAAACTCCCAAAACCCCAAACCCTATTTTCATTGAAATTGAATTCCTAGTCCACATTAAAATATGAGACTACAGCCACCAACAATAATTTAATGTTATATATCTTAGAAGTGTGATTCCAGAATCATTGCATCAGAATCACTGGAGAGCTTCTTTATATGCAAATATCTGGTCCATAACTTTCAGGCCTACTAAACCAGAAGTGCCAAGACAAACCCCATACTCTGCATTTAAAAAAAATTTTTTTAAAGATTTTATTTATTTATTTGAGAGAGAACACGCATGCATATGTGAGCATGAGTAGGGTAGAGACATAGGGAGGCGACTCCGTGCTGAGCAGGGAGCCTGCCTTGGGACTGGATCCCAGGACCCTGAGATCATGACCTGAGCCAAAGGCAGACTTAACCCACTGAGCCACCCAAGTGCCCTCTGTAATCTGCATCTTAATATGCACACTAAATATTCTTTTTAGCACCAAATCCGAAATTCCTGCTGTGTACAAGCCACAGATTTTCTTTAACTTTTATAAGACAGCTCTTAACTATTAATTTTATTTGTAATTGGAAAATAAATATCTATTATTAAAAGAACACATCTAATAAATAAATAAATAAATAAAAAAGAAAAAGAAAAGGAAAGAACCCACGTATGTATAGCAGGAATCCTTTGCTTATATTTCAAAACATATTCATGGAGAGAAAACAAAAGTCTTTTATAAGCTCAAAAACTACAAAAATAATTGAAACTGACAGCCTTGAGGAGCCAAAAGGGAAAGTGACTCATTGTTATACTTCAGGCCTTTCTAGAGAAAGAACATAGTCACAAATTTAGAAAATTAATCCAGTTTGAATTCATCACCAGCGGTACTCACGGCAGGATTAAATGCTCTATTTTTCTTGATCATTGGGTTATGGAAGTTTTTCTTAGACTGTCTATTCTCTTAAATTAATATAACTGAAAATTTAAAATCCACTAAGTGTAGTATGAATAAAACAGAATTTTGACCTAAATTTGTAAGCTTGGTTGTCTACTCTCATATGATACTTGTGGAAATACAAATTGGTACAATCTCTATGAACAACAATTTGCAGTATTTTTCAAAATTTTAAATTCCCAGAGTTTTTGTTGCTGAAATCCCACTTCTAGATGATTATCCTACAAGTATACTCATCTGTGTGCAAAATAAATTATGATGACTTTTGTTCATTGCAGAGTTGTTTTAAAAAAAAAAAAATCAGAAACAACCAAAGAAGACTTGCTAAATAGACTATGATACATCTAGACTGTAAAATACTACTCAGCTCTCTATGTACTAATAGTGATATCCGAAATGTACTTAATGGAGAAAAGTTCCACTGCAAAGAACCAGACATTCTTAGAGAAATAGCTAATTCTAGGGCTGGGGCTGAAAAATATGTAAGAGCCTTCAACATCTTTTGGTGTCAGAAAATAAACAAATGCTTAAAAATTATGGGAACATGTTAAAAGGACTCCAGAAACAGCTTGAAGGGTTCCCGTGGTTGAATCTGGAACAATGTATTATAAATAATTCAATAAAAAAAAGAATCAATGAGGGCGCCTGGGTGGCTCAGTTGGTTAAGCACCTGCCTTTGGCTCAGGTCATGATCCTGGAGTCCCGGGATCGAGTCCCACATCGGGCTCCCTGCTCGGCGGGGAGTCTGCTTCTCCCTCTGACCCTCTTCCCTCTCGTGCTCTCTGGCTCTCATTCTCTCTCTCTCTCAAATAAATAAATAAAATCTTAAAAAAAAAAAGAATCAATGAGCCCCTAGTGATACTAAAAAATGGGCTCCTGGGTGGCTCAGTTGGTTGAGCGACTGCCTTCGGCTCGGGCCATGATCCTGGAGTCCCAGGATCGAGTCCCACATCGGGCTCCCTGCTCGGCGGGGAGTCTGCTTCTCCCTCTGACCCCCTTCCCTCTCGTGCTCTCTATCTCTCATTCTCTCTCTCTCAAATAAATAAATAAAATCTTTAAATAAGTAAATAAATAAATAATAGTAAGGGAGGGAATGACAGAGTTAGGAAATCACCATTTTGCAACCATAATAGTAATAATTGATTCAGGCAATAATCATCAGTAGGTGCTAAAACCATTGAGCAAAAGTCTGATTGGGAACACAGCCTCAAAGTATTTCCCCTTAAGATACTTATCAAATAGGGGTGCCAGGGTGCTCAGTCAGTTAAGCATCCCACTCCTGGTTTTGGCTCAGGTCATGATCACATGGTGGTGAGATGGAGCCCCACATCAGGCTCTGTACTGAGCTGAGCATGGAGCCAGCTTGGGATTCTCTCTCCTCTCCCCCTGCCCCTCCCCGCCCCTGCTCACAATGCACTTGTGCTTTCCCTCTCAATAAATAAATAGATAAATAAAATTTTTACAAAAATATACTTATCAGATAAGAAGAGACAAATTGTAACTTTACAGTGGTGACACCTATGAAAACCATCAAAACTGGTATGAACGGATATGGTATGCCTGCCAAAAATTCATAACTTGAATCTATCCATGAGGAAAGAATCAGAAAAACCATAATGAAGGATATTCTATAAAAACAAAACCCAAAAAACAAAAGTCAAACAAAAAACTGCCCTATACTCCTCAAATGACAGTGTCCTAAGAAACAAAGGAAAGCAGAGGGACTGTTTCAGTATAAAGAAGATTCAAGAGACATGACAATTAAAAGGCAACACATAGGGGTGCACGGGTGGCTCAGTCAGTTAAGCAGCTGGCTCTTGATTTCTGCTCAGGTCTTGATCTCAGGGTCCTGGAATCGAGCCCCACATCGGCCTCTGTGCTCAGCGGGGAGTCTGCTTGAGGATTCTCTCTCTCCCTCTGCCCCTCCCCCTGCTCACACACTTTCTGTCTCTCAAATAAATAAATCTTAAAAAATAAAATAAAATGCAGTATGTAATCATGGATCAATACATTTTGGAAACAATAAATTTTGCTTTAAAAGAATAGTGAAATTTGAACAAAGACTGTAAATTTCTGTATTTGATAATTGCACTATGGTTATATAAGAAAATCAGAATAAGAAATTCTAACAAATTTAGGAAAAGACTGATAGTTCTGTAGCCATAGAACCGAGCTGCAACCAGAACCAGTTTTAAGCACATTCAGTGGATAAACAGAAAACATCTTGGTAAACCTGCTTTTGCAAGCTGACCAATCATCATCACTTGTGCAAGTCAGCTGAACAGGGCTGAACTCACTCCAAAAAAGATGCCTTAGAGACCAACCAATCAACAATGGTCACTAGAGTAACCAAGCTTTTAAGGATAGTGCCAACCTATTTATGCTTCTGAAAGCGCACCCATCTTGAACACCATGCTTCCAAAGGCCCAGCAGTTCACTTTACTCAGACTTTGCCTGATCAATATTCATCTTTTTATTTCAGAAATTGAGTGGTAGATTCATTATCCTTTGGTAATTCTGGAGATTCCCCTAGGTCGTTTTGAAAATTCTTTGTTGGCTGCATTCCAGGTAATATTTAGGCCAACAGTGGCACTTAACTGGGCCCCTTGTGTCCAAACTTTGTCAGGTCAGCTGCTAGATGAGTCAGTCTCAATAACCATTTGAGCTCTTTTTTCATTGAATTTTTGTTATTGCATTTATTCTTCTAGTATTTGTAACCAAGCAGTTCTTTGCAAAAAAAAAAAAAAAATTAGGCTTAGGTGTTTGTTCTGAGTAATTAGACCTTTTGGTTTGGAATAACACCATTGTAATTACACCAAGGTGTTTAATGAGGTTATTAGAACTTTTGCTTTCCAAGTCTACCATATGAAAATGTTTGCCATAAACCTGCTTATTCTTCTGCTGCATGCTTTAGTTTTGGTTTTGTTTTAATATTTTTTTAAAGACTTTATTTTTAAGTAATCTCTATACCCAACATGGGGCTTCAACCTACAACCCCAAGATCAAAAGTCTCATACTCTATTGATTGAGCCAGCCAGTCACCCCTGTTTTGTTTTTCAGAAGTTTAAAAATATTTATTTTAAAATTTCATTTAAAAACAATAGTAGGGGTGCCTGGGTGGCTCAGCCGTTAAGCGTCTGCCTTCGGCTCAGGTCATGATACCAGAGTCCTGGGACCAAGCCCGCATCGGGCTCCCTGCTCTGCGGGGAGCCTGCTTCTCCCTCTCCCACTCCCCCTACTTGTGTTCCCTCTCTTGCTGCGTCTCTCTCTGTCAAATAAATAAATAAAATCTTTAAAAACAAAGAAAACAATAGGAAACCCTTTGTATGTTAACATAAATATTATATGTAATAATAAATAATGAGATTTTATGAAAAAAATAGAAGCATAGCATTATATTTTCCTTTTTTTGTAGGACTAAATAGAAGATAGTTGAGTTCTCATAAAGGCTTCTGCTCTGCCTTTAATTTATTGTGCTATGTTGCTTTTTTGAAGAAAGGGAAGAAACCCATCCTAGCACAAATATGTAGTTGGAAGAGGGAGCAGTATTTTAATAGCTTTTACAGACAATTATGGATATTCTTCTTCGATATAACACTGGAACTTGACAAGCAATAGTTTCTTAAAGATTAATTGCAGTGTGGAATCTGAGATCATATCAATGAACTTTTTATACTCTGTTACCTTAAAATACATTGGTCTATCTTGAATTTTGAATCAGTCTTTTGCTCATGCATGATTTTGTATCAGTATGTATTGGTCATTTGAAAAATACTAAGTTGGGGCGCCTGGGTGGCTCAGTCGTTGTTAAGTGTCTGCGTTCGGCTCAGGTCATGATCCCAGGGTCCTGGGATCAAGCCCCACATCGGGCTCCCTGCTCTGTGGGAAGCCTGCTTCTCCCTCTACCACTCCCCCTGCTTGTGTTCCCTCCCTCGCTGTGTCTCTCTCTGTCAAATAGATAAATAATATCTTAAAAAAAAAGAAAAGAAAAATAATAAGTCATTGAGTTATATGGATCTTCCAAATGTTGACACATTTGGTTATACATCACCAAATATCACATTTGTTAATATCACTGTCAATATCATCAGAAAGCTCTTTCTATAGGTATATACTTAGCAGTCGAATTTCTGGGTCATAGGATATGAGAACATTTAACTTTATAAGGCTATGACAAATTTTTTTCTAAAGTGTTGTTCCCAATTTATAATCCCACAGCAATTGTATTTTTTTAATTAATTAATTTATTTATTTATATTTACTTGAGAGAGACCATGATTGAGGGAGAGAGAGTAAGGGAGAGAGAGAGAGAGAACACAGATGGAGAAACAGACTCCCCGCTGAGCAGGGAGCCCAACTTGACACTCATCACAGGACCCCGGGATCATAACCTGAGCCAAAGGCAGACACTCAGCTGACTGAGCCACCCAGGTATCCCCCACAGCAATTTTATAAAAGATCTCATTGATCCACATTTTTTCTAATACTTGATAGTTTTAATTTATACCAGTCACACAGTGAGATAATATATCTCACTGTGGTCTTGATCTGCATTTTTCTGATCATGAATTTGAGCAACTCTTTATGTTATTCTCTTATGTGAGATAGATGGCCTGCCTTTTATTCTTCTCTTTTTTCCTAACAGTTTTATTGAGATAATTTACATTCTGTACAATTTACCCATTTAAAGTATACAGTTTAGTGGTTTTTAATATATTCACAGTTATGCAGTCATCACTGAAATCCATTTAGAATATTTTCATCGCCTCAAAAAAAAAAAATCTTTTAAACTATCACCTCCTTCTCCACCTAATAGCACTCCACCCCATCCCCAAGCAACCACCAATCTACTTTCTGCCTCTATAGATTTGCCTGTTCTGGGTGTTTTATATAAATGGAATCGTATAATATGTGACCTCCTGTGACTGGCTTCTGGCACTGAGCATTTTGTTTTCTAGGTTTATCCATGTTGTAGCATGTGTTAGCACTTTATTTCTTTATATTGCTAGATATTCCATTGAATGGATATAACACATTTTGCTTATCCATTTATAAGTTGATGCACATTTGAAGTTAAATTAAAATCCTGGTCTAGGGGCACCTGCGTGGCTCAGTCGGTTAAGCATCTGCCTTCAGCTCATGTCATGATCCCAGGGTCCTGGGATTGAGACCCACATAGGGCTCCTTGCTCAGTGGGAAGTCTGCTTCTCCCTCTCCCTCTGCCCCTCCCCTGCTCATGCACGCACACGCGCTCTCTCTGTCTCTCTCTCTCTCTCTTTCTCAAATAAATAAAATCTTAAAAAAAAAATCCTGGTCTAGAGCCAAATTAAGGACTATAATTAAAGAACTTCCTAATCTTCAGAGAGATACAAAGTGTCTCTCTCTGTCAAATAAATAAATAAAATCTTTAAAAAAAAGTTTCAAAAAAAGTAAATAATAACTAAGATTGGTAAGCTTAGAGAATAACACACTTCTTTTTTTTAAAGATTTTATTTATTTATTCATTTGTTAGAGAGAGAGAGCATGGGCAAGAGAGAGTGAGCGAGAGTACAAGCAGGGGGAGCTGCAGGCAGAGGGAGAAAGAGGCTCCCTGCTGAGCAAGGAGCCCAATGCAGGACTCCATCTCAGGGCACTGGGATCATGACCTGAGCGGAAGGCAGCCGCCCAACCGACTGAGCCACCCAAGAATAACACTGAGGCATCTCAGTGTTATTGAGGCGACTGAGGCATCCCAAGAATAACACATTTTTTAAAAAGAATATAGGAAGAGATTTTTAAGTTATTCTTTAAAATTTAATAAATACATCAATTACCATTGTTCAATGTCTGTTGTCCAAAATATTAAATGTGCCTCTGTAGGAAAACACTGCTTATTTCAGAAGCCATGATAACAAGTAATGATAATCAATTACCTTATATCTTCATGCTAAAATAATTGCTATCAAAAAGTTACAGACTCACAGTAGAAAAGGTATTATAGATGTCAGTATACTATACTATAATCACTATGGAAATATTTTACACATATTATAGATATATATAAACAGATCACCATGCTAAACAGATTTCTCTGATTAAAGTCCTTAGACAACATTATATAAAAATAATTAACAATAAATCCAAGTAGAAGTTCAAAGATTCCATCATAGATGCATAAAATCTGGACACCCCAATCCTGTAAATAAACACTGGAAATAATCAGGTTATAAGATTCCTGAGGACAAAATCTGGCAAATTCAGGATAGCTACCTGGTAGCACCCAATAAAACCCCAAATGAACACTTGTGAAAATCTTTTATGAAACAATCCATTCAGAGTGTGGGTAAATTGGACACAAAATCAAACCCTTATGGGAAAACTTCTAGGAACAGAGGGCTTGGCCAGTTTATACCCACTTGGAACCAAATTAACCTGGAAAAATTGTAAAGGTAGGCATAGACTAGGACCATGCCCAGAAAGATCCTTTGAGTATCATCATGTGAATTTTTTCAGTTGCTTCCCTCTCTGGTTTGTGAATACATACTCATAATAGTACATTTATTTTCTGGATAGGCTAAAATGTTTTCCTGTTGAAAAGCATGACACTCATACAGGTTAAAAGACTATTAAATATTGTGTTTCCTTATGTAGGATATTCTAACTTATTTATCCAATAATGGGAACACATCTAACTGGAAGTTATTTGTGAATTTTAGTTACACGTTGTTTTTGCTCTTCACTCCAAAACCTTATTGTCTATATCACTGCCAATCTTCTAGAAAAATACAAAGGACCTCAACATAACTGAAAAGTTACATCTGTTAGAGATCCAAAAGTGAGAAGCTCCAGAAATTGATGGTTCCTGAAAGTGAACTGCTGATGCAAGATCTTTAGAATAAGCTGATAACTCTACACTGCAGAACATGACTGTTCAAGACCATTGGATCGATATTCTTCTATATATCACACTCTTTCTTAAATATTTTTATCATGTTCTTTTCTTTACTGATTTAAAGTTGTATGCTTTTGATTCAGTCTATCATGTTCCCCTAACCAATAATGATGTGTTTAGATAAAAACTTTACTGAAAACAATCACCGCCTCTCCTCAATAAAGCTGGGAGAAAAAAATTAAGCAAATAAAATTTTTAATGTTGGGGAAAAAAATTAAAAATAAAACAATAATTTCTCTAATTCTGTAAGTTAGTTGCCCTAATAAGCTTTGTTAGTACAACCAATTTGAAAAACAATATGAATATATGTAGTAAAAATATAAAAATCCATATTAATGTATTAGATTATATTATATGTGATATATATTGATATTTATATTAATGTAACATATATTAGTTAAGATATATAAAATAATATACCATATAAAATTATATTATTAATTTCCTCCAAATTATATTCTTTGTTTACAAAATGCAAATGGAGAAAAATGTTCTTTTTTTTTTTTAAAGATTTTATTTATTTATTAGAGAGAGAGAATGAGAGATAGAGAGAACAAGAGGGAAGAGGGTCAGAGGGAGAAGCAGACTCCCCGCCGAGCAGGGAGCCCGATGTGGGACTTGATCCCGGGACTCCAGGATCATGACCTGAGCCGAAGGCAGTCGCTTAACCAACTGAGCCACCCAGGCGCCCGAGAAAAATGTTCTTTTGCTAGACGAGGATATAACTATTCTTCAGCTGTAGCAGAAACTGTTTCTCAAGACCACACCCAGAGCCAATATATCTACAATTCTGTTGAGATCTATCATGTCTCTTAGCACTCCTTGGATCCTTTTTCCTATGTGAAAATCAGTCTGTTTAATGCTGACCCAGAACCCAGGTCGGGCTATTTGCAAGATCATTCCATGGGTATAACTCCCCAATACCCTCAGTGAACTCCATTTCTTAAAAAAAGAGTCTGAAAGGATAAAACTCTGGGAAGAGATTCCTAAGCATATTCCCCCCAACCCCCACCATTCACAAACACAACTTGAGGTGGTGATTTATTTATTTATTTATTTATTTTTTAAGATTTTATTGATTTGACAGAGAGACACAGTGGGAGGGAACACAAGCAGGGGGAGTGGGAGAGGGAGAAGCAGGCTTCCTGCTGAGCAGGGAGCCCAATCCGGGGCTCAGGACCCTGAGATCATGACCTGAGCCAAAGACAGACGCTTAACGACTGAGCCACCCAGGAGCCCCGAGGTGGTAATTTAAAAAAAAAAAAGAAAAAAGGTGTTCTTTTTCACATTCTCTGAGCCCTACAGACAGTAAAATAGAATAGCCTTAAATTTTTTTGGCCAGCCAGGGAGGAGCCTGCGCCATTCCTAAGACTTCTCATTATACAGGGAGTAACGCTTTAGGTGAGATAAAACCGTCGACATCTAAGCTGAAAGGAAAGACAAACTGACTACGTAAGGTAGACTCAGAATTGTTAGGTCTTATTTTATTCATCAGTCTTGTGAAATCTTGGTTTCATGGTTATTAAGTACCCTCCTTTTCCTTTTCATATTACAGGTACTTCTAATTGTACTTGCTTGTCTCACTATTGTTCAATGTCTGTTGTCCAAAATATTAAATGTGCCTCTGTAGGAAAACACAGCTTGTTTCAGAAGCCATGATAACAAGTAATGATTAGAACTGGTCTTAAACCTGTTCAGCTTATCAACAACAACTCACCTCAGCAAACAGTGTTAAAAGCCAACAAATCAGCATCAGCTCCTCACTTCTGAAAGTCAGCCGATCAGTTATGAACTCTCTCCAGTAAACATGCTTCAGAATGCCGATCAACAGCCACCTCACCTGAGTAACCACACTTCTATTGATGGCGTTAATCCATCTCTGAAAATCTACCAATCCAAAAATCCTATTTAAAAAATCCCTTTCTATGGACGCCTGGGTGGCTCAGTTGGTTAAGGGTCTGCCTTCAGCTAAGGTCCTAATCCCAAGGTCCTGGGATCAAACCCCATGTCAGGCTCCCTGCTCAGCAGGGAGTCTGCTTCTCCCTCTCCTTTTGCCTCTCCCCCTACTTGTGCTCCCTCTCTCAATCTTTCAAATAAATAAAATTTTTAAAAAAACTTAAATTAAAAATCTCTTTCTAGGGATGCCTGGGTGGCTGAGTTGGTTAAGGGTCTGCCTTCAATTCGGGTCCTGATCCCAAGGTCCTGGGATTGAGCCCCACTTCGGGCTCCCTGGTCAGCAAGGAGCCTGCTTCTCCTGTTTCCCCTACTTGTGCTCTCTCTCTACCCCTGCTTGTGCTCTCTCATGCATGCTCTCCCTCTCAAGTAAATAAATAAATAAATAAAATCTTAAAAAAAAAAAAACGTTTTCTATGGTAAACAACAAATTCAACATCATTTTTTTAATGTCAGATATTGAGTGTTGGTCTTATCATCATTTGACAAATATGACCCTGCTTTTAAAGGATACACATGAAATATTTAGAGTAAAACACATAATGTCCTCAACTGAACCTCAGACTGTACAGTAATGTTCATTTACATGACAGAAAAAGCAAACGTGGCAAAAATATTAACAATATTTTGTTAGTAAATCTAGGTGAAAGTTCATTATTCTAGTCTGTAACTTTAAACTATTTTTCAAATTTAAGAAAACAAAAGCAGAAACATTGGCAAATTGGTGGAATAGGAAGTTTCAGGCCCTTGTTCCCCCACGGAGGCACTGACTTAACCATAACATAGGTGCCAACTTGCCCTTGTGACTAACTCCAGAAACCAGTTAAGAGGTTGCAACATCCCAGGTGAGTGCAAAGCCAAAAAGAGACACATAGAAGCAGGTAGGAAAGTTCTCTTTTGCCTGTCCAAGACCCACCCTCTCCCCAGCAAAGCACCATGCTATCAATGTCGGCCAAAAACTCCCAATTCCCAGCTTCTCGCTTGGGAGGAAAAAAGAAAAATGGAATGTGCATCCCGTGTTCTATCTTCTCAGAGGGCTGCCTGAGGGGTTGGTTTGGTTTCATCTTGCCTGACTCACAGATGCTGATGGGAAAGAAACAGAGGCATACTTTGGACGTCAGGTGGGGGGAAGCAGAGAACAACGGTCAGCACCACATTTATAGCACCAGAGAGACGGCAGTACTGCAGACAGACGCTAGGGGAAGAAGGAGATTGTGGGTTCCTGAGGAAAAAAACATGGGCAAACCCCTTTAATTGGGAAATTACATGCACCAGCCCAGGAAAGACACATCCCGAAGAAGAGTTTTGAGAGGTCTCCAGAATCTTTAGCCAAGCTGATTGGTTTTTCAAATTTTTAAATCTCAACAAATGAGAACTAGGCATACAAAGAAACGGGGAAGCATGGCCAAATCAAAGGAACAACAACAATAAAAAGAGAAGAGCCAAAAGAATCTTTTTTTTTTTAAAGATTTTATTTATTTATTTGACAGAGAGAGACATAGCGAGAGCAGGAACACAAGCAGGGGGAGTGGGAGAGGGAGAAGCAGGCTTTCTGCCGAGCAGGGAGCCCGATGTGGGACCCGATCCCAGAACCCTGGGATCATGACCTGAGCCGAAGGCAGACGCTTAATGACTGAGCCACCCAGGCACCCTAGCCAAAACAATCTTGAAAAATAAGCATAATTTCGCAAGACTTTCTGATTTTATTTTTTTTAATATTTTTAAATTTTATTATTTTTATTTTTTTAAGATTTTATTTATTTATTTGACAGAGAGAGAGAGAGCATGCACAAGCAGGGGCAGAGGGAGAGAGAGAAGCAGGCTTCCCATGGAGCAGGGAGCCGGATGCAGGGCTCGATCCCAGGATCCTGGGATCATGACCTGAGCCAAAGGCAGACGCTTAACTGACTGAGCCACCCAAGTGCCCCTAATTTTATTTTTAAGTATCTCTACACCCATAATGGGGCTCAAACTTACAACCCCAAGACCAAGAGTCACACGCTCTACCAACTGAGTCAGTCAGTCACCCGAAGACTTTCAGATTTTAAAATTTATTGTAAAGCTACAGTAATCAATGGGATGCCTGGGTGGCTCAGTTGGTTAAGCGTCTGCCTTTGGCTCAGGTCATGATTCCAGGGTCCTGGGATCGAGTCCTGAATTGGGCTCCTTGCTCAGCAGGGAGCCTGCTTCTCCCTCTGCCTGCCACTACCCCTGTTTGTGTTCTCTCTATCAAATAAATAAATGAAAACAAATAAAGCTACAGTAATGAAGAGAATGTGTTATTGGCATAAAGATAGAGCTGTAGATCAATGGGGCAGAATACAGTCCAGAAATAGACCCACACATGTATGGTAAACTGAATTTCCACAAAACTGAATCTCCACAGAGGTGCCTCCACATGAGACAACCTTCTATGGTCAACTGAATCTCCACAAAGATGCAATTCAGTGGGGGAAAGGATTATTTTTTTCTTTTTCTTTTGTACTTTATTATTTATTTATTTAAAAATATAGTTGACATACAATGTTACATTAGTTTCAGGTGTACAACATAGTGATTCCACAAGACTATACATTATGCTATGCTCACCACAAGTGTAGCTACCATCTATCACTGTATAACTCTAATACCATTGACTATATTCCTTATGCTGTAACTTTTATCCCCATTACTTATTCATTCCATAACTGAAAGCCTGTATCTCCCACTCCCCTTTATTTATTTTGTCCATTTCCCCACCATCTTTCCCTCGGGCAACCAACGGTTTATTCTCTGAAATTATAGGTCTGATATCATGGTAACTTTTTTAAAAATTTTAATTCCGGTATAGTTAACATATAGTGTTATATTAGTTTCAGGTGTACAATATAGTGATTCAATAATTTTATACATTACTTGGTGCTATCGGAAGTGTACCCTTAATCCTCTTTATCTATTTCACCCATCCCTGCACCTCCCCCACCATAACCATCGTTTTGTTCTCTATAGTTCAGACTTTGTTTGGTTTCTCTATTTTTTGGCTTTGTTTTGTTTCTTAAATTCCACATATGAGTGAAATCACATGATATTTGTCTTTCTCTAACTGACTTATTTCACTTAACATTACACTCTCCATCCATGTTGTTGCAAATGGGCTCTCTATTCTGTTCTCTTGATTTATGTGTCTATTTTTGTGCTGGTACCATACTGTTTGATTATGACAGCTTTTTAGTCTCAAATTCTGGAATTCTGAAACCACCAGTTTTGTTCTTCTTTTTCAAGATGCTTTGGCTATTCAGGGTCTTTTGTGGTTCCATACAAATTTTAAGATTATTTGTTCTAGTTCTGTGAAAAACGCTGTTGGTATTTTGATAGGAATTGGATTAAATATGTAGATTGCTTTAGGTCATGTGGACATTTTAATAATATTTATTCTTCTCCCTCTCCCTCTGCCCTTCCCCACAGTTCCTGCTCTCTCTCACTCTCTCAAATAGATAAATAAAATCTTTTTTTAAAAAAACAATATTTGTTCTTCCAATCCATGTGCATGGAATATCTTTCCACTTGTTTGTATCATCCTCAATTTCTTTCATCAATATTTTATAGTTTTCAGAATACAGGTCTTTCACCTCTTTGGTGAAGTTTATTCCTAGGTATTTTATTATTTTTGGTGGAATTGTAGATTGATTGTTTCCTTAATTTTGCTTTCTGCTAATTCATTATTAGTGTATGGAAATGCAGTGGATTTCTGTATATTGATTTTTTTATCCTGTGACCTTACTGAATTTATTTATCAGTTCTAGTAGTTTTCTGGTGGAGTTTTCAGGGTTTTCTATATATAGTATCTTGTCATCTGCAAATAGTGAATGGTTTATTACTTCCTTACCAATTTGGGTGCCTTTTATTTCTTTTTCTTCTCTGATTGCTATGGCTCAGACTTCCAGTACTATGTTGAATAAAAATGGTGAGAGTGGACATCCTTGTCTTATTCCTGAGACTGGGGGAAAAGCTCTCAGGTTTCCCCACTGAGTATGATGTATGCTGTGGATTTTTCAGATATGGCCTTTATTACGTTAAGGTATGTTTCCTCTAAACCTAATTTGTTGAGGGTTTGGTTGTTTTTGTTTTTTTAAGATTTATTTACTTATTTTAGAGGGGGGAGCAGAGGGGCAGAAGAAAGAAGGAGGGGGAGGGAGAGAATCCTGAAGCAGACTCGGGCTCGATCCCAGGATGCTGAGATCATGACCTGAGCTGAGATCAAGAGTCAGCACTTTTAAGTGACTGAGCCACCCAGGCACCCCTGTTGAGGCTTTTTATCATGAATGGATGTTATACTTTGTCAAATGCTTTTTCTGCATCTGTTGAAATGATCATATGGTTTTTATCTTTCTCTTGTTGATATGATGTATCAGGTTGATTGGTTTGCAAATATAGAACCACCCTTGCATCCCAGGAATAAATCTCTTTTGATCATGGTGAATGATTTTTTAAATGTATTGTTGGATTCAGTTTGCTAGTATTTTCTTGAGGATTTTTGCATCTGTGTTCATCATAGAAATTAGTGTGTAGTTCTCTTTTTTTGTGGTGTCTTTATCTGGTTTTGGAATCAGGGTAATACTGGACTCATAGAATGAATTTGGAAGCTTTACCTTCCCATTTTATTTTTTTGGAATAGTTTGAGAAGAATAGGTATTAAGTCCCCTTTAAATATTTGGTAGAATTTACCTGTGAAGCCATCTGGCCTTGGACTTTTGTTTGTTGAGAGTTTTTAAATTACTGATTCAATTTCATTGCGGGTAATCAGTCTGTTCAAATTTTCTATTTCTTCCTGATTCAGTTTCGGAGGTTATATGTATTTAGGAATTGATCCATTTCTTCCAGATTGTCCAATTTGTTGGCATATAATTTGTCATAACATTCTTTTACAATCCATTGTATTTCTGTGGTGTTGGTTGTTACTTCTCCTCTTCATATCTGATTTTGTTTATTTGGGTCCTCTCTCTTTATCTCTCTTTCTATGAATGTGGCTAAAGGTTTATCAATTTTGTTATCTTTTCAAAGAACCAGCTCCTGGTTTCATTGATCTGTTCTATTGGTTTTCTTTTTTTATTTTATTTTATTTTATTTTATTTTATTTTATAAAATTTTAATTATTTGACAGAGAGAGACACAGCGAGAGAGGGAACACAAGCAGGGGGAGTGGGAGAGGGAGAAGCAGGCTTCCCGTGGAGCAGGGAGCCCGACGTAGGGCTCGATCCCAGGACCCTGGGATCATGACCTGAGCCGAAGGCAGACGCTTAACGACTGAGCCACCCAGGAGCCCCTTGGTTTTCTTTTTTTAGTTTCTAATTCTTTTATTTCTGCTCTAATCTTTATTATTTTCTTCCTTCTACTCGTTTTGGGTTGTGTTTGTTCTTCTTTTTCTAGCTTCTTTATGTGAAGGTCAGGTTGTTTATTTGAGATTTTTCTTGCTCCTTGAGGTAAACCTGTATTCCTATAAACTTCCCTGTTGGAACACCTTTTGCTACATCCAAAAGATTTTGGACCCTAGTGTTTTCATTTTCTTTTGTCTCCATGTATTTTGTGATTTCCTCTTTGATTTCTTGGTTGACCCATTCATTGTTTAGTAGCATGTTATTTAACCTCCATGTATTTGTGTTCTTTCTAGGTTTTTTTCTTTTGAGTTGATTTCTAGTTTCATAGTATTATGGTCAAAAAAGATGCATGGTATGACTTCAGTCTCTTTGAATTTGTTGAGACTTGTTTTGTGGCCTAACATGTGATCTATTCTGGAGAATGTTCCATGTGCATGTGAAAACAATGTGTATTCTGCTGTTTTAGGATGGAATGTTCTGAATATATCTGCTAGATCCATCCAGTCCAATTTGTGATTCAAAGCCACTGTTTCCTTGTTGATTTTCTGTTTGGATGACCTATCCATTGATGTAAGTGGGGTGTTAAAGGCCCCTATTATTATTGTATTACTATCTATTACTTTCTTCATGTTTGTTATTAGCTGTTTTCTGCATTTGGGTGCTCCCATGTTGGGTGCATTAATATTTACATTTGTTACATCTTTTGTTGTAATTGTTGGATTTTTCTCTTTATGATTATATAGTGTCCTTCTTTGTCTCTTGTTACAGTCTTTGTTTTGTTTTTAACTACACTGCATACTGGGCATAGAGCCCAATGTGGGGCTTGAACTCACAACCCTGAGATTAAGACCTGAGCTGAAATCAAGAGTTAGACACTTAACCGACTGAGCCATCCAGGCGTCCCTACAGTCTTTGTTTGAGTCTATTTTGCCTGATATAAATATTGCTACCCCAGCATTGTTTTCGCTTCCATTTGCATGATAAATAGTTTTCCATCCTTTGACTTTTAATCTACATTTCTCTTTAGGTCTGAAATGAGTCTCTTTTAGGCAGCATATAGATAGATCTTGTTTTTTTAATCTATTCTGTCACCCTGTGTCTTTTCATTGGGGCTTTTAGTCCATTTAACATTAAAAGTAATTACTGATAAGTATGTACCTATATCCTTTTGTTACTTGTTTTATGGTTGTTTTTGTAGTTCTTCTCTGTATTTTTTTTTTCTTCTTTTGCTGTCTCTTGGTTTACTGGCTTCTTCTCATATACTTGGGTTCCTTTATATTTTTACATATCTATTACTGGTTTGGGGTTGCCATTAGGTTTATATATAACATCTTTTGCATATAACATATAACAATTTAATCTATATCAAGTTGATGGTTGCTCAAGTCCAAACCATGTTTACTCCTCTCCTTTCCACATTTTAGGTATATGGTGTCATACTTTACATCCTTTTAATTTGTGAATCCCTTAACACATTTTTATAGATATACATAATTTAACTGTTTTTGTGCTTCCCACTTTTCTCACTCCTACTTTTGATCTTTCCTTTGCACTCAAAGAGTCCCCTTTAACATTTCTCATAGGACTGGTTTATTGGTCATGAATTCCTTTAACTTTTGTTCATCTGGGAAACTCTTTATCTCTCCTTCTGTTCTGAATGGTAACCTTGCTGGATAGAGTATTCTTGGCTGCAGGTGTTTTTCTTTCAGCACTTTGAATATGCCATGCCACTCACTCCTGTCCTGCAAAGTTTCTGCTGAAAAATCAGCTAATAGCCTTATGCAGTTTCCCTCCTATGTAACTGTTTTCTCTTGCTGCTGTTAGAATTCTCTTTATCACTACTTTTTGCCATTTTAAAAAATATTTTATTTATTTATTTTAGAGAGAGAGAGCAAGAGAGCACAAGTAAGGAGCTGCAGAGGGAGAGGGAGAAGCAGGCTCCCACTGAGCACAGAGCCCAATGTGGGGCTCGATCCCAGCACCCTGGGATCATGACCTGAGCCAAAGGCAGACATTTAACCACCTGAGCCACCCAGGCACCCCAACTTTTTGCCATTTTAATTACTGTGTGTCTTATTGTGGACCTCCTTGGGTTGATTTTGTTGAGGGACCTTTGTGCCTTCTGTATCTGGACTTCTGTATCCTTCCCCAAATTTGGGAAGTTTTCAGCTATTATTTCTTCAAATACATTTTCTGTACACTTTTCTCTCTTTTCTCCTTCTGGGATTCCTTTTTTTTTTTTTTTTAAAGATTTTATTCATTTATTTGAGACAGAGACAATGAGAGATAGAGAGCATGAGAAGGAGGAGGGCCAGAGGGAGAAGCAGACTCCCCGCCGAGCAGGGAGCCCGATGCGGGACTCGATCCCGGGACTCCAGGATCATGACCTGAGCCGAAGGCAGTCGCTTAACCAACTGAGCCACCCAGGCGCCCTCCTTCTGGGATTCCTATAATGTGAATGTTATTATGCTGATGGTCACTAAGTTTCCTTAGTCTATTTTCATTTATTATTATTTTTTTTCTCTTCTGTTCAGCTTGGTTGCTTTCTGTTACTCTGTCCTCCAGGTCACTGATTTGTTTTTCTGCTTCATCTAATCTACTATTTATTCACTCTAGTGTACTTTTTATTTCAGCTATTGAGTTCTTCATCTCTCTCTCTCTCTTTTTTTTATGTTTTCTATCTCTTTGTTCAGGGTCTCACTGAGATCCTCCAGTCTTTTCTCAAGTCCAGTGAATATCTTACGACCAATACTTTAAGTTTTCTATCAAGGCTATTACTTATCTACATGTCATTTAGCTTTCTTGCTGTGATTTTACTGTTCTTTCATTTGGGATATATTCCTTTGTCTACTGATTTTGTCTAACCCTCTGTGTCTGTTTCTTTGTGTTAGGAAAGTCAGCTACATCTTCTGCCTTGAAAGTACTGGATTTACGAAGAAGAGGTCCTGTAATGCCCGGCAGTGCAGTATCCCCTGTTCACAGAACACTCCACAGGTGTTCTGTGAACACACACAGGTGTCTCCTATGTGTGTTGTCAAGACACACCTGCTAATGTAGCTGAGCTGCTTTTGTCATCAGTCCAGTCATCTGCAGTGGCTCTCTTTGCCCTTTGTGGGCTGGGGTTGGTCCCTGTGATGTTAGTGGGCTAGTCTGGGGCTGCCTTGGGCTTAAGGTGGATGTGAGTGTGAGGTGTGTGGTGTCAGCATCATAGGCTCCAGTGGAAGAGAAACTGCAGTTGCCAGGGACATAGGTAGGCCAAGTTGGAGGGGGTGGATCCATAGGAGAACGTAGAGAGTAAGGTTCACTGTTAGCAAGTTAGGTAGGAGTGTTGGTGCCACGCTGGTTCCTGCAGTGTCCATGTGCTTATGGGGGAGTGGAGGAGGCAGTGGAAGTAAATGGCACCTGCCAGCTCTTTTGTTTCTAGAGAAGTCTCCCAACGATCCCTGCCCATCCAGCAGAAGGTCTGAGATTAGTAAATACATCTCCTTCCTGTATACTCCATGCATTTTTTTTTTTTTTTTACCCCATGCATTTTTCAAAGTGCTGCTTCTATGCTGTACCTCTGCGGGGTGTTTGTTGTGCTCTCTCCTTAAGGGCAAGAACTCAGCTCCTTCTCACCCTCCTGGCTGTCCCATGAGGCCAGTGGTTTTTCAAGTTCCAGGTTTTAAGCCCTGCTGATTGCAAGAACTTGTGAAATTCAGCCCCTCTGGCTTTCAAAGCCAACTGTTATGGGGATTCACATTTCCCATGTGGGCTCCCTGATGTTAGAGTCTGTTTCCCCCCACACCTGTGCCCATGGCTCCCTTTCCCCCACAGACAGTCCCACAGGTTCATTTAGCTCCCCACCCCATCTCTGCCCTTCCTACCCTCTTCCATGTGGCTTCTTCTCTACATTTAGCTGTGGAGAGTCTATTCTACTAGTCTTCAGCTTATTTTCTGGTTTATTAACACTGATGTGTTATCTAGTTGTATCCATGGAATAAGTTAAGCTTAGGGTCCTCCTACTCTGCCATCTTCCTGGGAAGTCCCCATGATAACTTCTGAAGATAGAAAATGTGCCCGTATTTAGTTTGTTGCTTCTCAGCTCCAAATACTGCCTTTATTGCCTCTGAAAATTTAGATGAGCCCTTTAAAATGTATCCTTTAAAAAAATAAAATGAAATGAGGGGTGCCTGGGTGGCTCAGTCGGTTAAGCGTCTGCCTTCGGCTCAGGTCATGATCCCAGGGTCCTGGGATTGAGCCCCTCATCGGGCTCCCTGCTCAGCGGGGAGCCTGCTTCTCCCTCTCTCTCTGCCTGCCGCTCTGCCTTCTTGTGCTTGCTCTCTATCTCTCTGTCAAATAAATAAATAAAATCTTTAAAAAAATAATAAAAAAATAAAATGAAATAAAATAAAATGTATCCTTTATGCACAGTTGCAGATTTCTAAACTTTGCCAGTAGAGGGCACTTGGAGAGATGGGAGGAAGGAGCTTTCCATCTAGTTGCAGTGTGCTTCCTCAGCAAGTTCCTGCATTTCACAATGCTTCTTCAGCATCCAGCTACTACAGTGCTCCAGGGTCAGGAACACCAGCTTTTCCTGGCAACCACTTCAGATGATTTTTCAATGGAGGGTCTTCCATGAGACACCTCTTTTTGAACAGGCTTCCTGGGCAGGGAGCTTTCTAGCAAGTTCTACCAGCACTGCACCACAATGACTTCTCTTACACTCGGGAACCATAGGAGTCATTATCTCCAGGCAGGTCTGGTTTTCTGGGGGACTCTTCCTCAAGTGCTCTACCTTAGCCATAGGAATTGTGGCAGCTACATTTATCTGCTTATGTCTCCTTGTATATTTACTTTCCACTAGCCAATCCCTTATTGCTCCACTCCCCTGTAGTAGTTAATAATTCTTCATATTACAGTGTCCTCGTTTAAATTTCTTTATGGTTTCTGTCTCCTGATTGGATCCTAATTGATACAAATATAAAACATACATTCTCTATCACCTAACTCTTAGCATATGGTAAGAATATATATGATAGCCCCCACCTTAATAGTCTCCACTTGGCTTTAGCATTTTTAAGCTAATTATATTTCATATATCCTATTTCATTCTATTTAAAAAAAATTTTTTTTAAATTTATTTGTCAGAGAGAGACAGACACACGGAGAGAGCACAAGCAGGGGGAACAGCAGGCAGAGAAGCAGGCTCCCCACTGAGCAAGGAGCCCAATGCTGGACTCAATCCTAGGACCCCAGAATCATAACCTGAGCCAAAGGCAGACACCTAACTGACTGAGCCACCCAGGTGTCCCTATCATATTTCATTCTAAATAAAAGGCTAATACTAATTCATTCCTTCATTTAATTAAGGATCTTCTATGTGTCAGTTTCCGTTGCAAGGGCCTATAGATACAATAGCAGATAAAAAAAATCCAGCAAAAATCACTATTCTCACAGAGCTTGCATTCTATTGGGGGACCAAAACCAGGTAAATGATTAAAATATGTAGCATGCTAAATAGTGTTACGTTCTAAAGATAGAAATAAAGTAGGAAATGGGATATGAAATTTTAGGGAGGAGTTAGTTGAAATGAAAGGCCTAGGAAGACTTTATTGAAATTGTGACTTTTGAATAAAGATCTGAAGGCATGATTGAGTAGGCCATGTGGCTATCTGGGAAGAATATTCCAGGCAGAGGGAACAGCATGGACAAAGTCCCTGAGTAATGAGTATGCTAGTGTGTCAAAGTATAGTAAGGATACCAATGTGGCTGGACCACAGATAATGGTGTTGGAGGGAGTGAGGGAAGAAATAGGAGATGAGCTGAGAGAAGTTAGAAGAGAGGGCAAGATGATGATGGGTCTTCTAAGTCATAGGACTGACTGGCTTTTCTTCTGAAACATTGTCATCAATATACTGTTATTTTAAGAGTTCTTGTTTTTGCTTGCAAAATACTGATTACAAAAGTACTTGGTATTTTAGAATAGAAAAACAAAAAGAACCCTTTAAGATTGTTTTATAAGTGATCCCCATTCACTGCAATAGGGATAGAATTTCAGAAAACAACGTGAAAAGTAGTTTTTGTACTATGTTTTACATGCAATTTTAATTTAAATGAACATCTCAATTCAATTAAATCTAATACTGTGTAATTTTTTCTTTGGCATCATGAGAATCACTGTGAGGTTACTGAGCCTTAAGCAGTAATAGTTCCATTTATAATTGTTTGACAGTCAAATAAATACTCAAAAACTTTTTTTTTTTTTTTGTATTTTATAAATACTGTTGCGAATGTGGTTCTTGCAGGGACGTCTGGGTGGCTCAGTTGTTAAGTGCCTGCCTTCAGTTCAGGTCATGATCCCAAGGTCCTGGGATCAAGTCCCACATCGGGCTCCCTGCTCAGTAGGGAGCCTGCTTCTCCCTCTCCCACTCCCCCTGCTTGTGTTCCCTCTCTTGCTGTGGCTCTCTCTGTCAAAAAATAAATAAAATCTTTAAAAAAAAAAACGGAAAAAAAAGAATGTGGTTCTTCCAGTGGTGGCCCAAGAGACAGGGTGTTTACTTTTATACATTTAGGTTTTGCAGTATGTGATCTTTTCTAGTGGTTTTCTTTGCTGGGTGTTTGTTCAGAAGGAAATTAAACAGTTGTGAATATATGTTTTAGAAATTTTTAAAATTATTCTTTTAAAGATTTTATTTATTTATTTGAGAGAGAGAAAAAGCAAGGGAGCACAAGCAGAGGGGTGAGGCAGAGGCAGAGGGAGAACCAGACTCGCTCTGAGCGGGGAGCCCAATATGGGACTTGATCCCAGGGCTTTGGGATCATGACCTGAGCTGAAGGCAGATGTTTAACCAACTGAGCCACGCAGGTGACCCTGTTTTAGAAATTTTAAAAGTGGGGCCTTCAGCTCAGGTCATGATCACAGGGTCCTGGAATTGAGTCCCTCATTGGGCTCCCTGCTCAGTGAGGAGTTTGCTTCTACCTCTACCCCTGCCCCGCTCATGATCTCTCTCATGCTCAATCTCTCTCTCTCTCAAATAAATAAATAAATAAACCTTAAAAAAATTTTTTTAAAGCAACCTAAAGCATAAAAACAACTTGCCTTCATACTAAGAGCCTGGAAAAAAATTTTTGAGGGAGACCAGTTGTAAAGTATATTCCTAAAAAAACTTTTCAAAAAATGCTTTTTCCAAAAATCTGAACTTGAATGTCGTATATAAAATACTGAATGTAGGGTGCTTGGGTGGCTCAGTGGGTTAAGTGTCTGCCTTCGGCTCAGGTCATGATCTTGGAGTCCTGAGATCAGATCAGCCCCATTTAGGGCTCCCTGCTCACCAGGGAGTCTGCTTCTCCCTCTCCCTGTCTCCTCCCCACTGCTCATGCTCTGTCTCTCTCAAATAAATAAATAAAATCTTAAAAAAAATACTTAATGTATACATATATGAATATCAGTATATTTGTTTTATTTGCAGAGAATGATATCGATATAAAGATCACATTAAATTGAAAGTAAGCATTATTTTAAAAAGGCGCCTTTATTGTTATTTTAACAGGGCGCCTGGGTGGCTCAGTTGTTAAGCGTATGCCTTCGGCTCAGGTCATGATCCCAGGGTCCTGGGATCGAGTCCCACCATCGGGCTCCCTGCTCCATGGGAAGCGTGCTTCTCCCTCTCCCACTCCCCCTGCTTGTGTTCCTGCTCTTGCTATCTCTCTGTCAAATAAATAAAATCTTTAAAAAAGAAAGGAACCTCCCAAATCCACACATAAACATCACAAAAAAATAGAGAAATATTAATTTAATATTAATAATTATACCTGAGCATGTATTAAATTGAAAGCATTCAAATAAAGTAGAATTACTAAAACATAAAGAATACTAAGTTAGACATGCAAAAGGATGCTAAATTGAATAAAGAAAATCAAGTTTTAAAAAATGCTTTACAAAGTCACTTAGCAATTTACTCAAAAAAAATCATTCATATTGTAACTCTTCCTGTCCAATTATGTTTGTAGATCTCAGAATATAACCATAATATATCTTAAGCCTCAGAAGGAAGGTTTGTAAATGATTCAGCCAAATGGCCAGAAGTCATTACAACCTGCCTCTGACACTGTATCCTCCTTTCACTATACTATTGAGATATAGGAGAATCTAGGTCAGTGGTAATAGATGGCATTTAATATCATTCTAAATATTTCACACATCTGAATATTATTTTCAGGAAAATCTTAGAGAATTTACATTAATCATCAATAATAATACCTTATATGCTAGAATGCATTAGACTTTTCAAACTTACTCACATTCTTCAATTTCGTATTTAAATTCCATTCATTGAAACTTCCAAAGGAAACAAACAAAAAAATGGGGATTCTGAAAAAAAAAGAAAAGAAAGAAAGAGAAAGAAAGAAGAAAAGAAAGAGAAAAAGAAAAGAGAAAAAAATTTCATGAGCAAGGAAGTAAAAAGGTATTAGGTGTAGGTAGGAAAACATATAAGTGTTATACTAGCCTTAAATAGTATTCAACTAAGTTAATTTCTCTAGAAAAATAGCTATCTTCTGCTTACTGCTTCTTCTTGTTTATGCTTTGTCACCTTGAATTATACTTTAATTTCTCAAAGTCTAAGCCTGCATGAAACTGATTAAGAGGTATATTAACTTTCGATCACTGCCATAAAAAAGTATAATACACTTAGTGGCTTAAGACAACACAAATCTACTATTTTTTTAAAAAAATTTATTTATTTTAGAAAGAGAGAGAGTGAGAGAGCGCAAGAAGGGGGAGGGTCAGAGGGAGAAGCAGACTCCCTGCTGAGCAGGGAGGTCGATGTGGGACTTGATCCCGGGATCATGACCCGAGCCAAAGGCAGTCGCTTAACTAACTGAGCCACCCAGGCGTCCCCACAAATTTACTACTTTATAACTCTGTAGTTCCGAAGTCCAACATGGGTCTTTTTGGGCGAAAATCAAGTTGTCAGCAGGAATGCATTCATTCTGGAAGCTCTCAGGAAAAATCTCTTTATTTGCCTTTTCCAGCTTCCAGAATCCACTCACACTCCTTGGCTCAGGGCTCCTTTCTTCCATCTTTAAAACCAGTGACATTGCATCTCTCTGACCCTACCTCTCTTGTCACATCTCTTTCTCTGATTCTCTTTTTCTTATGTCTCCCTCATCCACTTTTTTTTAATTTAATTTTATTATGTTATGTTAATCACCATACATTACATCATTAGTTTTTGATGTAGTGTTCCATGATTTTATGAATCCTTGTGATTACATTAGATCAACCTGGACAATCTAGGATAATCTCCCATTTTAAGGCCATTTACTTAATCCTATGGGCAAAGTCCCTTTTGCCACATAAGGTAACATATTCATAAGTTCTAGAGATTAGGATGTAACATCTTGAGAAGAGGGTGCTATTCTGCCTATCACGAAAGCTTATATTTAAAGTCCCATTCTCTGACCACTACCTCCTATCTTTCCACTGCATCTCCTCATCCTCTAATTCTACAATCCTTTGAGCCCTTATGGGACCTTCACTTCATTGAGTCTACCACTTTTTCACTGTCTCTCATTTCCTCAAAGTCCTCTCTTCCCTCCTAATCAAACTAAATTCCATGGGTTATCATCACAGTCCCTCCTTTACACACATCCCTTACTCCCTTGCCCTTCTCTTGTCCTAGTCACTTGGTGAAAACCCAGCTCTGTTGACTCTAGCTCTCCCTCAGTCTGTCTTTGTCTTTGTGTAGCTGAACATGACTGGAGGAAAACAAGCCTTGCTGACTGGTCTCCTATTCAAGTCCATACCACAAACTTGACATGAGCTCTTGATTCTGCCTGGTACCCACATGCAATTTTTCTGGTCCATTCTCTTTCCCACTTTCCTAGAAGACCCTCTCATGCCTTCTCCTGTCTTCTCAAACCTCATACACTTACTTCTTCATTCTCATCTTTTTTTTTTTTAAGTTCCTATTTATTTATTTGAGAGAGAGAGAGAGAAAAAGCATGAGTGGTGGGCCAGAGGGAGAGGAACAAGCAGACTCCCCACTGAGCAGGGAGCCTGATGCAGGGCTCGATCCAGGACCCTGAGCTCATGATCCAAGCTGAAGGCAGATGACTTGACTCTTTCTTTACTGAGAAATGCAAAACAAGCAGAAGAGAGCCCTTCAGATTGCCACATATCTCTCTATAGGTCAGCTTCTGTCCTTACACTCTACCTTCTTCCTAATGGACCTTTGGAGTTAACCCAGGCCATCGTGATCTTGCATGTGGAAATTCATCTTTATTTCTAATAACTCTTCACTGAATTCTAGTCATTTTCTTCAGTTATGAATGTAGGTAGAAAACCACAGTAGCAATACCTATGCTTTTGCCATGAGTAAACATCATAAGGATTTTATACCATGAAACAGTTTTTGCATCTATTTCAGAATATTATACACATATGTATCACTACTTTAAAATTATGGTAGTTATTAAGTGCACTACTAGATTTTATGGCATTAATATAGAAACACATGTATTAAAGTATCACAGATTTTATTTTTAAAAAATGATTTTATAACTGTGTTTCAAAATAGTTATCTTTGTACTCCTATGTATTTTATGCATTTAAAAACATAACACTGAGGGGGATGCCTGGCTGGCTCAGTTGGTAGAGCATGCGAATCTTGATCTCAGGGTTGTGTGTTCAAGCCTCCCACTGGGAGTGGAGCACATGTAAAATAAAAAAAATTAAAAATGAAATTAAATTAAAAAATAAAACATAACACTGAGAAGTGTTCATAGGTTTCAACTGTTAAAGGATTCATGACAGAAGAGAGGGACTGTCCATGCTGCTATCTTTTTTTTATTTTTTAAGATTTTATTTATTTATTTGACAGAGAGAGAGAGAGCTAAAGCAGGAACACAAGCAGGGGGAGTGGGAGAGGGAGAAGCAGGCTTCCCGCTGAGCAGGGAGGCCAATGTGGGGCTCGATCCCAGGACCCTGGGATCATGACCTGAGCCGAAGGCAGACGCTTAACGACTGAGCCACCCAGGCGCCCCTCCATGCTGCTATCTAAAGCCAGTCCCTCCATCTGTGCACTAGAACCAATCTCCTTTCACCCATGATGACAGATGTAATCCTTTCACCCCTCTAGATCTATGCTCTGACTTCCTGCTCTGGACCCTGGAGCTGATCTCTATGGACAGTACCAACCAGATTTCCTCATATTCTGATTTTGCTTGGGTTTAGACAGTAGGAAGCACCAGCAGGACATAAAAGTATGGGAGGAGGGAGAAATTGAGGTATTTACCTGCAATCCCTTCCCAGAGACTTGGGTTGGCAGAACTCCTGTTTTCATCTTCGGTTGGGCAACCCTTTCCTGCCAAGGAAGCTCTCTCTCTGGATTCATATATAACTGCCCCTGATTTTTCTCCTCCAGGGGATCCTCCTTCTGTGGTGAGCATCTAATGATTCACCGTCCTTTGAGAGCTTTCTATAAGTCAACCCACACCTCTGTGATAATCTCTTCAGTTTCCCCCTTTTGACTGTGTCATCTGTTTCCTGCCAGGACTCTGACTACTACCCAGACTCGGAAAAATGGCCCCAGCATCTCTCCTTTCTCTAAGTTCATTCGCACCAAGAAAGCCTTCTTTCAACCCAGTTCTCCTGACAGCTCCATTTCCTTGATAGCCAGACTCACTGTCTCCAGTGGTGTCCTCTACTTCACTCTACAGGACACTCCAGGGTGCCTTTGCCTCCACACACCAAGACTGCTCCTTAAGGTCACCCACAATCTTCATGTTGCTAAACCCAGTGGTTATTCTTAGCACTCATCTTTGTAGTGCTTTTAAATCAGCATTTAACAGTTGATCAACTCCCTCCTCCTTGATATGTTTTCTATTAGGCTTCTAGGACCCCAAGGGATATTCCTTCTAATTCATCCTTTGCTCCTTCTCAGTCTTCTCTGCTGATCTTCCTCTTCCAGGACTCAATTCTTAGTCTTTTTTCTTCTTCTAAATCTATACTCATTCCATTAGTAATTTAATAAAGAAGCCTCTCTAATCTATTTCTAACATGTAGTTCACTAATTTATCATGTTTAATTATTGACTCTCTCCTCACACCAGAACGTAAACTCCCCAAGCCTGGGGATTTTTAATCATTTGGTTCTTGAGTGTTTCCTAAGTGTCCAGAACAGTGCCAGGCACAAACATTTTTGTTGAATTTAATTGGATAGTAACCATTACCCCTCATATAAAGGGTAACAACTGTCTTTTTCCTTCTATGAAAGCAAAGCCATAAAACAATAAGAATAAAATATTAATGAATAAATACATCAAGTTGTAATGGGAATATTCATTCTAAATGTAAAGATAAGAGACTGAAGCAAGATCAGTAAATATGACAGTAAATAAAATTTAACCTTTAATAAAAATCTTCAAAATCATAAAAATCAAACCACATAAAATTAAATTGCAACATATATATGACTGACATGAAATTATATATCTGATATATACTGATTTCTTATAAATCAAAAGGTTATGTAAGTAAAAAATGGGTGAAAGACATGAAAAAATAATTCACAAAAGAAATAAAACTGATCAAAAATATATAAACCAACCAGCAATTTCATTGTAAATTCAAACCATAATGATATGTCACTTTTGCCCATAAAAAAGAAAATTCTATTTTTTTAAAGCTGTACATTTATTATTTTTTTAAAGTAAACTCCACCCCCAACGTGGGGCTCAAACTCATGACCCCAAGATCAAGAGTTGCATGCTCTACAGACTGGGCTAGCCAGGGATCCTAACAAAATTCCATTTTAATTAATATGTGAGTCAGTAATTCTACTTCAAGGACCCTATCCCAAATAATTAGAAAGCTGTACAAATACGTATGTGCAAGGATATTTATTGCAGCAATATTTTTGAAAGCAACTTAAAATTCCCACAATAGAGACAAGCTTAAATAAAGTATGGAACAATCATACCATGGAATATTTTACAGCTGTTCAAAATTATGTGTTTGCAGAATACTCAATGATACGGGAAAATGCTTAAGCCATAAAGTTCAAAGTTAAAAAAAAAAGAACTAAGATATAAAACTGTACATGGAACAGGATTCCAAAATTTCAAATACAAAATACATATAGATACATATATACATATACCACAAATTGAAAAATAACTAAAAGAAAAATATATAAATGTTAATGCTTGTTATTTTTATGCAGTGGGATTATGAGAGATTTTATTTTCTCATTTAAAGTTGTCTGTATTTTCCAATTTTCCTCAGAGTATCAGGTATTGCCTTTCACATTTAGAAAATAAATAAATGCTATTAATAAAAATATAAAAGTGGTATCAGAGGGGTTCCAAAAGATACAAACGTAAACACTGAGTGTCCTTTTTTTTTGTTTTATAAATGGCTAAATCTTCCAGCTAAAAAGTTTTTATTTCCAGTAGAAGTAGTACTCGTGTTTTTTCCTTGACTGGATTTGGATAGAGGATCCACTGCAACATACTTGATTTGGAAACCTCCTGCTGTCACTGAAGCATCACTTAGAAACTTCAAGGTCATGACATTTCCTGGGGAGGAGGGGGAATGCAAAAGAACAAAGATGTTACTTTGCTTTGATTTGGCTGGCAGTCCAAAGACTCATCATTCTTATAGGAGAATATAAAAAGTCATGAACCAGACTCTCAGAATTCAGAGTTGGATTCTCAAGCAGTGGAGTCTGTGTTTCCTTTGCCAAGTGTAGCAGGGTGAGAGACTTTCCTATTTTCTCCTCTGGCCCTTTAAGCTGTCCTACAGGAAATTTTTCTATTCTGTTTTAAAAGGTATTCTTTATAGAAGGAACAGCCACTGAATTCAGGAGAATGTCAGGCCGTTTAAACCAGCGAGATATGGATGAATTATTTATAAATGATGTCAGGGTAACAAGCTTTACACTGTAAGAAACAAAGCCACAACGCTAACTCCCTACTTTACACAGAGTACCTAAATACATTTTGCCTGCATTTAAGACCAAAAATGTGCTAAAAATAAGAAGGGAAAATCTATTATATAAAATAAAATATAGGAATATTTTTCTTTTTCACCAAGGAAAGGTCTTCTTAATCCACATCACAAATCCAGAATTCATTACAAAAAATCCCCGCATATATTGAATGCTAATGTTTGCCAAGCACAGCTTTAGGTGCCTTTCATCTATTAACTCATTTATTCCCCACAACATTATGAGGTGGATATTGTAAATATTTATTTTACAGGTGAAATTGAGGCATAGAGAGCCTGAGTGGCCTGCCCAAGGCTACAATGCTAAATTAGTGGCAGAACCAGGTTTGAGCCCCAGGAGTCTGACTCCAGAGTTCATGCTCTTATCCACTACACTTTTCTCAGACTTGGAAGAGTTGCCTAAATTAAAAACAAACAAGCAAAAAACAACATTTTACAGATTACTCAAGTGGTTAATATACAAATTGTCACTGTAGGGCTAGTGCCAATTTGGCAGCATCTATCGACATTTAAAATGAAATCACTTTTGACCCCAAAATTTCACTTCTAGGAATCTACTCTTTAAAAAAAAAAAAAAATAGCACACAAAGTAGAGGTTTAAAAATATCCAGTGAAATGTTGAATAGTGCAAGAAAAGAAAATCAGAAATAATCATCTTTAGGATGTTAAATATTGATACATGACAAATTATGGTACATCCATACAGGAACCTACTAGGCAGTCATTAAAACAAATTTGAACGATCTACATACTGTATGCTGACTTGGAAATATGTCCATGATATCTGTGTATATCATGTTTATATAATACGGGAAAAAACCTGGAAGGATCGTCACTACACAGTCATCCAATGCCTTTCTTGGGTGAGCAGAGATGAGGAGAGTGGGTATATTCTTACTTTATATACTATTAATTAAAGTGGTATAGTTTATGCGTAGTTTTTAGTTCATTCATTTTCTGGTCTTGTTTTTTAATGTAAATATCCTGGCTGAATAAGCACATATTTAAGAAGAAAACTAGATCAAAATGTTAACAGCATTATACTTGACTTGGTAGGATTATACTTCAAATGTATTTTAAATCTTTTTCTATTTCTTGGTATCAATTTCCTCCTTTTGCTGTTTTGCTAAATCTTTGGCTGTTTTGTTTAACTGTGTTCTCTTCTGTGTATTGATTGTTTCTCTTTGAATAATAAACTATGTGGGGTTTTGCTGTTGTTTTTTTTTTTTTCAGTTTCTTGCAGTTGTGTTAGAAAAACACTGATTTGATTACGCTTGAAGTAAGTTTTTTCTGTTTTAGACAAAACAAGAAAAAATGTCAAGTTTCAGGCTTTGATTCTCGTGTTTCTTTCTTTTCTTTTTTTTTTTTTTTAAATACATCCCCCAACTACCTCCTATGGATGGCTCCTGTCTTCTTTTAACTTTCTGTTAATGTAAAACATGTTCTCAAGAAAAGAATGATATAAATGGGTTTTTTTAATGTCTTTTTTTTTAAGATTTTATTTATTTATTTGACAGAGAGAGAGAGAGAGAGAGACACAGCAAGAGCAGGAACACAAGCAGGGGGAGTGGGAGAGGGAGAAGCAGGCTTTCAGTGGAGCAGGGAGCCCAGTGCAGGACTCGATCCCAGGACCCTGGGATCATGACCTGAGCTGAAGGCAGACGCTTAACGACTGAGCCACCCAGGCGCCCTGAGATAAACATTTTAGTAGGCTGCCCTTACTAGGGAGATTGTAACAGAGAATGAATGAATAACTTTTAAGCATTAATCATTCAAGGATTGAATAAGAAGTTCTATATCTTGTAATATTGACGCATAAATGAGAATTTCATGAGAATTTCATGCACTTCAAGGCTAGGGTGTGGGAGGAATTTAACTAGTAGTATCTGAGCTTAATGACTACTTAGAAATTACAATTCAGTGTATTTTGTTGTTTTTAGTTGCGGAAACATTGTGATAATTTTATGACTTGGAGGAAAAATAGAGCAAGTAAGAATACCAACTACTAGTGCTGGGGATGGAAATAAAAATTAAAAAAGAAAAACACCTAAGAAAGTGAAGGTTCTTAGCCAGAAAATAGCGATATGGGGCAATGGCAGTGATATTGCTTATGGAAATAAATATATATGACTACAAACTCATTTCTTGAGGTACATTGCATGGTACAAAGTCACAAAAGTAATTGGCAGGAGTTAAAAAGATTGGGAACACATCACCATCGATAGCTAGCCTTTTGAGATTTACTATGCATAATTAGCATATTAAAAGCTCTCTGACATCTTCCAATAAAGAGACCTGTTTAACATTGTTTAAACCAATGTTTCCCAAATTCACTTGACCTTAGTGTTCTTTTCTCATGCAACACCTATCAAATATGTTTCATAGAACTGTTCTTCACAACACTCTGGAGAATGCTGTGTTAAGGTAAAAATGCAGTTAAGTGGGATGTAAAATTTTTTCAGTGACAGAAGGTATTTTTAACAACTTTAATACTTCTGAAAATACTTTTCAATCCTTTATTGATGAAAAAGTTTGTTTGTTTGTTTTAATCACATTTTATGGAAGTCGTAACCTACAGCAGTATTCGGGGATTTGCAGATGCAAGACCATCTCAGACTGCATGCCTGCCCCTGATGAGTCTACACATTTTTGGTATAAGGAGATGGCATAAGTCTTTAAGTATAAACACTACATTTTACAAACTGGTAAGCTACATCTGTGCCAATGGTTCCCTCAACTTTAAAAAGGAAATAGTAATAACTACTGGGTTCTTTACTTTCAGTGACACTATGAATAAACAAATTATAGTCCTACGTCTCAGTTTAGAGCCATTACCTGTACTAACGATGTCTTCTGGAAGCTCATCCCCACAGTATCTGAAAGGGAATTTTTAAAAAAGAGAAGTCACACAAAAGGCTATTACACAGCTATTGCAAAGCAGCTCAGACCTGTAATTAAAGTGCTTCATTCTTCCTAAGTAATGGTTCGTTGTCCTATTATAAGTTTTTATTGTTTTTTTTAAAACTTGAGGGAGTTTTAAAGGGAGAAGAGGGATTTGTAAGGGAGAAGAGGGATTAAAACAAAGTTTGTTGTTTCAAATAGCCTCACAGTATAAATGAGATTCTTAAAAAAGAATATGTGGCATTTCTACTCTGTATACTTGCAAAACTATTTGTGTAGTAGACAATTTGAATCTATTTGGAAAAATTTTAAATTTGATTCTGATTAATCAGTTTTCTTCACGGTTAAAGAGGAATAGGTGTATGGCTGGTGGTACTACTAATTTGAATTCTAGAGTAGACTGATCTAAATGTGGAAAATTATATTGGACCTTACAAGAGGGATTGATTTTTATCTGAATTATGACTTGAAAGGAACTCCCTTGTACATTACATAAAAGGGAAGGATTTATCACATAATATAAATCCAATAAATAACAAATTAGTCTATTGAAAACCTTTTAAAAAACAGTATATTATTTTACCTAGGGCTGTAATTGATATCTGAAACTAGGTTTAGAATGAAAATATCATCTTGACTCTCAAGGTAGGATGTCCATTCTTTCAACAAATACTTTGCTCTTAATTTCACCAACCCTGCTTCATCTCTTCTTCAGACTATGTTTTAAAACTAGTTGTATTTTTTTTCTATAGCAGTAGTCTGTCAGCCAGAGAGCAAAATAAAACAAAGCAAAAACAATTTCCCTCCAAAAATTGTTGTTCATGTATGCAAGAAATGCCTTTCTTTTTTTTTTTTAAAGATTTTATTTATTTATTTGAGAGAGAATGAGAGATGAGAGCACGAGAGGGAAGAGGGTCAGAGGGAGAAGCAGACTCCCTGCTAAGCAGGGAGCCCGATGCGGGACTCGATCCCGGGACTCCAGGATCATGACCTGAGCCGAAGGCAGTCGCTTAACCAACTGAGCCACCCAGGCGCCCAAGAAATGCCTTTCTTTTTCTTTGTGTTTAAGTTACACATTGCAAAGTCACAACAAACTACTGAGTCTATCATTTTTAATTGTCCTCACTACCATTTTCTTTCATTAAATTACTGTTGTGGATAATAGAAAATTGATAACTGATAGTCTATGATAATGGATAGTCTCAGATATGCATTATTAAGTGGGGGGCTAAATAAATAAAACACATAATTATATATGCTTTGATTTGTAATATTTTGTGAGTCATTCAGAGTTTAAACTATATTGAAGATTCAGGATAGCAACACAGATCTATTGTGTCCCAGCATGTTGAAAACCCAAGGGAGAAATATTGAGGAAAGAAGCACCTGTTTTTATGGCAACGAAAGCTATTTTAAAGAAGATATCCATTGTACATTTAGGTAAATTTTATGAGAGAAGGGGCTATACTTTGCTTAATTCTTACATTCATAATGCTTAGCACAATACTTTGTACACAGAAGAAAGACAATAATTACTGAATTTATAATTATTTTTAGGAGGTTGATAGAAATTAGAATACCTAAAAATCCCCAACAGATTTCTCAATTCACATGTGTCTTTTTCCTCCTATTGTTAGTTAAATACTGAGGTCTTTTTATTTTTTTATTTGTTTGAAAAGTTTTATTTATTTAAGTAATTTCTATACCCCACATGGGGCTTGAACTCACGACCCTGAGATCAAGCGTCACACGCTCCTCTGACTGAGCCAACCAGGCACCCTGAAGTCTTTTTAAATAGACTATTTAATTCTTAGAACTTAACAGTAATCAAAAGGCAGCTATCACTATTTTAAATATAAGAACATGCAGCAGCTTCAGTACTAAGAAAACTCTTTGCTAAAAACAGATAGGGTGTTGCAGGGGAGTAGAAATACTAGAAAATCGATAATGGGGAAACACGTACCTTCCCACAAAACCATGGACATCATCGTAACTGTCATATATTTCAACATAGTCAGCCAAGCAAGCTGGGTCATCTTCAAGGTCAAAGTCCAAAAAGCTCAGGTGAATACGCTGACCATACTTGAGTCTAATGTGCCAGTAACAGATCTGGTTATCTTCGTACTCATTTGGGAAGCCTGGAGATTTAAAAATTTGCTTTGGATCTGTAAAGACACCACCACACTCCTTTGCTGAAATGGATAAAACAAAAAAAGAAAAGAAAAGAAAGCAAGCATTAGAAAAAATATCTCTATTTTAAACTAATATGTACTTCTTAGTGCCTATTTATTACTTTTAATGAAATATTGAATATATATACTTACAGTTAAAGAATAAATGAATATTTTCATTATTCATTGCTAAATTCTTTCAAATGAATATAGACTGAATTTTTTAAAAAATAAAATAAGAAAAAATTAGTAACCTAATAATTGTGCTCTTGTTTACTTTTTTTGCTTTGTATCTTTTCAGCTTAGAATGCACAAACCTCAGGGCGCTTGGCTGGCTCAGTCAGTGGAGCGTGCAACTCTTGATCTCGGGGTTATGGGTTCAAGCCCCATGTTGGGTGTAGAGATTACTTAAAAATAAATTTTTTTTTAAAAAAAGAGAATGTACAAGTCTCATGTGTATATGTTCATGTATTTTGATGAATATGTGTACCCCTGTTACCAACAGCCCAATCAAGATGGCTGGGATTTTGTCCTGTGGTGTCAACACTGTGTCCTCAGGAACTTGGACATTTAGAATAATGAGTCCAATACATTCTGTTTGGAAAATCATTATAGAATTTCAGGATCACAAGGGACCTTGAAGGTCACTCTAATCCAGTTAAAAGGAATAATTTATAATCATTCTATACTCCTTTCACTGGTTTTAAACTAACACCTCAATCCTAGTATTTGAGGATTTGATGGAGACATTCATGTTTGTTTTTTTCAAGTCATTTATCATTTTATAGATTTCTGCCATGCCTTATAACCTGGTATGAGAACAATCAAATAGCCACTGCCAGAAACAGTGATTTTATAGTGTGACCTGGAGGGAAAAGGATGGAAAACCCCTGGTTAATTTTAATTTCAGATCAAGTAAGTGTCTACAATCTAGAAACTCAAAAATAATGTGAATGGTGGTGGTGGTGACTGTGGGTAGCATTCGAAAACATTTTTCATTGAATCAGTCAGAGGCTTTTTCCAAGAATATTATCCTTTAAAAGAGCTATTTTAAAAAATTGTGTTAGAATCCTTAATGCCATAGAAGGTAAGGAAGCTTACCTCCCTCAGGGCCGAAGAGGATCTTAGAAAGATAGGGGAGTGACAGAAGATGGTCAGAGATCTAGTCTGAGCTCTGTGACCACTCTATACTTCAGTTTTTTCATTAGTAAAGTAAAAATAATCATGCTTCTCCCATTACCTACCTCACAGCTTTATTCTAAGGATGGTAACATGGAAGATAATGTCAGGGTGTTATGCAAAATGTAAGCTGTTCTTATTGTCTTGTTAAATATTATATGATACATGGTTTATACGTGTACATAAGCATGTTCAGTGCCAGTTTTTGGAGTGATTTGCTCTGTCCCATATAATCCTATCTTTGTTGTCTATTCCATTAGATTAGGAAACAATTCAAATATTGAACAATTTGTCTGGTTAGCTATTCAGCTCTACATTTTACTGATTAATTGATAGTCATTGGTTTATCTTTTTGATACCGTTATGATTTTTTCATTCCAATTAGTTTTCATCGAACTGTTCCTCTCCCAGTGCTAGTTCAGGCGGCCCCCAGTCCCCTTCAGGTTCACCACATCCTAAAAAATCAGCATGTCACAGAATCCAAAAGTAAGCTGAGACCTGAGTAAGAACAAGTCTCCCGGATTCTGTACAAATAGTCCCAGAGTAAAAAGCCTCTATGAGAAACAAAAGCAATTTATAAAAATATGTAAGTTAAGGTGGCGTCCATATAAAAGGGCAAGGAAATACTGTAAGAAGCTTTCCATTAGCACTTCTTTCTCTCCCCCAGATCTTGACCTTTGGAAATGATTGAATAGATGCTCAGAGATCCTAAAGCTTATCAAGCAAAGGAAGAATCAGAGAATATACTTGGAAATAGAAGTGACTCTTGAGAGTAAAAAGAAAGTTGCTTGTGTAAATATACTGACGAAAAAGGAAGAGGAAGAGGGAGGAAAAGAAGATATATGAACTATTAACAATAACTAGATATAGAACTAAATATAACATAGGTTTAACGTATGTCAAAGTGGTTTGAAAATTATAGCCCTATATAAATGCACTATACATATTTATTCATATTTTGTCTTAAGTGGGAATAGATGATGGCTCTAGGCAAAATTCTTTTTTTTTTTAAGATTTTATTTATTTGACAATGAGAGACACAGAGAGAGGGAACACAAGCAGGGGGAGTGGGAGAGGGAGAAGCAAGCCCCCCGCGGAGCCGGGAGCCCAATGCGGGGCTCGATCCCAGCACCCCGGGATCATGACCTGAGCCGAAGGCAGACGCTTAACGACTGAGCCACCCAGGCACCCCTCTAGGCAAAATTCTTTTCTACTTAGAATACACATTATTTTGAGATAAAGGTTAGTTACAAACATGAGAAACTATTCTCCAGTGGTTAATATCATTGAATAATAAATTCTATAGTAATATGCTAGAACTTGACTATAACTCACTGTAACTTCTCTATAGGGGCTTTCTTTCTTTCTTTCTTTCTTTTTTTTTTAAAAGATTTTATGTAGGGGCTCCTGGGTGGCTCAGTTGGTTAAGCGACTGCCTTCAGCTCAGGTCATGATCCCAGGGCCCTGGGATCGAGCCCCACATTGGGCTCCCTGCTCTGCGGAGAGCCTGCTTCTCCCTCTCCCTCTGCCTGCCTCTCTGCCTACTTGTTCTCTCTCTGTATCTCTCTGCCAAATAAATAAATAAAATCTTTAAAAAAAATAAAGATTTTATTTATTTGACAGAGAGGGCACAAGCAGAAGGAGAGAGAGGGAGAAGCAGGCTGCTGAGCAAGGAGCCCGATGTGGGACCCAATCCCAGGACCCTGGGATCATGACCCGGGCCGAAGGCAGCTGCTTAACCGACTGAGCCACCCAGGTTTCCCTCTATAGGGGCTTTCTTATAAGGCAGATTGAAACAGGACAACACCTGAGGATGTTTGTGATCACAAATGGGAGACAGACTTGGTAACACATTATAATTCTTTGTAGTATCATCCTGGGGGAAATGCATCCAAAAAGAACAATCTATTTTTGCCTCCAAGAACATGAACAAAGAATAGCCCTTTATAGTCATGTTGAATTAATTTTCTCTTTAAAATTTTTCTAGCTACAATCAACCATGGGAAAATATGAATAAAAATATACTATATAATAATAACTAGTATATCCAGTATATAATTGTGAAAACAAACCATAGAGTGAGAGTTGCTTAGTTTGGAAGTTTAAGAATTTATGCACAAAAAGAAATTAGGGGAAGAGTTTATTTTGTCTCTTTTTTCCTCCATTCTATCAAAGGGGTAATTTTGAACAGTTAGCATTTGTTAATGTCACTTTGTTGTTTTAGCTAACTAACCGTGACAAGTTTATAACCTGCCTTTCACCCCCTCCCCCTTTGTGGTCGGGAATAGAAAAAGACGTGGCATAGAAAAGACCTGAATCTGAGATCCTACCTGCCTGCTAATTACTGGATGTCTGATTTCGGTAAGTTATTTAAGCTCTTAGACTTTCAAATTTCCTGATTTCTAAAACGGGTATAACAACAGCTCTTTGCAGTCATTATGAATACTGACTGTGGAAGAGGAGCAGCAGGGCAGGGTCTGGCCCAGCATAATCACTCTGTGAATCTTGTTGTTATGAACAATCATCATCACCAGGTTGATTTATCTCTGGGAGAAGGAGCCATTTATATCTAATAACCTCTTGGTAACATGTAACTGTTTTGGCAAAGATAAAATTACTATTTGTAACAAACCATGTGGGTTGTAGCAATAGGCATCCCATCTTTCACTCCTATTAAGACGGACTCCATAATCAATAATACCAGTTTTTCCAAATCCACAGTTGGGCCCTGGTTTCACAATGGGGTATCCAACTCTGCCCTTGGCCATCCACCCAGCAGCACAGACATGAAATCCTGCAAGAGAAGGAAAGGATTATGGGCTAACTGGTAAACCCCCTCAGCTGAGTGAAGTTCATCTTAACAAAAGCATCCCCTTCTCAACTGCCCAAAGCCAGGTATGTAAAAGGAGGGAAAACTGTTTTCTTTCTTTTCTTTTGATTTTGTTGAAAAACCCTTTTCTTAAAAAGGAAAATAAAGTTTGAAGACATATAAAATGTATCATCTGACTTTTACTAGAAAATGATGTCTTGAAAAAAAAAAAGAGGCAGTTGGACTGGAAATCATAATACCATGGATATGAAAACAATCCAAGTTCAGAGCTGGCTTCTTTTCACCATTAAGCTATCTAGTGCCATGAAATAATTTCTGAAATTACCATCGGTCCTGGAAAGCAATTTTTTTTTCAAATGATAATTTAATTAGTTTCTATTTCAGGATCAATTAAAATTTGCTAATATTTTTAAATATTTGAATAAGGATACATGTGCTCATAAATTTTGAACAAAGCCTCAGCCCTGTTTCCTTGCCCAGCTTCAGAGGCTGTTTAAATATTTGCCACTGGCATCCAAGAGCGGTTTTACTGGAAGTCCAGGACAGCCAGAAATGGCCCCGGCCTTGTAGCCATTGTTCTCGTTACTGCGTTCCAGTTACACACAGCCCTGTGGGTCTAGACTGAGCAATGTGCTGGGGAGACTTTGGGGATTTTTAGAGAACAGTTTTATTTTTATCCTGATTAATACAAAATAATAGCATATATTATATATGCTATATTATAGCTTACATATATATATGTACATATATATGTATAATAGCATAAGCTTTGCCAGGTATTTTTTTTAATCAGCAAAGGGGTTTCTTCAATGGAGAAGAGAGTTCTGAATGGGGGTGGCCTTTTGGATTCTCCTATAAATCCACCTGTAAAACCACCAGGAGAGATGGTCATGGTGCATTTTTTTTTTTTTTTAAGAAGGAACTAGCACTAGTTAATCACTGTGTTTGCACCAGGTCTACTGACATCATCCTCTCAGTTTCTTCTTCCTGCCATCTTATAACCTGCTTATCTTCCTTGTGATCCTAAAGTACAAATGAATTCTCCCACTTAACTTAAAGACATTGGAAAAGAAGGGGGCATCTGGGTGGCACGGTGGGTTAAGTGTCTGACTCTTGGCTTTGGTTGGGGTCGTGATCTCAGGGTTGTGAGATGGAGACCTGCCTGGGGCTCCGTGCTCAGTGTGGAGTCTGCTTGGGACACTCTCTCTCCCTCTCCCTTTACCCCTCCCTCACCTCCCCCGCATGGGGGCATGCTTGCTCGCTCGCTCTCTCTCTCTCTCAAATAAATAAATCTTTAAAAAAATATTTTGAGGGGCGCCTGGGTGGCTCAGATGGTTAAGTGTCTGCCTTCGGCTCAGGTCATGATCCCAGGGTCCAGGGATCGAGTCCCGCATCGGGCTCCCTGCTCAGTGGGGAGCCTGCTTCTCCCTCTGCCTCTCTCTTTCTCTCTCTCATGAATAAATAAATAAAATCTTTAAAAAAAATTTTTGAAAAAAAAAGCCACTAGATTCAGTATTTCTTCTACCAAGCAAATTTCTTTGTAAAACTCAACATAGTAATGTTTAACAGCTGAGGAAACCTATATTCAGAAGTTAAGATAGAACAGTATTAAAAATGAATAGAAATGGCATTAAAATTAATGAGGAATTAAAATGATGTTGAGATAATGATATCTTTGTTTTTTGACTTCTATTATATTAGCTCACAATGGGTTGTGACCCCAAATAAGTTGCTAGCACTAAGAACTTTCCACTGGCTCTAGGCAGAGAAGGTAGGAGAGGCCAGAGAGCAGAGATGTCACAGGGTCTTAGAGCACCATTGGAAGGACTGGAGAGAGAAATCTTATGAAGAGGTTCCAGAAAAGAAGGGATTTTTTTTTTTCCCCACCAAAGGTGAAAAAGAAGGAAAATCACTGTCAAATTAGTTACCAATTTTTCTGGCTGCCTCTAGTTGCTTGTAGGTGGCGAGTTGGCCGCCTTCATATTCGCACACTGCCTTGGCTTCTGCGTAGGTGAGCTTGTATTTGCCAGACCGAGCTTCTCTGTGGTACACACCTGCTGCTTGTTCTGTGAATTCACAAGATGTTGTAAATATGCCATGATCTGTTCTTGTGGAACAAGGGAAATTTTGTGGCTTCATCTAAAAGATTGCGTCAGCTATCGTTCCTGCCAAGGAGTTTCCTGGGTCAGTGGCCTCGGGTGGCTAAGTTTTCATTGTTAGAAAGCTTTGAAAAAAAAATATGAATGAGGGGAATTTTAGGGGAATTTGGGGACATAGCAGAAACTTGAGGCTAAATTATGTTTCTGAACTGATGGCCTAAAAGAAATCTGTAAGACAACATTGTATCTCTAAACTATCAAAAGGTGACAAAATTTTGACTTTTTTGGGCTTTGTTTTAAATCAAATAAAAACTTGGAAAGGTAAACAATGGGGGGGGGGAAGGAGGTGAAGGCAAAAGAAACCAATGAAAATTGATCCATTAGGTAGGCTTACAATGATGGAGGAAAATAATCCAAAATATCCATTTGAGGGAAATGACTAATGCAATATAATGGAGGATTTAGTAAACAAATCAAAAACTGAGGAAAGGTTTAAAGAATCCAAAGCAAATAAATACTGCATTAAAGAAAAAAAAAAAAAGATTGAAACACAGCGGAGAAAAAATTGAGCACACCGAGCTACCAGTTGCTAAATTCTTTATCTGGTTTGTCTTTTTTAGTTCACATGTTGTTCCCAACATATTTTAGGAAGTAAGTCATAAATGAATTGTCTTGTTTAAATTGTTTTGAGTTTGGAGTGCATTTTGCCATAGAGACAATGTGAAAATTTTTCCAGGATGATAATCATAACATTAACTCTCATCGTTCTGTGTAGACTATCAGATTATGGTTAAGTCTTTGTACCCTGACCTGTACAATCAGCCACCGTTAAGACCATTTCCAATGAGAACACATATTCCTTGGCCTGCAGCAAGACATGAATCCAGTAGTAGTAGAAATGTCATTGCTCGCTCTCCTCCCCAAGCTAAAGTTAACACTCCCACAGTTCAATAGGAGATGTTGCTTGGCACCTGCCCTGTTTCTCTGGACTGCAAGGGATCCTGTTCTTACATGTTATATGGTAAATTCCCATCACTTATGCACTGAAGACCTTAGTCAATCTGATGCTCATAGGTCAGGGAACACAAGGGACATCAAAGTTATCTTCCTTAATACAGGAAGTTATCTTCCTGTTTGAAAGTTGCCTACTGCTCAAGTGTTCTTCAGATTGGTAAAGCCTCATTAACTAAACTTTCGCTAGTTTCCAATTTGGTTATTTTGAGAATATACCATGAGGTTTGCTAAGTACTGTGGATCAAGTCCTCTTCTCAGGCAACTTGGACACTAGTGGGCAATGGAAGTACCTTTGTTTTGAAGTATAAGAGTACTAAGGCTTTTAGTAGAGAAGGGAGACATGTTGAACTTACTTATGTACCATATTAGAGATTATCAAAAATGTTAAAAGTATATCTATTCCCTGAGAATATAGACTATAAGATCTTTATTAGTAGGAATTATTTTGATGTCTGCAAATGTTTCTCAAACTGAGATTTCCTTGTCTTTTACTCCGTAATCAAAATATGACATTCATAGGGAAAAAATTAATTAACAGGTTTTTGAAAAATAATTTTAAGTTTTCTTCCCAGTAATTTTTCTTAGATTTTTGGTACTAGAACTCATCTAGTAATAAGATAGTAACTTACATGGTAGAAAAGTATATGCTATCATTTTAAATTCATTAAATTAAAAATAATGTATTCATTTTTAGAGTCCCTAGTCATTCATTAAAACTGAGTATTTAACCACTACTTTTTTTTCTGTTAGTGTAGGACAACAGTAGCATGTTGGCTCTAGCTTCTCCTCCTGGTTCTTCACTGGATGAGTTGTGTAACCTTGTACAAATTACTGCCTACACCTCGGTGTCTTCTTCTATCAGATGGGAATAATGATAGCTATTTTGGGAATAAATAAATCATTAAAACCCGCAAGCATAACTTCTGGATTCTAGTGGAAGCTCGTGATAATGTTACTGGTCCTTCTTTTTTAGATTCAGTACAATGGCTGAAAAGAATTGCTTATCTGTGCAGTTTTGATTTTCACCATCTATGTAAATTAGTTGAAGTGTCTTGTCCTTATTATTAAAAAAAAATTACTATTTAAGGAATAGTAATTACTATTTAAGGAACTGAAAGATACCAGAGTTAAAAATGAACCTTAGAGGGCGCCTGGGTGGCTCAGTTGGTTAAGCGACTGCCTTCGGCTCAGGTCATGATCCTGGAGTCCTGGGATCGAGTCCCGCATCGGGCTCCCTGCTCAGCAGGGAGTCTGCTTCTCCTTCTGACCCTCTCCCCCCTCGTGCTCTCTATCTCTCATTCTCTCTCTCTCAAATAAATAAATAAAATCTTTAAAAAAAAAAAAAAAATGAACCTTAGAGGTCCCCTGCTTTGACCTTCTCATTTTACTAGGGAGCTGAGACAGAGTTTGAAGTGCCTTGTTCGTGCTAGTTGTTAACATATTCCTGCATTCCTATCCAATTCTCTTCCTTCTCTAAATAGTTTTTAATACCATATTGACCTAACCAACTGTAAACAATTTGTGTTAGGCTGACTGGTCAATAATTTGTCTGAGATTGAAGCAATTTGCAATTACCCCGAGCCTCAGATTTGCAGCCTACTATTAACATTTGGGTGTGCTCCTCTCTACCTCTAGGACAGAACTTCTATTGTCCATGTTCAATTTTTGTAATATACAGCATCACTTTAAAAAAAAAAAACAGCACCAAATTGCTTGATCATTAGAGAGTTTGACAGCGTTTCAAGGTTTATGCATGCAGATTTAACTCATACTAGCTTTATGGCAGTTTTTTCCATTTCTAACAAATGTGTGTATATTTCCTAAGGTTGGTAATGTGCAAGGAAAATAAACAAAGAGACTTGTTCACTCCTCGAAAAAGTCCCAGACCCTATCTTGGCCAAATGGATTGCACTGTTCAGCACGAAACTAGTTCACTGGCTAAAGCTGAAGAAAGAGGGGGCAAGGCGGTGCATTGCAAATCGAGCTTTTTAATGAAATCCGCATGGCTGCAGTTATTACCAGAGAGAAACATGCTGAAAGGGAAAATATTCCACAACCATGTGCTGCTTAGCAAGCATTAGAACAAGATCTAGGTTAATTTTGCTTTCTCTGTATTTCTTTATTTTATACAAGAATTTGTCAATTTTCTTCTCGAGGTATTCAAAATTTTTTCACTATCAAACACAGTAATGAACATAAAGCAACATTAATTTGTGTCACGAGAAAGCGTTGTTTAGAGTACTATACAGGGTATTTTGGGTTTTCCCTATTTGGCCTTTTTTGGTCTATTGTTTATAGTCACGTTAAGCACATGTCATTCCTTACATTTAGCAAAACAAAACAACAAAAGAAACTTTCCTGGTCTAACAAAAGAGGTAGAAAAGTACTTATATGGATAGGTCAAACAAAAGGAATCAAAGTGGTGAGACTCCATTCAGAAATACAAGCCTTTTTCATTTGTTTTGTATTACAAGCTGGCTTTGCATCAAGCTAGTCAAAAGATGTTTGGAAAAAGCAAGATATACATTACAGGTCAGAGTACACAGGCAAATGATGATAAAATCATTGTGTGTTCCAATTTTACCTGTTACATTTCTGTAACTGCTATGAAATCTGCTATGAAATCTGAATGCAAATGCATTGAAGTAAAAACAAAATATGGTGTTTTTATTTTGCTAAACTTTCTCTACTATATACCATCACATCTGCTTTGAAAAATATTTTCTCATATGGAATATAGATATTAACTTCTATTTTCTACTGAATAGTTCACTTTATTTAAAAAATATTTTTTTAATTTTAGAAGGCAAGAACAGTTTTTTTTTTAAAAAGGCACATGCATTCTAAATAGCTGTTTTTCCTCAGCATTTTCTTTGAAAACATCAGCTTTGAACAGAACAAAAAAGTTTCCTGCTTCAATTCACTTCTCCACGAATTCAAAGAAGTAACGTCCCCAAGAAGAAGCTCATGAGTGAAGTTTCTTACCGAGCCATATGGAGTTATGAAAAATTCCGTTCTTGAATCCCCATCCGTGAGCCTCTTCCCACAGCAGGACAAATAAGTAAGCTAAGATGATCATATCTCAGTTGTAGAGAAGTAATAGCCTGTTAGGGGCTGTCCAGGATAAGTTCTCAGAGCAGAGGCTGAAATGTGACAGAAACATCTGGTTTCCACATCTTTTAAATGGTTTTTTTGGACTGTGAGGTCAGCAAGTCCTCTCCAATGGCGTTTTTCACTGTAGTGTTACACAATTAACTCAGTGTCTGAAGCAAATCCTCTGACTCATTTGCATTGGCAACCAAAACTAAGGATATAGAATGATCATCTACATTTTAAAATTCATCTACTCGGAAAGTGGTTCACTAATTCTGTCTGTCACAGACATTTTTCTATTAGGAAGTTTGTGCAACTTGGTGTAGATTCAGCAGTGATTAAAACAAAAACAAAAAACTTCAGTAGGGATTTTAAGAGAAACCCTGAATGTCTTATTTGTAGTAAGTCAGTTATGGAGTGTGGGGTTTAGGCTTAAACACTAATCTTGAACTTGATGCTGGTAATGTTACTGTAATTTTCCCTAAACATTGCCAATCTTGTATAGAAAATTTAAGACAAAGGTGTGCATAGTTTGGCACACTCTTAACTGTCTGCAGTGACGTGGGATGTCTTTGCCTTCTGTCTGCATTTGTCCTGGGTGGATCTGTTGCAGTCCTTGGCTTATTGTGGTCAGCAGGTAAATACGTCAACTTCCAGAAAAATAGCTCCATTTCAGAGCTTTAGGACATTCCAGCAACTTTGGGGTACCTTATTATATTAACACAAATTTCCCCACATGACAAATCCTTGAAGATGGGGGAGAAAGATGGGTGGGTAGATAGTCAGAGTTAATAAGAATATGGCCGTATCTTCCCCAAACCACTCTAACTTTGAGGATGATCAAAATAAAAGGTAATCATTAGTAGTAGTAAAATCACCATGCCTTAAAATAGCCCACGCTTTCCACTCCTTTTGTGTAGGGTCTGTGGGTCTAGTGATAGCCCCCACTGCTCAATGCTAGTGGCACCTCCTGTTGATTGAGTCATTTGGGGGCAACGTTTGCCTCTCTTTCTTTACATCATTCTTTGCCGTTTAGTTTTTCTACTCTTGCTGCCAAATTGCTTTCCATTTCCCCCCATATTCATTTCTCTCATGCTTTCTTAGTCCCGCCAATGATATTGGAATCCTGTGAAAATGCCAACTTTCTGGACTCGCCCAGTCTGAAGTTAGCCTAGAATCGCCCGAGGCATCTTTGCACTGAACACTGAAGGCTTGCTCTCATCTCTCCTGGAAAGAGCAGTTGTGGGGATGTAGTCTGAGGGTACAAAATTCACTGGATGCTCACTGAGGTATGTATAAAATTGTTAGGGTTCAGAATCTCTATTTTGGCCCCCCAGCAAATGAGAAATAAGGGAATTGTATCCCAGCTCATGGATAGGGTTAGAGAGTATTGATTTGGTGCAAAAGAGGATATAGTCTAGACCACGTGGGTGTGACCTGAAGAACACAGGCATGGTCAGAGAGAAACAGGGTGAATAGTTAGTTGGAAGGGGCAAGCCATGGTATTGCTCTGAAAAGTAGAATTATATGAGTATTTTAAGTTTGTGGTTTAGGAAGTAAATATAACTGAACTGCAGCAAAACCATTGCGGCTTTCCCATTCTTTGCTTAGTCACATTTCTCTGACTGTGCCTTCTGCATTTCTCTGAAGTACCCAATTTCCCCTAGCTCTCATTTATCAAAAACTACTCTGGGGAAAGGGTTGGAAATTAATCTTTACCTAGGTCAAATAACTAACAACAGATACCCATCTTTGTTTATTTGCATTTTAATGAAGCTCCAAGTATAGGAAGGTATGAATGTTCGTTTCGTTTTAACATAAACATTTATTTATTATTATTTTTTTAAAAGATTTTATTTATTTATTTATTTATTTTTAAAGATTTTATTTATTTATTTGAGAGAGAGAATGAGATAGAGAGACAGCATGAGAGGGGAGAGGGTCAGAGGGAGAAGCAGACTCCCTGCCGAGCAGGGAGCCCGATGTGGGACCCGATCCTGGGACTCCAGGATCATGACCTGAGCCGAAGGCAGTCGCTTAACCAACTGAGCCACCCAGGCGCCCAGATTTTATTTATGTATTTGACAGAGAGAGACACAGCAAGAGAGGGAACACAAGCAGGGGGAGTGGGAGAGGGAGAAGCAGGCTTCCCGCTGAGCAGGGAGCCTGATGCGGGGCTCGGTCCCGGGACCCCGGGATCATGACCCGAGCCAAAGGCAGACGCCCAATTGACTGAGCCACCCAGGCGCCCCAATTAATGTGAACACTGAATGATTGCTTTGATAGATTAGCCCAATCCAGGTAGAGGACTTCTTTTGTTCTCTCCCAACTCCCCAAAGTACAAATATTTCCTCTTACCTCTGTACAATATTTGGAAACCCTGTCCTCCCTTTCATCAAGCAAATAGAAAACAGTGCCTAATAGATGTGGTCTCTGGTTTTGAGGGGGTGTTCATTTCTATTGTGGGAGAAAAGAGGAGGGTGAGGTTTTTATATGGAAAAATGCAGTGGGTATGGGTGGGAATCAAGGGGAGGGCAAGCGGGAGAAGAGTAGCAAAGGGAGTGTGGTCGATGAACTTACCTTGGAAGTTGCCTAAGATAAGTAGGTACCCCCTGCCCAACTCTCCGTGCACACTATCCAGGGTGTGTCTGGGGAGCAGACAGAAGATACACTTCTAAAAGTTCCTTTCAAGGGCTCAGCAGACTGCCAGTCACATGCTCTACTTTCTTAGATGAATGCCGTGCCACACCTGCCGGCCCCCAATCTCTTGATCTGCCCATCCCAGGGTGTACAGTGTCTCCTTTTGCACCTGTCATTTATTGGCTGAAAACCCAGCAGCACTTTCCTTTCCTTTCCTTTCCTTTCCTTTCCTTTCCTTTCCTTTCCTTTCCTTTCCTTTCCTTTTCTTTTTTTTGCAAAAGCAACTCCCCTTTTGGTAGCTTTTCCACAATGTTCCAATACCCACACATCTAAGCAGCTACTAGATACCTAAAAACATGATGGAGAGAACTTCAGATCTGATTTGACCTAAGACTGAGCTGAACAAGCTTGAGATCTCCTAAGCCAGCACAGTGGCTTAGTGATGTCGCTATTATACAAACTTAAAAATATAAGACCATAAAGTAGAATTTCAAATATTTATCAGAGGATGAGAGGAGGCATATTAAATTTTTTTTGATAAGCTTAGTCTCAGCGGACAGGAAGAAGGTATGGAGACATGTCAGGTGGATGTGGACTGGGGGAGAAAAGCAAAAGAGGGAAGAGACATTCTAAGAGATCATATACAGATGTGATTCTACTTTAAAAAGACTGGATTTGATTAGCAAGACATTGTAGGAAAATGTCATTCTTTGGCCATAGTATGAAAACTAAAACATAAATTATATCACTTTAGGGGCGCCTGGGTGGCTCAGTTGGTTAAGCGTCTGTCCTCAGCTCATGTCCTGACCTCAGGGTCCTGGGATAGAGCCCCTTGCCGGGCTCTCTGCTCACTTGGAGTCTGCTTCTCCCGCTCCCTCTCCCTCTGTGCTCTCCCTCTCACTTTCAGATAAATAAATAAAATCTTTAAAAAATTATATCATTTTACTGATTATGTTTTGTAATCTTGGAAAGAGAAAAGGCAAGAGGAAGAGAAAAGGGTGGAGCTCAGTGAATTACAAAATACGTTAGTACATAATTACAAAATATGTACAAAATATGTACATACAAAATATGTAAAGAGGACGTCTTTATGAACACTTCCAGTAAGGCTATGAAATTATATTACAGGAATGCCTCACTCACTCTAAGACACTGTACACCCGGGGATGGGCAGATCAAGAGATTGGGGGCCGGCAGGTGGTCTAGCGTGGGAATAAGGGCAATAACAGAGATTAAGGTCATTCCCCTTAGCCTGATTTAAAAGGATTGGAGAGAAAATCTGATGCATGGCATAGAACAAGGTTAAAGAAATAAAATATGGGGGTGCCTGGATGTCTCAGTTGGTTAAGCGACTGACTCTTGATTTCGCCTCAGGGTCATGAGATCAAGCCCTGTGTTGGGCCTGTGCTGGGCATGGAGCCTGCTTAAGATTCTTTCTCCCCCTCTCCCTCTCCCTCCCTCCTCTGCTCACACACATTCTCTCACGCTCTCTCTCTCTTAAAAAAAAAAAAGGAAAAAATATGTAGAATTCCACTCATTCATTCAATAAATTCTTAAGAATCTTCAAGTGGAAGGCTGCCAATTTTTACAGGGCCCGTGAGCAGGATGGGGCCTATGGAGAACAATGAGAAATATATGGAAAAGCAAAGGATTTAACTATTTTATATCAAAAAGCTTTTAGAAAGTGAATATGACACTGAAAGAGACCAGACGTTGGATTTCCCGTAGGTATATGGTGTGATAGTCATTAGTAGTACCCACTAAGTATTTCTGGCTTGCCACCTTCTGGCAGCATGTACTCTATGGCTTGCTGGGGTTTGGGGGGATCATGTGATTGTCTCTGGGCCAATATGATGTGAGCAGAAATTATATGTGTTATCTCAGAGCCAAACATTTTACTGCTGGCGCTCCGGAACTCTTTCCCTCCAGCAAGGAGGAAAACATTTGAGATGGTGGCTGCTCCATCACCTGAATCCCTGATTGATCCCTGACGTTATGTAGCATGAACAAAATATAAACCTTTATTGTTTTAAGTCATTGAGATTTGGGGATTTTTCATTACTGTTAGCATAACTTGATCTTTCTTGATTTATAGGAAGAAGTGAGCTTATACGGGTATTAAAGTAAAGGATGATTTCAGAAGGTTGGGCATCCAAGGACATTCAGATGCAAAGATTGAGGCAAGAAGGAGACAGAGGAGGAGGAGGAGAGAAGAACAAGGAGATGGAGGTAATAGTTAATATGCTTGATACCCTTCTTCTCCCCCATCCCAGCTCCTTACAAAACGCAGTTCCCCAAATCTGCCTATGATGGGCCTTCCAAGCTTATTTACCAGTACTCCCCCATAAGCATTTATTCCTATCAAACCGTTCCCTACACCTGTGATAAGTCTTGGAAATGCTGCCTCCTCCTCCCAGTCTCAGTGTCTCCCCTGACTCCTAGTAAAACAATCACAGAATTCAGTGTTGGAAACTTAAAGATCACCTAGTTTGAATTTTACCTGTGTTGTGAGTCCTTGCTATGCCGCCCTTCTTGTGTTGACCTGAAAGCCTTCACCTGAACTTTGACTCATTCTGGGACACAGAGTAAGTCTTAACAACATCTGCTTTCAGGAAAAATGGCCATGATCTATAAAGCTGGAACAAAGAAACAAGCACACATATTTGAAAACAACTTTAAATACGCTCACCTAAAAATTTGCTTTTTAGATATATATTTTTAAATAGGTTCAGAAATATTAAGTTCAGGGATGCCTGGGTGGCTCAGTTGGTTAAGCGTCTGACTTCAGCTCAGGTCACGATCTCAGGATCCTGAGATTGAGCCCTGAGTCGGGCTCTGTGCTCAGTGGGGAGTCTGCTTGTCCCTCTCCCTCTCCCTCTGCTCCTCCCCCCACCCATGCTCTTGTCTTTCTCTCTCTCAAATAAATAAATAAAATCTTAAAAAATTATTCAGTTCAGCTTTTCTGCCCGTGGACGCCGCAGAGTAAGCATCGTTAAAGTCTCCCCTCCCACCGCCATCATGTCTAAGTCAGAGACTCCCAAAGAGCCTGAACAGCTGCGGAAGCTCTTCGTCGGAGGTTTGAGCTTTGAAACAACCGATGAGAGTCTGAGGAGCCATTTTGAGCAATGGGGAACGCTTACGGACTGTGTGGTAATGAGAGATCCAAACACCAAGCGCTCCAGAAGCTTTGGGTTTGTCACGTATGCCACTGTGGAGGAGGTGGATGCCCCCATGAATGCAAGGCCACAGAAGGTGGAGGGCGCCTGGGTGGCTCAGATGGTTAAGCATCTGCCTTCGGCTCAGGTCATGATCCCAGGGTCCTGGGATCGAGTCCCGCATTGGGCTCCCTGCTCCTTGGGAGCCTGCTTCTCCCTCTAATTCTCTCTCTCTCTCTCTGTCTCTCATGAATAAATAAATAAAATCTTAAAAAAAAAAAAGTTATTTAGGGCGCCTGGGTGGCTCAGTCGTTAAGCGTCTGCCTTTGCCCCAGGTCATGATCCCAGGGTCCTGGGATCGAGTCCTACATCGGGCTCCCTGCTCGGCAGGAAGCCTGCTTCTCCCCCTCCCACTCCCCCTGCTTGTGTTCCTGCTCTTGCTCTCTCTCTCTCTCTGTCAAATAAATAAATAAAATCTTTAAAAAAAAATAATAAAGGCCACACAAGGTGGATGGAAGAGTTGTGGAACCAAAGAGGGCTGTCTCAAAAGAAGATTCTCAAAGACCTGGTGTCCACTTAACTGTGAAAAAGATTTTTGTTGGTGGCATTAAAGAAGACACTGAAGAACATCATCTAAGAGATTATTTTGAACAGTATGGGAAAATTGAAGTGATCGAGATCATGATTGACCGAGGCAGTGGCAAAAAGAGAGGTGTTGCTTTTGTAATATCTGATGACCATGACTCTGTAGACAAGATTGTCATTCAAAAATACCATACTGTGAATGGCCACAGCTGTGAAGTAAGGAAAGCCCTATCTAAGCAAGAGATGGCTAGTGCTTCATCCAGCCAAAGAGGTCGAAGTGGTTCTGGAAACTTTGGTGGTGGTCGTGGAGGTGGTTTTGGTGGGAATGACAATTTTGGTTGTGGAGGGAAATTCAGTGGTCGAGGTGGCTTTGGTGGCAGTGGGGATGGCTATAATGGATTTGGTAATGATGGAAGTAACTTTGGAGGTGGCGGAAGCTATAACGATTTTGGCAATTACAACAATCAGTCCTCAAATTTTGGACCCATGAAGGGAGGAAATTTTGGAGGCAGAAGCTCTGGCCCCTCTGGTGGTGGAGGCCAATACTTTGCCAAACCACAAAACCAAGGTGGCTATGGTGGTTCCAGCAGCAGCAGTAGCTACGGCAGTGGCAGAAGGTTCTAATTACTGCCAGGAAACAAAGCTTAGCAGGAGAGGAGAGCCAGAGAAGTGACAGGGAAGCTACAGGTTACAACAGATTTGTGAACTCAGCCAAGCACAGTGGGGGCAGGGCCTAGCTGCTACAAAGAAGACATGTTTTAGACAATACTCATGTGTATGGGCAAAAAACTCGAGGACTGTATTTGTGACTAATTGTATAACAGGTTATTTTAGTTTCTGTTCTGTGGAAAGTGTAAAGCATTCCAACAAAGGATTTTAATGTAGATTTTTTTTTTTGCACCCATGCTGTTGATTGCTAAACGTAATAGTCTGATCATGACGCTGAATAAATGTGTCTTTAAAAAAAAAATTATTTGGTTAAGCGACCGCCTTCGGCTCAGGTCATGATCCTGGAGTCCCGGGATCGAGTCACGGGATCGAGTCCCGCATCGGGCTTCCTGCTCAGCAGGGAGTCTGCCTCTCCCTCTGACCTCCTTTCCTCTCATGCTCTCTCTCTACCATTCTCTCTCTCTCTCAATAAAAAAAAAAATCTATAAAAAAAATTATTAAGTTCAGAGTGATCCTATCTTGATAAAGGAGGGATATGTTATATATGAAAGTCCAGAAGGATATACATACAAATGCCAAATATCTGTGCATGATTGAGTTATGGGTACTTTCTAATTTCTTCTTTTTGTTTTGTATTTTATATATTTTTATTTAATATATATATCATTTGTGGAATGAATGAAAAAAGTTATGATTCTAATACACATATTTAAAGGCATTAATTTGATTGACATGGCAATGAGACTGTTAAAGAATAAAAAAAAAAAATCATGACCAGAACAGAATATTAAAATTTTACAAGTACCTAAGAAAATTGAGTATTGTGTATCTTACCAGGTAAATGGGGCATAGGATTAACAGTCTTTACAAGGAAAATGAGATTAGTGATAATGGGATCAAAGTTAAAGCCAAACCATACTTCATAAATTTATGCTGAGGTTACCTGGCATACGTGGTTGCTTTTGGATAACTCTCCAGGGCACTTGCTATATATAATCAATCTTGACCTTAACCCTCACATAAATATTTAATTTTTCACAGATGTTTACGAGGGCATGATTGATTTATGTTAAGTATTATGTTGTATACTAGGTGGGGATATAAAGATTAATAAAACATGATCTCACAGAGTTCACAATTTCCTCTTTGGAAAGCTATCAAACAGGCTTGATTCTTCACCTGGAAGTTTTTGAAAGGGATTTAGTTAAAGGTACACTACCCCTGTTGTCTTTCCACATCCTCTGACACAGTGAAGGGAGGATCTCCCAAGAAGATTAGTGGTCTTAGCATCTTCAGTACTGATCACACTGGCAAGAGTAGCTACTGCCTGCTGTCACCAAGACTGGTGGCTCTGCTCATTAAATATCGGGTGTAGTCAGTCGGGTGAGCGCATCCTTCTGCAAAAAGATGCTCTATATCATCAGGGACAGCTTCACTTTTGAAGGAGGAAATAATTTCCTCCTTCTCTGCCTTTATGTTCTCCTCAGTTGCTATGGGCAAGGTCTCTGTGTCTCCTTCCACTCATCATTCCATCTTTTAGTACAACAGGTGGGGCTAAAGGAAGGAGAGGAATCCAGCATATGTTCCAGATGTCCTTCTACCACAGTTAGCAAGCACCGCTAGTGAGAGAAGTCCAAGGCTTCCTCCTCAATTCCTCTCTTTCTCTCACCAGTTTCATCCAATCCACTTCCATGTGGCAGAGATTGTTGGATGATTACCAAACCAGGTTCCCTTTCTTCCTGGGCACAATCACAGACTACATTTCTCTGCCCCCTTGGCAGTTAGGTGCATGCAATATGTGGCTAAGTTCTAGTTAACAGAGTGTGGGTTAATTTGATGTGTTCCAGTTTCAACCAGACCCCTAGAAATCTCCAGCAAATGCTCACTCGTTTGCGTCTAATGACTAAATAAGAACTTCTGTGGCCCTAGAGGGCAGTATAGTAGGAAGGTAGCAAGAGCCTCATTCTCTCTGTGACCAGATAGAGAGAAGGACTCCAGTCAGGAATACCAAACCAAATTCTACTGTGATAAGCCACAGACATTGGGATTTACTTGTTATCCTAACTAATAGAATATCATCATATTGTATTAGATGTGCCTATTTCTATCTGTAATGCTTCCACCCTAGTCCATGACCTCATAATCTCTTGCATGGACTATTACAAAAACTCCTTCCACTCTTGCTCCCTTACAAGTCATTCTCTGCATGGCAGCCTGAGTGATCATTAAAAAGCATACATCAGAACTTGTAATTCCCCTGCTTACAAACCTATTTCCTGTGGCACTGAAAATAACATCAGTCTCCTGATGTTGGTTTCTAACCCCACCCTGCTCTGGTTCTCATCCACATCTGCAACCTCCCCCACCCTGCTGGAACTTGAACATGCCAAGCTCATTCCCACTGGAGGGATTTTGCAGTTACTCTTTCCTTTTTCTGGAATGACCTTTCCCTTCATCTTCTTTCTTGTATTCAAGTTACTACCCTCTTAGTGAGGCCTTTGTTGTTCAATCTAAAGTAGCCTCCTATCACTTTTTTGGGGGTACGATCCTATTTTTTAAAGGTAAAGTTTATTGAGATATAATTTACATATGGCGAGTCACCCATTATAAGGTATACCATTCTTTATTTTTGTTTTTTTTAAGATTTTAAAGATTTTATTTATTTATTTGAGAGAGAATGAGATGGAGAGAGCATGAGAGTGGGGAGGGTTAGAGGGAGAAGCAGACTCCCTGCTGAGCAGGGAGCCCGATGCAGAACTCGATCCTGGGACTCCAGGATCATGACCTGAGCCGAAGGCAGTTGCTTAACCAACTAAGCCACCCAGGTGCCCTAAGGTATACCATTCTATGAATTCTGACAAATGCATACAACTGTCTATCTACCACAATCAAGATATAGAGCATTTCCATGATCCAAAAAAGTGCCCTCTATGCTATCCTATTTTGAGTCTCTGCATTAAATTTACTGCAATCTAATGTTCCTTCTTGTTTATGTATTAATTTATAATTTCACTCATTTGTTTTGAATATAGGCCCACAAAAGCAGGGACCTTACCTCCTGTTTACCTCCATATCCACAGTGCCAGGAATCATACCTGGTATGTCATAGACTCTGAACAAATACTTGTGGAAGGAAAGAAGGAAGGAAAGACCTCTTTGAGTCATTATATTTTCACACGTCCCACGAGATATGGTAACACCACCCCCTTAAGCATACTCATGAGGACCACAGGAGATGTAGACCATAGTAGCCCCTACCTAATGCTGGCATTTAGTAGTGTTCAGTACATAGATTTCCTGCTGCATTTGAAGTCAGTTCATCAGTCTTCCTTGGCTACTTGACACTTTCAATAGGACTGGTCTTCTTTGTCCTTTTGCTATTTTCATCTGTGGTGCCATCCTCCACTGGTCCAGGGCTTCTCTCTCACTAGTGTCGACTCTTCAGGTCAGGGTGGTCACTGACCTCCCTTAGCAGCTTCCATACTAGCAGAAGAGAGAAGCTTCCAGGTTTCTTTTTGTTCTGGCCAGTGATTGCATGTGTTTCTTTCACAAGATCCATACTATACACAGAGCAAAATAAAAGATTGTCTGTTGTCCCCTGTTTTTACGGCTCCAGTGACTCAACAAACCAAGTGACTCCCCTTTCTATGAGGTTCTGGGGTTCTTGAAAGGATTTACTCCCCTCTCTAAGCCCCTTCGGTGCTTCACCTTGGCCCAAACCTCAAGGAAGTCAGCCCCCTATGTGTCCTGGCATCCTTTTCTAAGGGACCAGTGCCCACAATGATGTTCATTTAGTTTTAGGTTGCAGTTGTCAGATTTCTTATCACATTCAAGTGAAAACACTTTGTCACTATTCTCTAGGTCGCTTCTCAAGGGGAGCTTTTTTTTTAAGATTTTATTTATTTATTTGACAGAGAGATAGCACAGGTAGGCAGAGTGGCAGGCAGAGAGAGAGGGAGATGAGAAGGATGAGAAGGAAGAATTCCAAGATTCATGAGGGACATTTTTTTTTATCAGTATTATTCGAATATTTACATGACAATGCAGTTATTGAGTAATTAAGATTAACCTAGAAATTAAAAAAAAACAAATTTATTGGATCTGTTATCTAATTTGAAACCTGGCAGAGAGCTCAGGGAGCCTCTTTCTAGCACCCTTATGTAGAGGGTACATTCTCAATGTAGAAATGTAGGCCTAGGGACATTAAACTGTTTTGACTTGTCAAGGTCATATTTATCAGAATCTGGACTAAGACCCAAGTCTATTGATTCTTGCTCACACATCATTAATAAAGTCAATGTATTATCTTCTGGGGAGGGGAAATGGTTTTTTGTTTTGTTTTGTTTTTTTGTTTTTTTCTGAAAGCCTTTATACCTGTCTAATACCCTGTCACTGCATCGCTAACACTCTGAGATATTGATGGCCTTAGGACCAAGGGGAGGCTGGCACATATTTCATGCTTGAAAAGGAAGATAATATTGCATATAATAGGATGAGACATGGTAGCTAATCACAATAAACGCACTACCAGTCTGATTCTTTAAAAAAAGAATTATCTTTAAACAGTATTTGGATGAGAGAATGTTGTTAGGGTCGAAATGTTCCAAGGAAAGAGAAGCATACGCGTGGAAGTTCAGAAAGTGAAACAGCTGATTCTTCTGGAGAACAGCAAGTTTTTTAGTATAGCTGGTGAAGGAAGCCTACTAGGATGGGGAAGTGGTCAAGAAGAGGTTTGGAATGTTATTCTGGAAGCTAGAGGACAATTCTTAAGGGCCCAGAAACTATCTATACCATTTCTTTCCTTAAATACCTCAACCTCCAAGACTCTTCAGGATTCCCCGTTTGTAAATTTCTATGACTCCTTAGACCAGTTAAGTGCATTTATTTGAGAGATTTAAGAACTACAGTCTGTTTTAAAGGAAGAGACTTTTTAATTCAATGGCAAAATGTGTGTATTTGTGTGTATTACCACATATTAAGTATATCTTGCCATCAGGTGTTATTGGGAGAATAAACAAATTAAAATGAATACATACAAGCACACAAACATATAAATAGTTTTTTTTTTTTAAAGATTTTTTTGTTTATTAGAGAGAGAATGAGAGATAGAGAGCATGAGAGGGAAGAGGGTCAGAGGGAGAAGCAGACTCCCTGCTGGGCAGGAAGCCCGATGCGGGACTCGATCCCGGGACTCCAGGATCATGACCTGAGCCGAAGGCAGTCGCTTAACCAACTGAGCCACCCAGGCGTCCCTAAATAGTTTTAAAATAATTGTTTACCCATGCTTCAATAGCACATTGGTATCCAAGGCATACCATTAGATTTAAAAGTCTCCCCTGTAGAAACAGATTATAGCCCTTAAATTTCTTCTGTGTAGAAATTCCACAGCTGCAACAACAACAAAAAAGATTCAGAAAGAATATATTCATAGAAGGACTAAAACCAGGAAAAATGCCATCATTAAGCAGAAATTTTGAAAAATTCCAAAGAGAAACAGATGTGGTTAGCTAAGTAGAGAAAAATGCATATGTAGGAAAGTATTTCTATTAAAGGTGGGATTAGTTCCAGGATTGCTCTGAATGCATAGCAATGGCTGTAACAAATAGAAAGGATCCCTCCAGCAATCATCAGTGTGATTGGGGAAACCCAGAATGCTCACCCAAGTCAGCCCTGCCCTGGCAAGAGGAAGACAGCAGAACTGTTCCCACCTAGCTAAAGCACTGAGGGTGAGCACTTGGCCAGAGGAAGGGCAATCCCCTGGGTGGCTTTTTACCCTCAGAAGGGAAAGGAACTGGTATTTACAGAAAATAAGCACTGTGGTATCTCAGTATGCATCAGGTTCTACCCCTTCCCAGCAATAACTGGTACAGACTTGTTGAACAGAAGCAGAATTCTCAGACAGGCAAAAATGGAATCTCAGAGACACAGATGAGCTGAAAACCAAAGATTATAAATCATTAAGGTAAAAATCACCACCAGGAAATAGAAGCACCAAACTCAACTAACAAAACTAACATCTGAGAAAACCAAATTTATAGAGAAGAGTGGATTATAATCATCAAACAAGAACAGAATATTATAGAAGAGAACCAGTGAATGATGATGATAATGATACAAATGATTATCGAAATAAAAACTCAGTAGATGAGCTGAATAGCAGAATGGACACAAGTGAAGACTGACTAAGAGCTGGAAGGTTGAAAAGAGAAATTATCTCAGAGCCCAGTGCAAAAGGACAGAAATATGAAGTATGAGAAATGTTGAGGCATGATTTATAGCCCTAATGTTTACACACTTCCTTAGGTAGATCCTAAAACAATGAGGTTGAATATATTCTTGTGTGTTTATTAATCATGTGTATTTCTAGTTCTGGAACTTCCTTGTTTATGCTAGGCTGAACCGCTAGAGCTGGTCAAGTTTTAACCATTGACAAGAATGGTGACTAAGACTTGGCTGAGGTTACCTTTGCACAAGATCAAGGACACACCATTGCAGGCATGCTTCTTTCCAGTGCTCCTCATCGTTATGGAAGCATGTCCGAGGTTTAGTAATCTGGGCTTACCTGTAAGAATGTGGAATTGCCCAGGTCAGGATATCCCAGTTTGGGGGCCTTTATGCTTTGGGAGGAGGAAATAAAGGTCAGAAATGTCAGCACTCATGAATTCATCTTATAATCATAAAAGGGATTTCAAATATCACAATGATATATGTTTCATTTTTGCTGTGCCCTTGGACCCACTCAGAGTTTCAGTGCTAGAGACCTGCACATTGCTTTTCATATAACCTTTGCCGTTTTTCATTCGATGTTGATATTTGCCATTTCTAAACATACCACATGTGTCTATGTTTCCCTTCCCTCCACCAGAAAAAAACCTATTTATGATTCAAAATTTTGCTCCCTCTCTCATCATGAAACTTTCCTTTATCCTGCCCAGGTAGAATTAATTTCTCTTAGACTTTCTTTCTTTTTTTAAAAGATAAGACTTTATTTATTTGTCAGAGAGAGAGAGCACACAAGCAGGGTGGGCAGCAGGCAGAGGGAGAAGCAGGCTGCCCCCTGAGCAAGGAGCCCGATGCGGGACTTGATCCCAGGGTCCTGGGATCATGACCTGAGCCGAAGGAGGCGTTTAACCAACTGAGCCACCCAGATGTCCCTCTTTATTATTTTTTTTAAAGTTCATTTATTTTTTTAGTAATCCTTATACCCAACATGGGGCTCAAACTCACAACCCCAAGACCAAGAGTCACATGCTTTTCTCACCGAGCCAGCCAGGTGCCCCTCTCAGACTTTCTTTTACAAGAGTTCATTCTTATGATAACAACATTTTATGAATCAAAAATGAATTCAGGGACGCCTGCGTGGCTCAGTTGGTTGGGCGGCTGCCTTCGGCTCAGGTCATGATCCTGGAGTCCCGGGATCGAGTCCCACATCGGGCTCCCTGCTCAGCAGGGAGTCTGCTTCTCCCTCTGACCCTCCCCCCTCTCATGTGCTCTCTCTCTCTCATTCTTTCTCTCAAATAAATGGGTAAAATCTTTAAAAAAAAAATGAATTCAGGACATATCATTGACACGTTAAGGTTTGATGAGCAAATGAGTACACATATTCTTTGAAAACAACCCTATTCTGGAAAAGTTCTGCACAAACAGAACAGTTATTCCGTTGAATTCATAGGTGTGGCTTGAAAAATAGCACCTTCAACCTGAGAAGCATACCAATCATCATAATAATGATAATTTGTAAGAATGAAATAGTATGGTACTGGGAAGAAAATAGATCTGAAGTCAGATAAGCATGTTGTTTTATCTCACTGAACTTCAATTTACTTGTCTGTAAAATGTGGGTAAATACGCTCTTTGCAGGATTCTTTTTTTTTTTTAAATATTTTATTTATTTATTTATTTGACAGAGAGAGAGCACAAGTTGGGGGGGGAGGGAGAAGCAGGCTCCCCACTGAGCAGGGAGCCCGATGTAGGACTCAATCCCAGGACCCTGGGATCATGACCTGAGCTGAAGGCAGATGCTTAACCATCTGAGCCACCCAGGTGCCCATCTTTGCAGGATTCTTGTGAGGTTTAAGTGCTCTAACACGTGAGAATGGCTTCCAGTATCAGGTATGCAACCCACACCCAATGATGCTAATTCCCTTACTGCTTTATAGCACATTTTCCAAAGAAGTTCTCATCGAGTGTTACATCGGAGTATCATAATCCAGATAGCATTCTTAATTTGGAAAATTAGTTATGGTCCAGCACAACTAGTCCCTGAATATTTTACTTACAAAGAGTAAAACATGAATCTCTATTTTATTTTATTACTACTTTTTTAAAGGTGTTATTTATTGAGGGTGCCTGGGTGGCTCAGTCAGTTAAGCATCTGCCTTCTGCTCAGATCATGACCCCAGGGTCCTGGATAGAGCCCCACATCGGGCTCCCTGCTCGGCGGGAAGCCTGCTTCTCCCTCTCCCTATGCCCTTCTCCCCCTGCTCATGTTCTCTTTCTCTCTCTCTTGCTCTCACTCTGTCTCTCTCTCAAATAAATAAAATGTAAACAAAAATATTTATTTATTTGAGAGAGAGAGAGAGAGCCAGCAAGGAGGGTGGGCGCAGGGAGAGGGGAAGTAGACTCCCCGCCGAGCGCAGAGAACCATTGGCTTTGACCTTACAACCCTAGAGACCATGACCTAAGCTGAAATCAAGGCAGATGCCCAACGGACTGAACAACCCAGGTGCCCCTGAATTCGTATTTTGAAAGGTCTTCCATTTAAATTTTCATTATCCTTACATCTCTCCCCTCACCCAAAGAGCAGGGTGGAGATGGCAGCAGGATTGCAGACCAATTGGCAACTGAGTAACTTCAAATTCTTTCTCCCTCCCTCTCTCCCACTGTCCCACTGTCTCACTCTCTCTGCTTTCTTCCTTTTCTTCTTCCTCAGCCCTCCCCTTCTTCTCTTCTCCTTGTTCTCTTCTCTTTCTCTCTGTCTTTGGCTGTCTCTCTCAGACACACACACACACGCACGCACGCACATGCACGCACGCACACGCACGCATGCACGCGCGCGCTTTTTGAGGAAATAAAGAGAAAGAAACCATTCCAAGAGACAGGAATGCATTTAGGGACTCTCCATGTGGATTTTCCTCTCTTTCTTTCCCTTCCCGGGTTTTTGTCCTTCCTAGCAAGACAGAGAAATGTGTGTGGCAGGATGTGAGGGGTGGGAGTGTCCTGTAGGGCACTCTACTCTGACCACTAGCCGGTCCCCTCTTTGTCAGAGATTCCCTAAAAGAGAAGATGGAGGGATGGAAGAAGAGGCTTTTGAAGGAAAGGGAAAATCACAGTAACCAGGGAGAGGAGGAAAGGAGGCTTGGAATGCCGGCAGACATCTGCTGTTCCTTTTCCTTATACCGAATACTTTTAGGTATAAGGACTAATTTCCTTATGCCTAATACCACTTACTGCCAACTGCTACCTGTTGCATTCACATCTTGCTGTTCTGTTTTTGTTTTGTTTTTAATCCCAAATTCTCATTTCTGTCACTCTTCTGGTGTGCTTGACGGATGAATGGTTATAGAACTTCATTTGTAAAAGTGGCAAATATTACTCCTTTATTAAAATTAATTTTTCTCAAAATAGTTAATATAATTATTATAAAGGAAATAGGATTATTTTATTCTTTAATACTTACTATAATTATAAGTGGTGGTTTGGCATCCTAGGCTACTTGCCACTGACCACCTCATACCCATTCTCCCACTCCTTGCTAACTTGGCTGTCCTTTTGCATGAAATGAATTCTACTTTGTATTCCTAAGTATTTGTCTCTGTGTCAGCCTTGTTGCTTTTTCTTCTTCTTCTCATTCATTTTTGTTTGTTTGTTTGCCAGAGTGGGGTTTTTTTGATGGCTGTGGGGAAGGGAGAGCTATAGGTGGGCAATTGCTTAACTTCTCTCTACATTACGATTTTCAAAGCAATGTTCACCCACCTAACTAAAAACCAGATGATTTTCTCTTCTTGTTGTCCTTTGCAAGTGAGGAGACTGTCTTCCAGACATTATTTCTCACCTCTCCAGCCAAATCAGAGGTTTCACTGTTAATGAAAATGCTTTGCCTTAACATGTCTCTGTTTTTGTGTAGTAATTCAGAAGAGATGTGACTATTACTGGAATTGGTCACACTGCCGTGTGAAGTTTTATTACTTCAAAATCTTATCCAAGTGCCATCTCTTTTGTGAAGTGATCTTTGCTTCTCTTGAACAATTACTCACTTGAACTATTTCTGCCTTTGTGTTGCCATAGCACACATGGGACACATCTCTACTATACACAGTATGATATCCTTATACTTATCTGTGTCTTCCATGTAAACTGTGATAGGTATGAATGTTTTAAGAACTTTTAATCCATACTGTCAGCTTCTCTGAAAAGGTTTGCACTAATATACACACCATCTTCCATATGAGTTCCATTTTTCCTCTAGTCCAACAAATACTGGGAAGCATAATTTTTTAAATCTTTGCTAATTGAGTAGATCAAAATTGGCATCTCATTATTATTTAAATTTACATCACATTGATTACTTTTGAGATGAAACATTGAACAATATATTTTGTATAGTAGTGACTCTTTGTGTTTTGAACTAAATTATATTTTAAGGTCGATCCAATTCTCTTATTTTATTATGATGTGCCCCACTCACCCCAACCTCTTATCCCATCCTATTCAGTACTTCTGGGGATTATGGTGCTTACTTTGCAGAACATTGAGCTATGGCAATCTGACTAAATTACCTCGTGGGAAGATACTATCAATGCCATGTTTTCCTGGAAAATGGTAGCGCGGAATCAGTTCTTCATAGTTACTTCTGCCCAATCACACCACTTCTGAATTACACATCACTACAAGTAAGTCCAATAAAAATTTATTCCAGATGACTTGTCACTAATAAATCTGGAGAAAATTTGAAAAGTCCCTGGGAGTCAGTGGAAAATTACTTTTTATGCTAGTAAAATTTTACAGTATGTTTTGTATAGCTGTGTTGAAGAGTCTTATCAGGGAAGGAGGAAAGGGATTTAGAAAATGGTTAGGCTGGGGTGCCTGGGTGGCTTAGTCAGTTGAGTGTCTGCTCGGGTCATGATCCCAGAATCCTGGGATCGAGCCCCGCATCAGCTCCCTGCTCAGCAGAGAACCTGCTTCTCCTTCTCCCTCTCCCTCTCCCTGCTCGTGCACTCTCTCTCAAATAAATAAATTTTAAAAATCTTAAAAAAAAACAGGTTATTTGTCAATGTTTGATTTCATGTGAATTTTAATAGTTTCCTCTTAATGACAATGATGATGAAACTACCAACAACAATATAGCTAAGTTACATTCAGTGTTTAAAAGGTGATGGGCATTATTCTAAAGGCATTACACATTTTAACAAATTTAGTCTTTATTACTTACTCCACCCTCTCTACCCTACTCAGTGTCCTGGGAGCCTGAGGTTTATAGACATCATGGTTGCAGTCACTTGCCATCTGGCCTTCAGGGTGTTTGGCCAGTGGGAAACATGAGCAGGAGACTGGAGGGAGGCAGGAGGAGAGAAGTTGGGGTATATATTTCCTGGCCTCTTTCCCTGCATCCTCTACTAAAAGATACACCCTTGGGAGCCTGGGTGGCTCAGTTGTTAAGCGTCTGCCTCCGGCTCAGGTCATGGTCCCAGGGTCCTGGGATCGAGCTCCACATCAAGCCCTGCATCAGGCTCCCTGCTCAGCGGTAAGCCTGCTTCTCCCTCTCCCACTCCCCCTGCTTGTGTTCCCTCTCTCGCTGTGTCTCTCTCTGTCAAATAAATAAATAAAATCTTTAAAAAAAAAAAAAGATACACCTTTGACTTGTGGCCTTGTGTATGCAGCTACTCTCTGGGGGCTGGTAACTGGTTCTTCCCTTTGTGCCCCTGTGATAACGGTGTTCTGTCCAAACCTTTATAGCCAGTCCCTTTATTAAACCTCCACCATTATCCTCCTGGGGTTCACCATCTCTTTCCTGCCAAGATCCTGATTGATACACTTGATTGATAATTTATAGAATTTTCAGTTCGAATAATCCTCCTTAGAATTTTGATGACATCTCTTTATTACTCCAGCTTCCAGTGTTGCTGTTGAGAAGCCAGGTAATATTTTGATTCCTGAATTTCTATCTTCCCAACCTCAGAATCTTGTTAAATCTCCTCTTTGTCCCTGGTGTTGAGAAATTGCACAAAGTTGTATCTTTCTTTATTTTTAGAAAAAATTTTTTTAAAGATTTTATTTATTTATTTGACAGAGAAAGACAGAGAAAGAGGGAACACAAGCAGGGCAGTGGGAGAGAGAAAAGCAGGCTTCCTGCTGAGCAGGGAGCCCGATGCGGGGCTCGTTCCCAGGACCCTGGGATCATGACCTGAGTCGAAGGCAGACGCTTAACGACTGAGCCACCCAGGAGCCGCCTTTTTTAAGAAAAAAAATTTTTTTTTTAAAGATTTTATTTATTTATTTGAGAGAGAGAGCATGAGAGAGAGCATGAGAGGGAAGAGGGTCAGAGGGAGAAGCAGACTCCCTGCCGAGCAGGGAGCCTGATGCGGGACTCGATCCCGGGACTCCAGGATCATGACCTGAGCCGAAGGGAGTTGCTTAACCAACTGAGCCACCCAGGCGCCCCTTAAGAAAATTTTTTATTAAAGATTTTATTTTATTTTATTTATTGTACTTATTTGTTTAAGTAGGCTCCATACCCATTGTGGGATTTGAACTGATGACTCTAAAATCAAGAGTCACACACTCTGTCGACTGAACCAGCCAGGCACCCCTGTGTCTTTAATGAGAGACTTTCCACCACTATGTTGGACAATGGGTTCTTAGAATCTGAAAGTTTATGATCTTGTATATTGGGAATTTTTTATTATTTTGCTGCTGATTTTCTCCTCTCTGTTTCCCAAGTTCTCTCTTTCTAGGGTTCATATTACTATAGATTAGATGTTGGAACTTCTTGTTTTACCCTCTATTTTTCCTAATCTTTTCTCCTGTCTTTTACATTCCTTTGTCTTTTTTGTTTACTTTCTGAGAAATCTACCTCATTTTATCTTTCAACACTTCTACTGTTTTTCATTTCTGCCATCAATTTTTTTAATTTCTATTTTTTTTCTTCTGGAAAAAAAACATTTTAAAAAATAGGTGTTTATGTTTCATGGATGTAATAGTTCCTTTGGACTGTATGAGGATATTGGTTATGTTGGATTTTGAAGTTTTCTTTTCCTTGCTTAGTCTCTGTTTCTTCCAAGTTCCTTTTGTTCATTTGTTTTCATCATTGTTTTTTTGTATCAAATACTTCCTCAATTTCTGGTAACCCTTGAGTGTTTGCTCATATTTAAGGATTGGAAGTAAAAACATGAATGGAAGCCCTGAGTGCATGTGTGAGTCTTGGAGGTGATGATCTTCATTCTAGGTGATCTGGCTGGGCTGTGTTGGGAAACCCGTCAAATCAGAATCTTTAGGCCTGAGCTCTTAGACTGGTCCTGTTTTCCAGATAAGGCTCTTCTAATGACTTGTCTGGAAGGTATAGCCTGGCTGCCATGTCTGGGAACTGTATGGGGGAAAGAAGAGCAGGACCTCATCATTGATTATGCAAATATTGACTTAAGCCCCCTGTCTTTAGTATATTGCCTCCACTCTCCATTATAACTGATTTTGTCCTGTCTGGAAATCTGCCCATTTCAAAGAAACAAACAAACAAACAAACAAACGAACGAACAAAAACCACAAACAAACAAAAAAAAACAGTCTTCTGTAGGGGGAGGGGAAGAGCAGTGGCCAAGCTGATCTGGGTTAGGGCATGGATCTGGGAGTTATGATCATTCCTTAATGCACTTTCAATCAATCTTCACATTTTTACCACATTTACAAGTAAATGGTACTATCAATTCCTGAGATTTTTCCCCTTTTTCTCCACAGTGTAATGATTACTTCTCAGATTCCCTCACTTCTAGGATAGGATTTAGCTTTCTTGTTCTGCTAAGGTAGTTGCCACTTTCACATATGCTTTCTAGCTTCCAAAATCTTCCTATTAGATAAAGATCTTTTAAAAAACATCTTCTATAGCGTCCTTTCAGAGGAATTTCAGGAGAGAGAACATTAAAGCATTTGTTAAATCCACCATCTTTACCTATTTAATGCTGATTATGACTTCTTATGGCTGAAAAAAAGAGATCTTATAATAGCCTGCTCTTTGCCATCTTTTATTAACAATTTTATCTATTAAGGACTTATTTATTAACAAGTCTTTATTTATTAATGATTTTTATTAACAACTTATTTGTTATTTTTTATTTTATTAACAATTTATTAACAATTTTTTAAAAATTTTAATTGAAGTAGAGTTGACATATAATATTCTTTTAGCTTCAGGTGTACAGCATAGTGATTCAACAATTATATATACATTATGAAATGCTCCTGATGATAAGTGTACCATGTATCACCATACAAAATTATTGCAATATTATTGACAGTATTCCCTATGCTGTATTTTTCATGCCCATGACTGACTCGTTTTGCTTTGTTTTGTTTTTGTTTTATTTTTGTGTGTGTTTGTAACTGACTTATTTTATAACCTGTAGTTTGTATCTCTTAATCCCCTTTACCTATTTCACCACCCCCACCCTCCCAGCAACCACCACTTTGTTTTCTATATTTCTGAGTCTGTTTCTGTTTTTGTTTGTTTGTTTGTTCATTTGTTTTGCCTTCCCTATACTTTAAAGCACTCCCTTCTCTAAGACCACTTTATAATTGTTGAGATCGGTACAATATATTATTCTTACAAGGAAATGAATAATCTTGTGAAAAAGCAGGAGAAACTCAAGAACTCTGCTCTAATATCGCTGTTAAAGCGCCATATTAGCAAGTTAATAATGAGTCCATAATTGGGCTGGATAATTTTGCCCTTGACCATGGCCACCAAGCAAACTGGCATTTTGTTTTAGCACTCTCATCTACCGTTTGAGTAATCTCCCAATACATGTATCTCCAGTGGGGGATAGTAGCCACCTTGGCCTTGACAAATTCAGAGGACATATGACTTTGGACCCTCCTATTGGATACTCTGTCCTGCACTTTGTCATGTAAGGCTGTAGAAAGAGATGTAAGCCAGATTTATCATAGAGGCCTTGTTGTCCTGTTGGATGACGGTTGCCAGGGTTTCTACTGCTCATCCTGGTCATACAGTCCTTTCTGAGATTATTTCCATTTCTCAAGCCTGGCCATCTGGCCTCCCATCAATTTGGTCAGCCCTGATGACCTTCTAATAAATTGTTCTTTTGCTTAAGATAGCCAGTGATGTTTCAGTTGCTTGCAGACAAAAACCTTGACTGATAAGCACAGCAACCATAGGAACGCAATTTGCAAGTGCCACAGGAGCCTGGGCAGCTAGAATGGATAGATACAAATTCAACAAGTCTTCAGAAAATAAATTTAAAATGCTTGCCCCATTACGAATTGATTACCAGTATTCTCTGCCTATGAAAACAATAGTGGACTTTTTACAATCTCTGCTCCTTACAGTCTGGGAGTAGGGCAATGCTTACTTCAGTGCCTCTGAAATCCCATGTTTGTTTAATCAGAGCCAAAGAGAATGACTCACTAATGAGCACCAGATTTGCCTTTGTCTCAAATGCTAAAGGAGTTGTTTAGAAATATTTGGAAGCAATCCCTGAAACAACAGCACAAATCTAAAAGAGGCTGATAAATTAGGTGGGAAATTAAATTGATTTTCAGGCTGTCAATATTATGTCATTCCTATATACTCAGTTAAATCTATAGGTTTGATTTCACTTATGGTAGGAGTTATATGATTTGGGCAGCAATCTAACATGCACACAAAAAACATATCTTAAAATATCCTAAGTACTACATAAGATGATGAAAATGCTTATTGTAAAATAATTTCAGACATTACAGAAATATAAAGTAAAACCTGAAAGTCTTCGTCTCTAAACCTCAGCCTCCCCAACCTATCCTCAATTCCATTCTTTCCCCTTAACTTGTGTTAACAGATGTATGTGTTCTTCCAGACCTAGCAATGACTTTTTGTCCCTACATATCTCAACATACACTTATAGATCTGCATTTTTACATATTTGTAGCCTAATTATACATTTTCCTCTGTGACATCCTTTTTTCATTTATCCAGTACATCTTAGCGATCTTTCCATGTTAATATATACAGATCTCCTTCATTCTTTTTAAAGGCTACATGATATTATGTAATATGGTGTTAAACACAATTCACTTGGTGTGTCCCACATTTATAAACTTAAGTTGTTTAGATTTTTCTCTATTATAAACAATGCTAACGTGGATATCCTGTGTTACATATTTATACATGCATTTAAGTATTCTGTATGATGAATTATTCCCAGAAATAGAATTGTTGGTGAATGGCTACAACTTTAACATGAACGATCCTGCCCCCCCCAAAAAAGTTTCCTATGACTTTAATTTTTATTTCTATGCTTACTAGAGCATTTGAGCATCTTTCCTCATGCCTTGTTGTGAAATTGCCTACTTATACTATCTGTCCACTTTCCTGTTGGGTTGGTTATCTCTTTCTTATTGATTTGCTTGAATAGCATATTCCTAGTAAACTACTTTCATGCTATGCAGTCGAAGTCTACAAACAAATGGCAGTTTCACCTCATTACCCGCATTTTCTTTAACTGAAGCAATATGAGAGCCTAATGGCTCATTTAGCTTTTAAAATTGCAGTGCCAAGGAGTCAATCAATGCCAGCCATATGCATTAATCTAATTTATTCTATATATCTCAAAATAATTTAAAAAAATAAATTACTGAACTAACTTAACATTCTCTAGATAGCTCTTTTAAATTATATACATTGAATTAATTTAAAAGAAGGTTTTTGTAGACCTAGACAAACTTATTCTAAAATTTATATGGAAAGGCCCAGGTCCTCGAGTAGCTAAAATGATCTCAAAAAAGACGAATAAAGTAGGAGGAATCCCTCTACCTGATATGAAGGCCTACTGTGGAGCTATACTGATCAAGACAACATGGCCCTGCCAGAGAGATAAACAGATAGATCAATAGAACAGATAAAGAAGTCAGAAATAGACCCACACAAATATGTCAAACTATTTTTTTTTAAGGATTTTATGTATTTATTTGACAGAGAGAGACACAGCGAGAGAGGGAACACAAGCAGGGGGAGTGGGAGAGAGAAAAGCAGGCTTCCCGCTGAGCAGGGAGCCCGATGCAGGGCTGGATCCCAGGACCCTGGGATCATGACCTGAGCCGAAGGCAGATGCTTAACAACTGAGCCACCCAGGCACCCCTTGTCCAACTGATTTTTGACAAACATGAAACAATTCAACTGAGGAAAAATGGGAATAGACTTCCAACAAATGGTGTTGGAGAAATTTGACATCCTTAGGCCAAAAAATGAACCAAGACTAAAAAAAACCCTCATATCTAATTAAAAAATAACTCAAAATGGGTCATGTACTCAAGGTAAAATGTAACAGTAAAACTTTTAGAATGAAACAAAAGAGAAAATCTTCAAAATCTAGAAGTAGGCAAAGACTTCAGGAATAAAAGACTGGGTGTTTGACTAGGACCCCAAAACACTATTCATAAAAGGAAAAATTCATAAACTGGACATCACCCAAATGAAAAAAAAAACTTTGCTCTGTGAAAGATTCTGTTCACAGGATGAAAAACTGGAAGAAAACTTTGAAATCCATAGATCTGACAAAGGATTAATATCTAGAATATATAAAGAACACTCAAAACAAAACAGTAAAAAAACAAAACAAATAACTCCACTTGAAAATGTGGGAAATACATAAACAGAATGTATAACTCACTGAAGAAAATATACAGTCAGCAAATAAGCACACGAGAAAGATGTTCGACATCCTTAGCCATTAGAGAATGCAAAATTCAAACCATACAATGAGATATCACTAAACAACTATCAGAATGGCTAAAATTAAAAATAATGATAACACCAGGTGCTGATGAGAGTGCAGAAAAACTGGAACATTTATACACTACTGGTAGGTATATAAAATGGTAAGCTCGTCCGGAAAAATAGATTGATGGTTTCTTATAAAACTAAACATGCAAAAGACAATCCTCAGAATATGAGAAGGTATTTGCAAATCATATATCTGTTAAGGGTCTAGTATCCAAAAAATATACAAATTCCTACAACTCATCAATAAAAAGACAACCCAATTTAAAAATTGAAAAAATGTTCTGAATAGACATTTTTTTGAAAGAAGATATACAAATGACCAATAAGTACATGAAAAGATATTCAATATCATTTGTCAACAGGGAAATGCAAACCAAACCACAATGAGATATAGCTTCAAACCCACCAGCATGGCTAGAATCAAAAAATCAGATAATAACAAGTATTGATAAGGATGCAGAGAAATCAAAACCTCCATGCACTGCTGGTGTGAATGTTAAATGGTACAGCCACTTTGGAAAACAGTCTGGAAGTTTCTCAAAGTTAAACATGGAGTTACCGTATGACCCAGCAGTTCTAGTCTCAGATATGTCCCTAAGATGCTCACACAAAACTTGTACATGAATGTTCATAGTAGCATTATTCATAATAGCAAAGGGTGGAAACAACCCAAATGTCTATCAACAGATGAATGCATTGGTGGTATATCCATACAATGGAATATTATTCAGCCTTGAAAAAGAACTAAGTACTGATGCATGTTAGAACATGGATGAACTTTGAAAGCATTATGCTCAGGGAAAGAAGCCAGTCACAGAAACCACCTATTATATGATTACATTTATATGAAATATCCAGAATGGGCAGATGTATAAAGACAGAAATTACATTTCTGGTTGTTTGTTTAGGATTGGAGTGTTGTGGGGATGGGGAGTGATGGCTCAGGGATGTGGACTGTCTTTTTGAGGTGATGAAAATGTTTTAAAATTAATTATAGTAATGGTTCCACGAGTCTGAATATACCAAAAACCATTGAATTATATATTTAAATGGATGAATTATATTTTGATAAGACTGTCACAAAAAACACCTAAACATGCAACTACTGTACAACTCAAAAATTGGACTCCTGGGCATTAATCTTTGAGAAATGGAAAATGTATGTCACTTAAAAACCTGTACACAGGGCGCCTGGGTGGCTCAGTTGTTTAAGCAACTGCCTTTGGCTCAGGTCATGATCCTGGAGTCCTTGGATCGAGTCCCGCATCGGGCTCCCTGCTCAACGGGGAGTCTGCTTCTCCCTCTGACTCTCCCCCTCTCATGCTCTCTCTCTGTCACTATCTCTCTCAATAAATAAACAAAAGTCTTTTAAAAAAATCTGTACACAAATGTTCATAACAGCTCTGTTTGTAATAGCCAAAAACCAAAAAAAAAACCCCAACCCTGAGTCCTTCAAAGTGTGAATGGTTAAACTGTGATTCATCCATACCTTAGAATACTACTCTGGAATAAAAAAGAATGAATTTTTTTTTAAGATTTTATTTATTTATTTGAGAGAGAGAGAGAAAGCACACGACCTGGGGGAAGGGGCAGAGGCAGAGGGATGTGCAGGCTCCCCCCTTGAGCAGGGAGCCCAACACGGCTTGATCCCAGAACCCTGGGATCATGACCTGAGCTGAAAGCAGATGCTTACCTGACTGAGCCACCCAGGTGCCCTTAAAAAAGAATGAATTATTGATATATACAACAACTCAGATGAATCTCCAAGGGGTCACACTGAGTGAATAAAGTTAATCCCCCAAATTCACATACCATGCGATTTCATTTATTATAAAGTACTCTATAACGAAAATATTATAGAAATGGTGCCAGATTAGTGGTGCCAGGATTCAGAGCTGGAGAGGGGGGGAAGCAGAAGGAAGTGGGTAAGGCTGTACAAGGACAATGTTAGGAAACTTTCTGGTGAAGGAATTGTCTGTATCTTGACTATATCAACGTCAGTATCCTGGTTGTGATATTCTATTATAATTTTGCAAGATGTTATCATTGAGGGAAACTGGGTATAGAACACATCCAATCTTCCTGTATTATTTCTTACAACTTCATATGAATCTATAATTTTCTCAAAATTAGAAGTTTAATTAAAGGGGAAAAAACCCAGCACAATGAGAGCAGGAGTTTTGTTGAATATTTAACAGAAAAATCAATTAATGAAAAAATTATGGTAGTTATCTTCAAGTCAGCTTTATATTCAGAAAATTCCCTTCTTGGAAAGGAAACAGTTTTTTTTAATTTAGTTTTAAATTTTTGTCAGTTAAAAAATCAGACAGTTGTATAAGACTTAAAATATAGCAGCTTCTTACCTGACCTCTCTTTAATCTACTCTGTCTTCCTTCCAATTCCTACTTCCAGAGTCAGGATTTTAGTCTTTCAGTAGTTTCTTCAGGTATTTACCTCTGTATGTCTTTAAAAAAATGTTTTTAAAAGATTTTATTTTTAAGTAATCTCTACACTCAACGTGGGGCTCAAACTTTTAACCCTGAGATCAAAAGTCTGCTTGTGCTGCACTGACTGAACCAGACAGGCGCCCCTACCTCTGTATTTCTATTATAATCACCCTATACTGCAATTTCTTAGTGTGTTCACTTTTAGTTATTATAGTAACTATAGTAATTTAGCTCTCTTATTTCCTTCCTACCATCTTCACACTTCCCTACCCCCATCCTTCCAATATAGTTATATCAGAAATAGGGACAAATTATTTAGGTTCTTGCATTATTATGACTATGTAAATACTCTTCTTTGCTGAGCCAGGTAATATGCTGTGGTTAAATATCCATTCCTGTAGAAGTCTTTGTTTCTCTCTGAAGATAATAATTGCCTTTTTAAAAATTTGCTTCGTTTTCTCTGTATTGCTCTTTCAGCTCCAAACTTCCCATAGAATAATAAAATGGCTTTCACTGTAGGCAAACATGTTAACTAAACTAGCCAAATTTGCTTGGAGACATCCCTCCCCAAGCCCCCTGCAGAAGAGGGAGGGTCAGTCCCTGGGCTGTGTAGGGGTGGTGAGATCTGGAACCTTTTGTTTTCAGCCTCATTTGCTTCCTGCATTAAGAGACAGCTTGTGACTCTCATGTCTGGGTTTTGCAGGGTTTGGCAACCTAATCGGCTCGCTTCTTGCCATCCTCCACCCTTACCCTACTGTAGAGACTTCATCTCCCCTTTCTCTAGTCTGCTAAGTCAATTGTCCTGTCTGTTGGGCTGACATCCCTCCCCTGCTATTATCTCCTCTCGCTTTGCTTGTGGATTTTTTAGGTTTTCTTTAAAATAAAGTTTTTTTTACTGTCGGTTTAGTGAGCTTTTGGGTAATGGCAATGAGGGTAAACAGATGTTTTACATTTTCATACTTGAATGGCAGTAACCTTTTGTATTCTAATATAAATATAAATGGTGCTGACTTCCAGATGATCAAGCATCTGTATTCTAGGATGTCCAAACAACTGTGGCACTGTCTGCTAATTGTTCTCCACTAATTTCTAGCCAATGGAATATAAAGAATTGATTCTGCTGCCTGGAACATAGCCATGGATAACGTGGGTGAAGGATGTTCCCCAGAGATGGCAGAGCAACAAGGTAGGAAATCCAAATCCTTGACACTGTGGGGCTGTCACATCCTTATGTTTGGGAAATGGTGGGTGAGAGAAATTAACTTTCATATCAATTTTGTGCAGATTTCTCTTACTGCTTTTTATTTGGTTGGTTGGTTTACTGCCGTTAAACCAGTTTCTTACATAATAAACAACAGTATTTTTCTTAAGAAAGTCAAGGATATGAGAACAGAACACCCTCCTCCATAAAGAGGAAGGGTGAAAAAGAAAGGAAAAAAGGAAAGAGAACTCATGAAGAATAACTTTTTTCTTTGAGTGATTTTATATTTCATTAAAACAAAACATCATGCCTTTAAGATTGAGAGTGGAAAAATTTTCATTCTGCTTTTAGAACCCTTTCAGAGAAGATCTGTGTATCACATAACTATGATTTTTTAAAATATGAAAATGTTGAAGAAAAATAGCACTATGTTCTTCTGGGTAGCTGATTAATCTTAGGTTTATTTGTTATTACTAATGAAAAATTGGATGATTTCTTAACATCCTTACATTTTAGTCAGATATGATATCATGCAAACTGATTGCATTTTAAAATACAGCTTTTCTCTGGTGACTCAACATCTTTCTCATTTATTACTCCAGGATGTCTATGTTCTTGGGTTGGAAGATGATGTTAGACTAATATATTTTAAGCATTAATTTTTATTTCTTTATTATTTTTTATGGATGTATAATTTACATAAAATGCACAGACCTTACATGTTTTGTTCAGTGAGTTCTGGCAAAAGAAGACATAGAACACTTTCAGCCCCTGAGAACTTTTCTTCATGCTTCTTTCCAGGCAATACCCTTCAAACATCCAGAGTTAAGTATTGTTCTGATTTCTGTCATCACAGGCGAGTTTTGCCTATTTTGGACTTCATATAAACAATCATATAGCGTGTATTCTTTTGTAGCTACGTTCTTTTGCCCATCATTGAGTAAGATTTCCTGAGATTCATCTATGTTTCTGTGTGTATTAGTGGTTTATTCTTTTTTAAAAATTACTGAGTCAGTCAGTTAAGCCTCCAACTCTTGATTTCAGCTCAGGTCATGATCTCAGGGTCCTGAGATTGAGCCCTGCATTGGGCTCCATGCTCAGTGCAGGGTCCGCTTGTCCCTCTCCCTCCTCCACTGCCCCTCCCCCTACTCGCACTCTCTCTCTCTCCCCGTTTCTCTCTTTCAAATAAATAAAATCTTTAAAAAAATAGAATTACTGGGTAGTATTCCATTGTATGAAAACATTACAGTTTTTAAATCTATTTTCCTGTGGTTAGATGTGGTTGGCAGCTTCTGTCATGCATTCCCAGTGATTCTCACCTCTTGCTAACCATACCCTTGAGGAATCCCCTTCCTTTGAGCATGGGTTGGACTTCATGACATTCTTTTAATGAACAAAATATAGCAAATATGATGAAATGTTGCTTCCAAGATTTGGATATGGAAGACTTGACTTCCATCCCTCTCTCTTTCTCTCTCTCGGGTTCTTCTTGCTTGCTTGCCCTAATGAAGCAAGCTGCCATGTTGTGAGCTACCCTATGGAGAGGTCTACATGGCAAGGAACTGAAGGAGACCTCCAGCCAACAGTCAATGAGGAACTCAGGCCATCATTCCAATAGCCTGTGAGGAACTGAGTCTTGCCAGCAACCATGGGAGTAAACTTAGAAATAGATCCTTCCGCAAGCTGAGCCTTGAGATGACAGCAGCCCCAATCAACAGCTTCACTGAAGGCTCATGAGAGAAGGGACTGCTTTTTTTTGCCAAGATTCTTGACTCACAGAAACTATGAAATAATAAATATTGTTTTAATCCATTAAGGTTTTGGATAATTTGTTTTATGTAGCAATGGGTAACTATTGCAATAGACATTTGGGTTGCTTCTAATTTTTTGGCTATTATAAATAAGACTGCTGTGAACATTCTTGTGTCTTTTTTTGAACTTGTTTTATTCAAAATGTATTTCCTGAAAATAGTTGGGTCTCTCCTCCCTCCCACCCCCAGTTTGACAATCTTTATGGTTTTTTTTCAATCTTTACCTTCTAATTGGAATGTTCAGTCTACTTGAACTTAATGTAATTATTCATATGGTTGGATTTAAGTTTACCATTTCATCATCTGTTTTCTATTTATTCCACTTGTTCTTTTATGTTTCTTTTTTCTTGCCTTCTTTTGGGCAATATCAATCACTATTTAATATTTCATTCTACTTCATCTATTAACATTTTTAACTATATCTCTTTAGTGTTATTTTTTAGCAGTTGCTCTAAAGATTATAATATCCATCTTTAATTTGTCACTAACTTCAAATAATGTTATGCTATTTGACAAACAATGTGAGACTCTACAACTGTGTATTTCTATTTACTACCCCTGTCTTTTGTGCAGTTGTTGTCATACGTTACTTCTACAATATACGGCTACACTTTTTTGTGTTAAATATATTTAAATACTCAAAGTATACTTAAAGCAAGAATAGTAATGTATCATGGGGTATAGATCTATATAGCAAGCATGATAGCAATATATGTAATTTAAAATGACATCTCATATTTACCTAAATACTTACAGGTTTTGGTGCTCTGCATTCTATCCTGGAGATCCAGGATTTCATGTGATAACATTTTCCTCAGTTTTACCTTGAAAAATTTCTCTTAGCATTTTTTGTATTGCAGATCTGTTGCAGAGAAATTCTCATCTTTGTCTGCCTGAAGGTGTCTTCATTTTGCCTTCATTTTTGAAGGTTGTTTTTCTATATTTTGAATTCTGAGTTGAGAGTCCTCCTTCTCCTAGCATTTTAAAGATGTCATTCCCTTGTCTTCCAGCCTTTATTGGTTTGGGTTTTTTTTTTAGATTTTATTTATTTATTTTATTTTATTTTATTTTATTTTATTTGAGAGAGACAGAGGGAGAGTGCAAGCAGGGGGAGGGGCAAAGGGCTCTATATCATGTCCCTGAGATCATGACCTGAGCTGAAGCCAAGAGTCAGATGTTTAACCGACTGAGCCGCCCAGGCGCCCCTGGCCTTTATTGTTTTTTGTTTTTGATAAGAAATCAGTCATAATTCACATTTTTCCCCCTGTATATATGTCTTTTTTATAGTTTGTTTTTAAGATTTTCTTGTTTTTGGTTCTTAGCAATTGGACTATGATCTTAGGTGTGTTTTCTTTGTGCTTATCCTGTTAAATTTTACTGAGCTTCTTGCATCCATGGTTTTTTTTTTTTTAAGATTTTATTTATTTATTTAAGAGAGAGAGAGCAAGCAAGAGAGAGAGAGCACAAGCAGGATGAAGGGAGGCACCTGGGCGCCTGAGCCACCCAGGCGCCCAGGATCTGTAAGGTTTTTTAAAAATTTTAATTTTAGGGGCCCCCAGGTGGCTCAGTTGATGAAGTGTCTTTGGCTCAGGTCACAATCCCCAGGATCCTGGGATCAAGCCCCGCATCAGGCTCCCTGCTCGGCGGGGAGCCTGCTTCTCTCTCTGCCTGCCGCTCCCCCTCCTTGTGCTCTCTCTCTGTCAAATAAATAAATAAAATTTTTAAAAATTTTTAATTTTACAGGGGCACCTGAGTGGTTCAGTCAGTTAAGCATTTGACTCTTGATTTCAGCTCAGGTCTTGGGCTCAGGGTCGTGAGTTCAAGCCCTGTGTTGGGCTCTATACTGGGCATGGAGCCTACTTAAAAATATTTTTTAGAAAATCTTTTTTTAAAGGATTTTAAATAAATTTGAGCTTTATTGATGACAACAGTATCTCCAGTCTCCTAAGGGCGAGTAGCCTAGATGTGTGTAAGGTGTATTATTTGTTCCATATGTAGACAGGCTTGGTGCCTAAAGAAAAACAAGGTATCTACGGAGTAACTTCTGCATTCACAGGTTGGAAACCATAGTTCTGAATGAGGCTGGCACCTGGGTTTCTTCTTTGCTCCAGGTTTTATGGAGGTGCTGTTCTTGTACTTTAATACAATATTTGAGCCAAGAATGTTGGCAGAAAGCACAAAGGAAGAAATGCCAAGGAGTGCAAAGCCTGCAGAAAGCAATCTTTCCAACCAAGTTAGAGTTTTGTCTCCATGGCCAATCATTGTCAATGTAATTAGAATCCTGGTTTATTATAAATGGATATAACTCAGGAATAGCCAGATGGAAGAACTGCAGAGGGCAAATATATAGAAAGGTGTGTGGAGCTTCCATTCCTTCTTTAGGTGAGGCGCTCTCCCTGTACCTCCATGTGTTCACCAAATTGGAAACTCCTTTGAAAATTCTTGACCACTAACTCCTCACATACTTCTGTCTCATTCTTTCTCTCCCTTCCTTATAGGGATCCAGTGACTTATATGTTAGACTCTTTGTTGTTGTCCTACAGCTCTTGGATCCACTGTTTCACTTTTTTAACTCTTTTTTTTCTTTACGTGTTTCCATCTTTTGTCAAGTTGATCGTTGCCTCTGCTATGTCCAGACTGCTGTTGAACCCATCAGATTGATATTTCATATTTTTTAAATTTCAAGCATTTCCGGTAAGTCCTTTTTTTTTTTTAATAGATTTCATCTCTCTGAAGAAATTTTCCATCTATTCATGCACATTCTCTATTTTTTCCACTAAATATTGAATATATTTAAAATAATTACTTTAAAGTGCTGACCTTTAGTGTGTAATTTCATCTTTGGGCTTGCTCTGTTGACTATATCCTGTCTTGACCTTGGGTGGCATTTTCTTGCTTCTTTATGTGTTGTGTAATATTTTTATCATACACCAAACATTTTGTGCAAAAGAACAGTAAAGACTAAAATAAACAATATTGCTTTCTCTGTCATGCTGCTTGTCTGGTTGGTGGAGTCAATCTAATCTATGGATTTCACCTCTCCCCTCTGCTCTGCTAGTAATGAAAGCAGCTGAGGGTCTCATCTTCGAGGATGGGCTTATCACTTTCTGGAATTTACTTAACTAGGGTTTTTTTGGGGGGGGGGTTGTCCTTGGTTCTCAGATTTTTTTAATTGGGGTATATTTGACATACAGAATTATATTGGTTTCAGGTGTTCTAATACATTTTTTAAAGCTATGACTTTGTGGCTACTATCTTGTTTTCACCAGTAGATTTGGAGTTAGTTTCTCTTATGACTTTCTAAATTTTAGGGGTGGCTGGGTGGCTCAGTCCATTAAGCATCTGCCTTCAGCTCAGGTCCTGGGATTGAGCCCTATGTGGGGCTCCCTGCTCAGTGGGGAGCCTGCTTCTTCCTCTCCTTCTGCTTCTCCCCACTACTTGTGCTCTCTTTCTCTCAAATAAATACATAAAATCTTTCAAAAAAATTAGAAAAAGACTTTCTAAATTTTAATTTGAAATGGAATTCCTCTTTTTTTCTTAATATATTTAATTGTGCACATGATAGGCAAATGTGGACTTATATAGCTCAAAAGTCAGTTTTTCTCTCCCTTTAGAAGGTCAGGAAAAATTATGAAGGATGTTAAACTGGGCAAAACCTTCCTGGTGACATTGTCAATGGAATATTAGGTATTGTCTAGTACACCCTCTGAGTTAATCTGACTGTAAAGTTATCTTTGCTTTTTATGGTCTTTGAGCTATTTCACAACTTTGTAAATTAAATAAAATTGATAATAATGCACATTATTCTTGTCAATAGAGATGTAAATTAGTTTTGTCCAATGGAGATGCAATTGGTTATTGTCCTGTGGATATTGGTCAGTTTTGTGTCTGTGAATTACTTTATTTCTGCGTTCTAATTGCCTATATCTGTGTCTGCTCTGTGGATTAGCCTTTGAACTCTTCTTTAAAAAAATTTTTTTTTTTAGATTTTATTTATTTTTTTAAGAGAGAGAGACAGAGATAGTGAGAGAGAGCACAAGTGGGAAGGAGAGGGAGAAGCAGGCTCCCTGCAGAGCAAGGAGCCCGAGGCGGGACTCAATCCCAGGATCCCAGGATCATGACCTGAGCCGAAGGCAGATGCTTAACTGACTGAGCCACCCAGGCGTCCTAGCCTTTGAACTCTTGTTAGCTCCCCCCCCTTTTTAAAAATTTCACTGGATTCCTGATTATTTAATGAGTTAAATAAAAATCTTTGATATCTGTTCATCTTATATTTATTTGAGAGTTTTGACTATACCCATTATAAAAATTCTCTTTTAACATGGGTCACCTTCCTCTAGGATGTTGTTAGTCTGAAATCTTTTGCTCCGTCTGCTTCTTTCAAGTTGCACATGGACCACTTACTTTGCTGCAATTTCTGGGCTTCTTGGGCACAGGCTTTCAATAGTATGTTATTCCTTCCACTTGAGAATCAGGTAAATACGCATTAAGCCTCACTTCCACACTCCACTCTTTTCTTTTATTCTCTATAACACTACTATTTAAGGTTATAAAAGGTTTTTAGACTTTACTGAAGTATATGGTAGGTAGCTGACAACTATCATTTGTGACTAATCAGGATTTTTTGAATACCTTCTTCATATTTTGATAGTTACCCACAGTAGAAATCTTTCCATTTTAGTGGAGAATTAAAAAACGTAATTTTCCAGCTTCCTTGCTGCTGGGTGCAGATATGTGATATAAATTATGCCAGTCAGATGCATCCCATGAGACGGGCACACAAATGAGCTACTTGGTAAAAGAGGCAGGACACGGAGCATCCATTTTACTGCACAAAGCTAAGCAGAAGCAGTGTTGTTCTGGGGCTGGCTGCTGTGACCAATTTCTCAATCATGACAGATGTTGCAATGGTCTATTTTAATAGGGCTGAAGGGGTGCACGAGATCGGTATAATAATGGCCTTCAGTGAATCATGCCCCTGTGCTTCTGTCCCTATGTAATGTAACCTTGCACTCACTTCATCAAGTAATGAGTTATTTCTCCACCCTCTGGAACCAGGGTTGGCCTTGACCATCATACTATGAAGGCACCTAGTTTAACCTATTGAAGAATGCAGGACTTCATGAGGGAGAAATAGTGCTTTCTAGCCAACAGTCAGCACTGTGGACTCAGAAATGTAGTGAGGGTGACTCTTAACTATGGAGAACAAACTGATCAGGAAAGACCTCTCTGAGGAGGTGATATTTAAGTTTTGATCTGAATGATGTGAAGGAAACAGCCTTATAAAGATTAGTGGCCAAGTGTGCCGGACAGATGAGAAGACTGGAATAAAAGTTATGGTCAAGAATAAACTTGGTCTGTTCTTCAGGAACAAAAAGGAGACCAAGAAGATGGAGCTAATGAGAAGGAAAAGCAGGCCATGGCCAGTACTGTGTGGTTCTGTAAGCCATTTCAGGAGTATGGCGTTTAGTCTGTGTGCAGTGGGAAGCTATTGGTGTTTTTTTTTTTTATTATTATGTTATGTTAATCACCATACATTATATCATTAGTTTTTGATGTAGTGTTCCATGATTCATTGTTTGCGTATAACACCCAGTGCTCCATGCAGAACGTGCCCTCTTTAATACCCATCACCGGGCTAACCCATCCCCCACCCCACCCCCTCTAGAACCCTCAGTTTGTTTCTTAGAGTCCAGAGTCTCTCATGGTTCGTCTCCCCCTATTTGTTTTTAAGCAGGAGATATTATGATCTCATCTAGGTTTTTAAAAGATTCCTTTGGAGTTTATTCAGAGAATAACTTGTGGTAGGTTAAGAGGGGCAACAAGGAGTCATGTAAGGAGGCTACCACAGTTGTCTAGGGAGAGATGGGATGGTGGCATGGACAATGGTGGTAACAATGGAGAAGAAGAAGCAGTGTACTGATGTGGGAATATTTTGGAGGCTTGCTCTTGAATTTGTTAAGCAGAAGGAAGAGATATGAGCTTTCAAGGATAATTGAATGAGTCCAAGTCCTTTATTCCACCTTTGTTATCAGCTAAGCCTTTGTCAAAGAAAAGGGTGTAGGAACAGACTCAAAGGTCTTGTTTATAGCTATTGAGTAAAATGTGAAGGTGGAGAATGCTGTGTCCTTGGACGGAGGTTGTCCATGGAAACATTGAGTATTTCCTTGAGGAAGGGAGTGCCCTGTTTACTAATACTTAATAAATCCAGAGCAGATACTAAAACAGACCAGCAGAAGGTACACAGAATCTACCGTGCCAGCAACACCAGAAGTTGAAGATACCAACACAAAAAGAACTTCTGGGCTTTATTTTAGATGCATCAGTGACTGAGCTGTAGAAAGACAATGGGACATGACTAATGAAAGTATTTTTGAGGGGCGCCTGGGTGACTCAGTTGTTAAGCGTCTGCCTTCGGCTCAGGGCATGATCCCAGGGTCCTGGGATCGAGCCCTGCATTGGGCTCTCTGCTCTGCGGGGAGCATGCTTCTTCCTCTCCCACTCCCTGCTGGTCTGCCTGCTTGTGCTCTCTCTCTCTCTCTCTGTCAAATAAATAAATAAAATCTTCAAAAAAAAAAAGAAATTGTTTTTGAAAACAGCTTCTAAGAGAAGCATCACGTTGTCTACCAGAGCACTTTTCTAGCCAAATAGGAAAAGCATGAGTGCCTTACGGGCAAGGATCATGTCTTAAGTCATCTTTGAATTCCTACTCAAGGTTTAGCACTATACTTGACATACAGTAAACCCTAAGGTTCAACATGTATTGAATGAATAGCTCAAGCAGAGAGAAAAATAGCCATAGTCTTGGATGGTACCCAGCCCTTTGTGCTCTGTATCTTCAACATCAAATTTGCATTTTATGGTTGGCTTTGGTCTTATTGATAAATCTCTCTTTCCTTGGAAACAAGAGGTCATGGTCAATTTCTTTACTCCATTTGCTTGATTAAGCCCAATTCTCTGAAGTATACTTCAAAATTAATTCATGTTTTTAGTTCTGTTGCAAATTTTGTATCATTTGATAACTCATCTCCACCTCAATTCTGTTTGCATATGTAAATAAACATACTTTATAAATACTTTCTTCATTTATTGAAGAAATCATAAACCTTAGTTGAATAAAAATTAGAAAATACAATAAACAAAGGTAGAAAATAAAGAGATGACTTTACTTGCAAAGGAACTTTATATATTTATGTAGAAGCTTTTTTCTTGTACACACACACACACACACACACACAAACACACACACATTTGGGAGGGGACCAAAGTGGGATCACTCCAGACTTAATATTCTGAAGTTGGATTTAAATACTATTTTAAAATTTAATTAATAAATGAGAAGAACTTTAACTTTTATTTTATTTTATTTTTTTAAAGATTTTATTTATTTTTTTGACAGAGAGACACAGCGAGAGCGGGAACACAAAGAGGGGGAGTGGGAGAGGGAGAGAGAGAAGCAGGCTTCCCGCGGAGCAGGGAGCCTGATGCGGGGCTCGATCCCAGGACCCTGGGATCATGACCTGAGCCGAAGGGAGACGCTTAACGACTGAGCCACCCAGGAGCCCCTAACTTTTATTTTAAATGTTAGTCTGCTTATTTCCTTTTTTTTCTTTTCCCTGAGAGTAGCTTACTTATTTATTTATTTATTATTTTTTTATAAAACTATTCTATGGACCCAACTGGAAAACACAAATGAAAAATCAACTAAATAAGATGTCAGCTCAGCATATGGAGCAACTATGTAGAGAGGACTCAAGCATCTGGCCAGCAGTTGAACTAGATGACCTCCGAATTCTCCAGCTCTGAGATTCTGTGGCTGATGGCAGGTGGCAGGAATTTGTAGGTGGAAGGAACTGATGGGACTAATTTAAAGGAATTGTGGAAAATTAGATTGGAAAGTGAGGCTTGGCCCGGTTGCATCTGTATCTTGGATCCAAGACTGGGTGTGTAGGTGTATGTTGGGAGAAACCTGTGGGAACATATCTGCATAAAAGAAGAGTGCCAGGCCAGGAATCTTCTTCCTTTTCTTCTTCCTTCTTTTTTTTTTTTTAAAGATTTATTTATTTATTTATTTGAGAGAGAGAATGAGATAGAGAGAGAGCACATGAGAGGGGGGAGGGTCAGAGGGAGAAGCAGACTCCCCACTGAGCAGGAAGCCCGATGTGGGACTCGATCCCGGGACTCCAGGATCATGACCTGAGCCGAAGGCAGTCACTTAACCAACGAGCCACCCAGGCGCCCTTCTTCCTTCTTCCTCTTCTCTTTCCTCTTCCTCTTTTCTTTACTTTTACACAAAATGATTAAGACCTCTCACCTTCCTGAGTCTCCTCTTTCTTGGATTCCCCTATGAAATCACTGGAACTCACTTCCCAGATAATGAGGGGAAGTTCAATGTGAGATACACAAATCTATCTTCTCTTTTCCCATCAATCTGAAAACAGTAACTCTTCGTAAAAACAGTCACTGATTTTACCTACATCATTCTACAATGTTATACAAAGACTCACATGCAAATAAGACTAAAATGTTTAATTGTGGTAAAATACACATAAGTAGAATTTACCATTAACCATTTTTAAGTGTATAGTTTACACTTTACAGTTTAGTGGTATTAAGTACATTCTCATCGTTGTGCAACCATCATCACCATCCAGCCCGAGAACTTATGTCATCTTCTCAAGCTGAAACTCTACCCATCAAACAATAACTCTCCATTCTCCCCACCTCCCACCCCTGGCAAACATGATTCTACTTTCTGTCTCTAAGAATTTGATGACACTAGGTACCTCACATAAGTGGAATCTTACAATATTTGTTCATTTCTAACGAACTTCTTTTTTTTTTTTTTTTAAGACTTTAAGTAATCGCTACACCCAATGTGGGGCTTGAACTCATAACCCCGAGTTGCATGCTCTACTGACTGAGCCAAGCAAGCACTCCTTGACCAGCTTATTTCACTTAGCATAATGTTCTGAAGGCTTATCCATGTTATAGCCTGTCAGTATTTACTTCATTTTTATAGTTAAATAATATTCCATTGTGTGTGTGTGTCTATATATATGTGTGTATATATATATGTACATACATATATATATATTGTTTTTGCTTATTCATTCATCTCACTAAAAGTTTTTGAATGATAATCCTGTAATCTGCTTTTGGATGGAATCCTATAGATTACAGGAAAAGTTACCACCATTCCACTTGAAAGTTTCCCAACACTTCCAGATTTTATTTGATAGCCTAGAATTCCTTGGGGAGTTTTTTGGTTTTTTTATTCTCAGATATAGCTGCTGTTGTCCCAGGAAGTAAGGCATCTTAGGGCCAGAGCTGTGGTGTAAATAGGAAAAGAGTGAGGTCAGGCCCATAAACTGGTTCATATTACATTGTTCCATGAATATTCTCAGGTCACTCCTCTGTGGAAGGTACCACCTTAGTCACTCTGGTGGTCACTCTTCCCACGATGGCATATGCCCACTTGGTGGAGAGAGTGGACATATGTGCTAAAACAGCAGGCTTAATACTATTGAGGCTCTGTGCTGCATAGCCAAGTAGATGTTGAAGAGAAGTTATGCATTTCACTCATACACAGGTATTGCCATAAATCAACAAACAGCAGAAGATGGTCAAGTAACTTTTTGGTCGGTACCCCACCCTCCCCGCACCCCCCCCCCCCGCCCCGCCCCGCCCCTGACCCGACCCTGACCCTGCTTCTGATAGCTTGGGTTTTGCGAGCATGTCGTCAATTAGCTGCAGAAGAGGACCAGGAAGATTCCTTCTTCTGATGCTCTTTCCCTTTACCTCATGAATTCCCCTGAATCTCATGCTACCATCATGGTATTTTGGGTAAGGATCTATCCATATTTTGGGCAGGGCACTGCACCACACAGAATGACGCAGTGAGAATTAATTTTCTCCTTTCAGACACTTCCACATGTTATCACAGTTGTCAAAGCAGATGAAAAATAGGGCTGCTGCTGAGTCACAGCATCCTCCATTGCACACCCTCTCCTACATGAGTCCAGAGAACTGATGTAATTTCTCCAAAGATTTTTTGGAAAAAGTGACTTTTTGGTGTTTCCCAGTAATATTACTTTGCTTTGTGGCCATAAAAGCATAAAATTTGGCTCTAATTTTAATCAGCATTTATGGAACTATTTTTTCCTTATTATTTTCTTCTAGGGTTCTCCTTGCTATCCATATCTAACGTCTCTGTAGTGGTAGTGCGCTCCAAGAAGTTTCAGACAATAGAAACCAATCCCAAGATTAATAGTATATAAAAGATTTTGTACTTTTTTCCTAAGAAATGAAACAAATCAGTATGACATATGAGAAAGTATAATTTTTCTAGACTTTCATGTCTCTATCATAACAGGGAGCTTCCCTTGTGAATAAGTTCTTTTTTTTCTTCCAGAGAGAAGTTTATTACAAGGAAGCTAGTTTAACTACCTTCGGGAATTGATGGAAGTCCATCTCTTTGAGTCATGGTGCGTAACTCAGTGGGAGTCGATTCCACACAGGATTTCAGTGACGATGATCTCACTATTTTATGCCTCATGTCTACACTTTAATTTATGTACCAAGGTTGTTTTCCCTGATGAACAAAGTCCTGTCTAAGACACAGTTGATCTTGCATTTTTGTATGTCCCCTTTCCCTTCCAGTTAGAGATGAATCACACTCTTCACACTTTGGTGTGTGGTACTTGTTAACTAGTTTAACCAAAGACGCTGTGACTTGAGATTGTTACAGCAGTTGTTACTTGACATCTACAAGTATAACCAGTAATAAGTGCACGTGAGCTGAAACCCTCAGGCAGTAGTATAACATTTCTGGAGGAGACTGGTCCACAACAGCAAGCATGTGGGTCCTGCTGTTCTTCTGCCTTCCAGGCAGAGGTAAGAAAATAAACCCTTAGATACCATAAGACAAGGATGGAAAAAGGATGAGCTCTCCTGAATCCTCTCCCCTACTGGAATACCAAGATACCAGCTAAGTTAAGTCTTTAGTAGTTGGTATGGGGTTTGGTGTGGTCTAAGCCATTTGTCCTGTGCCAAGATGCTTATTAAAAATGTGTGGCTCGGGGCGCCTGGGTGGCTCAGTCGTTGGGCATCTGCCTTCGGCTCGGGTCGTGGTCCCGGGGTCCTGGGATCGAGCCCCGCATCGGGCTCCCTGCTCACCGGGAAGCCTGCTTCTCCCTCTTCCATTCCCCCTGCTTGTGTTCCCTCTCTCGCTGTGTCTCTCTCTGTCAAATAAATAAATAAAATTTAAAAAATAAAAATAAAAAATGTGGGGCTCCTCCATGAAGTCCTACTATACTCAAGTTTACCTGGAGATTTGGGTAGGAATGGGGTTGATGGTCTTCATAATTTATAAAGTCGAGAGTACTGATAAAAGAAGTAAAGCTTTGAAAACTTTGAAAGCCTGCTCACGGTCATCATGAACAGCTTTACTTGGAGCACCGATCATATGAAATGTCAGTCTGGCTGTACATTTAAGCAAGCTCTGTTAGATGGGAACATGAAACATTGCTGTACACTTATGTGTACAAGTGCTGTTTCCTTCATGAAATGAATAAGTGTAACTGAAGGATGCATACACAAAAACACACAAAGTTATTTCCTTAGGTTAGTGTTCTAATTTCATTTAAAATTTCATTTAAACCATGCTCCTTAAACTTGGTTCCATGGAATCCCAGGAATCTATGAATGGCTTGGGGGTTAGGTCAGATACCTGAATTTGAATGCACAATTTTGTGTGGCTATAGATGTTTCTGGGAAGAGAGTCCCTAGCTCTTATCAGAGTCTCAAAGAGGTCTGTCACTCCCCCACTCTCTAAGTGGTTTGAAATGTCTGAGTTATGAGGTATATAACTCAGTTCTCTTGTTCTCGATTATTCTCAATTATTCAGTCAAGCAATTCTCATTAATAAATATAGGATAAGTGACTGTTTAAGAGAGGCCCTGTAATTGGCATTTAGGGAGAGACAAAGAGTACAATTCTTGATTTCCAACCTCTTGGGAAAAATTGATTAATAGTCCAGTTAATGATGCAAAGCTGTAAATGTGCCTAGTAAGTGGAATGGGCAAAACATGCTAAAATATTTAGTGGGGAGGTATCACTGTCCCTTGGTTTGTTGGACAGGAGCTTAAGTTGAGCCTCGAGATGAATGAACAAAGCCTGACTTTGGTGTTCTGCCAGTATACTCTGGGTGTGCAGATGTTAAATAATGAAATATTTTCTGTGCCAATTGGTTGCCATCTTCCTCCATGCCCACCCCAGTGTCTCCACTGCCCTGGCCATACCTGTCCCTCTATCAGGAATTCCCAACACTCCCCCTTGTCTCCTCCCATCTCAGCAACTGTAGGACTAATGCCTGGCTCAGAAAGAATTCTCTAGGACACTGCTCCAGCTCTTTGGCTAGAGCCTTTCTGATGGCTCAATGTCCATACTGCAGTTATTAATATTAGTTGTTAATATTTTGGGTATCGCCACTGCATTTAAATTATAATGTGTGTTTGTTGGAAGTTCACTTGTAACTGAAATGATAGGAAGGAGAGGGAAAACATCTCAGGAAGGGGAAATGGTGAGAGGGAGAAGAAGCCCAGTTTGTTGATAAGACCGTTCTGGAGTTGGATAGCTGAGTAATTAGTTGGATACAGAGAAGGGGAGTAATAAATCCTAAAGTTAAAAAGAAAAGCTATAGCCAGCTTGTTGCACAAACAGTTTGGGGTGGGGAGCTTGGAAGGGAGAGTAGGTCTTGCACTCTGGAGCTTGGGCTGTATAAGTTGGATGGCATCTGCAAGTGCTTAGGTGTGGAATGACATGATGAAAGTTAACACTTTTAGGAAAATAATCTGGCAGGGGTGTTCGGGATGAAAGGACAAAGGGAATCATTAGCAGGGTAAATTCCAAATGTAAATTAGCCATCATGAAAAGTCTTGTGGAAATGAAACAATCCACTGTGAATTTTAATGCAAGAATGTGTAGTGGAAAAGAGACACCGGCTATGGCACATGAATAAAGAACATTTGAAATGGAGTCTTAAGAAACCTGGGCCATCTCGTCACATTGTCCCTTGGTGGAGGGCAGATCAGGGTGGTAGCCACAGAAGGGAGCTCTGTGAAGAGCAGGGAAAATTGCATTGTTGCTTGGGGTACCTTCAGGGTAGAAGGATGGAGACTATACCACAAAAATGCCACTCAGCAATTATGTCTTTCCTATGTAAAGTTCATAAGATAATATGACAAAAATAGTTGAGACAGAGAGAGAATGAATGGATCTTAGGTTTATTATTTGATTGTTGACTTGTTCTTACTTGTTCTATCCAATTCTAGACTGGCAACCAAGCAAGTCTTGGCAGCCCAGAATCCCTCCCTAGCACATGTTGCGCGATCCTAGGGAACACCAGCAGGCCTTGTATGGTATACATCCCGTGTGGTTATATGCAATTGCCTTTGTGACCCCATGAGATCTTAAATTTTATTAAACTTGTCTAGTTATTTTCTCCTATCCCACAATCACCCCTGAAAATCAACCCTTATAATTGGAGCTTAAGACCAGAAGACAATATTAATAATATTATTTTACTTTGCATTTACTGTTCAAAAAGTGTTTTTATGTATATTAGTTCATTTAATCCTCACAAAACACCCTATAATTGTTAGGTAAACATTATTGTCTTCATTTTGCATTTGAGGAAAAAGAAACTGAGTTTCTGAAAGTTAAAGGGGAATATGGTTAGAACTCACATTTTTTGAGCCACTATTATATGCCAGACCCATTACATGTGCCCAGGTTCACGGAGCTAATAAGGGTCAGAGCAGAAACTCAGCCTGGTTCTCCTGGTGATTTTAAGGTGGTGACAAGCAATTTACCAGCCATTGTCCATCCACCTGAGAAAACTTTGCTTTGAGTATTGGCACCAAAACTAGAGTTCTTAGTCTTCAAATGGTTGAAAAACAGCTGAGGTCAACCTCCCAAAAGGTTTTAATGTTTCCATTTCAATTCGTAAGCAATAAGGGATCAACCAAGCAATAAGATTCAAAGGATGCTTTTTTGTTTTATTTTTATTGGGGATGAAGCCTGTTTTTTTTTTAATTTTTTATTGTTATGTTAATCACCATACATCATTAGTTTTTGATGTAGTGTTCCACGGTTCATTGTTTGTGCATAACACCCAGTGCTCCACGCAGAATGTGCCCTCTTTAATACCCATCACACCAGGCTCACCCATCCCCCGATCCCCCTCCCCTCTAGAACCCTCAGTTTGTTTTTCAGAGTCCATCGTCTCTCATGGTTCGTCTCCCCCTCTGACTTACTCCCCTTCATTCTTCCCCTCCTGCTATCTTCTTCTTCTTTTTTTTTTCTTAACATATATTGCATTATTTGTTTCAGAAGTACAGATCTGTGATTCAACATCTTGCACAATTCACAGCGCTCACCATAGCACATACCCTCCCCAATGTCTGTCACCCAGCCACCCCATCCCTCCCCCCCCCACTCCAGCAACCCTCAGTTTGTTTCCTGAGGTTAAAAATTCCTCATATCAGCGAGGTCATATGACACATGTCTTTCTCTGATCGACTTATTTCACTCAGCATAACACCATCCAGTTCCATCCACGTTGTTGCAAATGGCAAGATCTTATTCCTTTTGATAGCTGCATAATATTCCATTGTGTATATATACCACATCTTCTTTATCCATTCATCTGTCGATGGACATCTTGGCTCTTTCCACAGTGTGGTTATTGTGGACATTGCTGCTATAAACAGTGGGGTGCACGTACCCCTTCGGATCCCTACATTTGTATCTTTGGGGTAAATACCCAGTAGTGCAATTGCTGGATCGTATGGTAGCTCTATTTTCAACTGTTTGAGGAACCTCCATACTGTTTTCCAGAGTGACTGCACCAGCTTGCATTCCCACCAACAGTGTAGGAGGGTTCCCCTTTCTCCACATCCCCGCCAACATCTGTTGTTTCCTGACTTGTTAATTCTAGTCATTCTGACTGGTGTGAGGTGGTATCTCATTGAGGTTTTGATTTGGATTTCCCTAATGCCCAGCGATGTTGAGCACTTTTTCATGTGTCTGTTGGCCATTTGGATGTCTTCTTTGGAAAAATGTCTGTTCATGTCTTCTGCCCATTTCTTGATTGGGTTATTTGTTCTTTGGGTGTTGAGTTTGATAAGTTCTTTATAGATTTTGGATACTAGCCCTTTATCTGATATGTCATTTGCAAATATTTTCTCCCATTCTGTCGGTTGTCTTTTGGTTTTGTGGACTGTTTCTTTTGCTGTGCAAAAGCTTTTTATCTTGATGAAATCCCAATAGTTCATTTTTGCCCTTGCTTCCCTTGCCTTTGGCGATGTTTCTAGGAAGAAGTTGCTGTGGCTGAGGTCGAAGAGGTTGCTACCTGTGTTCTCCTTTAGGATTTTGATGGACTCCTGTCTCACGTTTAGGTCTTTCAACCATTTGGAGTCTATTTTTGTGTGTGGTGTAAGGAAATGGTCCAGTTTCATTCTTCTGCATGTGGCTGTCCAATTTTCCCAACACCATTTGTTGAAGAGACTCTCTTTCTTCCATTGGACATTCTTTCCTGCTTTGTCAAAGATGAGTTGACCATAGAGTTGAGGGTCCATTTCTGGGCTCTCCATTCTGTTCCATTGATCGATGTGTCTGTTTTTGTGCCAGGACCATACTGTCTTGATGATGACAGCTTTGTAATAGAGCTGGAAGTCTGGAATTGTGATGCTGCCAGCTTTGCTTTTCTTTTTCAAGATTCCTCTGGCTATTCGGGGTCTCTTCTGGTTCCATACAAATTTTACGATTATTTGTTCCATTTCTTTGAAAAAAGTGGATGGTATTTTGATGGGGATTGCATTGAATGTGTAGATTGCTCTAGGTAGCATTGACATCTTCACAATGTTTGTTCTTCCAATCCATGAGCATGGAATGTTTTTCCATTTCTTTGTGTCTTCTTCAATTTCTTTCATGAGTATTTTATAGTTTTCTGAGTACAGATCCTTTGCCTCTTTGGTTAAATTTATTCCTAGGTATCTTATGGTTTTGGGTGCAATTGTAAATGGGATTGACTCCTTGATTTGTCTCTCTTCTGTCTTGTTGGTGTATAGGAATGCCACTGATTTCTGTGCATTGATTTTATATCCTGCTACTTTACTGAATTCCTGTATGAGTTCTAGCAGTTTTGGGGTGGAGTCTTTTGGGTTTTCCACATACAGTATCATATCATCTACAAAGAGTGAGAGTTTGACTGATGAAGCCTGTTTTTATTTGTAATTTTTCTGGAGGAGTTTAAGGGCTGAAGGGATGAATTACCTCTGGTTGTTCCAACATCATCAAAATGCCCCAGTAGATATTATGTTATTAAAAGGGATGCTGTGTGTGAGGGCATTCTATCTTGTTACATTGTATACTAGGACAAAGTATTTAGAATAAATTGAAATGAATAATTAATGAAGGGAAAAGAATGTTTCTTTCAAGTTTCCCAGATACACTAGTCCTGTTCTTACCCCCAACCCTGCTGACTTCTCCTTACTTCCTCTTTCCATTTTTTGCATCATCTTTACCTGTTTGTTCACTCTCATGGTTTATTCCTTCCTTTCCATTTTAGAATAGCTGTGATGGCCGACTATCTGCCAATAAGGAGCCTTTGTTCTCTCAAAGAGATGGCATGGAATACAGGAACAGCTGTTGCTCTTTCTACCATGAGCTCCTGGAAATGCCTTGCCTTCAATCCATGGACCCACCCACCAGGCTGGCAAACAGGAAAAGGGCCCTGTGATCACTGACTAAGCCAGGACAAGGGGAGCCCCACAGTATACAGTACCCTTCCACTGGAATGACCATTTCTGGTCACTCTCTGCTGTTTTAGTGAACTGGTTAGTCTACAGCCTCTCTACTCAGAGTATAGTCCAAGAACCAGCATCATCAGCATCACCTAGGCAGTGTCTGAAACACAGAACCTTTACCCCAAACTTGTGGAATCAGGATCTGCATGTTAACAAGACCCTCAGATCCAAATGGACATTAAAGTTTGAGAAGTACTAGTCCACAGGATGTCCTTTTGCCCACAAACACATTTTTCTTTCTTACAACTTTGGCACATGCTGCAAGGAAAATCAACAAATATCATACACTATACTGAGATACATCTTAGTGAAAATTATATTCTTACATCTAACTAAGTTCACTAATACCAAGAAAACAAATTTAACTTAGAACAAGAAGTTGAACTCTTCTCCCTGGTTATGTTATTAATATGCCAATTAGATCAGTGAACTTCCTTGTTGCAATGATTTGACACCTCTTTTGGATTACTGTTTAAACCAAAAAAATAATCAGAAACAACTTACTCAAGCACCAACTCAAATCTTGCTTTTTGGCAATTTCTACAACTCCTCATATAGCCCCTCAGGCAAAAACAAACTAGAAATTCCCAAATCAAAAAACAAAGATGGTAATCAAAATACATTTCTTCTAACATTTTTTTTTAGCTGTTTTCATTATGTTTATTCATGTTCTCTTAACAGCTGACCTCCCTGAGAAGCTACATTAATTTATTTGAATGCTTTGCCTGATTCTTTTTCACTTGGGATTTTGGTGATAACACAATCAGAATTTAATATTTTGATTTTCCCAACATTCTGAGGCTATGTTCTTTTTAAACACCCAATATTCTAAGGCTGTGTTTTTTGTTTTTTGGTTTTTTTAAGATTTTATTTCTTTGACAGAGAGAGAGACAGCGAGAGAGGGAACACAAGCAGGGGGAGTGGGAGAGGGAGAAGCAGGCTTCCTGCCGAGCAGGGAGCCCGATGAGGGGTTCGATCCCGGGACCCTGAGATCATGACTTGAGCTGAAGGCAGTCGCTTAACCAACTGAGCCACCCAGGCACCCCAAGGCTGTGTTATTTTTAAACACCCTGGGAATCTCAAGATTTTTTTAGTTTTTTATATCCTGTGATTTTTAAGTTCAAGCCTAACAGTTTGGTTAATCCTTTCATCAGTTCAGCCTAAGAGAGTTCTGTCAGAAGCAGTATTCAGTTTGCAATTAGACAAGCAAAGCAAGAAAACATCAGCAATATTCTCAGATTTTTTAAATTTTCTTAATATACAATTGAAGTTTACTGCTTGCTGTCTTTCAGCCTTGGATAGTAAGAATTGGTGTTTATTTTTGAGCCTCTAGTTCATGAGCAAGGATTCTAACTTAATTGTTCCCCTTCCAGCATTGGAAAGAATTGATGTTTATTTTTGAGCCTCTAGTTCATGAGCAAAGATTCTAACTTAATTGTTCCCCTTTCCAGCATTGTCAAAGACAGTAGCTTCATTTTCTAAATACTTTAACAAAACAGAATTTTCTAACTGATCAATTATGTTTACATGATAAATGAGTGGCCCAGGGAAGATTCAAGAAGATAATGTCCTTTATTCTTTATCCTTATTATTATTTTCCTTGGATTAACTTTTATTTATTTATTTTTTAAGATTTTATTTATTTATTTGACACAGACATAAAGCGAGAGAGAGAGCAGAAGCAGGGGGAGCCAGAAAGAGAGAGAGAGAGAGAGAGAGAGAAGCAGGCTCCCTGCTGAGCAGGGAGCCCAGTTTGGGGCTTGATCCCAGGACCCTGGGATCATGACCTGAGCTGAAGGCAGACAGACGTTTAATCGACTGAGCCACCCAGGCTCCCCTTAACTTTTTTTTTTTAAATGTTTCATCTATCTCTCAATATTTTATTCACTTATACGAACTTACTCATACAAACTAATATGAAAACTCAGACAAAGGGGTTATAACATTGGGTCCAGAGTATTTGACTTTTCCTCTTGCATCTTACCACTAGTTAGAAATAAGTAGCTGTATAGCATGTACTAGGTATAGTTATTGGACTAGTAACTGTAGGTGGCACAAAAAAAAAAGATCTCTGTCTTAAAAGTAGTTCTGTAGGTGGGAAGACAAAGGAGAAGAAATGTGTAAGAAAAAAATGGAAAAGAAAATCTCTCCAGTGTATAAAATGGTAACAGCCACTATTAACTGAGCTTCCCATGGGTAAGGCACTGTGTTTAGCCCTTGACATGTACCGTGTATCTCATTCACAACAGCTCCATTTTACAGATGAGGAAACCGAGGGCAGGGAACTTCAGTAACTTGAAATTGGTACTTAAACCCCCATCTGATATCAAAATCATGCTCTGGCTGTGTAGTGTTGCTTGCTTGATAGAGAGTAAGGGATGGGATACTTATTTTGCTTAACTTTTTTAAAAAATCAGCTGCTTACTATTTTATTTTTTCCAGCTTTAGTGAGATAAAATTGGCATATAACACTGTGTAAATTTTAGGCGTACATCTTGTTGATTTGATAGACTTATATATTGCAAAATGATTACTACCACAGTGTTTTCCTTAACACCTTCATCACATCTCATAATGACCATTTCTTTTTTGGTGGTGAGAACATTTAAGATCCTCTTCCTTAGCAACATTCCTTTACTTTTATATATTTCAGTTGCAAACCTCTTGAATCCCTCAGGATCTGGCACAATGCTGGGAGCGTTGTAAGTATTCTAACTTCCCCAAGGAGGAACTGCAAACCAGGTCACCAGAATCTTGGCAACAGTAATGTAAGCTTGAGGTACAAGACCTTTTCTTTTTTTTTTTAAAGATTTTATTTATTATTTATTCCTGAGAGACAGAGACAGAGAGAGAGAGAGAAGCAGAGGGAGAAGCAGGCTCCCCGCCGAGCAGGGAGACCGATGTGGGACTCGATCCCAGGACCCTGGGATCATGACCTGAGCCAAAGGCAGACACTTAACCATCTGAGCCAACCAGGCGCCCTACAAGACCTTTTCTAAAAAGAAGGGCATAATATAATGGATTTCAGGTAGTTTCCTCATTTGCATAGCCACGAAAGTCTTGGTGCCTCCCTAAATTGTTTCATGCCCCTGGGGTTTTCACCTCACCCTTGGTTTCAGTTGGCTTCCTAGAACTTTAAGAGTCAACTCACTCTCCATCTCTTCTCTAGAGGAAACTGACCTCCTGAGATGGTGGGGACCATTCCCTCCTTTGTGTTTTGCTAGTTCCTGTCTGTCACTTCTTCATAGCACACATTATACTGTACTACGTAAGTGGTGTGTGTGCGTGTGCGCCTGTGCTGGTGCTTGTGTGAATTTATAGAAAAGTCTGGGAGGAGTTCCTTGCCATCTCGTGGGGGAGATAAATATGTAACGTAATAAACATATCATGGCAGTGCAGATTTACACGAGATGTCTAAGGCATCTCATGTGTGACATAATATTCATTGAGTGTGTTATAGACATTCAATAGTTTTTATATTAGGAGATGGTATAATTTAGTGTAGGGAAGGAAAAAGTTTTCCTGTATGTCCTTAGGGTAGCTAGCTGGGTCTGAAAATTAAACTGACAAAGAGATTAGCAGGAGAAAAACATACAAATCTGTGTTTAATACAAGTTTTACATGACATGGGAACCTTCATAAGGAAATGAAGACCCAAGGAAACAGTCAGGCCTGGGTATTTGTATGCTAGTTTTAATGAAGACTGAACAGTCATGTAGAAATATGTTAAGATCAGAGAGTATGAGGCAATCATAGAGAACTGAGGGAAACTTAGCAACTCCTGCTTCTTAGGATTCTTCTCAGCGTCCCTTTGTCTTCAGAGATAAGAATGCTCCCTTTCTCCAGGTGTAGGGAGGGCATCTCTCATAGTAGAGTTTCATGACCTGTTTCAGAGGAGAAGGGTGGTGGTAGGGGAAAAGGTCAGAATGATCTTGCTTCTACTGTTTCCTCAAACTCCTTCAGTTTAAAATATTCAATATGCCGTATTTTGAAGTAGCATGTCCTGAACCCCGTCATTAGTGAAGCATACTCAGATTGCCCTATTAGAAACTCTCTGAGGTAGTAATAGCTGCTGTGAGGAAAAAGAATTTAGTGGTCAAATTAGTTTGATAAATTTGAGGTTGAATAAAATTAAACTTTTTAACGTGTGCTTTAATTTTTTCCATGCAGTACCTTTCAAAATTCTTAATGTGCCGATGCGCATTGTGAATCTCCAAAAGTGAATCCAGTATGCAACATTTTCCAATCATATTTGGCCATGGAATTCTTTCTTCTCTGGGCACCTTAGAACACAGCATGGAGATACTTGATTTCATGGTCGAGAGTGAAATATGGTATCAGTGTCATCATATATTAATTGCTTGACTTTCATCACCTCTTTAAGCCTTAGTGTGCTCATCTGCACATGCAGGTAATTCCTATATTTCATATTGTTGACACAATACAAAAAGGTTATAAAACGTCCAGGAGTCCTCTGTAGATGAACAATTACGATTGTTGATAATAATATGTCCAACAGCTGACTGCTCATTGTTAGAACCCTCATCACTTTGCAGAGTACTGGATCTGAAGACTGTTACACATGACCCAGCTTTAGCATGTAGGTGGCCAAAAAAGGCTTCCCTACTACCTGTATCTTTTACCCTTTTACCCTCTAACAGGATCTGAGTCAATATTAGATCAGTCCTCTTCTGGTTATGGTCCTACTGCTTATCATCATCTTATGAAAAAATAAGATAAAGAAGAAGTAAGGTTGGGGCGCCTGGGTGGCTCAGTCGTTAGGCGCCTGCCTTCGGCTCAGGTCATGATCCCAGGGTCCTGAGATCAAGCCCCACATCGGGCTCCCTGCTCGGCAGGAAGCCTGCTTCTCCCTCTCCCGCTCCCCCTGCTTGTGTTCCTTCTCTCGCTGTGTCTCTCTCTGTCAAATAAATAAAATCTTAAAAAAAAAAAAAGAAGTAAGGTTGAACTAGATAACCTCTAGAGTTCATGCTTTCTAAAATTCTAAGGTGGAGCAGAAGTAATTCTCAAGCTGCAACAGATGGAAGTTTTTGTACTTTCTAACTGGGCTGCTGAGAACAAAAGTCCTTGTCATGCACTACTTTATTTTTTTCACTTAGAAAAGCAACTTTATTCCCATTAGTATTCTTTTTTTTAAAGATTTTATTTATTTATTTGAGAGAGAGAGAGAAAGAGAGAATGAGAGAGCACAGAGGGAGAGGGAGAAGCAGGCTCCCCACTAAGCAGGGAGCCCAAAGTGGGCCTTGATCCCAGGACCCTGGGATCATGACCTGAGCTGAAGGCAGATGTTTAACTACTGAGCCACACGGGCGCCCTTCCCATCAGTATTCTTGGTATAAATGAATTTGACTTTTGTTAACCTGTTATTTTAGATCAGTGTATCTGTATCGATTATTATATATAACTCATAGCACTATATACTAGAATGTATGCCTGGAAATCATTTTGGTACATCTCCTCCCTGACCTGTATTTATGAGCAAGTGCAGCTGTGAGGTGGTTCTTTGTGTAGGATTAAGAAACACTGCAGTTCTTGAAATAAGCCAGATGTTTTTATTTTCAGAGGAAAAGATCACACTTAGTGAAGTATTTATTTACAACTTCACAACAGAACAGAAGATTGTAAGAAAACTTTCAAGGGACATGGGTCATAGAAACCAAGTGAACACCACAGCTTTCCCAACTTCATAGCCTGGAAGATGTTGCAAAAGACAAAAACCGACCTTGTACTGGCTGTAAATATTTGTAGATTGGGGTTATAATGACCAATAAATTACAGTGAGAGTTACTATCTTGAAGAGAGACTTCCACTTTGACCTTATTTGTTTTTTTTTTTTTTAAGATTTTTATTTATTTGACAGAGAGGGACACAGCAAGAGAGGGAACATAAGCAGGGGGAGTGGGAGAGGGAGAAGCAGGTTTCCCGCGGAGCAGGGAGCCCATGCCAGGCTCAATCCCAGGACACGGGGATCATGACCTGATCTGAAGGCGGACGCTTAACGACTGAGCCACCCAGGCGCCCCCTTATTTGGTTTCTATCCATTTTTTCAACAGTATGTCCAGTAATATACAGATAAAAAGAGTGATTTTTTTTAAAAAAACATGTCCTGAAATTAGTGCTTATGCAAACTTCAGGAGTACTTTTTGGACAGACCCTCTCAAAACAAAGAAGCACTTTTAGTTTTTAATTTAAGTATAGTTGACTTACTATATCCTATTAGTTTTAGGTGTAGTCATAGTGATTTGATATTTTTATATCGGGAAATGACCCCCATGATAAGCCTAGTTACCATCTGTCACCATACAGAGTTATTACAATATTTACTGTATTCCCTATGCTGTACATTTTATCTCTGTTACTAATTTATAACTGGAAGTTTGTACCTGTTTAATCCTTCACCTATTTCGCCCAAACCCCTCCCGGCTTTGTTACCCAATGTTTAACTTCTACATCAAAAGAACCGTGTTTTAAAAATCGAAACTGAAAATACTTGTAACTCGTTAGTAATTATTCATTGGAAACACCATATTTGGTATTCCAAACAGTGGTTAGTTTTAAAGAAAATCCCCATTTGAGCAGAGCTTTCTTTTCCTTCCCTTCCTTTTCTCCCTCTTCTTTTTTTGTTTTAGGAACCCAGCTGTTGATCGGAGTGATGAGCCCTCTCGGGAACCAGGCCGCGCCGGCCTCGGGGACCCGGGCGGCCCGCCCAGCCCGCGGGGCTCCTGGCCAGTCGGGCGGGCGCTCGCTCGGCGCGCCGCCCAACCCGCTTTCCCGGAAGGGCGGGCGCGCTGGGCTCGCCGCGCTGCCTTTCACCGGCGAGGCGGGTGAGTGGGCGCCCTGCCGGGTTCCCCGGCTGCCATCCCTGCTCCTAGAGAAGCCCGGGTGGGGAGGGAGGCGTGTTCCGCGGGGCTGCCCACTGCAAGGCAGGACGCGCCGCGCGGGGAGCTAGCGGGTCGCTACGGGACGCGGCAGCCGGGGTGGGGGTGAGGCGGGCTGGGTCAATCGGGCCCCCCTACCCCATCCCTCCCGCGCTCCTTTCCCCACCCCTCAGCCGCCGCCCTTGACCTCGTCTTCTTAGAGTGGTTTGCTTAATTTCGGAAATTGAAATGTAAAATGGTTTGTGTTTCCCCACTGTTTCCGTAGTGTCTCCCAAGATAGTTCTTAGGGAAACTTGATTGCTTAAGGAGATTTACTCTCCTTGGCAGGTGCAAGGTTTGGCAGCTGTGCCTTACTTTTCGGAATATGCAGGGATTTTCTCAAAAGAGACATCTAAAGGAGAACACGATGTTTTTCTGTCTATAGAACATGTATACTTTTTTTTTTTAAACTATATATGTGTATCACCATTGTATTAATCACCCCCTCCTTTCTTCCAGCCCTTCGTTTCCTTTATTTTGCTGCCAGGCATGCACATGGAAAGATTTCATTCCGTCAGACCTGGCACGAAGGGATATGAGTATAATAGGAAAATAGGTGACAGGTGGGTGGTGGTGATAACAATGACCACCGACTTAGTGGTTTAGAAACCACAAAGTTAGGGAAGGCTGGGTGGCTCAGTTGGTTGGACATCTGCCTTTGGCTGGGGTTGTGATCCTGGGGTCCTGGGAGCAAGTCCCATACTCAGCTCCTTGCTCAGCGGGGAGCCTGCTTCTCCCTCTGCCTATCATTCCCCCTGCTTGTGCTCTGTCTCTGATAAATAAATAAAATCTTAAAAACAACAACAACAACAAACCACAAATTATCTTAACAGTCTGTAGGTTAGAAGTCCAACCTGGATCCCACTGGCCTAAAATCAAGTTGTCTACAGGGTTGCCTTCCTTTCTGGAGGCTACTGGGGTGAATCTATTTTCTGTTGTTTTTTTTTTTTCCCCCAGCTTCTGTATGTTGCCCACCTTCCTCTGCTTAGTGCTGCCCTTCCTCCATCTAAAAAGGCAGCAACACTGCATCTCTCTGATCTTTATTCTGTTGTCACACCTCACTCTGACTCTGCTCTTTTGCTTTCCTCTTTTACTTTTAAGGGCCCTCATGATAATATTGGCCCTATGGATAATTCAGGATGATTTTCATATTAAAGTCAGCTTTAATTCAATCTACAACCTTGATTGTAATCTGACATATTCATAGATTCTGGGGATTAAGAGTGGGTATGTTTGAGAGGGTCATTATTTTGCCTACCATATAATGGCATGAAAGGTAACCTATTACTGTACATCCCACTCATGCGAAGAAAGAAAGTATCCAGACCCTAAATATACCAAAAAAAAGTTCTGGGAATATTATGTAGTAGACCATTTATATGAGTTAAATATATTGAGAGTCTTCATTACAAGCTTTTAAGAATATTGATTTAAAAAAAAATAAAAAATGTTGCCATTTCTGCTTTCTGGAAATGTAATAACAAAACTTCATATGCATGGGATGTCCTGAACAAAACAAGTACTAGTCAAGATACCACGCAATTCTGTAAATATTGTTTTCAGTGTGTGTGCTTATATTCTCTGAATGGATGCAAGGAGGAGTGGGCATGGTTCTTAGCCTCAACGTCATGACCATCTAGTCATGGAAAATGACACGGGTACACAAATAATTAAAGCTCTCCAAAAGAGCTAAAAGAGGGAGAAGTAATGTCCTGTAGGGGAATCAGAAAAGGCTTTAAAAACTTGGGGGAAACTTGGAGTAGACCTTGAAGAACCGTAGAATTTCATTAAGGTTGGGAGCAGAGGAAGGATGTGACGTATTAAGGGACCAGAAGGGAGAAGAGGGACCCTTTGAGTGTTTAGTGTGGTTAGGGTACTTAGTCTAGAAGTTGTCTAAATAAGACTAGAAAGTAAGTTTTGGTTAGATTGTGTAAGACCTTGGATGACTGTTGGGTGTCGTAAGGACTCTGCAGTTGGTGCAATAGGGAGCTACTGATGTATTTTGAAACCATCTCAAACTTACAGAAAAGTTGCAAGTACAATAAAAACAGTTTCTGTTTTTCCTGAATTATTTGAGAATAAGATTCTAACTTCAAGACCCATTACCCTGGAATTCTTGAATATATATTTCCTAGAAAAAAGGTATTCTCTACATAACTAAAATTCAGTAATCAAAATCAGGAAATTATATTGATACATTACTGCCATGTAATCCTTGGATCCAATTCAACATTTTGACAGTTATGCCAATGATATCCTATATAGCAAAAGGACCTAATTCAGAGTCATGCATTGCATTTAGTTGTGATGTCCCTTTAGTCTCCTGTCTGGAAGAGTTTCTCAGCCTTTCCTTGGCTTTCATGAACTTAACACTTTTGAAGAGAACAGGCCAGTTTGTCTAATGTTTCCTCATGCTGAGATTCAGATTATGTATTTTAGGAATATCATAGAAGTCGAGCTGTGTTCTAAGTGCACTCTATCAGATGGCAGATGATTTTGACTTATCTCATTATTTACTTTGATTATTTTATTATGGTGGTGTCTGCCTGGCTTCTTCAATGTAAAGCTACTTTTCCCGCTTTGAAATTAATAAGTATTTTATGGGGAAGTATTTTGAAACTAACTATGTGGTCCTTTTCTCACCAAAATTTCAATTTGTGTATGTATGTATGTATGTCAGTATGGACTCATAGTTTTTTATTTTCCTCAGTGGATTTAATCATTAGTGTCATTATTTTTTTATGCTTAATTTATTCTTAGACTTGGCTAGTGAGAACCTCCTCAGGCTGGATTCTGTGTTTTTTTTCTTTTCTTTTTTTTTTTTTTTTAACATGCCCTCATTCACTGAGCATTTTCTTGCTTTCTGGCAGTATAAGGTGCTTATTTTGTATTTTTCTTGTCCCAGTCCTGGAATCAACCATTTCTCTAAAAAGCCTTGGTTCCTTGTAAGGGAAAACAGTATTAGAAACCAAATTCTGGGTGTTAGGTGTGCTCATTGCTGCTAGGCCCTCTGAGCAGGCAGAGCTAGGGAATATATATACAGATAGATATACGTATGTGTATATGTGAGCACACACACATATATATATTTATATCTCTGTATCTTTCTCTCATTCTATTGGAAATCATGAGCTTATACCGATAGTTCCAGTTCCAACCCATAGCATTCATTCTAGTTTTCTGTCTTTCTATATTTATAATTAACTTACCTGGCAATGAAAAACCTGGCTTCTTTTATCCTCTGTATATTTACTTACTTGAAAATCCCCTTCATGTACCTTTGGCCACTGGAAGCTCCAGGCTTATCTTGTATATTTCCTGGCCCATGGGTAGAATCAGCCATTGCTCCAGGGAATCCTGGTTCCTTTTATTGGAAGATAGATTAGAAACCAAGATCATATGCTATATGATCCCCTCTGTTTTTGGACACTGCTTGTGTTCACACTAATTTTTTGCCAGTCTTCTATTTTTTTTTTTTTTTTAAGGAGGAATAAATATTTTTCCTGTTTCTTCTACAGGAATAGTGAGAATTTACCTACTTGAAATTTTAGAGGATTATATCACAAACTGGGTATTAATGTGCTTCTAAAGCAATAAAAGCAGTTATGATATTCCTTGTCTCATTTTTGATCTGGGACCTCTCCATCTCAGTAAATTCATATGCAGGCAAATGTTCTTTACTTTTTTTGTGCCCTGGATTCCTTCCCAGTCTGATAAAGCTCATGGGCCTTTAAAAAAAAAAGTTTTTCAATGTATAAAATAAAATATGTGCAATTACAGGGGCGCCTGGGTGGCTCAGTCGTTAAGCGTCTGCCTTCAGCTCAGGTCATGATCTCAGGGTCCTGGGATCGAGCCCCGCATCGGGCTCCCTGCTCGGCAGGAAGCCTGCTTCTCCCTCTCCCACTCCCCCTGCTTGTGTTCCCTCTCTCGCTGTGTCTCTCTCTGTGAAATAAATAACAATCTTTAAAAAAAAATATGTAGAATTACAAAGGAAACCAATTATATTGAAATATGATTATCAGAATATTAAAAAACAAATTTTTGATATAGTAACATATATCAATATATTACAGTATAAGACCTAGTAGTGAGTTTAATAACTACCATAATTTTTTTTAAAATATTTTATTTATTTATTTGACAGAGACACAGCGAGAGAGGGAACACAAGCAGGGGAAGTGGGAGAGGGAGAAGCAGGTTTCCTGCTGAGCAGAGAGCCTGATAACATGGGCTCCATCCCAGGACCCTGGGATCATGACCTGAGCTAAAGGCAGATGCTTAACGACTGAGCCACCCAGGCGCCCCAGTAACTACCATAATTTTGAAGGAAGGTTTTAGACAAAAAGTATTTCAGGATATCTGCAATAGTTAAAACATTTTATGAAAATATTTGTGCCGTATTGGGAACTTTTGCAAACGCTATGTGGCTTGTTGCCTATATTCATATTTGAAGAGAATGCTAAGTTTCAATCAGAGATTATTATAAGTAAAGATGTAATTTTTTTCTTATTCAGGTGTATGGACTAGGGAGGATTTGTGAAAACTCCAGATAAGAACTGGGTACATGTAGGGACTCCTGGGTGGCTCAGTTGGTTAAGCATCTGACTTGATTTCGGCCTGGATCTTGATCTCAGGCTTGTGGGTTTGAGCCCCGCACTGGGCTCCATGCTGGGTGTGGAGCCTACTTAAAAAAATTTGAAAAGAACTACTGTACATGTAGAGGAGTTTGGGGGGGGCCTTTTTACTGCATTTACATTTGGGAAATACAATAGGGAGAATTGGGTGTTTAAATTAAAACCTTTGAAAAGACCAAAATAGTAATCTTTTAAAATGGGGCACCATAATATGATTAAGATGTGAACCTCAAAGGAATGTTAATACCTATCATTTTCTATTATTGTGTTGAAAAGCAAACGATCTTTAGAACCCTTTTATATATTTATAGGTGTGAAAGTTATTTGAAATATAGACTCTGTTCAAATATAAGCCACATGATAATAAAGACTTTGATGATAGGAAAAAAGATACAGCAAAGAAGAGATATTTCTTTTTCTGTAAAAGGGTAAAATTTTTTCTTTTTTCTTGAATTTGCGTATATGTACTAGTTTTAAAAATATTTACTTTTTGTAATAATTAGGTAATCATGGCAGCTGATGAAGATAACAAAAAGCAAGTTCTTAAGGAGCCTTGGTCAGATGAAGGATTCATGAAAGATGAACAAAGAGAGGTAAAAATTACTGGGTCCTATTAAAAATTAATTTATATCTATTAGTTTTACAGTGAGGCATGTTTTGTATGTTTTTGCCCAACATTACTTTGAATTTGGGAAGATTTTAAGGTTTTCAAAAATTTATTCCTCCATTATTCAAGCCTTACAAAAATAATCATATTTCTATTCTTTCTTTTACAAGGCTTCAACATTAGCTGTTTTTTCCTTCCCTCTGTCCTTCTTTGATTTACACCCAGAAATTAAGAGCTTAGTTAGCAATTATCTGATCAGACCCCAAGAGGGGATGGAGGCTCAAGTAGCTTAAGCCACTTACTCAGGGCCATATGCCTGGCGTGTCAAGGCAGCTGTACTGTGGGACTCACAGCAAAAACATTTTTTGATTGCCCCCAAGTAACATATTCCACAATTAGGTGCAATTTATTTGTTTATTTTTTAAAGATATATTTATTTATTTTAGAGAGAGAGAGCACATGCAAGCATGAGCTGGGGGTGGGGGGTGGTAGGGGCAGAGGGAGGGAGAGAAAGAGAGTCCCAAGCTGACTCCACACTGAGCGCAGAGTCCAACACAGAGCTCAATCTCATGACCTTGAGACCATGACCTGAGTTGAAACCAAGAGTCAGATGCTCCAGTGACTGTGTACCCAGGCTCCCCTACAGTGCAACGTAAAAGTCATATTGTTGTCACAAATAACCAGGAAAGGAGTTGATAAGATTGAGGTCTGGCTCTCAATCCTTGCTCTACTACAAAAATTTCTGTGATTCTGGTTTAGTGTGAAAGGTAGTTTCCCTGCTTGTATAAAGGAGAAAATAAAATATATCAGAGGTAGGAGAATCAACAGGTGATGATGTCTTTCTTTGCCTTTATTAGGGTGATAGAAATTTAGCTTCTTCAGTTCGTTTAGAAAAATGAGGTCAGAGGCTGTTGAATTTTTTGGTGTTTGATTTTTTTTAGAGATTAATTGATGAAATTGCAAAGGAAAATACTCAGTTAAAGGAGGAGATCCAAAGGCTTGAAACTGAGTTACAAGAAGCCACCATAAACTCCCAGGTACCTCCTTAATTATTTTATGTATCACATTTTTAAATGACACCATTTTTCAGAAAAATCAATTTAGTTACACAAAATTCACTTTTAAAACATTGTGGTCATTGATGGCACCATTGTTTGTAATAGCCCCAACAACTCAACTGTCCCTCCATAGTAGAATGAATTATTAATTTGGGGTGTATTCACACAATGGAATACTACACAGCAATGGGAATGAACAGACTACAACTATATGCAGCCACATGGATGAATTTCATAGATACAGTGTTGAGCCAAAAAAGATAAAAGAGGGCACACCATATGCTTGCATTTAAATAAAGCACAAAAGTAGGGTGTTAGAAGTTAGCATCCTGGTTACCCTTGGAGGCAGGTAGAAACTGGAAGGGAGCTCAAGGAGGCATCTGGGGTGTTGGTCATGTTCTGTTTATTGATCAGGGTTCTGGTCACATGTGTGTGATCACTTTGTAAAGTTTCATCTGGCTGTACATCTCTGATAATACAGTTTTTAAATTTATGTATACTTATTTTTTTTATTTTTTAAGATTTTATTTATTTATTTGACAGAGAGAGACAAAGTGAGAGAAGAAACACAAGCAAGAGGAGTGAGAGAGGGAAAAGCAGGCTTCCGCAGAGCAGGGAGCCTGATGCGGGGCTCAATCCCAGGACTCTGGGATCGTGATCTGAGCCGAAGGCAGATGCTTAATGACTGAGCCACCCAGGCGCCCCTATATTTTTATTTTTTATGTGTGTATGTTAATGCAAAAACAAAAAAAAAAATGATGGTCATTATCAGTCATTTTTGGATCAAATTCTTGGTCTTCTCACTAAGTTCCTTTATTTCTCTTCTCATCCAAGTAATTTAAATGAATTTCACAGTTTAAAACAATTGGATATATATCTACACCATTTAAGTTCTCTCCTAAATTCTCCTGTATTTGAGTTAGATATAACTTTCACCCCTTTATTCTTCATAACAACTCATATTGTTAAAAAAAACTCTGTCTTTAAACAATTTAAGTGCTTAAAACATTGTCACTTTTTGTTTCCGAAATGGGGGGTAGGATATTGAATATCACCCACGTTGATGGGACTTAGCGAACACTCTGTTACAGTTCTGGTTACTTCTCAGACTGGAGAGGAATCACTTAGTCCTACAACTCAAAAGGCCTTGGGAACCCAGCCAGCTCAGCTGACCCAATTTACAGAGGACTGAAACTGTGGTCTAGAGAGCATAGGTGAGCTGCTCCTGGCCAAGTGTGCCCAAGACCAGAATCAGGCACTCTCATCCAAAAGCTGTCGACTTTTCAGCATTATGTTGGGTATTTCCACATTATTGGGAAACACTGCCTTTTCTCAGACACTGCCAATTGTTTTGAAATTGGACTTATGGTAATCAGAAATTCTACGGAGGTTATGTGTGAAGATAATAGAACAAATGTGAGATTAGGTCTGATAACTCATTGAATATTTCTAACCCCTTTGTGATAACACAAACATTTTCTTTCAGCATGTAAAATGATTATGGGAAATAGAAATGCAAACAACAGATTCATCTGTGTATTTATGTACAGTTGTATATGCTTGTTAATCCCAATGATTTTAAACAGATAAGTATAACCAGTAACTTTATCCTTCAGATTATGAATTTTGTTGATAGTGTCCCTTACATTTTTATAAACCTAAGTTTGATGATGGTTAAAAAGTTGATGGGCAGGTGTTGGGAAGGGGGAATTTAAATTTGATGATTGTTAAATGATATGATTCAGGAGTTTTTCTTTTTGGATAAAATTATCTGGGCTTGCTATCAGAATAAACATGGTATATACTCAACTCTAATTTATACTGCTTTGTAGTGAGAGTAAATGTACTGTCTAATGATTCCCTTGTAAGATAGCCTATTTTTGGTACAATTGTTTAAAAGGTACATATCTGTAGGAGTGATGTAGGCTTTAGAATCGAACACTATACAATATTGGCTAGTTTAAACATTGATTAGAAAAAGTGAGAGATTATATATTTACAGTTTCATCTGGGAAATAATATTAAAGGATCAGCATCTGATTAGATTACTGAGTACTTACCTAGGAAGAAGTAATTACTAAAGATATTAAATAAGACCATACTCGGTATTCGGAGGGATTCTGAAATCAGTGGAGAATGAATTACTGGATGATCAAATCACATTATCACAAGAAGGGCTTAAGTTATTTCTTGTCTTGATTTTAATCAAACATTTCTGTTTAAATTAGATTAAAGAGGATATTCCTGAAACAAAGGTGAAATTCACATCTTTAGAGAATCCTGAGAATGACAGCCAGTTTTTAAATATCTCCTGTTCATTTCAAGTGAGCTCGCAAGTTCCTTATGAGCTACAGAAAGGACAAGCTCTTATCACTTTTGAAAAAGAAGAAGGTATGAATAATGTTCAGAAATTTGACCATGTTACTTTTGGAAAGCACTGAAACTTTCAAAGAGCTTTCTTAGATATTTGGCTATTGCTTTCCAATTTTTATGTCTATCATTTCATCTCATCTCATAGTGACACCCTGGATTATCCCCATTTTATGATGAGAAAACTGAGACAAAAATGTCTCAGCATCTTTCTTCTTTCTACTCCACCTGCTACCTCCAAATGATACTAGTAATAATCTCTTAAGCTAGTAGAGCTCTACACAGTTCTCAGACAGTTCTTTCAGACATCTCATTTTATACTCACATGACTCTGTGAAAGCAATATGATAGGAGAATTGTGGTTTACGTCTTATTACTAAGAAAACAGATTCTCGGGTGTTTAAGTGATTTACCTAAGGGTACGTGACCAGTGACTGGAAAGAGCCCAAGGGTATGTGACCAGTGACTGGAAAGAGCCCATTCCCATTTGGGAATGGGACCTGATGTTTGCTAAGTCTGACATGGTGTAGGACCCTGTTCAGAGCTGGGGGCACATTAGGACAATCTGGTCTTCAGTGTCAGCTTAGCCCATTTCTAGGTGTGTGATTTGGGTTGGGTTCTTTCTAAATCTCAGATTTTTATGATAGGCTTTGTGGTAGTCCCTACCTCTTGAGTTTGGGTTGAGTATTAAGTGAGAAATGCTGACATAATACTTAGCATGGTGTCTGACACATAATAAACACTTAATAAATGTTAGCTGTCATTATTGCTACTCATTAGGAATTTTCCAGATAAGGAAATTGAAACTTGAAGAAGATAAAGAACTTGCTCAAGGTCCATACAGTTAAAAATTGCAAAACCGAGAGCCAAACCCATGAGCACCCATGTGCCTTGTACTGGACCAACAGTCCTTGGAGCAGACCACTCTTCCAGGCCTTCAGTCTTATATATGTCTAGTTATGGGGTGGGACCAGATGGTCTTAAGCCCTTCTGGTGGTCAGATTCTGAGAATCTAGGATTATAACTTCTATCTCCTTATACCTGGTCTGTCACTATAGCCTGAAAATAAATATTAAAAAGAAAGGCATTCTAGCAGGTCAGTATATGCACATACTGTTGGTTCACCATGGGTCCACCCTGGGTCTACCCTTGAGCTGAGGGTAGAGGAGGAGGCCAAGAGCCCTGTGTTGGCAGTTGGCAATGGTAATGGGGATATAGCCAAAAGACAGAAGCGAGGGTTTGGGAGGCAGGGATCCTGCACAGGAATTACCCGGGAATGCTGGGACCAGGGTTGTCTTCAGAAACAGCTGCATCGCTGCTTCCATTCTGGGCACGGCTCTGAGGGCTTGCTCTCCTGGGACAACTTTGGGCTTATACACAATTAAACAGGAGTTGGCTTTTGATAGAGTCACAAAAGTTGAAACGCAAGCGGTCCTCAGCTGCGTCAGATCACCAGATGTTGGAGGTTTGGGTGGGGGCTGTGGGAGGGAAAGGGCATCATCTAAGTATTACTTAATTGACATTTTCTGTTATTGTTGCCTGTTGTCATTAATAAAAAAAAAAGTTGAAATTCAAGTTATCGAGTCATATCATGGTACAATGAGTGTGAATTCCCACATGACAACGCCCTGCCTTTTAGACTGTTTCTCTCGGCCTTCAGCTGTGATGTGTGTGCTGTCTGGTTGTCATAAACATGTGAGATTTATACGACCAGAGTGGGCATCTCTTATCTTTATGACAAATTAGAGCAAACGGCTCTGTATTAACAACTGAAGTGTTATAACCTCTCATGTCACACAATTAAAAATAAATGCACACCCACATGCATTTTAAACTGAAATATAATTGCTATCTGGAGTTTTAATGATTTTTGGCATAATGACATTACTGAGCCTCTCCCATTTGCACAAATAAATTAGATTTGGTAGTTTTGTGATTGGCATAGGCTATCATCTTTCTAATAAAGTGATCTCAAAAGCATTTTAGCAAAAGTAGAATTCCTCATTAAATACAGCAAAAAAAAAAAAAAAGACTCACACTTTGATATTCAAACCTATGTGGTCTTTACTATATCATTCTTAGGAAAGACAAAAATGAATATTTATTTCTTTGGTGTTTATAACATTAAAGAGAAGTGACAAATGATAAATAAGATTGTCAGAATGCCACTGACCCACACAACTTTTTCCTACTTACTCAACATGGAAGAAGTTTCTGGCTGTGCTTCAATTAATATACTAAGGGAATTCTCTCATCATTCTGTTAACAGGGGAATTCTAAAGGGTGTGTGGCTGTGCTGAAGTAATATATGAATTTCTGAAGGATCACCAGGCTTATCTCTTAAGAGATGAATCTAGAACTTGATGAGACTTTCTACATTATAGTTTTTTTCCAGTTTTACTGAGAAATAATTGACGAATGTCACTAAGTTTAAGGTGTATGGCATGATGGTTTGATTACGTATATTGTGCAACAGTGACCACAGCAGGTAGAGCCAACATCCATCTTCTCACATGGGTACAATAAACAGAACTCCCATAGATTCAAAAAAAAGGAAAAAAAAAAAAGGAAAAGCTTTTTTTTTGCTGTAATGAGAATGCTTAGGATCCTACACCTCTTAACAACTTTCCTGTATATCACACAGGATGTTGTACATTACAATCCTGGTACTTATGTATCTTATAACTGGAAGTTTGTACCTTTTGGCTACTTGGTAATTTTTGCTGATGTATTTTGACATTTTTGACATTAATGTATTTATTTGCCACTTTGGTGGCAAGACCAATAACACTTGGAAGTCCTAGGAAATTTTTAAAAATTAGATCCTTTATTAAAGAAAATTTAAAATATTTAGGATAATTTGTTCTTAAACCCAAAGTGAAAACATTTATCAAAATATTGGCAATTAATACTCCCAAATTGTTTTTCAGTTGCCCAAAACATCATCAGGATGGGGAAGCATTATGTGAAGATAAAGGATGTAGATGTGGAGGTTTTGGCCAAGCCCGTTCCATTAAATTCAGGAGTCAGATTCCAGGTAACATGCTGATTATAGCTTTTTAGAATTCTGTTAGGTGTCACTTTTCTCACCCCTATTGTTGAATATGAAATGATTTCCCAGGTTCATGAAGAATACTCTACAGTGAAGATCAATGTTACTGACATTCCTGACGGATTGCCGGAAGATCAGATGAGAGACAAGCTAGAACTGAGCTTTTCTAAGTCCATAAACGGAGGCGGGGAAGTGCAATGCGTGCAGTATGATAAGCAGTCACGGAGTGCCATGATCACATTTGTGGAAACTGGAGGTATTTGCCCATTTAGGTAGTTAAAAAATACTTCACCATTTAAATTATGTTCTGCCATTTCTTTTCTTTTTTTCTTTTTTTGTAGATTTTTATTTATTTATTTGACAGAGAGAGAGAGAGCAAGAGAGTGCACAAGCGGGGGGGGGGGGGCAGGAGAGGGAGAAGCAGGCTTCCCATGAGCAGGGAGCCTGACGCGGGGCTCCTTCCCAGGACCCTGGGATCATAACCTGGGCCGAAGGCAGACACTCAACGTCTGAGCCACTCAGGCGCCCTTTTTCTTTTAAAGATTTATTTATTTATTTATTTATTTATTTATTTATTTATTTATTTAAGCTTTTATTTATTTGACAGAGAGAAACACAGGGAGAGAGGGAACACAAGCAGGGGGAGTGGGAGAGGGAGAAGCAGGCTTCCCGCGGAGCAGGGAGCCCGATGCGGGGCTTGATCCCAGGACCCTGGGATCATGACCTGAGCTGAAGGCAGACACTTAACTGATTAAACCACCCAGGTGTCCCTATAGGTATAGTATTCTAATCATAATTTTCAGTTATACTTCTTTAGCAACTGGGAAACTCGCAGTCTTGTTAGGATGATGGGGGGCAGGTTACTTTTTGCAGACGGTTATTTTGCATTTTGTGTAGCTCAAGATAGATCTGAGGACATCACAGCTGTCTGCACTGATTGTAGTGGATAGTTCAAGACAGAAGGATCTATTAAACCTCATTATTGTTGGGTCTTGTATTTTTCAAAATTATGTACTGTGAAGTGGATTGTAGAATTTTTAAAAACACTCAGTTCACTGTTTACTGTGATGTTCTGTTTGAAGAAAGTTTTAACTTTGGTTGAAAATGTCTATGATATAAAAAAGAAAATAATTTTTAAAAAATTTACTTCTAGTTGCTGACAAGATTTTGAAAAAGAAAGACTATCCGCTTTATATAAATCAAAACTGCTATAGAGTTACTGTTTCTCCATACACAGAAACACACTTGAAAAATTTTCAGGTAAAGTCATCTCTTTTCCTTCATTTTGGGAACTTACAGCTCAACCCACCCCACAAAAAAATAAAGAAAAAGTTGTGAGTCTGTTCCTGTTGAATCTTATTAGTGAGCAATCTCAAAAAATAGTTTCTTCATATCTGCTTGGTGCAAAATAAGTTTGTCTTTTAAAAAAATACTTTAATGCAAAACTGTACCTTATTTAATTTCTTACATACTTTGTAAAACCTGAAACTACTCAGGTAATGGTATGATATTTTTATATGTGGAGACATAGCTACATTTCTCTTGTGTGTCTACTATCCTTGGGCATTAAAAACAATTCTTCCCGCTCATTTTCTCTGAACTCATTATCTTGACCCCAGACCTATTCCTTTTTTCTGTTCCTACCTAGGTATTAAGTGGCACCCCCATCTACCTAGTTCACCATCCTGAAAGCTACAACTCATGCTGAATTCTTCATTTTGCTTCACCTCCCACATTCATCTGGTCACTCAGTCTTGTCACTGGCCCCTCTGGCTACCTGTCTCACTGGTCTTTCTGTCCATAGAGATGCCTGTCTTTCCGCTATTCATCATAATGCCACCAGAGTTATCTTTCTGAAATTCAGATCTGACTCGGATTTTCTCTTGCGTGAAACATCTTGCTGAGGCTCCTGGTGTCTTCTAAGATAAGGTCCAAGATATGAAGCAGAGCTTTATAAGTCTAAAGTTTTGTAATTCAAAGCTCTTAGAAAACTTTCTATTTATCTTTTTAATTTTCCTTTTTAGGTATTTTCGGGAATATCGGAGAGGACGGTGCTTCTGACTGGAATGGAAGATCTTCAGATGATGGATGAAGAACTTTTACAGGATTTAGTTAACATTCACTTTCAACGGAAGACGAACGGAGGTGGAGAGGTGGAAGTGGTCAAATGTTCTCTAGGTCAACCTTACATCACGTACTTTGAAGAAGAGAGGAATGGAATGGTCTGAATATTAGAGCCTCTGAGCCCAAATCACTGTCAGTTTGACAAAAATGAATATCCCTTTTCCTTTAAAGAATGAAGACTTCAGGGCGCCTGGGTGGCTCAGTTGGTTAAGCGACTGCCTTCGGCTCGGGTCATGATCCTGGAGTCCCGGGATCGAGTCCCGCATCGGGCTCCCTGCTCAGCGGGGAGTCTGCTTCTCCCTCTGACCCTCCCCCCTCGCATGTGCTCTCTCTCTCTCTCTCTCATTCTTTCTCTCAAATAAATAAATAAAATCTTTAAAAAAAAAAGAATGAAGACTTTAATTCTTTAGTGGCCACTTATTCTTAGATACAAAATACATTTCCTTGTTTTTGAATTGTTCTTTGTTTCAAACTCTGCTGCATGCTTATAAATGCAGTAAGTGCACTGCATTAAAAACAGTTTTATTTGTTCATAAATTATGTGGCTTGGTGCCATGTCCATTGAAATCAGCCATAAGTGATGCAATTGTCCCCCTGCTGTGTTGGCTCCTTTGGTCATGAGCATGTGGGCCAATTCTCTTTTGGCCCCAAGTCCACCAATATGCAGACTTGACTCCTGACATTTCCCAAAAGAAATGTTACATTCAGCTGTTTGTGATTTCTGTAGACTTGACTTTCGAGGGACTTCAAGAGCAAGCATTTCCCACTTTCCCATTATATAGCATTTTCCTCCACAGCCCCAGAGGTATTTTTCAGAGCTGAGTGTGGTCTTTTTACTTGAAATTTTCTTCGCCCAGAGTGCCAAGTGTCCCGATTCTTTCCAAAACATCTTCTCCAAATAGAACTTGTAAAGACCATAATTTTCTCTTTTACACTTAAGATGGAAAGAATGTTTAACAAAATGACATCCTTGGAATAAAGGTAAATGCAAAGCTAGTGGCTCATCACTCATCAGGCTAGATGCTGAGGAACCCCTGAGGAGCTCCCCTGAGATGGCATAGGCTTGCAGGCCCCTTGCGAGCCAGGGTCATTCAAGGACTGCAGTGAGAGTTAGGAAAGCCAGGCAAACCTGAGCAAGGAGAAGAAAATGTTCTCTTCCCCTTATCTCATGTTGCAAGTTCTGAATGCCTGGATCTGCAAGAAGTGGCTCTTGCCTAGATTAGAGGCGTCCCTCCTTAGGACAACAACATGCTGTCTCCAGAGGAAGGGTGGCTGAGAGAATTCTTTAATGTATCTTTCTTCAAGGATGTTAGTTTAATCCCATTATGTGTGAAAGTACATATTGTTATGCTTACCTGATTGCTACAAGTATATAGCTATGTGGAAAATAAACGACAGCATGCAGTTGCAAGTGCCGCCTTTGCTCTGCATCCCCTGTGTCCCGGTGATTTCGCGACCCTTACCCAGGGACCCCAACGCACTAGACGTTGACACTCCCCTGTATGGGCTTACATTTTAGTTTGAGAGACGCCCAGTTCATTAGCATCCCACTGGTTTTAAGTTGTAGAAACTAAACAGTGAGAGGTGAGGTTCCTGTTCAGAGGAGGTAAAATTCTCTTTGGTAAAGAATGTTGGAACAGGGGCGCCTGGGTGGCTCAGTCGTTAAGCGTCTGCCTTTGGGTCAGGTCATGATCCCAGGGTTGTGGGATCAAGTCCCGCATCGGGCTCCCCGCTCTGCGGGAGGCCTGCTTCTCCCTCTCCCACTCCCCCTGCTTGTGTTCCCTCTCTCGCTGTCTCTCTCTCTCTGTCAAATAAATAAATAAAATATTAAAAAAAAAGGAACGTTGGAACAGCTTTTAGCCTATACAGTGTGTTCCATAAAGAGTCAACAGCAGAAGTAAATTCATATTAAAATGCTAGCAGAAATGAAATGCTTTAGAAAAGATTCTAAACCTAAACCTACCCCATGCTGCCTGCCATCTAAAGTAAAGGGAAAGTTAAAAAAAAAAATTGGCTCGCTTCTGATTATTTATTTTTAGATTTTAAAGTTTTTATGCTACCGTTAGAAGTACTCATTGCATTCACATTTCTCTTTAGAATGAGAGATGGTGCCTAAAAACTGGGCAATGTATAATAACTCTACATTTTCACTGTTTTAGGAAAAACATCATATGTCAGTTGTTCTTTGGGAATGGCAAGATTATTTCAAGCCCCTCAAAATATTAAGAAAAATTTAAAGAACCTAATTAATTTTGATTGGTACGGCTTCACTGACACAGAAGGTATCATTTTTTAGTCGGTGGCAGACTGCCAATCAGGAAGAATTTTTTTCCTAACATTTAGGACAAGGTTTGAAATAGTCACTTTTGTTTCCTTTGGGGACCTTCTTCAGGCCATAAAATAGTTTATCTCATTCAATTCTAAATATATACAATGGTTGTTTTTTTTTATATAAATACTACTTATCGTAGAAAGTGAGACTTTTCCCTCGGGCTCCTTTCACCATTCCGCCCTTGTGTGATCTGGCAAGGTCTCAGAAATCAAGCACTGGCTACCCTGCTTATTTCTAGAGTTTTAGAGATTTTGTAGGAGCAAAGTTGCCTTTGAAAATTTACCAGAAGATACTGTGTTGACTATTGCATATTAAGTTCGAAAGCCTAGACAGTCAGCCTATAAGTCAGGAAAGATGAATTTGTAGAATCACAAGTCCCTCTTGCCTTTTGTGGACTTATCAGTCAAGATAGCCTAGGCTATGCTGTAATGACAACCTCCTGAATCTCAGGGGCCTAACAAAACAAAAGTTTAATTCTCATTCATGTTGAATGTCCAACACAGGTTGGGAGGGGAGTCTTTTTGTCCTAATCACTTAAGACCCCATCTTGAGACACACTTCCAGAAACATGGAGGTGTAGAAAAACGAAGTCTGCAGTCTTGCACCAGGAATTAAATGCTGTAATTTAGAAGTAATGATGTCTTTTGTCTCACATCTCATTGGCCAGAAATAGTCATCTGACCTCATTGAAACAAAAAGGGATTGGAAAATTCGGTCTTGTAAAAATGAGGAGAACCAGATACAGTTGAGCCAGAATATTAATGAATGTAGTCTTTCCTGTACTATGATCTTCAATATTTGGATCGCTCTTCTTCATACACGAAACACACACTCACCCACACCCTAGGGTGGAAAAACCAAAAGTTCCATTAAGTCGTGGTATCCAACTCAAAGTGCGTGAACTCTAGGTGGTATGTGGTAGTTTCTATATCAAGTCTGAATGTTACTCCCCTTTATCCAGAGACCCCACCCCATGGTAGATAGTAGTGGAACTGGAACAAGAGAACTGCAATAAACTCTCGAATTTGGAAAAGGGGATGAATGGGGGACATGTAGTCTGGGCCAAAATCATTCTGAAATCTCGCTGAGTAGATACACGCTTCATACACCCCGAGTGTGGAATTTTGGGTAAGCCATGATTCCACTCTGGAAATTCTTCTCTTGCTCATTGTCTGTATAGCTCCTGGGCATTCTTCTTTTTTTATTATTCTCCTTTTCCATATCTAGAATATATCTTTTTGGAGGCTGCAAACCTTATTCATTCAGCACACTATCTATGATCAATGTTTGGTACCAAAATTTTTAAAGTTTTGAACCATCACAGTCTCTTTACTCTGGCTGGTAGCTAGTTAGCTGTTACACTTCAAAAACTTAATAGGCTTCTAATCTATTTTATTTTGGTCAGTTTACATGTGCTAATAGCCAGATCGACAGTTTTTTCTAGACTCCCTTTTTAGAGTTGTTATAATTCTCTGCTTTCTTGGTCCTATTCTTCTCTCCCTCTCTTAACTGTAGGTACTTTAGTCTATCAGACCACTTTTATTTTCTTTTCCCTGAGCCAGTTTGTCTAACTGAAAGGGTTTATTGGATTCTGTTTTGAATTATTGGTTTTTGTTGTTGTTGTTGTTCTGAGGGACCTTAATCTGTTCAGAGATCCAAAGCTTGATTTGATTATTGATTTGATCCTTTCAATAAAGCAGAGTTCTAATCAGCCTTTGTTACTCAAAGGTTTTGTCATTTGAGAATGAGAAGTATTGTTTCTTCCATCCTATAAATTCCCATATTTCTGTATTTCTCTATTCCCTTTCATTTTGGCTTTCCAACTGGCCGATTCTTTTCTAAGCTCATTCGTTTTTTATATTACTTTGTCAGATGCACTCAACAGTAACAGACATATGCTACTAATTTTGTTTTTCACACCCTTTTTTAAAAAAGCTACAAGCTAATTAGGTACATTATCTGCCTTCCAAGCTATCACATGTGACAGTTTTACCAAATGTTTTTTCACTAGATAATATGGATCACCATCCTTCTAATCTCTGATAATTATTTTCTAATGACCTGCCCCTAAACCAAAGCCATGTATTTTAGATTGTGTTGGGGATTGTCTTTTTTTTTTTTCTTTTGACTATAGCAATGCTCCAGAATACCAGTTCTGTATCAATCAGGATAGATTATATGATGCCGGTGTGGCAAATTATCTCAATTTCGGAGACCAAAACAACAAAATTTTACTCCTTGGTCATGCTACATGTCCATGATGGGTCAACAAAAAGAATGCTCGGGGTAGACACTCAGAGGGACCCAGACTAACAGCAACCACAAACTTTTTTTTTTAAAGATTTTATTTATTTATTTGACAGAGAGAGACACAGCGAGAGAGGGAACACAAGCAGGGGGAGTGGGAGAGGGAGAAGCAGGCTTCCCGCAGAGCAGGGAGCCCGACGCTGAGCTCGATCCCAGGATCCTGGGATCATGACCTGAGCCGAAGGCAGATGCTTAACGACTGAGCCACCCAGGCGCCCCACTTTTTTTTTTTTTGAAGATTTATTTATTTCAGAGAGAGAGAGACAGCACGAGTGGGAGGGGCAGAGGGAGAGAGAATCCCAAGTAGACTCCCCACTCAGCAAGAGCCTGATGCAGGACTCCATCTCAAGACGATGAGATCCACCTGAGTGGAAATCTAGAGTCAGAAGCTTAACTGACTGCACCACCCAAACGCCCCAGCAACCATGAACTTTATTGCTGGATATCATGCCAGAGGAAAAGAGCTTTGAAGTGTCTTGAAATAGCAATTAAATTCTTGGCCCAGAAATGCCCTTTTCATTCACAACTCAACCAGAACTAAGTATGTGGCCCCACCCAACCATAAAGGAGCTTGGATGTTCAATCCTACCACATGTTTGGAAGGCAGGAAGCCAAAACTATACAATGAATAGCATTAATGATATCTGGTTGGTATTGAAAAAAAAGATGCTCATTCTTGAAAGATACACAAACTATAATGAAGATAATAATCATCAAAAATCCACACCCAGGGGCACCTGGGTGGCTCAGTCAGTTAAGCGTCTGCCTTCAGGTCAGATCATGATCCCAGAGTCCTGGGATCGAGTCCCGAATCGGGCTCTCTGCTCAGGGGGAAGCCTGCTTCTCCCTCTCCCTCGATCTACCACTCTGCCTACTTGTGCTCTCTCTGTCAAATAAATAAATAAAATCTTTTTAAAAAAATCCACACCCAGATAGTGGTAACATTTTTAAGTCCTCCTTTCCAATTTTTTTCCCCAATCATGTATCACATTCCATTTTGTGAATATAACCTATTTCTAGGGTTATTATTTCTCTATTGTAGGACATCAAGATTGTTTCCAATTTTTCACATTTATAAGTGCTATGATGTACATAAACCGTTTATATCCTGGAATACAAATCTTTTTCTGCAAGTTTAATCTTATTTCAAGGTGATAATTACTAGGTTGATAGGGTGAAGAATACAAATTCTTTTTAAGGATCTTGATACGTTTGGCTACAGTTGCTTTCCTGAAAGGTAGGCATCAGTGTGTACTTTTTTTTTTTTTAAGATTTTATTTATTCACTTGACAGAGAGAGAGACAGTGAGAGAAGGAACACAAGCAGGGGGAGTGGGAGAGGGAGAAGCAGGCTTCCCGCTGAGCAGAGAGCCTGATGCGGGCCTCAATCCCAGGACTCTGGGATCATGACCCGAGCCGAAGGCGGACGCTTAATGACTGAGTCACCCAGGCACCCCTCAGTACTTTTATTGTAAGTACAATAAGGACTATTTCATTGTTCCCTTTCAGCATTGAGAACTACCCCTTTAAAAATTATTTTCTTCTCATGCTATTTTTAGAAATCTTCACAATATATGCCACATCTTATGAAATTAAACAATTAACAAGATACAGGTGAAATATCCAATAATGGGTTTTATTTTTTTTTTTTGGTATCACAAATTATAAACACCCAGGAAAATGTCAATTTGATTTTACTTAAGCTATGATTCAGAGCAAAGTACAGTGAGATGGGAGTCCTCATAACTGGGGCTGTAAGAGATTAAAATATTTTTTTGGATGCAGTTTCAGTAATAAGCTGCTAGAATTATTTTGACCACATTTGGAGTCATGCTTCCTCAAGGATTGTTTGGCACACTAGGGGAAGAAAAAAGTTTCCTTAACCCTCTTAGAGTCTCTGGCTGGGCCTGAAGATTAAACTGATACAACCAAATTAACAGGAGAAAAGCACAGAAATTTATTTACTTAAATTTTATGTGATATGGGAGCCTGCATAAGGACATAAAGACCCAAAGAAATACTCAAACCTGAGGGTTTCTATGCTAAAGTTGATGAAACGTATAAAGTCATAAAAAGTTGGAGATGATAGGACAAAGAGTGTTAGCTAAGTGTAATAAGCGAAGGGAAACAGCAAGACCTATTCATTCAGATTCTTTTTTGTGTCCTTGTGTCTTTGGACGTAAGGCTATTCCTTTCTTCTGGATACAGGGAGGAATGAGGATTACATAAAACACAGGACGGTTTTATGACCTGCTTCAGGGGAATGTCAGAAAGTCCTTCTTGCACATGTCCTTTCTCTTATTCCCCCAGTTTGAAATATACAGTATGCCAAATGGCCATATTTTGGGGGTAGCATTGTCCTGTGCCCTGTCAGCACGTACAAGCTGGAATAGTTGGGGCATACCAGGTTAAGGGTCATTCTAAGTCAGGTTCCGTGGCACACATGGGTAGACCTGCCCTCCTGACTCTAATCCTGACTCTAATCCTACACCTCTCGTTATTGCCTGGAGAGGTTCCCAGCTTGGATCATGGTGCTCATGTCCATTTACAGTTAATTTTGTTCCCACCTCCAGCCCAAGGCACCTCTTTTCTGCTTTCTCTCTTCATATGTTTGTCTTTTCTGGTTAAACAGAAGTATACAACATATGACCTTTTGTATCTGGTTTTTTCGCTTTGCTCGATGTTTTTGAGCTTCATCTTTGTATCATGTATTAGTATTTCATTCCTTTTTATTACTGAGTAGTATTACATTGTAGATATATACTGCATTTTGTTTATACTTTGAGCAATTGATGGTCATTTGGGTTATTTCTACTTCTTGGCTATTATATGTAATGTTGTTATGAACACTGGCAGTCTTAGTTTGGACATATGTTTTCATTTCTCTTGGGTAGTTATCTAGGAGTGAAATTTCCTGGTCATGTGGTAAATTTATGCTTAACTTTTTGAGAAACTGCTAAACTGTTTTAAAAGATGGCTGTAACATTTTACTTTCTCACCAACAATGTATGAGAGTTCTCCTTTCTCCACATTCTTGACAACATGTTATTATCTTTTTGATCATAGCCATTTTAGTCAGTGTGGAGTGGTATGTCATTGTGGTTTTAATTTGCATCTCTTTAATGACTAATGATGCTGAGTATATTTTCATGAGCATATTATCCATTCATGTGTCTTCTTTGAAAAAAGTCTCTGCAATTTTTTGTCCATTTTTAAGTTGGATTGTCTTCTTATTTTTTGTGTTGTAATAGTTCTTTGTATAAGGTAGATACAAATCTTTTATTAGATGTGTCATTTGCAAATATTTTCACGGTGTTCTTTTATTCTAGTATGCTAGGTGATATTGCTGAAGAAAATTCAGTGGCTTAAAACATCAGAGCTTTATTTTTCATTCCCATATATTTTGTTATGGGTCCAGGCAACTCTCTAGTGCAAATGTGTTCCACATATTGGCTCAGCGGTGCACATTTCCTTCATGCATTCTTCCATGAGCACCAAGGCCAAGAAGAGAACATTGGAGACTCTTGTGCTGCCAATGAAGTACCTTCACCAGATACGAGACATGTCAGTTCTCTTCACTTTCATTGGCTGAATGAATGATATGGCCTTGCCTAAATCAAAGGCTGAGGAAGGGCAATCCCTCCAGGTGCCTGAATTGAGAAGATCAAGCAACACTGGTTAGCAGTACTAATGTCTACTATGTGGGGGGAGACAAGTGAGAAAAAAATAAATATATGAAGATATTTTTAGAAAGGGGTGATGCTATTAAGACAGAATAACAGGGTGATAGGATAACAATTAACTTGGGGGGACAAATTCAGAAGGGGTAATCAGAAGCAGTCTCTCTGAAGAGAGGTCATTTGAGCTAAGACTCCAGTCCCAGCAAGGAGTCATTAAGTGAAGATCAGGGAGGAGCTATCCAGACCTGGACAAAGAACCAAGGGTAAGGGGCGCCTGGGTGGCTCAGTGGGTTAAGCGTCTGTCTTCTGCTCAGGTCATGATCCCGGGGTCCTGGGATCAGGTCCTGCATTGGACTCCTTGCTCAGCGGGGAGCCTGTTTCTCCCTCTGCCTCTGCCGCTCCCCCTTGCTTGTGCGTGCTCTCTCTGTCAAATAAATTAAAACAAACAACCCCCCCAAAACAAACAACAACCAAGGGCAAGAAAAGACACGAGTTAGATGGCTTGTTGTGTGGTCAGAAAAGAGGGATTGAGGACAGTTTATGGGGGTCTAGCTAGAGAAAGCAGATCAAGGCCATTTTGGTTTCCTGGTGAGAAATGTAAATTTTATTTAAAGTGCAATGGAACTTAGTAAAACAAAAACAAAAACAAATGTACAGTATTAAAAACAACAAAGTGTTTTTGTTTTTTTTTTTAAAGCTTTTATTTATTCATTTGACAGAGAGAGACACAGTGAGCGACAGAGGGAACCCAAGCAGGGGGAGTGGGAGAGGGAGAGGCAGGCTTCCCGTGGCGCAGGGAGCCCTATTTGGGCTCGATCCCAGGACCCCGGGATCATGACCTGAGCCGAAGGCAGATGCTTAACAACTGAGCCACCCAGGAGCCCCTAAAAACAACAAAGTGTTTTAACAGGGAACAAACCTGATTTACATTAAATAGGAATTGTTCAGTGTGTGGTATCCAGAATGAATTGAAGGGGAACAAGGCTGAATGCCGACGATCTGGCTGGCGAAGGTGGGGTTGGAGAGAGTGTGTGTTTATGGGATGTACTAACAGAGCTAAGGAAAAGAGGAATCATGGAAGACATGAGAGTCATGAGCTTGGGCTCCTGGGTGGGTAGTGTTATTATTTACTGAGAGGGAAGAAAGGGTGGAAGGAGAGTTTTGCTTGGTCTTGTTAAATTTCACATGCTTATTACACATACAAGCAGGCATTTAGATATAGGAATCTGAAGAAAAGTCTGAGTTGGGGAATTACATGTAGATTTACCTCATACTGTTTTTTTTTTTTTTAAAGATTTTATTTATTTATTTGAGAGAGAGAGATTGAGAGATAGAGAGCACGAGAGGGGAGAGGGTCAGAGGGAGAAGCAGACTCCCTGCTGAGCAGGGAGCCCGATGCGGGACTCGATCCCGGGACTCCAGGATCACGACCTGAGCCGAAGGCAGTCGCTTAACCAACTGAGCCACCCAGGCGCCCTACCTCATACTGTTTTAAAATCGTCATAGTCTTAGGCCTTATAGATGTGCCATCAGCCATATAATAAGTAGCTCTATTCATGGACTGAGTGAAAAAACTTAAATAAATTACACATATTAAAGCAATGCAAAGTTGGAATTTGTGTACAATATCTTCGTTCCACTTATGCACTAGAAGTTTTAAGTTACAAGTCCACTTGTGCACTGTAAGTTATACTTGAGTTCTGAAAGTGGAACTGCCAAGTCTATGCATTTTCACACTTCTTTTTCACTTCGCATTTTGAAAGGGGTCAAAATCCTTAGAAATGTTTGCACCTATCTAGGCTTGCAGCAACACAGATGCTTCCTCACACTCTGGCTAACACTGGCTGTTACTACACTTTTTAATTTTTACCAACCTAATCGTGGCAAAAAGGGATCTCATTGTGATTTCAATTTGTATTTCTTTACTTAGGAGTGGAGCCAAGCTTCTTCATGTTTGCCAGCCATTTGCCTTTCTTTTTCACGCTCTCTTTGACTTCGAAGCCACGTAGGTAGATGACTTGTGTTCCCCTAGGTGCCAGACTCTGGAGTCTGAACGTTGTGGACAAGATGGTGAGCTCTCTGTTGACAGGGACCCTGCGCTTTTCAACCCGTGCCCGGTGCACCTGGCCACCGCGCGACTGGCCCTGGGCAGGCAGGTGAGGAAGAGGAGAAACAGGTGTGGTGTGAAGTCCCACGACTGGGGAGCTGAGGGCACAGAAAGGACGGTCCAGATTTCCACTGAGCACGGGACAGACACAGCCCCCGGAGAGTCCCCGGATTACTGCCGGGGATTCCTGCTGGCCCCCTCCAGCGCGGTTTCAGAAGTTGTGAAACTACCGAGGCAACAGCCCGCCCAGGTCGGAGCTTCCGCCGCGAGGCCAAGAGGCGCAGAGCAGCAGGATGGGGTGGAGGGGCCGTCTTTTCCGCGCATTGTCTCCAAGCGGGCGGCGGCCAAAAACTGAAAGCAAAACCTTCCTGCCGGGCCCCGCCTCGTGGCCCGCGCCGTGGATTTGGGTCCTGTCGGCAGCCGAAGGCGCGTCTCTCCTCCGCCATGGCAAGTTGCTTTCGTTTCGGATTTTGCGGGGCAGGGTCGTTCCCGCCCGGTTACCACGGTCCCCCAGAAGGGCGCGGAGCGGGGCGGGCGGGGGTGCGGAGCTGCCCCGGGCGGCGCGCGATGGAGCCCGGCGCTGGCGGAGAGCCACCTGCCGCGAAGGCAGACCCGCCGGCAGACCTGGCCCTCACTTCTCTGGCACCTGCTCCTGGGGCGGTGCTGCGCGCGCCTGCAATTCCTAGTAGGCCATGTGAGAGAGGCGCGACTCCAGGGAACGCCTTGCCACCTCCCGCACTCGGTGTCTCATGGTCGGGGACACAGCTGTCTCGTGGAGGAGTCCCTTCGCAGGCTGTTTGGGCTTAACTGTCGCCTCCCACTTCTTGGGGAACAAGAGCGGAGAGAATTACCCAGAAACCGAGGCCACTGTTTCCTTTTGAAAAGCGCCAGCAAGAAGGATTCGAGCCAAGGATTCGAGTTGTGAAGGCATCCTCATGTCTTGTCTGCATTAGTGGGAATTCTCTCTTGTGACCTTAGTTCTTTGTCCAGGCACAAAGGGCTCTGTGTTTTCACCATCTGTGCTGGCTAGTAAGAACCGTTAGCAAGTTCAAGATTTAGCCTTCCGTGTTCTTTCCATCAAGCGCTTGAAAGCAGTGGCAGGGTCTTTAATTGCTAGGGTCCCGGAAATGCCAAAGCAGTCGTGAGGTTCCAGTACGATTTTGTTTATTGGCAGCAGTAAAGGCAACGTCAATGAAAATAAACAACTAAATTTTTTAAAAAGAAATATACACAAACACAGGGAATGAATCTAATTATTTCTCTCTAGGGCCTTACTTACAAACTCACAGTTTTTCTTTATAGCTTTTTGCTTTCTGACACTATGGTCAAAAGTGTCTTAAAATATATCATTGATACTGGGAAAATGCCATCACCTATTATAATAACTCTTGGCCAAAATGCTGCTCTTGTTTCAAAATCCTGTATCTCTGTGGTAACTCTTGAAGGGGTTATTTCTGAGACATCTCTTTTCCTTATGCTGGATAGAAGAGATTAGTAGTCATCAGGGAGAATTCCTTTGATTTCAAAGATAAATTAAATGCAGACACTTGAATAAAGAAATATGGCATTAGAATTGATGAGGGCAGAGGTGCAGTAGCATTTTCTGAATTTAAATTGATTGAAAGTTTTTCTTTGACGTTGACGAAAGGCAACAAGGAAGCTCAGTGACTAGCCATGTAACCATTGAGATTGGGGTGGACCATTACAGCCAGTGTTGTATGGAGACAAGTCTGTGAAGTAGAATTCCTGCAAAATCTCTTTTTCTTTTCCTCTCCTAGGAAGAACTATTTTGGGATTATCACATCATACCATTTGGGACTAGGGTGGAGGAACACATATATTTTTACTGTTTTCTACACAGTCTAGTTGTGAATATTTTAAGAAACTCTGTTTTCCTCCATTAAAATATCTTCTGTAACAAATACTCAATAGATTATTATAAGTTTCATTTTCAGAAGACACTCCCTTTGTTTTATTTATTTTTTTAATATATATATATTTTTTTCTCCCTTTGTTTTGTATGTCTCAACATGAGCCATTTTCATCCCCTGTCCCTTTGCTGTTGTTGTGAACTCTTCTTTTGAATTTTTAATTAAATTTGACCATTAATTAAAATTTGACCTCAACCTTTTTTATTCTTATACTTTCATTTTTTTTTAAAGATTTTATTTATTTATTTGACACACAGAGCGCGCGCGCACGCGAGAGAGAGAGAGAGAGAGAGAGAGACAGAGACAGAGACAGCACAAGCAGGGGGAGCGGCAGGCAGAGGGAGAAGCAGGCTTCCTGCATGAGCAGGGAGCCCGATATGGGGCTTGATCCCAGGACCCTGGGATCATGGCCTGAGCTGAGGGCAGCGGTTTAAACCAACTGAGCCACCCAGGCGCCCCTCTTATACTTTCATTTTAAGGTGCCGTTGGGATGAACAGGATGTTGTGTACCTAGACTGTTTTTTTGACCTGGAAGGTCAAACGTAGCTTGCTTGTCCCCAGTGAAGTCCTATTCTGAGTACAGAGTCCTCTGAGCTGAGAGCCCAAAACATCTTTGTGATCTGTTAACCCTTACTCAGGCTCATGAGATATCCTGTCCTCCCTGAGGGTAATTTAGGATAGATTAAGTCTGAGTTTTGGTATAATCAGGTTGGACTATCTATTTAAGCACTGGGAGCAGCTTATGAGTCCACTTCCCTAAATGGGCTGGGGAACAAATCAAAACATTGAAAGAGAAGCCCCTTACCTGGATATTAGAAGAAGTTCAAGAGAGTGAGCTCAGGGAAGGATCTACTTGTAGTTAGTACTCTGTGCTCAGTATGGTGGCAGGGTCTGCAGTAGCGAATGGTCTCAGTAGCTGAATTCCATCTCAAATAGGTGCAGGAGGGTAGGATTTACTCCATTGCAGCCCCAGTATTATTGCCAGGGTTTTATATTTTTTATGGTGTTTTTTTTTCTAATTCTGACAAAAAAAAGTAGGGGATATGTTTCTTATTGGCTTATGTATTTTGGGACTCTACAATCAACAAAACATACAGCCGTCTCCAAACTATCATATTTTGTGGTTAGCTTGATTTGTTTTTAAACTTAAATTTTTAAAATTTTATATCTCTGATCTCTTCCTTTGTGACTGCCATTACTTTTAGGCCTTTCTAAAATCAGACAAATATTAAGCAATGCTTTCCATTTATAAAAAAATTAAGAGGGCCCCTGGGTGGCTCAGTTGTTAAGCGTCTGCCTTCAGCTCAGGTCATGGTCCCAGGGTCCTGGGATCGAGCCCCGCATCACATCGGGCTCCCTGCTCCGCGGGGAGCCTGCTTCTCCCTCTCCCACTCCCCCTGCTTGTGTTCCTGCTCTCGCTGTCTCTCTCTCTGTCAAATAAACAAATAAAATCTTAAAAAAAAAAAAAATCTTAAAAAAAAATTAAGAGTTCACTTTTTATATTTAACTTTCAAATTCATGTGGTATGTGATGTGAGGCAAGGCTCTAGCTTTAATTTTTTTTTGAAGTATCTAATCAACTGTACCAGCACTTTTATTGAATAAAATAGCCTCTCCCCCACTGGTGTGTGATGGTGCCTGTATAAGTTGAATCTTATTTTTATATTTAAAAAGCATCCTGTTTCTCTTACAGGCATCGGGTTTGAAAGGCAAGGAATCCAAAACTTCTGAAAGAACAGCTGCAGTTGCTGGTCATTCAGTTGGCCTTTTTAATGATCAATTACTGACCACAGTAGTGAAGACTCACTTCCAGGATATCAAGAATGAAAGCAGAGTTGTTGAAAATGTGATATATCCAACAAGAACCAGGGGAGTTGAAAATGTGACCTTCAAAGGAAAAAAAGGTATCTCCAAATCAAATTTTGTAATCTTAGAAATACTTCTGCAATGAAATTAAAAACTGAATTTCATTAAAATGATTCATGGGATTGGTAAAGTTTAAAGTAGCTTTTTGGAAATATTATTCTATTCTGAATATAAAAGTGGTAAAATATTGCCCTAACAAGTATATATGTGAAAATGGTTCATGATAAAGTTGGTAGTAACTGCCAAATTCTTGAAGACTTCTTTCCTTTTATATTTGGAATCTGTCTAGATCTTGGGGAAAAAATGTGATACATTTTATTGTAGAAAACTTGTGGGGTGCCTGGGTGGCTCAGTCGTTAAGCGTCTGCCTTTGGCTCAGGTCATGATCCTAGGGTCCTGGGATCGAGTCCCGTGTCTGGCTCCCTGCTCTCAGGAAGACTGCTTCTCCCTCTCCCGCTTCCCCCCACGCCCCCCTGCCCCTGCTTGTGTTCCCTCTGGGATCATGACCTGAGCCGAAGGCAGATGCTTAATGACTGAGCCACTCAGACGCCCCAATAAATAAAATCTTAAAAAAAGAGAAAACTTGTAAAATACAGAAAAAAATCCCCACAAAAATAATCTATAATCTCACAAACAAGATGACTGCTTTGGGAATTTTCAAGTGGCTTCAGCAATATAATCATACCATTTGCTGCCCTCCGTTCAAAGCAACAAAAGGATATTTTAATATAGCATTGGCTTTATCACTGGTAAAGTTGGACTGGAGAAATATGGCTTGGATCTGAGATCAGATCGAGCCATTCTGTTCCTCACCTCCACCCCGGACATAGGCGAGGACGTTGGGTCTGCAGAACAAATTCATCCCTTCAGGCTCATGGAGAGGGGCAGCCTTCTCTACAGTTCAGTGACTGGCAAAATAAATTGCCAGAGAAAGATGAGTTTCCATGCCAGCATCTTGGAGCAGAAGAAAAGATCTTGTTTTGCTTGAGGGAAGATAGGATTTAGAGAGAGACCTAAGAGACTATGGATTATCAGAGTGCCTTTATCTGTCACCATTAATTCAGTCAAATCCTTCCCAATGGGGATGTTCAGGTAGGGATGGCAGGAATGGCTCCTTATTATTTCTCTCAAGGGTTGAGGTGTTTTTGGAAGTTAATTTTTCAAACATTGAATTGGTAGCTCAGAGAGAGAAAGAGAAGGCTCATTCATTCATTTGTTCACAAATATTTATGAGTGCTTATTATTTGCCAGGCCCCATTCTAGGCCTTCTGGATACAGCAGTGAGTGAAATAGGCAAATGTTTTCTTTCCTGAAGCATACATCTGTGCAGGTGGACAGATAATAAAAAAGCAAATAAATGAATATATATTGCATTGGGAGTTTTATTAATTTGTATATTCATAAATTATTTCTATATTTATATTTATTTATGTTTATATATTTATTTGTGTATATTAACATATAATGTGAGTGTGATGAAAAAACATAAAACAGAATAAAGGGATAGAATGTGATGGAGAGGGCTACTTTATTAGATAGAGTGGGTAGGGAAATATTCTCTTTAGGTGACATTTGAGCAGAGACTTGACTGAGGTAAGGGAAAGTGCAGATAAGGGGGAAGAACATTCTAGGGCAAGGGAAGGACTGGGAAAACTTCTCTGAGAGGATAGCACGCTGGGCATTTTGAAGATAGCAAGGTGGCCCTAATGGCTGGAGCAGAGCGAGCAAGGGGGAGAGTAAAAGGAGATGTGGTCAGATGGGTAGCTGGAGGCTGGTTTGTATTAAGCAGCCTATAGGTCAAGGCAAGGTGTCTGGATTTTATTCTGGGTGAGAAGGAGGGTTTTGAGCAGGTGACTGACAGAGTGTGACTGCCTTCTCTTAGGTGATCACTCTGGCAGCGGTTTGGAGAGCAGGAGCTCGTAGTCATTGCTGGTTTTGGCTAGGGTGTTAACAGGGCTGGTGATTGAGAACTGGTGGCCATTCAGGATTTGCTGATGGATTCGGTGTCATTTTCTAAGATGTGGAACACTGGAGGAAGAGTACTTTTGGGAGGGGGGATTGTTATCAAGAGTTAAATTTTGGTCATTGAGATGTTTACTTGGAAAATGAAGTAGAGATTTCCAAAAACAAAGGAAAGTCAAGGCCAAAGATAGAATTTGCAAGTGATGCATCTAGAGATAGTATCTAAAGCTGTGGGATTATCGAGATCAACCCTTGGCTGGGTGTATGTTTGCTAAGAGGTACAAGGCCTGAGGCCTGAGTCATGCCAACATCTAGAGAATGGGAAGAGAAGGAGAATTAGCAAAGGGCACAGTGAATTTTGAGGAAAACCAGGATAGTGTGGTATCCTGGATTCAAGAAGGTGGTCTCCTCATGGCCATAATTAACAAAGGGAGAATTTTCTCTTAGGTTTTTGTTATATACATATATATACATTATATATACATACTATATATATACACACACATATACACACCTGTGTGTTTTAAAAAATATGATTAGGATCATCTGTACCCATAAGATGAATTTTAAAGTAGAAGGAAAAACTAGATGTTGCATTTAGAGGAAAATGTAGAAAAAATCAGATGTGCAAAATAACAGAGTTGAAGATTTCTGTTATTAATAATTAAAGTAATTATTAGCGTGTCATCCCACTTCTGATGGCAGTGTTTCCACTTAGGTACAGAGAATGTCAACAGAAAACAGGAACACTATCAGGCAGAAAAGTTTGGACCCTCTCAGTTCACAGACTCTCATTTCAGTGAAAAGGTAAGGTGTGATACTGACAGTCCTGGATCCTGTTTGTTTGTTTCCTTCCTTCCTTCCCTCCTTCCTTCCTTCCTCCCTCCCTTCCTTCCTTCCTTCCTTCCTTCCTTCCTTCCTTCCTTCCTTCCTTTCTGATTTTATTTATTTATTTGAAAGAGAGAGAGAGCACAAGCATGGGAGGGGGCAGAGAGACAAGCAGATTCCCCACTGAGCAGGGAGCCCAAAGTGGGAGCCCGACACAGGGCTCCATCCCAGGACCCTGGGATCATGACCTGAGCTGAAGGCAGCCGCTTAACCGACGGAGCCACCCAGGCGCCCCCTGGATCCTGTTTCTTCTGTGTGTTCCCTACATAGGAGACACAAAGCACTCTCACCTCATGGTTCCTACCAAAGAAAATGCAAACTTGCTAACCTGAGTCAGTGTTAAATGCCAAATGTGTGTCTTGAAATTTTTTGCTTATTGCCTGGTCTATTTTATGTTTCTGTGTTGAGGCTTTCAAAGTGACAAGGAGCTTTTATGCTCATATGGAGGATGTCAGGTATCTACCTAAAGACTTTTTGGGGACAAAAACCCAATTAAGATGAACATTAAAAAGGAGCTTTCAGAGAGGCAGGAGTAGAAATAAGAGGAAAGCGTTAAAATTCATTGGTTTAAAACTATTCACTAAGAAACGCAGGATCCTGGGCAGCCTCTGATGAACTTCACTAGAAGGGCTCTCTAGGGGGACCCCTGCCACAGAGAAGAACCAGACCAGAGTGTTATCTGTACATCATAACAATGTATGGGTTTTGTTTAAGGCTTTATTTCAAATAACATTCTGTCTCTAAAAAATATTTGACTATCTCTGTTCTAGGATATGCAATGAGGGACTGTGAACCCAAATTGAACACTGTGGTCTTTAGGGGGTTGTGGGACCCTCAGATGGGCTGCCATGGCGCAAGAAACCAGTCTGTGCTGGGCAGTTGGGGCTTGGTTTGGGGTAACTGCTGTGGAGACAGAGAACGTGGCAGGAAAAGCATGTGTTTATGTAGTCTGCTCCACTAGCCAGTGCTGTTTTAATTTCTCTCTGTTTAATTTTAGGTCTTCAGCTCTGTAAAAGCTATCCTCGATCTTTCTGTTTTTTGGAGTCAAGTCCCTCTAGAAAGTCTGGTAATGGACCTGAAAAGGAAAATCCCAACTTTATGCTTCAGTCCTTTGGAACCCAATGGAAGAATCTCCATTCAAGGATCGTTTCTGGCTATGCAGAAGCTCAAAGAATCTTTGCTATTAAAAGCAAGTTCTCTTTTAGAGAAAAACAGGAATTTTATCAGTGAGGAGAAAAGATGGAATAAGCAGAACTCCAGAAGGCAGCTCCAGAGAAGTAACTCCTTAGAGTCACTCGGGTCCTCAGTACCTGAGGCCACCAGGAGAGGAGAAACACTTGTTCTTGACACAGATATTTTCCTTTACCTCAAAAAGAGCAGATTTTATGAAAGCACACTGAAAAACTGTCATGTTTTCTGTGAGGAAAGAGTGGATGGTGCAATTACCACAATTTGTATAAAAAATGCTCAAGAATGTTCTCAGCCAAACAATGCAAAGGTTGTAAAAGCACTTTTTGAGGAATATTCACTTGCTCTTCACTTCGAGCTTAGAAAGGAGACCCTTACTTTGAAAAGAAAGGAGAGCCAAAATAAAAGAAATATTAAGTTGGCATGTGAACAACTAAGTTCAAGGTTCCCTCAGGTTCTGATTAGTTTTTATGACACACACATTGACATTATAGGATCTTCTTCTGACACAAACTTGTTTAAAAAAGAGGTCATGAAATTAATAAGGTTAGACAGGCGATGAGATCTTAGCTGTAATAATGACAATGGCAGTTGCTTTTCCTGAGTAGTGACGATGCTGCGTCTGATGCTGGCTTTACACACATGATCTCATTTAATCCTCACAACCATCCTTCAGTGTAGGCATTACTATCCTCATGTTGTAGGGGAAGAACCTAGGACTTGGAGAGGTTAAAACTTTTGTCTGGAGTTATCTAATGGGCAATGAATGGGACTGGGGTTAAACTCGGCCTATCTGACTACAAAATGCTGGCAAAACTCTCTTGAGAAGGTACTTTGATTGAAAGTACTTCTGAAGCAGGTAATCATTACTTAACTAAATCTGATTGGTACGAGGCTGCTGGACCATATGGGACATTTTTATTGTTGCTTATTTAGCCTAAGTACATACATAAAATGTTGGTTCTGTTAGAATTATGAAGAATTACAAAGTATAGTGTCTTTTTTCTTTATTCCCCCCTTATTTTATAATTGTATGGTTAAAGTAATAGCATTTGAGGAATAAAATCATGGGTGTTTCCTTAAAGATGACAGAAGGACTTGAAAATTCATTGCTGGGGCACCTTGGTGGCTCAGTCGTTAAGTGTCGGCCTTCGGCTCAGGTCTTGATCCCAGGGTCCTGGGATCGAGCCCCACATCGGGCTCCCTGCTCTGCGGGAAGCCTGCTTTTCCCTCTCCCATTCCCCCAGCTTGTGTTCCTTCTCTCGCTGTGTCTCTCTCTGTCAAATAAATAAATAAAATCTTTAAAAAAAAAATTCATTGCTGAAGAAGGGAAAACAAGAGCTTGTAAGTTATTTGGTTGTCTATGACTACCCTGAATTTAACTTTGGGATAGTTTTAAGTGCCTGGGACGTATTATCTTAGGATAATAAAATGTATACATCTTGCTCATCTCAAAGTAAATGTGATTATGATAATGTGAACTGTTTATATTAAAAGGAAACACAAGACAACTCTCTCTCTATGCTTTCATTTTTCTTAGCCATCTAAATCCCAAATATTTCCATCTTTTAAAATACGATATTTTGTTGTTTGAATAAACTTTTTTTTTGTCATGGCAAGCTGCTGTTTTATCAAGTACCCAATAAGATGTCTTTGAATTAAAAAGATGCTTCATTTTTATTTTGCTCCGAGGAGTTTGTTGCAGTCTGGGTCCAATCAGGAGAGAGAAGGCACATGGCAATTTGAATAGGGAGAGTTTACGATAATTGTTAATTATAATAGGGGACTGGAATAATGAGAGATTGGCTAGTAAGGAATAAAGAGAACTCTAAAAAATATAGGAATAGCAGATCTAAGAAGCAGTTTAGATAAAGCACCCATGGAAGAGTCCTCCACCCCCCATCCCAGGACTGAGAACTTGCTGGAAGTTTTGTGCCAAGGGGATCTTGCTGGAAATCCATCCTCTGGGTTGCTGGAGGAAACTGTTTAGAGGAAGTGTCTTACCAGAGACATTCCATTACACAATGTACTCGGGAGTTGCTGGGGGAAGCTGGCCATTATGCTCTTAAGGGCCCTGAGCGCTGGGAAGGCCTTGTGTGCTGGGGGCTGAGCTCATGCTGCATGCGCTTAATGTTGGAGAAGCTGCCCATGCTGCAGAAGCTGGGTACCGGGAAAAGCTTCCTCTGTGGAAAAACTGGATCCCTAATGGCCTGCCAATTAACAATTTGAAGTGGGAAAAGGCTTTCCTCTTGCAGTGTCTCTCCAGCGCCCTCTACTGAGAAAACTTAACATCCTATCAGCTACAGAGGAAAAATATTGAAGGGTCCCAGATTCATTTTCAGAGTAGGCACATAGGATGAATTTAAAGCAGAGTCAATAAATTGATGACTGGCAAAGTTTAATTTGATACCTACTAAGGCTTTCATTATTATCACAAATTTAATGCCAACAGAATAGTCTTTTTTTCTATTTTTTTTAAAGATTTTATTTATTTATTTGAGAGAGAGAGAGAGACAGCATGAGAGGGGAGAAGGTCAGAGGGAGAAGCAGGCTCCCCGCTGAGCCGGGAGCCCGATGTGGGACTCGATCCCAGGACTCTGGGATCATGACCTGAGCCGAAGGCAGTTGCTTAACCAACTGAGCCAACCAGGCACCCCAGAATAGTCTTTAAACAAAGAGCTGGATCAGAAAAATGATGCTCATTCCATGATCAGATAGACATTGATTTATAAGTATGGATATAGCATCTTCTGCTTGACATTATGTATTTCAGATGTTTTTACATGTTGCTGTGTATTTTAGAGTTTGTTTAACAGCACTTTCCTTATAATATGCTAGTTGTATAATCAATTTCTATCTTTAATAAAAACCGATATTTTTTCCAAAGTGGCAATAGTGACTTTCATTAAGATTTATTTTTGCGGGTTACTGATGCTTAGGCAGATGATGTGAATTCCAGGCCTAAACCCTGTTGTATGTGCGCAACCGGGAGAAAAACCTATCATTTAATTAGATAATAAGTTGATACTTTTCAAAGAGGCTGCAGGTAGTGAAGAGGGCCATTATCCAGTTAAAAAAAGAGAATGTAAGAGATTCAGATCAAGACAGACAAAGGAGTAGAGTGGGAGAAAGGGTTCCAAGGCATTTAGTTAAGAAATGCTTTCAGAAATACTTGTTGAACTCATCCTCTGGGACAACCATTCTGCAGGGTTCTGGAGATAATGATGGGACGTAAGACAGAAATGTTCACTGATTTCCTAGAAGTCACTGCTTAGTCTGGCAGAGAAGGCAAACAAGCTATTACCTTAGTGCTTGCTACAGAAGTAGTTGGTGTAAGGTGGAAGGGACTGTCAATTGTTACCTAGGATATGTTAACCATTTTCAAATTATTTGCATAATTTTCATAGAAAAAGATAATGAGCATGTGTCAAAGTTTTATTTGCCTTATTGAGGAGTAAACTAACAGAATGACAATACTGGTTGAAAAAGAACATGAGAAATAGAATTTAAAAATCAGTAGGGATGGGGCACCTGGGTGGCTCAGTCGTTAAGTGTCTGCCTTTGGCTCAGGTCATGATCCTGGGGTCCTGGGATGGAGCCCCGCATCAGACTCCCTGCTCTGCAAGGGAGCCTGCTTCTCCCTCTCCCACTCCCCTTGCTTGTGTTCCCTCTCTTGTTATGTCTCTTTCTGTCAAATAAATAAATAAAATCTTTAAAAAAAGTCAGTAGGGAAAAGCATGTTCATAAAGGTTGCTAAACTAGAAACAAAGCTGATCAGTGTCCAATGAGGCTACAAAACTGTGTTTTGGGGGGTTGTTTTCTCTGCTAGACAGAAAAAATAATCACACTTTATCATGTTTTTTAGAAGTTAAAGTTCTAACTGTACTGAGTTGTAAAAGGTCAGTGCCCCAATCAATTGTGTTATTAAGTGAAACGTAGTTACATTCCCCAAGAGATGCCCCACTAGTGGGCTTATTGGAGCATGTCTAGCAAGGCATTACAAGGTCACATAATTATTTTTTGCCTTATTTCTGTGTTTTGAGGAATTTTCTTTAACAAGGGTCAGAAGGAGCTTCCCAGAGGTTATGAGTTGATGGATGGGTGTTAGCTCAGTGAAGAGATGAGGAGGGAGGGCAAAACAGCATTTGGTTTGGTAGATGAAAGCCAAGTTTAGGGATGGCTGAATTTTGACAGCTTAGTTTTTACAAATTTTATTTGATGGACAAGATTATTTGATTCCTCAATAAGAGAGACACACATACAAAAGTATAGAGGGAAGGAAATCTCTAATTTCCTTTGTGAATCTCTCCATATAAATCATGTTGGTGGCTATGTATGGATTTTCCCAAAGACAGTAATTTAAGAAACTTACCTATCAGTGCTTAGATTTAATTTCTCTAGGATCATTTCCTGGTGTAAATACTGGTCTAGGAAAATAAAAACTCTTTCAACTCCAGTGGACTCTCTTCCATATTTTCTACCCATCCCTTCTTTTTCATCTTTCACTTCTTCCAAATTGAATGATTCTGGGAAATTTCCTAACCCTTCTAGCTTCAGTGTGCTTATGTGTAACCTGAAAATTGTACCTACTTTCACAGGGTTATTGTAAGTTTTACAAATCATGGTAGGTAAATGTTTAAAAACAGTAGTCATTATTCTTAAGAACTCAGTAATACCAACACCCCAAGAAAAGCTCCCTCTGCTTGGAATGCCTCATCTCAGGGTGGGCACACACATGTTACTCCAGGTAGAAAACCAAGCATTGTTTTGGACTTTTTCCTTTTCTTTTTATTACCTTAGATCAGGCCTGTGTCATTTCTTGCCTGGGTTAATGAGTCGAATAGTATCCCCTCAAAATTCAGAATGTAACCTTATTTGGAAATAGGGTCTTTGCAGATGTGATTCGTTAAGATGGCATCATGCTGGATTGGAGTGAGGCTTTAACCCAGGGACTGGTGTCCTTATAAGAAAGGGAGAGGACACTGATACTCAGAGGAGAATGGGGTAAATTTCACGTGACAATGGAGGCAGAGGGTGGCCTGATCAGCTATAAGGCAAGGAATGCGAGGGATGAATGGGAACCAACAGGAACTGAAAAAGGCAAGGAAGAATTCTTCCCTAGAGTCTTCAGATAGAGCTTGATCTTGCCAACCCTTTGATTTTAGACTTCTGGCCTCCAGAACTGTGAAAGAATAAATTTCTGTTGTTTTAAGCCACCAACTTTGTGGTAATTTGTTATGGCAGCTCTAGGAAACCATACACATGGATTTCTTTCAAAAGAGTTTCTGGGAACCTCTGATCTTTACAGTTGGTTTTGTGTGTGGGCCCCTGTCGTATACTCTATACGCCCCTCTCTCCTGTGACAGCATTTCACAGTACATTTTGTTTGTTGGTTTCTCGTCTTCCTTTCCGACTCTGTGGTCTCCTTGAGGCCAGGAATTTTGTCTCTTTCTACTTTACTTATTCTCTGTTTATAACACTATGTGTCCGGCACATCATTGACATTCCACAAATACCTTTGAAATATATGAACAGTTTTTGTGCTCCCACAGAATTTATACAGGATTTTGTAGGGAAATAAGCATCTCATAAATGTGTGTTCATTGGTCCAGGAATTTTCTTTTTATAGTCTTCCCACTTGCCAACATCAGAATACTTATATTAATCTTTTACCCCTTTAGAATGTGTCTTCAGTTCCTACTTGTATTATTTCCTTCAATGTAGGGAATTCTGGCAAGAGAAACTCAAGCAACAAGGCATCCCTCTCTTTTATATTCTTCTCATGCAGGTTGGTTAGTAATTGCTCCTAGCAGGAAGGCACTAAACATATTCCCTGAAAGTGCCTGGGATAGTTCTTTCCATTTGCCTAGTTCCTGACTGGGTTTCACCAGTGAGACAAAAAGTCCCTTGTGATTTAATTAGATAGTTATGAAGATTTGCTGGGTCTGTTTACTCTTGTATCTGGTTATTGTCAGCACTAGGAGGTCAATGGGGGGGGCGGATTCTCAATGTTTATAAGCAGTTTACTCATTAATGCTTGAGATACTAAGACATTTAACCAGGAGAAAATACCACATAGCATATGTACATGTGTCAAGACTCCTGCAGTTAACATATTTCTAGCAATACTGAGAAAAACAATAAGAGTAGAATATGCCCCCTTTTAATTTTCTATGAAATTTAGTATTGGAGGAAATTAGTCTAAACAAATATTTTATGGATTCAGATATTACAAGAGTTAACTTAAAGAACCCAATCTTTTAGGGGGTGGTGGGAAGAGATACGTAGAATATAAAAAAGGCTTTTTTCTTGTTATGGGAGAAATCTGTTTAAATTAATAAATGATTTTTCATGAAAGGAATAAAAAGATAAAATGTAACAAGAGTAGCACAATTTCCTTCTCTCAGTCTATAAATGACAAAGCATTTTGGATTCTATCTCCATACCATTCCTTGTATTTGCTTCCTCTTCTCCATTCTTTATGCCACTAACTTTGCTTTTTCTTCAGGCCTTTATTAATAATAGGAGGAGCATGGTAAGGAAGATACTGCCTGATGTTACAAAACATCTCTTGTAAAGCGAATGCCCGCTGAAGTGGTCTTCCCATGTGTACAGAGGTAGAACTAAAGCAGGGCTCATCGTTTCACTGCCTAATTTGCGGAGGGGATATCAGAATTTTGTCTTGATGTTTTTCATCTCTGGGGGAAGAGGCAGTGATTTTTGTGACAATAGGTGACTCTACCTCTTAAAGATTTTTTTTTTTAAAGATTTTATTTATTTATTTGAGAGAGAGAGAGAGAATGAGAGATAGAAAGCACAAGAGGGAAGAGGGTCAGAGGGAGAAGCTGACTCCCTGCTGAGCAGGAAGCCCGATGTGGGACTCGATCCCGGGACTCCAGGATCATGACCTGAGCCAAAGGCAGTCGCTTAACGAACTGAGCCACCCAGGCGCCTGTGACTCTCTACCTCTTAATCCCCAAAGGGCTGAGCTCTGCCTTTATGTTTAAGGACACACTTGACTCTGTAGCTTTCTGCCTCCAGGATGACTTGGACCAGGTTAGATTAGATTCTTGCAATTTTCAACTTCCATCCTTGATTTTTTTGCTGGGGCAGCATGGCGGGTGGGGGTGGGGTGTACTTCTATAGTTAGCTCTATGTGGTAAACAATGCCACACAGGAAATGGCTCTAAACCCTTTTAAGTACTCTATTATGTTTTATCACCTTGGAGTATAAGGTAAGGTTACATTCTATTTAAATATTTAAATGAATGACTCCTATCCTTATTTTTACCCATTGTGAGAAGGCCTTCCTTTTTTTCCTGGGGTCCTCTCTTTCTCCAATTCTAAAAGCCCCAGGGATACTTACTCAGCAGAACGGTCAGGGCTGAAGGAAAGAAACCTGGTAAACCTGCTCAGTTTGCCGTGGGAACCCATCCTGGTTAACAAGTTGCCTCTAGTGGTATCATTTCAGTATGTCACCCTAAATAAAGAGGGAAACTGAGGCAAGCTCAAATTTCCAGAAATTGAGCTTATTCTGGAATAGTGGAGGAATTGCGATTTGGGAAATGCATGCTGAAGGAAGCCGCAGGGCAGTCTCTTGTGGGTTTGGGGTGGGCTGTATTTACCCGCAAGGAGTGCAAAGAGGACAAAGTCCAGCCAGAGTCCAAGCAGTACGGGTGTTGGCTTGAGGATGGGAAGAGATTTCTCGTGGCTGTTCATTGGTCAGGGGATAAGTCTCGGTCTTCTGTAAATCAGGCATTGGCGGAAAATCAGTTTCAGTTCTGTTGTTTTCCCGAGGGCGCATGCGTGAGACCCTTCCTTATGCTCGGTTCCATTTTAGATGGAATCCCTTTCACCAACCGGGTCTGTACCCGCCAGGTGCTCAAGCCCGTGACTATCTCCGATCTGGTAGTAGTTTCTGCAGGTGAAGAAAGAAGACTCTGCCCGGTGTTGTACTCAGCCGTACTCAGGCCGAGGTAGGTCAGCCCCCCGGGATGCGCCTCCGAGGCCCAGAGCTCTCGCCTCACAGATACAGTCGAGTGTCAGTATTCGTTGGATTCTGTGTTTGTGAATTCATCCACTCGGTAACATTTATTTGTAACTCCATTCCTGGACCTCAGGGAAAGGTCAAAAAATTTGAGTTGCGTGACAAGCATGCTGTCAGCATGTTGTGGAACAAGGCGAGGCATCTTATTTCAGTGCTTTTGCTGTAAACAAGTGTCCTTTTCGTGGTGTTCAGTGCCATGTTTTTCGCATTTCTGTGCATCGTGGGGGTGATTTTGCTGTTGAAAGTGGCCCTGAGTGCATTGCTTAAGTCCTGTCTGATGTGCGTAAGTGCGAGAAGGCTGTGACGTGCTTTCCTGAGAAAATACCGTGGTGATAAACTTCATTCAGGAGTGAGTTATGGTGCTGTTGGACATGAATTCGTTAATGAATCAACAGTAGACATGAAATAAAGCATCTTTAAGCGGAAACCCACATAAAACAAGGTTATGTATTGATGGGTTGAGGAAAACGTGACCAGAGGCTTGCGGGAATCCAACCCTGCATTTCCCCTTGGAGCGATGGCTCCCTATTACTATTCTGAGAATCGGTGTTTTCTAAGACATAACCACCACGAGTAACGAGAACTGACTGTATATACAGCCGTTTCCTTCGGATATGCCCCCGATGCCAGGAAGGATGAGTCAGAAACTGTCCCTCTGTGAGGCCTGGAAGGACCAGACTTCCTCGTTTCCAAAGCCCTGCCCCTCTTACTGTTCTCCAAGGGCGCTCGCACCGTTGGGTGGGGGATGGGGTGTCTCTTTCTTGTCACTGCCACTAGCCGGCGGGGGCGACAGGGGTGCAGCAGGGGTGCAGCGTGGGAGAGATACTCACATGGTTGATGTGATGGTGCAACTCACCCTTGCCTCTCTCATGCAGCCTTCCACCAGCCCCTCCCCCTGGTGTCTCCTTGCCCCCAGATATGCAGAACATTCCTCATTCTGGCTTCAGAATGATTTGTAGTGGGACTATCTATGGTCTAGTCTAGCTCTCATCCTTCCAACATATAATTGCAAAAATAAAACAATCTGACACTGGTACATTCCTAAGATCTGAGCTGTCCAGTTGTAGCCAAGGTCACCCTGATAGAGAGTGATATAAACACTAAAAACAGTTCTCTCTAGGTCCTCTTTATATCATTCCTAGAATAAAACCTGAGGCTTCACTGGGGAGTGAGGAGTAAATCGACACTGCCCACAGTCAAGTCAGGTTTGAGCTGGGCTGGAGGTTGAATTCGTCTTTAATCAAAAGTCTATTGGATTTTGTTGTTGAACCTTAGCTTTTAGTGAAGAATTCAAAGGTGGCAATTTCCTAAATTTGGTATTCTTTTGACACAGTCGAAAAGATTTTTCACATGTGTAAGAGACCAGTTTTGAATAACTAAGTTACTGCTACCCTGAGAATTTCTGTATGAGGGACTTTGGGGGTGTTCACCCCATATTTAAGAGATGGGGTTCAATTTATACCCTGCCTCCTTTCCACTTTAATTCAGCATTGCTTCTTCTTTCAGGAATGCATTTTTTAAAAAATGGTCTGTGACAGAACAATAAGAATTTTTGAACAGGGGCGCTTGGGTGGCTCAGTCGTTAAGTGTCTGCCTTTCGCTGGGGTCGTGATCCTGGGGTCCTGGGATGGCTGGGGTCATGATCCTAGGGTGCTGGGATCGAGCCCCACAGCGGGTTCCCTGCTCAAAAGGGAGCCTGCTTCTCCCTCTCCCACTCCCCCTGCTTGTGTTCCCTCTCTCGCTATATCTATGTCAAATAAATAAATAAAAAATCTTTAAAATAAAAGAACTTTTTGGGGTGCCTGGGTGGCTCAGTTGGCTAAGCGTCTGCCTTTGGCTCAGGTCATGATCCCAGGGTCCTGGGATCGAGCTCCACATCGGGCTCCCTGCTCAGCGGGAGGCCTGTTTCTCCCTCTCCCACTCCCCCTGCTTGTGTTCCCTCTCTCGCTGTCTCTCTCTCCCTGTCAAATAAATAAAATCTTTAAAAAAAAAAGAATTTTTGAACGTAAATAACAAAAATATCTTTAAAGTGTTTTGGCAGGAAATGCATGCATATCCATATACTCATAGATGTGAAAATTATTCAAGGCAAACAAGTCTTGTTTAATTAGGTATGTCTTTACTTGCCCTTGCTTTATTTTTGAAAATACCAGTCACAACATTTTATATAATCAATTATTTTTAAAAATATTAATTTAGTATATGTAGATTACACATAATAGTGTCTATGCCCTCCTTTTCTTGCTACCTGGTGCTATGTCCCAGTCTTAAGAATTTTTGTTATCTGTGTATATGTTCTTCTTTCATTTTATCTCTTATGTTCTGTTGTTCATCATCCTATGCAGTGACAAAAGCAAATATGACATCAAATTGCTTTTAGAGAAACCCCTGGTTACTCCCCAATACAGTAATGAATGTGATGTAACAGTAGCATTTAAAATAAAGGAGCTATTAAAACAGTAGGGATATCTTGGAAACAGCAGCAAGATAATCTGGAATAAATGATGGTAATGCTACTTTGCATGATGGACAATGACATTCCATGAAAGAAAATATCATGACGAATTGACTCCCTACTTGGCATTCAGTAACTATTATGTTTCATTATTTTTTTTTAAGATTTTATTTATTTATTTGAGAGAGAGAATGAGATGGAGAGAGAGAGCATGAGAGGGGGGAGGGTCAGAGGGAAAAGCAGACTCCCTGCTGACAGCAGGGAGCCCGACGCGGGACTTGATCCTGGGACTCCAGGATCATGACCTGAGCCGAAGGCAGTCGCTTAACCAACTGAGCCACCCAGGCGCCCTATTATGTTTCATTATTAAAAGGAAGAAAATAATTCCCCTTTTACTGTTGGAGTAGTATGATGTAAGAAATACATAGCTACAAGGTTATAGCATGGAACTATTTACATCAGGATTATTTTTCTGTTATAGTTGGTATGAGTTCAGAGACAGCTACTATTCGAATAAGCACTAGAGGGAGCCAGACCCCTGTCTGATGAATTCTTCTTTGTCCTCGAGCTGGAGGGAGCACAACCCTCGCCCACATTTAGATCAGCTTATAAACTTGTGAATTTCGTGCTCATCTCAGTCCACAGACGTGATTATGTGGGTACCTGAGATTTAAAAACCACAGATTTTAGAGAGTCAACTGTTACACATTAGAAGGGACTTAAGAGACCTGCTCAGCGCGGAGTCTGCTTCTCCTCTGACCCTCTCTTCTCTCATGCTCCCTCTTACTCAAATAAATAAAATCTTAAAAAAAAAAAAAAGACCTATTATCTAAATACAATCTATGGGACCTTGTTTGGATTCTGATTCAAACAAACCAGCTTTAAAAAGATGTTTCTGGGACAACTAGGGAAATTTGAACAGGCACTAAATATTATATCATGGAACTGTTGTTAATTTTATTAGGTGTGATAATGGTATCTTGGTAATGCTAAAAAACTCTTTAAATGCTATTAAGGATACATATGGAAGAATTTTGCATGAAATTATATGATGCTTATAATTCGTTATAAAATATTCTAAAATAAAGAAAATGTGTGTATGTGTGTGTTAGTAGATGAAAGAAGATTGATAACATCTTGATAATTGCTGGAACTGGGGTTCATTATACTATTTTTTCTACTTTTGTGAGTGTTTGAATTTCCCATCAAAAGTGAAAAAGAAAAGCACAGACAGCATTTTCTTACAATTTTTATTTATGGTTTAGTTTATGATCATTTACTGTTAATGTGTATTTCTTAGATTTCAAAGTCAAGCATACAAGAAAATATCATCTTTTCCCCTGAAGGGTAGCAGATTATGCCACTCCAAAATGTGACTCTTGGAGTTCAGGACATTCCACCCCAAATATGCTGCTATGGTATATTGATTATTTTGAGCTGAAGGCACTTGAAAAGCACCAAATCCAGGGAAAAGCTTTCTCTGAACTCCCCTAGCTGCCTAAAGAGGCATTCTCCAAAAGGAGCTCAATCATAAATACCCTCCCTGGGAGTTTCATCAGCTAGGAAGATTGACTTTTGTCACAGGAGAGGGGACTAGAAGTTATCACCATATCCAGACGGACTTTGTCACAAACTATCATTCAAACTTCCTATCTATTCTTCTAAGGACTTATTTATCTCTCCTAAAAATAATTTACTTTCCCCTAAAGGTTCTCCATGGCTCCTCCCCATTCCCTATTAATATGGTATTTAATCCTGGTTTCTAAGCCACCTTGAGGAATGACTTATTTTTTCCTGGTATTGAGCATGGATCCCATGTTAATAAGCTTATGTTTGTTTTTCCTCTGTTAATCTGTCTTTTATTACAGGGGTCTAAGCTAAGAAGTCAGAAGGGTAGATGGAAAATTAATTTCCCTCCCCTACGGCCCTCCCTATAATTTAATCTATATTTTGAGTTTCTATTCTAGTAGATATCCGAAATTAAATATCATTTATTTTAGAATAATCTCACATTGCACTAAGTCAAAAACTTAATTCAAGATAGTCTTAGTCACTTCTGGGTTTTACCACCCCCATTGGCACAGCAGGGTCTAAATGTGGTAGTGAAAGCCAGTGAGTGAGAAGTAGTGGTGGTGAGGTAGGAACTGGTCCATGATTGTCATCTCTGTAGTCAGATGTCTAGAAGTCTAGAAAGACAACTTTGATCTTCTTTCCTGTCAGTTTGTCCTGCAAATGATGGCCACGTTGTCCAACACCCCTCTGCAAGTCTTCTGTTCAGTATTGCCAAACCTCTCTTGGAGTAGGGGAAACATCCAGAGATTTTCCTATGCCACTCTGGCTTTTTCAGCCCTATTTAACCATTTCTCCTCTATTCCCATACCACATTTGTTATGGAAGGCCCTGGAGGACTTCTCTAGGACACTTGCCACTTGCCTAGGCTGTATTTGGTGACAAAGGTTCAGGTCCCTTCTGCTTTCAAGTTCCTTTACAAATCTGGGACTTTGGGATATACTCAAAAGAGAGGGACATACATAGGCCACCTTCTTCTTCTTCTTTTTTTTTAAAGATTTTATTTATTTATTCATGAGAGACAGAGGCAGAGGGAGAAGCAGGCTCCCCGTGGAGCAGAGAGTCCGATGAGGGACTCGATCCCAGGACCCTGGGATCATGACCTGAGCCGAAGGCACACGCTTAACTGACTGAGCCACCGAGGCATCCCCATAGGCCACCTTCTTAAGGAAATATCACAATGTCCATCATCTCTTCCTGAAGCTTGTTGTGTCTCTATCTGAACTGGTGGATAGGCCGAGTAGGTAATCTATAATGATGGCTTATGGCATGAACATGCCCAAAGTTCTTCTGAACTCTGGATGCAGAGAAGGGTCAGGGTTAACAGGAATTTTGAAGAAACATTTTCATCAATTAATATAATAAAATCTTATTCCGTCAAGTTATTTTTAATTTTAATTTTTTAAAGATTTATTTATTTACTTGAGAGAGAGAGAGAGTGCGAGCTGGGAGAGGGACAGAGAAAGAGGGAGAGGAAGAGAGAGAATCTCAAGCGGACTCCCTGCTGAGCTCGGAGCTTGATCCCAGAACCCTGAGAACATGACCTGAGCAGAAATCAAGAGTCAGAGGCTTAACCAACTGAGCCATCCAGGTGCAACTCCTCTCCCCCTGCCCTGCCCCAGTCGAGTAATTTAAATTCAAAACTTACCACTTGCTTTTCATACAGAAATGAACGAGGGAAGCAGTAGGTCAATGGTGGTCAAGAATATGGGTTCTGGGGGCGCCTGGGTGGCTCAGTCGTTAAGCGTCTGCCTTCGGCTCAGGTCATGATCCCAGGGTCCTGGGATCGAGCCCCGCATTGGGCTCCCTGCTCAGCGGGAAGCCTGCTTCTCCCTCTCCCACTCCCCCTGCTTGTATTCCCTCTCTCGCTGTGTCTCTGTCAAATAAATAAATAAAATCTTAAAAAAAAAAAAAAGAATGTGGGTTCTGGTTTTAGATAGACCAGTATTTTAATTTTGCCTATGTGTTCTTTAAGTGGGGATCAAGTACAAACTTGTTAAGGTTTTTAAACCCTAATTTTCTTATGTATAAAGCAGAAGCAGTAATATCTAAAATATATCTATGTATTTATGTATGTGAAAGTGCACAAAGAGAGTTGGGCCCTTTGTATAGAAAAAATAAATGCCAACCATTTTTACTAAGAATAACAAAAGCAGGGTGCCTGGGTGGCTCAGTTGGTTGAGTGACTGCCTTCGGCTCGGGTCATGATCCCGGAGTCCCGGGATCGAGTCCTGCATCGGGCTCCCTGCTCAGTGGGGAGTCTGCTTCTCCCTCTGACCCTCTTCCCTCTCGTGCTCTCTATCTCTCATTCTCTCTCTCTCAAATAAATAATCTTTAAAAAAAAAAAGAATAACAAAAGCAGAAAAAAGGACCATTTGCAATTTTTCCATCTGGTTAATAGATCCTTCCCCTAGGACTTCCCAAGTGTCTCGCAGGACCTCATGGGCATTTGGGTGCAGCTCCAGGAAACTGAAACTACTACCACCTAGGAAAGATTCTTTCTCTGGTATTCACTCTTAGCTATATAGAGCCTAAAGTCTTGTGGTATTTTAAGAAACAACTGGTTAGCTTTCATTCCCAGTGTGACCCATCCTTTATGAACTGTCAGTGGAAAGGAAGCAGATGAAAGGAGGAATTCCAAGAGTATAAGATCACCATGGCCTCATGAAACAGGGGGAAAGAAACCAAACAATTTATAGTGGACAAGCTTCCAGATGTTTATTGCTGAGACCTTCTGCTCAGAGTAAAAAGAAAATGCAAACAAATGCCATGTCTCTCTCCTGCACTGTAGGAAGAAGCAAAATTACTTTACTCAGCTTAAAATTTTTTTTTTTCTTTTTCTACCCTCCATTATGGCTTTGGTATTCTGGGTAAGAGAGGAAGATAAATCGCTGCTCTATTTTCCTGGGGGGTCTTGACAGTGATTCCATGTTGAATTGGCTTGATTCCTCTTTGCTCTTAGAGATTGGATTTCAACCCCTTCGGTAGAGATGTTCAGCTTTGTAATCAGCCTCCTTCTAGGGGTAATATGGTGCTTGCTGGTGAGGTGGCAAGAATTGACTTGGAGTAAGAAACTGCAGTCTCAGATATACACAGGCTCTCTAGATATGATCTATTAATTAATCTTAAGCACCCATTAAGTTTTAATGGTTTACTGTGTAAAGTCAGTTCAGTGAAAAAATGTGACTCATATTCCAGAAATCAGTTAATCTCACAGTACTAATTAACACAAGGCTCTCAGATTCAGAGTATTTTTAAAAAAATATTCTTGGTGGACACTTGTATTCATTTTTGTTGTGGCTGTAAGCCTTATGATGCGTCCATCCAAATAATCCATATAAGCCCTCCATCTGAAGATCTTGAACACAATCATCGCTGTAAAATAAATTTTACCACATAAAATAGCATATTCATGTTTTGGGGATGAGGATATGGACATCTTTGGGGTCCATTGTTCTATCTAACATAGTCTACCCTCTGTTTCATGAAGATTTACTTCTGTCCAGATGTAAAATACTTTTCATCCCCATGCCAACATCTCAAAAAGTGTCACCCTATTATAGCATTAACTGAAAGTCCCAAATCTCATCAGCTCAAAAGTCCTGCATCTCATCAGGTGTGGGTGAGGCTCTGGGTAATTCTGAGGCATGGTTCATCTCTCTCTGTGAACCTGTGGAACTCTAGAAATAAGTTACCAGCTCCCCAAATACAATGGTAGGATAAGCACAATATAACAGACAGACATTGTAATTCAAAAGGGGAGAAAATGGAAAGAGTGAAGAAGTCACAAGTCCCAAGCAACTTCAGGGTCCAGCAGGGCAAACATTAGCTTTCAAGGCCTGGTAACAAACCTCTGTGGTTCATAGCTTCACCCCCTGGGCTGGAGGTTATGGCCTTGGTCATCCTCCCTTCTTCATAAAGGAGAGCAAGTGTTTGCAAATGAGTAGTTTTATAAGTCTGTTTCCTGCTTGTAGAATTTTGGGAATCTTGACTACTTTATTTCATCTCTTTTCATCCCTTTTAGTCCAAGCTGGCAGTGTTTCTACTGCTTTAATATTCTTACGAACCTTGTGGATCTCCGATGTATATCATGGGGATTTACTCCATTAGATAGGAAGCTTCTCTGCAGATATTTCTTGGATAACCCAATCCCTGGTTCTCATTCCTGACTTCTGCTGAGATAGTTGAGAGGATCCATGAATTATGTGCCTAATCTATTCAAAGAACTCTCTGGGACTGAATGCTCAGGCTTTTTGATCCCTTTGAAGGTTGTTCAGCCATACCTTTAGCTTTCTCTCCAGAGCATGACTTTCTAACAAGTGAATCTCCTAATTTTAGTGTCTTTTGATATTTGGATAGGTTAAGAGTTTTTCAAATCATCTAGTCCTAGTTTCTCTTTGGCTGAACGATTCTTCCTTCAACCTGTCTCTTTCCTCTAGCATTTTACTATAGCAGCAAGAAGAAACCAGGCCACACCTTCAGAAATTTGCTTAGAAATCTCAGCCTTATATGCTGAGCGAAATAAGTCAATCAGAGAAAGACATGTATCATATGACCTTACTGATATCAGGAATTCTTAATCTCAGGAAACAAACTGAGGGTTGCTGGAGTGGGGTGGGGGAGGGATGGGTGGCTGGGTGATAGACATTGGGGAGAGTATGTGCTATGGTGAGCGCTGTGAATTGTGCAAGACTGTTGAATCACAGACCTGTACCTCTGAAACAAATAATGCAATATATGTTAAGAAAAAAAAAGATAGCAGGAGGGGAAGAATGAAGGGGGGGAAATCGGAGCGGGGAGACGAACCATGAGAGACAATGGACTCTGAAAAACAAACTGAGGGTTCTAGAGGGGAGGGGGTGGGGGGATGGGTTAGCCTGGTGATGGGTATTAAAGAGGGCACATTCTGCGTGGAGCACTGGGTGTTATGCACAAACAATGAATCATGGAACACTACATCAAAAACTAATGATGTAATAATGTATGGCGATTAACATAACAATAAAAAATTAAAAAAAATCAGCCTTATATCCAAGTTCATCATTTATAAGTTTGCTTTCTATATAACCATTGGATGCAATTCACCTACACTTTTTATTACTATAACAAGGATCCGCTTTCCTCTAGTTTTCTTTTTTTTTAAATTTTTTTTTTTTTTTTTTTTTAAGATTTTATTTATTTGAGAGAGAGAATATGAGAGAGAGAGAGCACATGAGAGGGGGGAGGGTCAGAGGGAGAAGCAGACTCCCTGCCGAGCAGGGACCCTGATGTGGGACTCGATCCTGGGACTCCAGGATCATGACCTGAGCCGAAGGCAGTCGGTTAACCGACTGAGCCACCCAGGCGCCCTTTCCTCTAGTTTTCAATGATATGTTCCTAATATCTGCCTGAGCTCTCATTAGCAGTACCTTTATTTTTTTAAATTTTTTATTGTTATGTTAATCACCATATAGCAGTACCTTTAACATCCGTATTTCTACAGTCTTTTTTTGACAACTTAGGTTTTCTGTACATGGCTGCCTTCCTCCTTTTGAGACTTAACTAGCAGAATCATTAATATCCATATTTCTATAAACAGTCTGTAGGCAATCTAGGCTTTTCTACCAAGCTCCTCAAAAGTCTTATAGCTTCTGTCCATTGCCCAGTTCCAAAGCCACTTCCACATTTTTAGTTTTTTTGTTTTTACAGTTGCACTTTACTTCTAAGTACCAAAATTTTCATCCATTTCCTATTGTAACAAATTGCCAAAAACCTAGTGACTTAAAGCAACACAAATTTATTATAATTCTGGAGGTAAGGATGAGATCTATCTCGTGGGGCTAAAATGAAGAATCAGCAGGGCTGCATTTCTTCTGTGCTCTTGGAGAGAATTTATTCCTTAATTTTTCTGGCTCCTAAATATTTCCCACATTCCTTAGCTTTTACTTTCCTCCCAGCAACCACATTGCTTTAACCTCAGCTTCCACTGTCACATGTCCTTCTGTGACTGACTCTCTTGTCTCATTCTTTCACTTACAAGGATCCTTATGATCACACTGGTCCCACTTATATAATCCAGGGTAGTCTCTCCACTTTAAATCCTTTTTTTTTTTTAAGATTTTATTTATTTGACAGAGAGACACAGCAAGAGAGGGAACACAAGCAGGGGGAGTGGCAGAGGGAGAAGCAGGCTTCCTGTGGAGCAGGGAGCCCGATGCGGGGCTCGATCCCAGGACCCCGGGATCATGACCTGAGCCGAAGGCAGGCGCTTAATGGCTGAGCCACCCAGGCGCCCCACCACTTTAAATCCTTAACTTAATCACATCTGCAAAGTCCCTTTTGCCATGTAAGGTAACATATTCACAGGTTCTGAGGACTAGAATGTGGACATCTCTGGGGGATTATTATTTTGCTTATCATAGCATCCTAACTGTCCCAGGTGGGGTTCTCTGGAATCAGGCACTGAGAGTCAGGTTGAGTTGCAAAGATTTTAGGGATTAACACCTGAGGAAGGAAGCAAGAATGGGCAAAGAAAAAAGTTGGACTTCGATGTAGGTCTGATAAAACCTTGGCCAACTCAAGGCCAGTTGCCGTCAAAGTTATCCTGTGTTGAGCCAGAATGGTCAAGGTTTTATACCCCCACCTTGTTCATTCACCGAATAGATATTGCCTACAGTGAAGTAGCTTTCTGCAGCTGAGGCAGTCTCTGAAAGAGTAAACACTTGGAGGCTGTCTGCTGATCACAGGGGAATGTTCTTCCTTGAAGGGTAGTCTGGGTCATGCGTTTTTGTGTTTATCACACGTATTGGGTCATGGTGAATGTGAAAGAGATTAGCCGGTAGGTCTGTAGTTCCTGCAACCTTTGAGTATTGAGTTGGAGGCTTCTCCTGGACTAGCTCTCAAGTCCTGGGACAGTAGTGGTACAACTATCATAGTATTTAGGGCAGCCATTTAACTTAGGAAAGAGCTCAGTTGGGCTCCAGGGACCAATGACCATCATGGAAGTTTCTCTTTATACTTAGATCATTCCTCCTGAAGGTAGGTTGTTGGGGAATGTCTAGTTTATTCAAGACCCAGACACAGTCTTCTGTCTTCATGCCAATAATTATTGTCGTTACCTAATTTCATATTGCTATTATTTATTGAACACTTGCTCTGTACCAAGCACTGTGATAAGTATTTTACATGTAGCATCTCACTTAATCATTTCAATATGGCTGGGAATGATTAAGGAAGTAGATGTGGGTTAAGTAAAGAGGGATGAAAAATTTCAATTCTAGGCCCAATGATTTTTCTTGGGGTATTATATCACAGCTCAGCAACAATAGACCTCTGATCACCATCTTCTTTTGCCCAAGTCTTGACGTGTAACTACAGTATATTACAACATGGAATGGGGGTCAGGGAGATCAGTTGTTTGAGTTCTGCAACATTGAACTTCTTTGCCATTCAAACAATTGACTCTGTCCTAATAAGTTCCACTGTTTTCTAGAAGGTGCTAAATGGTCTCGTTCTTTTTAAAAAATAGATTAGGGCTTCATTTTTGGTGGGGTTGAGGCCAAATTGGAGAGAGATTTGTCATGCTATTTGTACCATTAAATTCTGATTATCCACTGTAAGTGACGGGTAAGCTATAGTCTAGAAGCTATAGCCAAAGCGATCCTCCTAATTTTCTCTGACACTGAATGTTTTGGTATATTTTTTCCTATGCTCAGTATTTATGGTGATCAGAAAAACAAGTCATATCATATGTCACATCATATATAAAGATATTTACAAAATGCTCACATTTTAATGTGATATGGTGTCTTTTTGAAGTTCTGGGCTCAGCTATGAAAATCTGTTCCACTCTTGTAGATTTGTATAACTGAAATTTAGACTCTTTTTAGACTATAGGAGATATCTATGAAAGACATATTAAATCCTCTCATTTGTAATTTTGTACTTAAATTTTAAGGTCACATGTTTGAAGTCTCTTGCATGATTATAGATTGCATGCATAATTTCTCTTCAGTGCTAGATACTTTTAATTCTCTGAAATAATCTGTAACTTCCCAAAGTGTATTCATGTTAACAAGATTTTGAATTCTAAATGTGTATAGATTTTCTGTTGTTTCTTTGTGAAGATTTTGAGTTTTCTGGCAACAAGTCAACTTGAGATAGTAACTTTCTTACATAAAAAAAATAGAATTCTCTTGATAAATCATGAATGCAGTCCTTGAGAGAAAAGGTGGGCACAAATAATTATACGTGTGTTTGATGGGACAAGACCTTGACAATTCTTTTTTTTTAATTTTTATTTTTTATTTTTTTTAAAGATTTTATTTATTTCTTTAATTGACAGAGAGAGAGAGAGAGAGACAGTGAGAGAGGGAACACAAGCAGGGGGAGGGTCAGAGGGAGAAGCAGGCTTCCCTCCGAGCAGGGAGCCCGATGCGGGGCTCGATCCCAGGACCCTGAGATCATGACCTGAGCTGAAGGCAGTCGCTTAGCCAAGTGAGCCACCCAGGCGCCCCAACAATTCTTTTTTTTTTTTAAAGATTTTATTTATTTATTTGAGAGAGAGAGAATGAGAGATAGAGAGCAGGGGAGGGAAGAGGGTCAGAGGGAGAAGCAGACTCCCTGCCGAGCAGGGAGCCCGATGCGGGACTCGATCCCAGGACTCCAGGATCACGACCTGAGCCAAAGGCAGTTGCCCAACCAACTGAGCCACCCAGGCACCCATGACCTTGACAATTCTGTTAGTGGGTCTCTTCTACGTTACATAGGAAAAGCCTTGCAACTAGCCTTCCCAAGTTCAGGCTTTCACTGTGTTTACCCTGCATTAGTCTTGTATTGCTGGTATAACACATTACTAGCAATTTAGTGGCTTAAAACAACATAGATGTATTATAGCTCTGGAGGTCAGAAGAAGCTCAAAATGTGTTTGGACTAAAACCAAGGTCTTGGCAGAGCTGGTTCCTTCTGGAGATCCAGGGCAGAATCCATTCCTTGCCATTACCAGCTTCTAGGGATTGCCTGCATCACTTGGCCAATGGGGTCATATCATTCTGACCATTATTGCTTGGTGAATGCAGATAAACAGTTATCTGGCTCAGACCCCCCTGACCTCCCTCTTAAAAGGACCCCTCTGATTACATTAGGCCCTGCTGGATAATTCAGGATAATTTTCCCACCTCAATTTCCTTAACGTAATCACATATGCAAAGTTCCCTTTGCAGTGTATAGTATCATATTTGCAGGTTCCAGGGATTAGGACATGGACTTCTTTGGTGGGCCATTATTAATTTACCATATACTCATTCATATGGAGCATTCCAACTAAAATGGCTCCAGCTAGCCATCTTCAATGGCTTCCTGCTTCTTCCCACATCAGATTCATACTTATTTTAATGTTGTTGGCTCAGTCGTTAGGCGTCTGCCTTTGGCTCAGGTCATGGTCCCAGGGTCCTGGGATCGAGCCCCGCATCGGGCTCCCTTTTACGCAGGAAGCCTGCTTCTCCCTCTCCCACTCCCCCTTCTTGTGTTCCCTCTCTCGCTGTGTCCTCTCTCTGTCAAATAAATAAATAAAATCTTTGAAAAAAAAAAGACTTTTATATTTGGAACCATCCCTTCTTACCAATTTTAACTTCTTCCTTGCATTTAAACTCTTTCGTGAGCAGGCTATAACTTTGCTGTATTTAGTTAAACTAGTGTGCCCTTATTTGTGTTCTCTTACTGAGAATGTCTGCTCTTCAAACCATCTAAATCCTACTCATTATTCAAGGGTCATGCTCACATTTTGCTTCTTATCTGAGACTACTTTCAGTGACCCCGCCTTTTTTTTTTTCCTTCATGACCTTCTAAAGCATTTGTGGATTTTGTACACGACTTTTATATCTATGTTTATATATATGATATCAGTCTTTTGCTGTTACTTCACTTATATTTTCCTTGCATCATTTTGATTATAAACTATTTGAGAGTAGGAAAAAATATTTGTTGCATATTGAATAACTCTTAGTGTGGTGCGAAGCGCATGGTAATGTCAAGTAAATATTCACTCACTGCCTCATTTGGAGTTTTCTTTTGTTAGTCCATGACTTTTAAAAACTTCCACTTAGAATGTAATAAAATAGACCTCAACTTGGTATCTACTGAATAAACAATGGAGGATTCTGTATGGATCCATTCCATATCTACTCTAAAACCATTTTTCCTCATTTGTGTTTTAGGACCTGTGATTTATAATCTTTATAACCAGACTTTCTCAATATTGTGATAAAAGCTAGTGGCATACAGTGCATACTTTGCCCTAGAGTGACTTAGCCTTGTGCAATCTTGTGGTTTATGGAGGACTCTGTTGTCTATTCTGAGCAGTTGGTTGGCATCCTACCATTAGAAATTGTTGCATTGGTCTCAGAGTGAGCCCTTCACTCAAGGTGATTTTTGGAGGGCTTGAACACAGATAGTGGGCCTTTCTCAAACTAAAACAATAGACCATGAGGCCTTTTTGTGTTTGCTTGCTTACAGTAATTGTTGATGCATTTGGTGGAATTTTCCCTAAGACGTGTTTTCATTATAACACTCCACCAAGAAGGAAAATGTGGATACAGGGAAAATGGTCCCCTTGTGGAGTTTATCAAAGAGGCTTTTGTTATTTACCAAAAGAAACTGATGACTGTTGAATGGCCGGTTTGGCTTAGGTCAGTGTGCAATAATGAACTTAGGAGAAAGATGTTATTATTGATTATTGTTATTGCCTTCATTATAGATGAGTATACTAAGGAATATAAAATCAAGTGACTGAACATTGATGAAACTAGGATTTAAATCTAGTATGACTTGAAGGTATTTGCTTTTATCTTTATGCAAAATAATTGGTATATATTTATATTCGCTTGGGGTAATTGGCAGACATGATATATGAAGACTAGACTGCCATATACAGTAGTGAAAGGAACTGTTTTTTTTAAAAAAGATTTATTTATTTGAGAGAAAGAGTGAGCGAACAAGTGAGATCGGGGGAGGGGCAGAAGGAGAGGAGGAGAATCTCAAGCAGACTCCTCACTGATCACAGAGCCCCACACAGGGCTCCATCTCAGGACCCTGAGATAATGACCTGAGCTGAAATCAAGAGTCAGAAGCTTAACCAACAGAGCCATCCAGGCCCCCCCAAGAAAATGTTTAAAGACTTGAAAGTATTGAAATAAAAATGGCTTCTTTTCTCAACTAGTAACATTTAAAAGCAAGGTACATCTTTTGTACACTAAGTAGGCCTATTTTGTTTCTTGTTTCCATTGCTATGGAAGAGAAGTAGGAAGGAACTTACTGATTTGCTTCAAGGTAAACTTATTAATAGCACCTTACCTGGAAGGAATTTATTGCTCAGATCTCCCAAGATGGTATAAAGGGTTGTTGCCCTGTGTAGATAGTGTAATTATTTCCATAGTAATTGATTCCCAAATATACAAGCCATGTATATAAAGTGTTGTATATGGGATGTGTATATACACATATACATGTATATATATATACACATATATAAGTTCCATCAGGTGTTTTGATTCATTTCAAGTAATGAAATGAATCTGTCTTGAAGTCTCAACTTATGGAACTGTTCCACATATTTTTTAGCAAGAAATACTCAAACCTTTGAAGAATATACATATTGGCTATAATGAAATGCCAGCATGTTGCTTTTACAGTATTGTGAATATTAAGTGATAATTTTAACCAAATCCATTTATACTGGGGTATCCTTTTTAATAAAATTTATGAAACACTTAAGATGGCAAATTAAGAATTTGACTCTTAGGGGTAACTACTGATGTCTGATTTATGCACTGTGAGCAGAATGTAATACAGGGAACGGTATCACTATAGATTATGGAAAACTAGAATAAATGAGAACTACATTTTAGAAAAAATACAACAGTGCAAAGTGTCTTTTAAATTTTTCTTACTATTTGGTAAACTCATCTCAGCCAGGGAACATCTTTAATCATCATCAAATGAGTAGATCCCTGCTGTTATCATCTTGGAGCACAATTCATAGGGTTTGCCTCCATGACAAGCAACGCCATCACAAACGAATGCCTATTTTATTTATACTGTTTGCCTTTATGACTTTTAATTTACAGTTCATGTTTGAAACTACAGTTTATTTTCTCTGTTAAAAGAATTTTAATATGTATATTTTTTTCAGACCATTAGACAACTTAGTGTCTTATGCTTCAGTTTCAGCTGTTTTTAAGAATTATAGTCTGTATTTCTGCTATGCTCTCCAGGTTCTCCTCAAACACATTTAATGAACACTATCATATAGCTTTTTTTTTTTATGTCCAGGTGATTCCAAACGTAAGTCCAGATTTGGTAACAGTCTGATTAGGTATTTTTCCGTTGACATAGTAGTAGACAACAGAAGGAAATTTAATTATTTATATAAAGTGGAAAATGAGAAATAGAGACTAACATAAAAAGACAAAACAGTAGTAATAATAATAGTAATGGTAATAATTAATCCCCAAGTTTGCTGGTCTTTTCACTTTCTTAATGGTGCCTACAGAAATTGTAAAGTTAAATGAAGTCTAGTTTATTCATATTTTCCTTTATACTTACTGCTTTCTGTGTTCCTTTGAAAAAAATCTTTGCCTGAGCTAAGATCAGGAACACATTTTCTTATGTAATCTTTTTTGTTTTTTAGATTTATTTATTTATTTTAGGGAGAGAGAGAGAGAGGGAGATGGGGCAGAAGGAGAGAGAGAGAGAATCTCAAGCAGACTCCCCGCTGAGCACAGATCCCAACCGAGGCCTTGATCTCAAGACTCCAAGATCATGACCTGAGCTGAAATCAAGAGTCGGAGACTTAACCGACTGAGCCACCCAGGTGCCCCTTGTTATGTAATCTTATGGGAGGTTTAGTGCGTTGCCTTTCACATTTAAGTCTGTGATTCATTTGGAATGGATGTTTATATATATGTGGTGTGAGGTAGAGATCAACCTTTCCCTACCCCCCAGTTGATCTAGAAACATTTATTGATAAGGTCACTCTCTCTACAGTATTATGGTTGATACCTTTATTATAAATTGGGTTACTGTAAGTGTTTAGGTCTATTTCTAGAATCAGTTTTTCCATTGGTCTATTTGTCTATTCTTGTACCAGTAATGCATTTTAATTTCTGTAGCTTTGTAATATGTATTGATATCTGGTAGTGAAGTCCTTCTACTTTGTTCTTTTTCTTGAAGACCTTGGCTATTTTATGATCAGGTTGTTAATTTCCTCCTGTCTTATCCCTAATTGCTAGCATTTTGATTGGTGTTACCTTAAATCTATAGATCAATTTAGAGAGAATTGATGTCTTTATAATATCAGATCTTCTACACTTGATCCATCTTCTAAACCATGCACATGGTACTTCCTGCCTGGAGGTCTTGCCCATCTTTTGTTAGATTTATTTTTAGGCATTTGATATTTTTTGATGCTAGTGTAAATTAGATTTTTCTAAAGTTTATTGCTCATATAGAAATATAATTGATTTTAAAATATTGACCTGTATCTTGTGACCTTGCTAAATTCTTTTGTTATTCATATTTAACTTTAGATACCCATGTATTTTGATATTCTATGTAGTAGATTTATTTATAATTATTCTGTTCATAACATTGTTATATATTTTTTAATCTAAGGAAATGTGCCTTTTATCAGTTCTGGAAATTTTCCTGCCTTTGTTTTAGTTGAATATAGCTCCTTCATTTTTCTAATTTTTAAATTTTTTTCCTTTCATTAGAGATATTATTGTAAAACTGCACATCATCAGACAAAGAAAAATCTGCAAAGCAACCTGAAAGAAAAAGATTACTCACAAAGGAACAATAGGTAGATTGACAACAGATTTCATATTACCAGAAAAAGAAGCCAAAAGACAGTGAAACAATGTATTTAGAGTGCTAAGAGAAGCTATCAACCTAAAATGAAATGAAAGCTAAACTTTCATTCAAGAGAGTATTAAGTAAAGACAGTTTCAGAGAAAGACTCAGGTAATTTAATTCTCCAGTAAGATTATTAAGAAATACTAAATGATATACGTATGTCACTAAGAAGAGAGAATTCAAAATAAAATAATATTAGGGTGATAGGGAGAAGATGTAACTACATGATAGAGAGACTTAAACAAGTGTTTAGAGATTATCATGAACAATTTTCTACCAATACATTTGAAAACTTATGTTAAAGGAACAATTTTCTAAAAAAAAAAGTTTTCAAATTGGATTAAGGAAGAAATAGAATACTGGAACAGACCAAGATTCATTAACAATGTTGAGTAAAATAAAATCACTCCATATAAGAAAGTACGGAATAAAGGCCCAGATAGTTTAAGTGTGAATTCTAACAACACTCAAGAAACAGATTACCTGTATACAAATTATTGCAATAAATAAAAAGGAATTTTCTACTCTTAAACTTATTTTATGATACTTACATAACTTTGATTATAAAATAAAATGTAGGGGCACCTGGTTGGCTTAGTCGGATAAGTGTCTGCCTTTGGCTCAAGTCATAATCCCAGGGTCCTGGGATTGAGACCTGCATCTGGCTCCCTGCTCAGCGGGGAGTTTGCTTCTCCCTCTCCCCACCCCATCCCTTGCTTGTGCTTTCTCTCTCTCAAATAAATAAAATCTTTACAAAAAAGGTATAAGGACAATACAAGGAAAGAAAATTATGAACATAGATACAAAAATACTAAAAATATCAGAAAACAAAACTTACAAGTGCTTATCATGCTGAAATGTATCCCATCTAAGTTGATTTTACTCCAGGAATAAAAGACATTAACATTAGATAAAATGTAATTTTAAACCAGAAACTCTCCCTAAGCTGAAAAAAAAAAATCTGTCAAACTCATAGCAAGTATTGTGCTTAGTGGTGATACATCTGAAAAGAAAACAGACTGCACTCCACTTGGCAAACATGCTGCTTGTCTGGAGTCTATTTAGGATGATTGAAGAATGTTCTCTTTTGTATCTCAACTATATATTTGAAAACTTTTATACTAGGTGATAAACTGCAGTTTATGTCTGAAGAGCTGTGATGTACAGATAGTTTATTCCTAGGTGTCAAACAGTTCATTCAAGCACTTCCAGATATCAGTGCTAGCTCTTTGGTTTTGACATTTAGACAAAGACAGGCTGCTTAAATCTTAGAGTATTCCAACATAAATTCATCCTTTAATCTGATTATATGCACATTTCATACAAGACCTTATCCATATATCCATATAATACATTGGGAAAATTCATAACAGAGGTTTTGCTATTAACTTAACATAACAAGATAATGATTGCTGTATACATGTTATACTGAGTCTTTTGCTGTTGCATGCCTCAAGAAAGAGCTATAACAGGTATAAAGATTGAAAAGGAAGAACCAAAGGTTGGCATTCATAAATTATATGATTGTCTATGTAGACAGTCCAAGAGAATTAGAACCAATAAGAAAATCAGTAAGTTTTACTAGATACAATAAAATTATAAAGCAGCTAATGGCATTTTATTCAGAGACAAAAAGCACTTAGAAAAAGTAATTAGAATAAAGATCCCATATACAATGGCAACAAAAATGAAGGAATCTAGGAGTAAATTTAACAAAAGGTGCTCAAGTTCTTATTTCTAATATTATAAAACTTTATTGAAAAATATGAAAGATCTAAGTGAACAAGAAGCACTCTCTGTTGATGGATGAGGTTCCCCAGTATCATATGACAACTGCCCCTAAGTTAATTTATAAACAATGGAATTTGAATGAAAATATCAAAAGTGTTTTTGTTTTTAGATTTATTTATTTTAGAGAGAGAGAGAGAGAGAGTGCATGAAGGGAGGGGCAGAGGGAGAGAATCTTTCATGTAGACTCCCTGCTGAGGGCGGAGCCTGATGCAAGGCTCAATCTCATGAGCCTGAGATCACCATCTGAGCCGCCAAAGCCAAGAATCGGACACTTAACTGACTGAGCCACCCAGATGCCCCTGTTTTTTTAATCTAGCTAGCTAGCTAGCTAGCTATCTAATGGAACTTGGGATCTTGAGCCAAGAAATATTAAAGAATATGGACAGCAGTCCTGATACTGCATACCAAGAGTCAATTACTTTTAGTAATTATTAAGTATAGTAATTAAAACATGTTATTGATGCAGATAGACCTTTGGAACAAAATTAAAAGCCCAAAAATACATTCGTATAAATATGGAAACTTGATGCATCTATTCATTTAATACTTATTAAGCACTCTCTTTTTTGCTAGTGGAGGCTTCTTCAAGTTTTCTTCCAGGTTCTTTTAACATGATCCTGGTGGTCACTGATAGCTTCCTCACTACTGACAACATTTTCTGGACTCACCTGGTACATTGCCTGCTCCTACCCTGGAATCAGCCATTTCTCCAAGAAGTCCTGATTTCTTTTATGGGAAGTAGAATTGCAAGACCACATCCAAGTTTTAGAGATACTCATTGCTATTGGGGTGGTATGTGTTCCCAGGCCTTTTCAGTTAACAGAGGTAAAAAATTAAATGTATATTTTATATACACATATATGTGTATATACACATACGATAAATATGTATGCATGTATTTAACATATTATTATATATTACATAATATTATATACATTTAAAGATAAAAACCTCAGTGTGAGTTCATACTGATATATTCTTTAAAAAGATTTATTTATTTATTTTAGAGAGAGAGAGCACATGAGTGCACTGGGGCGGCAGGGAGGGGCAGAGGGAGAGGGAGAGAGAATCCCAAACAGACTCTGCACTGACTGCAGAGCCCGACTGGGGGTTCAATCTCACGATCCTAAGATAATGACCTGAGCGGAAACCAAGAGTTGGTCACTTAACCAATTGCACTATCCAGACACTCCTATACTGACACTTTCTTTTTTTTAAAGATTTATTTATTTATTTGAGAAAGAGAGAGAGAGATTACATGAGCTGAAGGGAGGGGCAGAGGGAGAGGAGGAGAGAGTCCTAAGTAGACTCCATGCTGAGCATAGAGCCTGACTTGGGGCTTGATCTCAGAACCCTGAGATCACAAACTGAGCTGAAAATCAAGAATTGGAGACTTAACTGATTGCATCATCCAGGTGCCCCCCTATACTGACACTTTCAATTGAAATTCAGGAATACAAGATTTTTGTTATGTTTTCATATATTAAATCTGTATCTCCTTTGACATTAGGAATCATGGTTGTCAAGGACACAAGGGATGAGGAAATGACAATATCCTATCATTACTTGTTTGCTTTATCCTTCATTACATACAGAATTATCTCAGAATAATAATTCTAATACAACTACAGCCAGCATGATCACAGAAAACACTTCGTTTTCTTGTAAATATTGTCTTTGCTTTTTGGGTTTTGTTACGTAGTTGTATCATCTGCTTTCATGTGGGAAATTGACGGGATTCATATCTGTGTTGCTGCTTATACAGCAGTATATACTTGCTCAGAATTCCCTTTTGAAAGTTCTGAAATTTCCTTGGCTAATTAAACATATGTAAAGAGTAATCCAGTTGGCTGATTGTTGTTTAGTGTAAGATGTACTTTATGGTTTATTTCTAAAGGCCATTATAGTACCATGAGTCCATGTGGTGGGCCTCTCCAGACTAATCCTACTGGGGATTCCAGAATAAGGTCAAGCAAACTATAATAGCAATCTGGGGGTGTCTTTGGAGTTGTGATCAGAAGAGGGACCAGCATGTGGCCTGGAAAGGTTTAATTTCGTCAGTAATTTTTAGCGAACCTTCAAAAATACCCAGATAAAAATACAATCAGAGTCAAAGCAGTGGTGATTGCTATCTAAGTGCAGCATTAAGAAAAATACCTGGGGCGCCTGGGTGGCTCAGTTGGTTAAGCGACTGCCTTCGGCTCAGGTCATGATCCTGGAGTCCCGGGATCGAGTCCAGCATCGGGCTCCCTGCTCAGCAGGGAGTCTGCTTCTCCCTCTGACCCTCCTCCCTCTCGTGCTCTCTATCTCTCATTCTCTCTCTCTCAAATAAATAAATAAAAATCTTAAAAAAAAAAAGAAAAATACCCTTATTGCTTCCTCTCAACCAGACTGCTATTTCTTCGCAGAAATTCTGGAGTGGCACTTGGGGTAGTGGACATGTATTGTGTTTTGGTTGCCTGTCACTCATTTCCCCTACTTTAGCATAAGCACACTAATTTCTTTTTTGTTATTGTTTAATTCATTTAGAAAAACATGTCAAGTTTTTAGAGCAGTTTTAGATTCACAGCAGAATTGAGAGGAAGGTATAGAGATTTCTTATTTACCACATACACCCTGCCTGCACACTTGCAGAGCCTCCCTCATCAACATCCCCACCAGAGTGGTACAGTTGTTAGAATTGATAAACCTGCATTGACACAGTCTAGTCACCCAAAGTACATAGTTTATGTTATGGTTCACTCTTGGTGTTCATTCCTTGGGTTTGGACATGTATCCATCATTATGGTATCATATAGATGGAACATTTTCACAAGCCCTAAAGATCTGTGCTCCATCTATTGATTCCTCCTTCCCTCCAACCTCTGTCAACCACTAGCCTTTTTATTGTTTCCATAATTTGTCTTTTCCAGAATGTCATGTCATAGAGTTGCAATCTTACAGTATGTAGCTAATTTCCTTTTGAAGAATTATCTCTCCCTCTAAAAATTTTCTACCTTTAGGGGATTATCTCCCCCTAGGAGTAGGCATGTGACTCCAGCTAAATTAAGCAGACTCTTATGGAATTTCCATTACTGGAGTGATGCAGAAAGGTTCAAGGTGAGGGGTGCCTGGGTGGCTCAGTAGGTTAAGCATCTGCCTACAGCTCAGGTCATGATCCTGGGGTCCTGGGAGTGAACCCTGCATTGGGCTCCCTGCTCTCTCCCTCCCCCACCGCTCCCCCTGCTTGCGCACATGAGTGCACTCTCTCTCAAATAAATAAATAAAATCTTAAAATTAAAAAGAGAAAGTTTCAAGATGATGGGGGATTATTCATTCCAGTGATGATATTGTGATGAGAATGTTGATTAATTCCCCTTGCCTTGGGGCTGCCCTGATTCTTGACCTTTTTCCAGCTTGTTTCTCCAGTCTTACTACTGGAGAACAATTTTGTGTGTCCTCTGAAATCCACATAATACATTTATCTTCTGTTTAGAGTTGATTTCTCTTACTTACAACAAGCAACTGTATCTAATTCAGTGGTGATCCCTAGAGTACATTAGAAATGTTCAGTCTGTTTAAATTGCATTCCTTCTTCTAACAGTTCTCCTATTCTCCTTTCCCTCCTCTACTGAAAAAAAAAATTGGAAATATTAGTGTCATGAAAAGGTAAAGGTATGCTTGACAAAAGGACTCAAAAATAAAGTGCTCATTTTTATAAAAAATATAAAATATTAAAATTTGTACTTATTCCAACAAAATAACATAGCACCTAACAGAGACTGAATGAATGTCATAATCAGGGGAGGGCCTCAGGTTGCCGAGAACAGGCAGGAGAGGATGGCTAGTAAGTGATTTGAGGCATCATTATAGAAACGAAGCTCAGAAGGAGATTATTACCAGAATGTTATAGTTGCTAGTGGCAGGTAAATTGAACAGCTTACCTTGGGCAAGGAAGGGGAATTAATATTTATTAAGCAAGTCTTTTGTTTCACATAAGCTTTACCTGTATTATTTTACATATGCCTTTCATATGTTTTTGTCACATTGTCCTCAAAATAAGTCCATGTCTTATCCATGTCTTAGCACCTTCATTTTATAAACAGAAAAACTGTGAATAAGAAAAGTTAGTTGGGGCACCTGGGTGGCTCAGTTGGTTAGGCGCCTTCGGCTCGGGTCGTGGTCCTGGAGTCCCGGGATCGAGTCCCACATCAGGCTCCCTGCTCGGCGGGGAGTCTGCTTTTCCCTCTGGCCCTCCCCCCTCTCATGTGTTCTCTTTCTCTCTCTCTCATTCTCTCTGTTTCAAATAAATAAATAAAATTAAATTAAAAAAAAAAAACATTAGTTAACTTATAGTCACACAACAGGAAAAGTGCCAGACCCAAAGTCTAAATCTAAACTCAGGTTAACCTAAATCTACTCTTCCTACTACATCATCTCCAACACAGGAAATGGAATCTGAAACTATAGAAAACAAACTATAGAAAACAAAGATGGTGGATTGAATATGTGCAACAGCTACCACTCTTTTGTCAAAACCCAAACCTTTCTAAAACAATTTTTTTAAAGGCATGAGCTTGTGAGGACAAGAGAGCAAGAGAGAAACAATAAAATTTGGGAAACTGATAAGCAGATGGAAAAGTGTTAATTGACCAAGCAGACAGACTTAAGATAACCGAATCCCAAGCTGGCAGTGGAAAAACTTGAGTAACAAATTGATTTACACTGTTGAATCAACAGGGCTCAAGAATTAGAGGGCACCTGGGTGGCTCAGTTGGTTAAGTGCCTGCCTTCAGGTCATGATCCCAGGGTCCCCGCTCAGTGGAGAGCCTGTTTCTCCCTCTCCCTCTGCCCTTCCCTCTCTGCTTGTGTTCTCTCGCTTTCTCTCTCTCAATAAATAAATGGAATCTTAAAAAAAAATAATTAGAGCTGATACCTGTGTAAATGAAAGGAGAGTGGTCTAATTTTGAAGCAGTAGGCTCCCCAGATCTACATCCACCTCCACAGAGCTGTCTGATGGCTTGCTCCTTTCACATCCTGGAAGACTGAAGATACATCTTCTGGAGGAGGTAATGCAGAAAGTCACTGGAGGATCCCATGCATATTTGAGGACAGGGGCCATACTGAAATCAGGGCAAAGATTTCAAGTTTGCATACTCAATAGTGAAGTCATTGTCTTTCCCTGCACATGTCAGAGAAAGCTGGCAGTCAAGTCCATAGCCTGTAGGTGAGGAATTTAGGTGATTATTCTCTGGGGATCTGAGCAGCCCATGGCTCTCCAAGAGGAAGGATCTAGTGATAACATCAGGGATTCTTTACTGAAATAGCTTGCCTCATCAGAACTGAAGCCCATGCAAACTAGCCCCACTTTTGCGGTCAGAGCTTCTAATCAACATTTAAAACATTTCTAAATTTTTTAAAAATATTTAATTGTGGTAAAAAACATTCAAAATTTCCCATCTTAACTATTTTTAAGTGTGTAGCTCAGCAGTATATTCATATAGATGTTGTACAATAGATCTCCAGAACTTTTTCACCTGGTAAAATTGAGTATATCCTTCGAATAACATCTCCCACATCCCTCTACCCCCATTCCTGGCAACCATCATTGTTCTGTCTCTATGGGTCTGACTACTTTAGACATTTCTTAAAAGTGGAATCATGGGGCACTTGGGTGGCTCATTTGGTTAAGTCACTACCTTCTGCTCGGGTCATGATCTCAGGGTCCTGGGATCGAGCCCTGTGTCGGGCTCCCTGCTCAGCGGGGAGTCTGCTTTTCCCTCTGCCCCTTCCCCCCACTTGTATACTCTCTCTCCCTCTCTCAAATAAACAAAATCTTTTTTAAAAAAGTGGAATCATCTAGTATTGTCTTTTTGTGACTGGCTTATTTCACTTAACATGATTTCTTCAGGGTTCATCCATATTGTAGCATGTGACAAGATTTCTTCCTCTTTAAAAATTTATTTTATTTTTTATTAGAGAGAAACGAGCAGAGAAAGAGAATCCCAAGCAGGCTTCACACCCAGCATGGAGCCCCATGCAGGGCTTTGATCTCACAACCCTGAGATCATGACCTGAGCCAAAATCAAGAGTAGAACGCTCAACCAACTGAGCCACCCAGGTGCCCCAAGATTTACTTCTTTTTAAAGTCTGACTAATACTCCATATTCTAATCAGCTTTTAATATTCCACCCATAAATGTGTGCAGACGATGTACAATTATCAGGCATCAGAGGAAAGCCTCTTCCATGAAAGATTGAGAGACACAAATAAACATAAAACACCAGATTATACAGAGACAAGATCACTTTTTAAAAGCTATCAATTAGAATGTCAGAGAATAGAAGATATCACACAGGAAGCAATAATGGAATAATCATTTTATTTTTTTTTTAAGAACAGTAAAAACAATAAAAAACCCCAAATAGTTCTCAGGAAAACCTCAATGGTGGAAATATCAAGCTGGGGAAATTTCTCAAAAAGTGGAGAGAAAGGAAAAAGAGAACCATGGAAAATAAGAGAAATAAGATAAAATTAGGCCAACAGGTCAGAAAATCTAAAGTCCAAAATAATAGGAGTTCTAGTTGAGGGAACAGAGGAAGTGGAGGGGAGGTAGTCAACAAACTAATATATAAAAATTACCCAGAATGGAAGGGCATGAATTTTTCAGTTGAAGGACCCATATAGTTCCTTACAAAATGGCACACCATCATGAAATCTCAGGACGACAGGGACAGTAAAAGCACTCTGCAAATTTATAGAGCGTTAAAAAAAAAGAGAAATTAGAATGACGTCAGTATCACAACAGCAGTGCTGGAAGCTAGAAGACAGTGGAGAAACATCTTCAAAACTGTGATAGAAAATGATCTCCAATTTAAAATTGTATACTCAGCTAATTTATTAATCATGTATCTAATGAATATTAAACTTGTGAGTGCCAAGGCTCTACTTTATCATTTCATATGCTGGGTGCTGTTAGAGAAATGAATATGAAAGAAGATAGATCAGTTCTCTATTTCTTTTTTGTGTTGTTTTAAAATAAGCTTTTAATTTTAGCGTATTTCAGATTTGCAGAAAAACTGTAAAGATAGTAGAGTTTCCATAACCCCACACCCAGTTTGCCCTACTATTAACATCCTACATTAGTATGGTACATTTGTCATAATTTGGGAACCAGTGTTGATATGTTGTTCTTACTTTTGTCAGATTTCCTTCATTTTTACCTTACGTCCTTTTTCTATTCTAGGGTCCTGTCTAGGATACTACATTACATTTAGACATCACATGTTCTCTTGGCTATGATGGTTTCACGGACTTGCCTTATTTTTTGATGACCTTGATAGTTTTGAGGAGTAGCGGTCAGGTATTTTTTAGATGTCTGTCAATTGGAATTTATCTGATGTTTTTCTTTTCTTTTTTTTTTAAGATTTTATTTATTTATTTGACAGAGAGATAGCGAGAGCAGGAACACAAGCAGGGGAGTGGGAGAGGGAGAAGCAGGCTTCCTGCTGAGTAGGTAGCCTGATGCAGGGCTTGATCCCAGGACCCTGGGATCATGACCTGAGCCGAAGGCAGACTTAACGACTGAGCCACCCAGGCGCCCCTATCTGATGTTTTTCTTATGATTAGACTGGGGTTATAAGTTTTTGGAAGGAAGACCTCAGAGGTAGAGTGCCATTCTCATCACACCCTATGAAGGGTACATAGTATCCACATGACTTAATCACTGTTAATGTTGACCTTGATCACTTGGCTAAAGTAGTGTTTCTCAGGTTTTCCCATTGTAAAGTTATTCCTACTCCCCCTTTTTCTTACTGTACTCATTGCAAGGAAGTCACTGTCTGTAGCCTACACTTAGGGGGTGGGAGTTAGGCTCCACATCCGTGAGGGTAGAGTATATAAATTACTTGAAATTCGTCTGCATGGTAGATCTGTCTTTTCCCTTCTCGTTTATTTATTCAATAATTTATTTATATCAGTATTGACCCCTGGATATTTGTTTTATACTTTGGATTATAATCCAATATTTATTTTGTTGTGTATTTCTTTTTGTAGCACTTATTTCAGAGATGCTGTGTCACAAAGGCCCAGAACGTTCCAGTTGTCTTTCTTCTAATCTATAGCCTTTAGTCTCGATCCCAAAGCAGATAAAATTGATGTACTGAAAAAAATGCTCTCCTACTTGTACAGAAGTCACAGACTTTTATTAAAATAAATGCAGTCAGCATTCTCTGTTAGCAATGAAAACTGTTTCATGGAAAGCACAGCGCCTGTGGAGCTTACGATCCATTCACTTACTGTAATGCCATTTCCCCTGAATTAGATCTGTTGAGATGAATTTATGTTGTAGTTAACCCGAGCTGCTATAGAACTTGAGCCATTAAAATGCCTCTTACTGTACTGATTATCATTTGACTCATATCCCTGTCAAGCAATATATGTACAGAAATGTGTTTTCTTTAATTTTGAATTGACTTTATAGCAGAGGATTATATTTAGAGTACATGGAGCTTCTTCAGCAGGTTTATAAAAAAACAATCTTCAAAAGATTTAGATACTTACTCTGAATATTTCTTTTGAAAATAGATTTGTTGTTTTCATTCTCGAATGAATTCCTCTATCTGTGGTCCTCGTGGACTGTACACCTTCAATCATATAAAGTACTCTAATTGTTTGAAAGAAAGACTCATGACAGGTCATTAACCTTGGGAAGGTTAAACAGAACAATGTAGAGTAGCAGAAGAAGAACAACTTTAATGTGAATGTTTCTTAAATTTCATCATTCAGTGTGAGGATTTCTGTAGGTTGCTGGTGTAAATCATTTATCAAATTTAAGAAATTTCCATCTATTCTTTGCTCGATAAGATAACTTAAAAATTGAGAATTAATGTTAAATTAATCAAGCACTTTTAAAGAAACTGTTGTTTTTTTCTTCCTTTAATCTGTCAATGTAGTAATTTGCATCAGTAGATTTTCTGTCTAAATTTTCTATGTAGACCATTCTTGTATTCCTGGGGAAAAATGTTAATTGGTTCATATGAAATATAAATTACGTGTTGTGATGTGCACTGGATGTTATACATAAATAATGGATCATTGAACACTACATCAAAAAGTAATGATGTACTATCCAGTGGCTAACTGAACATAATAAAATATAAATAAACTCTATTTCTTTAAGAAAAAATTTATTTGTCCCTTGAGGACTTGGCAATGCTTTCTTATAAAACCATCTTGGGCCAGCATCCTTATTATTGGACAGACTTTTTTTTTTTTAAAGATTTTATTTATTTATTTGACAGAGAGAGACACAGCGAGAGAGGGAACACAGGCAGGGGGAGTGGGAGAGGGAGAAGCAGGCTTCCCGCTGAGCAGGGAGCCCGATGCGGGGCTTGATCCCAGGACCCTGGGACCATGATCTGAGCCGAAGGCAGACGCTTAATGACTGAGCCACCCAGGCGCCCCTGGACAGATCTTTTAATACTTAAAAATTTCTTCTATGTTTATTGATCTGTGTAGTTTAAGTCTTTTGAGTTAATTTTGTTAATTTATATTTTCCTAGGTGATCACTTATTTTATCTAGGTTTTCAAATTTATTGGTATAAAGTTGTACTATATTATCCTGAAATAAAAGATAATATTCTTTATAGATATATTATCTTTCTTGATCCTGTCTTTAAAATGTTGTTATTTGTGTTTTCTTTTTATTTAAACTTACCAAAGTTTGGGGCACCTGGGTGGCTCAGTTGGTTAAGCGACTGCCTTTGTCTCAGGTCATGATCCTGGAGTCTCAGGATCGAGTCCCACAACAGGCTCCCTGCTCAGCAGGGAGTCTGCTTCTCCCTCTGACCCTCCCTCCTCTCATGCTCTCTCTCATTCTCTCTCTCAAGTAAATAAATAAAAATCTATTAAAAAAATAAACTTACCAAAGTTTGTCTGTTTTATTGGTCTTTTCCAGTAACCAGTTTTTCATTTACTTGATTTATTGATTTCTTTTCTTTTCTTTTTTTTTTTTTACAAATAAGATAACACACCAAATAACCATTTAAATAACTTAATCATTTGTGGGAAAAATTTTGACCGGAAATGTATTGGTGATGGCAAAAACAGCCAAACAAGTCCTGCTTCCTCTCCCCCTGACAAAAATAAAAGTTTCAAGTTGCTTAAATTGGTCAATTCTCTTTTTTTAGTAGGAGAGAAACTTTATTCTATAAAGTTGCAGACTTTCAAAGGTCTTAGGATACATCCCATGAGAGTGTCAGTGGGGTTTTGTCTTTAAAAAACTGGCTTTGATGGAACTGCAAAGATCCCGTGCGCAAAAGATGACTGCGGCTTTAGTTACTATTACTGTCAACTTCTCCATAGTGCATAAAATTATAAGGTGATAAGGAGAGTATATAATGGGCACGGGAGAAGCCCATGTGGTTAAACCAACTTATATAGCAAAAGAGGTAAATGATTTTGCACTTAAATTATGTATCCATTATTGAGGCTGCCCCTAAAATGCACAGAAGACTGGCTTCTTAGTAATATTTGAAAATAGCTGTATCAGTTCTTTACTGACTCTGGGGCCCTTTTATGACCATCCCTGCAGAAAAACGTCAATAATGAGAGAGAAAATAAAAATATTTGCATTTGGAATTAAATTTTGCCATCACTTTCTGTTTCCCCTCTTTATTTTTACTGGTACGCATTTGTGCAAACATGAAAGCTAGAACTGATTAGAACAGTAATTTTGTGGCCCACAGAACACATGCTAAATCAGCACTCTTGTCTGGAAGCTGGACATTTATCTTTCCAAGCCAGGCTAACACCTAATTGTCTCCACATTGTGAGAAGTGTAAAGGCCATCACGACAATGGGGCAGAAAGTTTAGCCAATTCGATTTATTTAACACCTCTTGACGCTCTAGAGTTTTTCTTCACTGCTCAGGCTTGTAAAATTTATTATGAACCTTTAATCCCTCCCCCTGCTTTCCTGAGAGTTTTAAAGTGAGTATAAAACAACAACAAACAGAGTCTATAAAAGTGTTTGCACCGCAGCTGCACATGTTGGCTTGCGTGTGCTCGGACTACAGGCTTGTCAGTGCCTTTAAAAATTTGTTCCAAAGTGTTAGTCATTTTAGACAGTCTTGTCTAGATTCTGGCTTTCTTGTGTGAAAGAGATGTTAACAGCAAGTCGACACTTGTGTGGATTATACTCCTCATTCTGTCTTTGCTTTTTAAATATTTCTGTTTTAAGGATAATGTAGTCATAATTAAAAAACCCCCAAATATTACTACTTTTACCATAAAGACAGTACATTCACATGGAAAAAAATTAAAACATTGCAGAAAAGACTAAACTAAAAGGTAAAATTCCCTTGTTTTCATCTCTGTGTTTGCTCCCAAGATACTTTTTTGTTCTTTTTTTCAGTGTGAGACATGAATTTTGACTAACAGTGTCACTGATCACTCAAAAGGTTGGACTATATTTACAAAACCAAAGTAATTAGTCATCAGTAACCAGATTCTAATGGCAGAACAACAGCTAAAAAATAAAATAAAAACCAGGAAAATTCCTATAATATCAAATTACTAGGTGTTATATCCAAATGCAAAAAATGATGGCTTACATCTCCTTCTATCCTAGTAAAGAATTAACAGTGCATATTATTACTCTAAAGGGGGAAGATCCTTGCTCGTGAATGACACTGAACCATATAATTTATCATACAGGGCAGACAAAAGGCATAAACCAGAACAATCCTGGATAAATCAGGGCATGTGTTCATCCCACATATATTCAGTCTATTCGGTTTTAGCATTGATTGTGTACCTGCTTCATACTGTTATTTTGCTTCATATATGAAGTCTTGTCCTACATTTTAACTTATTAGCAAGTAAGCTAATAAGCATCCAACAGAATGACTAGTAAGAATTGATAAGTATTGATAGGAGTTGAATGATTAGTAAAAAATGATAGTAAAAATTCAACGTGGTTTTTTTCTTTCTTGATTGATTAACAAAAACCTTAATCATTTTTTTTTTTAAGACTTTATTTCTTTGACAGAGAGAGAGACAGTGAGAGAGGGGACACAAGCAGGGGGAGTGGGAGAGGGAGAAGCAGGCTTCCCACTGAGCAGGGAGCCCGATGTGGGGCTCGATCCCCGGACCCTGGGGTCATGACCTGAGCCGAAGGCAGACGCTTAACCGACTGAGCCACCCAGGTGCTCCAAGACCTTAATGACTTTTAAGATTTTTCTGCCTCTGCCTCCAGATTATCAGCCTCTTACTTGTAATTCTGTGGGTTGTTGGGTTTTTCAGTCTTTTTTCAAAGCTTCTGAAATTGCATTGAGACACAGGATTCAGAGACACTCCTGATTCTAGGAGGTCTGGATTGACTACTAATTTTGTGGCCCAGAATGTCTGGCAACCTGTACCACTGAATTAATCAATGGTCTCACCATATTTTCAAAGTGGACAGTTCTATTCCTGAGATTCTTTTCTATTTCTCTTGGGATAAAGTTATAGTATCTAATGCTTATTTCCTGGGCATTCCAACCCAAACAAATTAACACTTTCATTTAAAGTGAAGCAGGATAAGAGAGAACAATGATGACTATTGGAGGAAAAAACCTAATTAAAAGCTTTTTCTTTTTCATGGCAGAACTCTTTTTCATTGGAATTTCTTTACTTGCCTTACTAAGTTTGAAAATGATTCTGCACTTACTGTCCCATCCCCTTCAGAGTACTATAACAAGAGTCTCAGCCTGCTAGAAAACTGTTGGGGACACAAATGCTTGAGCAAATAAATTACCATACAGCACTGTAAGAACAACGATAGACAGACTTATGACGATTCCTGGAGAGAGTGACAAGCTCTGTGAGGGTGGGAGGGTGAATGGGGTGTGATGTCAGGGCAGGTGGATCCTGATCTGGGCTTTGAGAGATGGATAAATCTGTTATGAAGCATAGGCATAAAAGGATCATGAAAGACTTGTGTGAGTGTCAAAATCCCGTAATTGAAGTGTCAGGTGTTGGAACTATTGTTAAAATTGATTTGTGTGGCTGGTTACATTCTTTCACAGGAGGTATGAAACTATGAGTGATCTCTTTATGTGCCACATGTTTGTATAAAAACTGGTCCAAAAAAGTATTTGAGTGATTTTCTATCTTAATAATGATAACATTGTTTAAGAAGACATAAAAATAGTCCACATAATTAAAAATACATATGTACAAATATATGAAATATACATTTTTAATGTATACCCACAAATAGATTCTCTTTCTTCTAGGTATCTGTTTTTTAAAAACTGTTTAGATCTCCATGGAGGTGCCATATTTCACAACAAAGTAAGGTCTTTGAGGTGCCCCAAATTTATAAACCTGTGTCCAGAGATTATAACTTCCTTAGTGAACCATAAAACACATATGCTCAAGTAATTAAAGGTACTTATGGGGTTAAAGCATGCTTGAAACTTCCAAACGAATTTGTAAGTACTTTTCCAGAGAACCACTTGCCTAAGAAAGATTATGCCAGTTTTCCACACAGCAGTGATTCGTACCATTGAACTCAGAATACCTGAAGACTAGCTTTCCTCAACACAGAGATTTGATCCTTTCTTTGTCTACGATGAGAATATATTGTTGAACTCTGGCTTGGGGGTACTGTGAGTTAGTAAACGAGGGAAGTAAGAGTTTTGATTTTCCTGGTTAAGATTTATCACCATTCTTTGATATTGCTATAACTTTATAAATGTAGGATGTCTTCCCCTAATGGTTGAATTTTGGTTGGTTCTCAATGATCTAGACCCACTGGTAGTTTGTGTAGAGGACTGACAGGTCACCACTTTGCTTGATGCATGTCATGGCTCTGGTCCGTGGCAGGAAGTGACTCTGGTCATCTTGGAGTGGGCTTGTTCCCTTTGGTCAGTTTTCCTAGCTTTACTCCCTATGACTTTTTCTCACAACTCTATAAGGCTCTTTCCATTCTTCAACCCTTTCCTTAAGGGAGAAAGAAGAGATGTAGTATATATAGTACCACCCTGTGGGAATTGGTACCGGGGAGACCAGTGCAAGAACATACTGATAATTCTGTCTACTCCTACTGTTGTCAGTAATAAAGTCCTTGATTTCTGACCTAGGAGTCTCATGTCTTCTGCCAGCACCCATGAAACTGTGGCAGGCTAAAATATTTCTTTGCAAGTTGGGTAAAATCTGACTCTTTACAGTTCTTGACATTTTTTTTATAAGACTCTCTGTGGTCTAATTTCTTTGCCCACCCATTAAAAATGGGTGTTTCCCAAAGTTCTGCCTCTGGCTCACTCCTTTTCTCTTTGCTCATCCTTTCCCTGGGTGATCTTAATTAGTCTTGTGTGTGGTTCTAAATGATAGAGGATGCCTTCCAAATATGCGTTTCTTGCCTCAAACTCTCGTTTGAACTCTGGACTCATATATGGAACTCTGATGCTCGGGGCACCTCAAACTTAACATGTCTCATACTAACTACTTGTATCTGCCTGTGTCCTCTCCTCCTTTAGGATCTTTACCTCAGTTGGTGGCACAGTCATTTACCTGGACACTTAAGTGATGGTCCTTGACACCTATCCTCATATGAAACCCCCACATTTTAGTACCTAGGACCACTGATTTTCCTTCTTAAATCATTTTCTTTCTTTTTTTTTTTTTAAGATTTTATTTATCTGTTTGACAGAGAGAGACACAGCGAGAGAGGGAACACAAGCAGGGGGAGTGGGAGAGGGAGAAGCAGGCTTCCCGCAGAGCAGGGAGCCCGACGCGGGGCTCGATCCCAGGACCCTGGGATCACGACCTGAGCCGAAGGCAGATGCTTAACGACTGAGCCACCCAGGCGCCCCCTTAAATCATTTTCACTTCTAGCTTTATTATCACTACTCCAGTTTGAGCCCCCACTATTTGGTTCTCAGTCACAACATAGTGTATTAGCCAACGTTCTCCAGAGAAATAGAATTTTATGTACTTAAAGTATATATATCTATCTATCTCCAATAGAAGATAGATAGATGGATAGCTAGCTAGATAGATTTATTAGGAAGAATTGGCTTATGTCTTTATAGAGGCTGGTAAGCCCAACATCTGGTGGTGTGGGAGACCTAGGAAGAGCCAATATTTTAGTTCAAAGGCCATCAGGCAGGATAGAGCAATGTTACAGATGAAGTTCAAAGGCAGTTGGCTGGAGAATTCTCTTCTACTTGTGGAAGGATTGGCCTTTTTATTTATTCAGGCCTTCAGCTGACTGGATGAAGCTCGCACACAATTTGGAAGTAATCAACTTTACTCAAGTCCACCCATTTAAATGTTAATTTTACCCCCAAATACCCTCGTAGAAACATCCAGAATACTGTTTGACCAACTATCTGGGCACCTTATAGCACAGTCAAGTTGACATATAAAATCAGCCATCACAAATAACCTCCTAAATGGTCTCCCTGTTTTCACTTTTGTTCCTTTCAAATTTGTCCTCCAAAGGCATCTGCCCAAAAGACAAATCAGACCACATGGCTCTTCTACTTAAAACTGTTCAGTGATTCCATATTACCTCCAGAATAAAGTCCATACTACTAAACTCAGCTAACACGTAAAGAGCTATGCTCTTGCTTTGCCCATATCGCTGCACATTAATTTCTTGCCACCACTTGCCTGACATACTGTGCTCTGTTGTGGCACTTAGTGTTATAATTCCTTGGACACATAAAGCTAAGACTTCTGCTCTCCTTCTAAGTGGAATTCTTTCCTGCTCCCCTGGCACTTGGCTAATTCCCATGGCTGACTGACTCAAGGGTAACTCAAGGGTAAACCTGAGGAAGATTCCTGGCTTTCTCTGATTCCCTAGGGCCCTCTCTTCTGTGCATAATATGTTGTCCATATTTTTACCATAGCTTTACTACCCTATATTAGAAATAACGGTTTGTCAGTCTAAACTTGAGACTGACAAACCAACCTCTTTTATAAGGAAAGAGACTATGTCTTATTTATCTTTGTAACCTCAGTGTCTGAATAGTGTCTGACACAGTGTTGCTCAATAAAAGTTGACTGATCCACTGACTGATTTGAAGTCCATAAAAACTCCATATTGGAGTGGGATGGAGAAAATGAAGGAAGAGAAAACAGAGATCTGTCTTAGTGAAAACAAAAACTAAAACAAAAATTAAAGGCACCATAAATCTTAGATTTTTTTGAGAAAGTAACTTTAAACAACTTTTAACAAGTCAAGAGCTTCTTGTTGAGCTTTAAGAATACCTGTAAGGTGGTGCTCGGCTGGCTCGGTTAGTGGAGCATATGAGGCTTGATCTTGGGGTTGTGAGTTCGAGCCCCATGTTGGGTGTAGAGATTACTTAAAAAATAAAATCTTAAAAAAAAAGAATATCTGTTCGACCAGAGGTTGTGTGTGACTTTCTTCATCATGATCACAAGGCCATTTCCGTCTCTGCTAGACATCCACAGAGGGTTGGGCTTGTAGTGCAGGAAGAAGCCTGAAAACTCAGGAGGGGGATAAGTGATTGTTGTCACACTAGCAGGTAAGATCAGCTGGCAGTTAAAAAATTGTTATTAATCATTATTATTGTTATTTTTGAAAGATTTCAAATGCCTGAGAACACTATAATTAGTTTTTGTGTGTGTGTGTGTGTGGCTTCCACTTAATACAGAGGCATTTTTGCTGCAAGGCACTATTTGGTCCATACACCATATTCTGGGCACTTGAAACCATGGCAACTGTGATTTCTGGTCATTTGTAGGCAATTTAATTTGGGCTTGAACATTTAGAGGCATTATTTTGCCAGTTATTTCTGGAAATGATTTAAAAAACACTTCAAAAGACATCAGTTTTTATTTTTTCTTCTGAACCATTAACATTATCTTTTTTTTTTTTTTAAGATTCTAGAGGTAGAAAGTGATTTATAGCCATAAGATTATCGGTTTGTTTATGGAACATTTACTTAGTCTTTGAAATAGGGCTCAAAGAATTCAGTTTAGGGCAGAGACAGGTATTATCTTTATTTTATTTTATTTTTAAAAAAGATTTATTTATTTTAGGGAGAGAGAGAGGGAGAGCACAAACAGGAGGAGCAGAGGGAGAGGGAATCTCAAGCAGATGCAGCACTGAGCATGGAGCCTGATGCTGGGCTCAATCTCATGATCCCAAAATCATGACCTGGGCTGAAACCAAGAATCAGCCACTTAACTGATGGCGTAATGCCCCTTTCTCATTTTCCTCTCAGTTAACATGATGAGGAGTACTTTTTTTAAAAAAAGATTTTATTATTTGAGAGAGACAGAACGAGTGTGAGTGGGAAAAGGGGCAGAGGGAGAAGGAGAAGCAGCCTCCCTGCTGAGCAAGGAGCCTGGTGTGGGACTCGATCCCAGGACCGTGGGGTCATAACCTGAGCCAAAGGCAGACGCTTAACTGCCTGAGCCACCCAGGTGCCCCTCAAGTATTTTTAAATCCTGAAATGCAAACTGAGATAAAGAAAGACAGTTACTGATGGTTTTACATGTGTTTTGGAAAGTAGGATGGTACCATTATTTTTTAAAGCTTTTAACTACAGGAAAAAAATATGTCCATTTTTGCCCTTGCTTTCCTTGCCTTTGGCGAACTACTGGGACTTCATCAAGGTAAAAAGCTTTTGCACAGCAAAAGAAACAGTCCACAAAACCAAAAGACAACCGAAAGAATGGGAGAAGATATTCGCAAATGACATATCAGATAAAGGGCTAGTATCCAATATCTATAAAGAACTTATCAAACTCAACACCCAAAGAACAAATGATCCAATCAAGAAATGGGCAGAAGACATGAACAGACATTTTTCCAAAGAAGACATCCAAATGGCCAACAGATCATGAAAAAGTGCTCAAGATCGCTCGACATCAGGGAAATCCAAATCAAAACCTCAATGAGATACCACCTCACACCAGTCAGAATGGCTAAAATTAACAAGTCAGGAAACGACAGATGTTGGCAGGGATGTGGAGAAAGGGGAACCCTCCTACACTGTTGGTGGGAATGCCAGCTGGTGCAGCCACTCTGGAAAACAGTATGGAGGTTCCTCAAACAGTTGAAAATAGAGCTACCCTACGACCCAGCAATTGCACTACTGGCTATTTACCCCAAAGATACAAATGTAGGGATCCGAAGGGGTACGTGCACCCCACTGTTTATAGCAGCAATGTCCACAATAGCCAAACTGTGGAAAGAGCTAAGATGTCCATCGACAGATGAATGGATAAAGAAGATGTGGTATATATATACAATGGAATATTATGGCCATCAAAAGGAATGAGATCTTGCCATTTGCAACCCTGTCCTTCACAGGGTTCTCACAATTGGAATCTAGAAGCTTCCATTCAGAATGACTCGAGATAAATTCCCCACATTTGTCAAAACTTGTGGATATATAAAGAGTTTTTTCTTCTCTCCAACTTGAGAAAGACAGTTTTGTTTTTTCATAGTTAGTGGGTGGGGGAGTGCTAATACTTCTTGTTGATAAAATATTTATAAGGCAGTATTTTCAAAGTTATACAATCGAGATGGTAAACACACTTATATGAAATTTAATGAGGTCAAGTGGGAGTGTAGTTAAATATCTTCTTAGAAATCTTGGCAAGTTGCAATGGAGATTAAGATTCTAAGTCATTTTAAAATAGGATGCAATAATTTGTTACCTTTCAACCCTTTTGTAATTGTAGTGGGGAGTCATACAAAAAGTATAAATATTAAGATTCCTTATGCTGATGTTTTTTTGGCTTGTCCGTATCTCTAGAGCTTCTTTTTCTTTTCAGACCACACACTTGGCTAAATGTTATCATTTGCATTTTGATAATACACTGGATTTGTTAGTGGCAGAAATATCTTTATAAATAAATTAGAAGAAATTTTAAAATGTTTCATTTCCATTTGTAAACATCTATTGGCACAAAGAGCCCCATGTCATCAACAGAACTTTTATACTATGGTAGAGTTTTGTAATATGCGATAAGGAAGCATTGGTAATTGGGCAGACAGTGCAAGGAGTCTTGGTCTAAGAAGACAATCCTCCATGGGGCTGATGCCCTTCTAAGCAAATTCTATTAAGAACTGAGGTTTTTATTTTATTTTTTTATTTCCCGATCATCATCTACATTGTAAGAGAAACCCATACCTTAAATATAAAATTGGCTGGTACAAGTTATTTTAAAAAGTTCACTTTGATTTTTGAAGCAAGATTGTATGATAGACTTTTAGTCCTGCATTTTATTGATTTGCTGAAAAGATTTTATTCATTTGTTTATTTTAGATGGAGGGGGGGTTGGGGAGAGAGCGCACATGCTAGCCAGGGGTGGGAGAGGGAGAGAGAATCCTGAGCAGACTCTGCATTGAGCACAGAACCTGATGGGGTGCTCAGTCACATGACCCTGAGATCATGACCTGAGCCAAAATCAAAAGTCAGATGCCCAATCAACTGAGCCACCCAGGCACCCCTAGTCCTGCATTTTAAAAGCTCCCCTCATTTTCCACCTCTTAAGAAATTTCAGTCTGCCTGACCATCCCCAATGTGCTTAGGGGAGCTGGTTTCCCTGAGTGTATCTAGGATGCTCCCTGTTTGCCTGGCCATCCTCATAAGTCCCACTAAACTCAGCTGCGTTATCCCAAGAGGAGCTTGATACTTTCTCTCTGAGCAGCATTGGACAATAGGATGCATACTTGATCAATGCTGCTGCGTGGCATCTCTTGGTTCCTGCTGATGGAAAGACTTCCTTTTGGCTGGACTGATGATTAAAAATTCAGTATCCTGAGGACCTGAGGCTGCCACGCTACACTTACTCCCCCATCTTGACTTCTCAACCATCATTACATACTGCCTGGAGTGTTGAGAAAGATTTATCCCCCCTCTTTGGCTGGAGGTACTCCCTCTTTTTCCCATTGGATTTGAGAAGTTGGAAACAGGCTTCAAACCCCACTTGTCCTTTTATTGTGTTCTGTAAGTCTGTGTTCCTCTGTAAAGGTAAAAAAGAACCTGCTCTTGGTCTTACCTAGGGCCTAGAAAATTCATCTTAAATCAGGCTCATTCCCTCTTCCTGATATGGTCATTGTGATCTCATTCCATTCATTATCGAATTTCTCAGTCCTCTTCTTAATGGGTCAGCTTTTTTCCTTCTGATTTCTGTGGGTACATGACATCAGAAGTTACATAAATGATTACAAAGTAGGTGGGAAAAAAACAAAGCTCTATTTCTTTAATAGAACTTCCTTTTTAAGCCACTATTCTCACTTGGTAGTGGAAAACAATGCTTGTCACCTTTATGTATTCTAGTCAACGGCATTTTAAATGTTTTAAATGATTCTTTTGTGTAAATATTCAGTCAGATTTGCATATTATTATCTCAGCTGTTCCCAGCTCTGTCTCCCGGTCTTCTCTTTTTCCTACTTGAGGTCCTGCTTCTGTTTCACTGGGCTCAAGGTTCCATTAGCTGGCAGTGGAAGGAAGACTGGGAGTTTGCTTATGTGGATAGTATATGGTGTGGCAGCCTAAAGGCTGGTCCACTCCCTTAGTTTCATTTCTTGCCCAGATGCCAATGCAGTCCAGCTATCGATGTCCATAGTTGAGTCTCTAGACATGGAGGTTGTCCAGCATTGGCCTTTTTGTGTGGCGTGGTAGATGATTTTCCTGTGTCCAACTGGTGCCTTTTATAGCATAATGCAGGGGATCCTGTAGAGAGAGCATTGCCTCCCTCCCTCTTATCAAGTTTTTGCTAGTGTGGTTCTCTTCATTCTTTTTTTTTTTTTTTTTTTGAGAGAAGTATGCCTTTATTTTCTTGTTTCACATATAAAGTTGGCTAAATCGGTTGCTTTTTGGTGATTAGTGAAGGAGACAAAATCCCATATCCTTGTCCAGCTCCTCCGACTCTTCCTTTGTTTCCACCTTGGCTGGGGCCTTGGCAGCAGCAGGTGCAGCAGTGGTGGCCTCGGCCACAGGGGCAGCAACCACAGAGGCAGAAGGATCAGCCAAGAAGGCCTGGATCTTTGCAGTAAGTGGGAAGGTGTCATCAGGCTCTGCAGACAAAGCCAGGACCCACTTGTATCCATTAATGATAGAAAGGGGCACTGATGCAACAGTTGGGTGACCTGTCTGCAGACGTACACTGACGACATTGCAGACACCCTCCAGGAGTGAGAATGCAGTTTCCTCTGTGATGTCAGGCACTTCAGGGTTGTAGATGCTGCCCTTGTCAAACACATACTGAATGATCAGCTCAAAGGAGAAGGGGGAGATGTTCAGCATGTTCAGCAGTGTGGTTTGCTGGCTCCCACTTTGTCTCTAGTCTTAATCAGCTGCATATCAGTCAGGATTTCAGTGGTGCCCCTGAAGATTTTAGTGGCGGTGCCTAAAGCCTGGAAGATGGAAGACTTCTCGGGCCCCAGACCAGTGCTCTGGGCTGGCACAGTGACTTCACACAGAGCTACGGCTCCAGCTGGTACCTTAGTGGCTGGCAGCATGTCCCTGATCTCAGTGAGGTCCTCCTTGGTGAACACAAAGCCCACATTCCCCTGGACATGAGGCAACAGTTTCTCCAGAGCTGGGTTGTTCTCCAGATGCCCTTGCATGGGCCTTGTGCGTCGTGGTGTTCTGGCCCATCAGCAGTACAGCAACCTTCCCGCGGAGGGACATAAGAATATGTTGCATCTGCTTGGAACCTACGTTGTGTGCTCCCACAGTGAAGCATTTTGGATAATCATCCAAAAGTTGGATGATCTTAAGGAAGTAGTTGGACTTCCAGCCTGCCCGGTCTTCCCTGAGCATCACCAGTTGTGTGTGTCAGGGATTGTCACGTAGGGTTCAAAGACAATGTCACTCTCACGAGGATGCCTGGAGAGACCTCCTCATTCTTTTGGCTAGCCTCTTTTGGGGCTAGCAAGCGGAATCATCTTACCAGATACTTTCAAGTGTCTATTCTTTTTTTTTTTTTTAAAGATTTTATTTATTTATTTGAGAGAGAGAGAGAGAGAGCACAAGCAAGGGGAGCGGCAGGCAGAGGGAGAAGCAGCCTCCCTGCTGAGCAGGGAGTCCGATGTGGGGCTCGATCCCAGGACCCTGGGATCATGACCCCCGCTGAAGGCAGACGTTTAACCAACTGAGCCACCCAGGCGTCCCATCAAGTGCCTCTTCTAAGTTCGCAAAAAACCTGGAAATCCCCACTCCCTCAGACTTGCTGTTTAGGAAACCAGAGGTGATGTTTACTTGTTCCTTCTCCTCTCCGCTGACCTTTTCCTCAGGACTGCCCAGCATCCTACTAGGTCTGCTACTCACCACAGAAGTGGTTGGCAGTCCCCTCCAAAATCACCCTCACACTCTGGGGAGATGCTCTTAGGCACTCACCCTTCCCTTGGGCTTACAGTAGGAAGTGAGGAGTGGGCGGTCCCAAATATGGCATTTACTTTTTTTCTTTAGTATGATTTTCCAACTTGTGTATTTTGTCCTCTGGAACAAAGGATAAGGAGGAACATAGAATAAATCTTCATGTCCTTTCCTGACTGTTTTTATCTTACAGCCAGCTAGATGTGCACTGAACAGTTTGTAATCTGAGTCTGTTTGTGTGTGTGTGTGTGTGTGTGTGTGATGGGTGTTTGTTTTGAAAGTAGAGAGTTGTTAAGGAGAGGAGAGAAGCTGAAATCATCACTCTGTGTTTCAAGTTGCAGGTTGATAGGAATGACCCATTAGGGAGAGAAGATTTGTTGTAGGAGGGGGGAGAGCATTGCTGGAGTGATTGCTTAAACAGGAAGAAGGGATGGTAGTTAGTGCTCTGTTGGTCTGCCTACCTGGACTTTTGCCTTTTGCTTTTCAGTTGAAAGTTTCCTGCCTTGTTCACTCTTGCCTGATTATTGCTTCGGGTGTTCTGAATAATGTAGCAGAGTCTTTAAGTTAAGGATCAGAGAAGAAATCAGAACTTTTGAGAGGTCCAAATTTTGGACTTCCTAGGTTTTTCACAACAGCTTTGTATTGTGAGTTTAAAGTAGCAATATTCAACCAGAAGAAAGCAATAAAAACTTAGAGATAGTCATGGTTAGGTCTGTAGATTGATTTGTTTTCCTGAACAAAAATGCAAACTTCTCCCATAATGGTAAGTGTTAGTGCTGGAGTTGGGAAAGCAGTTGGGGCATGGACTCAGGATAAGTATAGAGGACCAGAGCGTCAACATCAGAACAAGGTAGAGAGTGTCTTATTGAAAATTATATTATTTTTAAGTTCAGTGAGTCGTTGTAACATCACATTGAAGGATATTATCACAACTCCCTGAACTTGTAAATTATGCAGCAGTCTTTCTTGTCTGGGATGAACATGTGCATCTGTGCTTTGCTTCCAAGAATGAATATTACGCTTGTTTTACAACTGCATAAAACTTAGCATAATTCAATGTGCAGGTAACTGCTTTAAAATACTATTCTACAGAAATGATATCATTCTGAGCTCAGAAAGAAAGGGATGGGAAATCTCCTTAGGCTTCATTGCTGAATACACAGAGTCCTTAATAGACTATTTAGACCTATCAAGAGTCAGAAGTGGGTTTCTTTTAGCGGAGGGATATGACAGACCAACATGGCTGACATCAGAATGTTAGGAAGACACATCTGGGAACGTCCAGTAAAGAAAATGGCAATGTTAGGGAGATCTAGCGAGAGACAAAGATGTCCAAGTGGAATGAAAGAGAATGTAGGCAGGAAGCTCTGGTGGGGCTGGAAGTTGAAGACCAGAGGGGAAGGTGGAACAGAGGTAGAGGGTGATACCAAAAAGGGGCCACGTGTCCAGTGGGGAAGGCAAGCCTGACAGGTGGAAACAAAATGTTAGCCAGAAGCCTATAGAGAGGTTAGAAGTGCTCAGAATCCAGGCAAGAAATTCACTAACACTTATAGGGCCTGAGAAGCAACGAATAACGTGAGCTCAAGATAGGATTCCAAGCTCAAAACATTCTAAGACAGAGACCAGATATGGTGTGATGGAGATAAATGGGTTAATGTGGCTCAGTGAGTAATGTGGTCAAGTTATTCTAACGCTTGGCTCTCTAGATTTTCACACACACACACGCACACACACACACACACACACACACGGAGGACTGAAAAATTAAAGAACAGAATGTTCACAAAATCTCTTAAGTAGAAGGAAAATATAAGTGATTTCATTTTCTTTTTGCTTCTGTACGCTTTCTAAATTGTCTTCAGTGAATGTTGTTAAAAAAATAATATAAAAATTAAAAAAAATTGACCCAAATGAATTGCAGTGTATTTGCAGAGAGTTTGAGAATTTGGTATTTTGTTCAGTGACTGGTGACTGATCCTGCCTAGAAGGGGCACAGATGTAAAACTAAATTATTGCAGGACACAATAAATTCTCTTGGAATTGTGTAAATTTCCATATTCAGTCTGCTTGCCTTTTGTCATCTAGTGGAAATTTCTTAAAGGACTGGTAGAACATCCACTTTCTTCCGAAACAGTCATTAGATTGGGTCTATCTGGAACAAGATGAAATAAGAGTTGGAAATTATTGAAATGAGGTGATTAATTGGAGGGATTCAAACTGAATAAATTAAGATTGGACCCCAATCCCTGTACTCAGCTGGATGCTTTTTATTGGCCTATTGAGCCCATAATGGGATAATGGAATAAGAAGAATGTTGGGCTTTGTTTTTTAGTTCATTTTGCAAATGAGAAAAGCCTTAGGCAAAATCCCTTTTGTTCTTAATGCCAAAATATTTCACCATTAACCCAACATAAAGTGTATTAGATAATAATTTTTAAAAAACACTGGACCAATAAACCTCGTAAATTTTTTTTTTAAATCTTGTAAAATTTAAAAATGTTTCCTGTCCCAAATATTTTCATTAACCCCAATGATATAAGTAGAGCCAAAGATATTAACAGTGAAAAGATAAACAAATCCTTCTCAGTTAAAGCTTTTATTTGTACCTCAGGAATTGGGTTATAAGAAAATAAATATTTGGTTACATGAATGAAATTGACTATTGAGATGTATTACACACACATGTACGTGACAAATTACAGTTCTCTGGTCCAGTTGGAAAGTCAGTTTGAATAGCAGTCATGATTTTAACCCGTTCTTGTTCGTGTGCGTCCTCTGAATTTTGGAAAGGCAGAGTTGCATTAGGACAGCAATTGGATGGTTTGGCCATGAACTTGGATGTGAGGTAATTCACATGCTGTGTCTTTAATTAATGCAAGACCAATTATGTTTAGCAAGGGATAATAAATGGGCCATTGTCATGTTCAAAGATTCATACCACCCTTCCCATGGGTTGGGTGGATGAAGATCACAGAGGAGCCCCTAAGGAATATAATGATGCTAAATGGACCCTAGATGTGCTATTCCCCACATAAGCACCAACTGAGGTTGTAATGTGGAATTTATCAGGACTCTGCTAGTTACCGATCCTTTCCGCTCTGTGCTAGAGTGACGTAATGAACCTCATTTGATATGGCGTCATGAACATGCTGTGAGCCCCGTGATTACTGCCAACCACAAATCCTCTCAGCGTGACGCCTAGGTGGGCGGTGGACATGCATGTTTTTTGATTCAGTTATTTGCTCTGTCATGAAGGCTTTGGATGAACTTATTCAGGCTGGACGGAATTTAGTTGTCAGGAGGACAGGTCTGGGATGATTAGGCCAAGGCAGCAGCCTTCATTTATGTTCTCCCATCTTTTATGTTCCACGTAACAGATACAACTCCCGATGACTCCAGCCCAGAAGTACAGATGTGCCGTTTTTTCCTAGTTGATCCCAGCATTTATCCTCTCCCATATAACCCCACAGGCTTTCTCGCTCCCAGATGGTAGTTGTGAGACTGCCCTAGTCGTTCCTCTTTTACAGGTGCGTGTGGGGGCACTAAGCCCCAGCATCCACTGTCTGCTGCAGCCTTGGCTCCCCTGTAGCCCTATCACTGCTGTGTTGGTGCTGGTGCGTTGACTGGGCGTGGTCGCTGAGCCTGACATAGAACCCGAGGCATTAGAATGGCTTCCCTAAACTTCCATTCCAAAGTGGGGGTGTCCTTTTGTTTTCTTTTTCTTTGCAGGGGGTTAAGCTGCTCAGGCCCAGGGTCCAGGCTACATGGAATCCCACAGAAGCCCTGGTTCCTTTCTGTGTGATCTTTTGTTTTTTGTTTGAAGCAACTGGTAGAACCTAAACAAGTTTGTCTTCATGCCTTCCCCATGTCCTCCTGCATCTGTCCATTTAGGATCAACTATCAGATTCCCTAACCAGTGAGAGCAGAGTTGGCAGAGATGCCCACAGTAGCTTCTTGTGAGCTACTGTGAGCTGGCACCAGCTCACCACTGTTTATGGGTATCTCACACTTGGTGTTGTGCTCCTAATTCCAATTAGAAGGGAAGTTAAAATTCAGGGGAGTCAACAGTACAAAGGTGTACCTTGCTTAATGCAATAGAAATGGCCCAGAAAGTTACACCTAAATAGAATATTTATTAATCATAAGGGAGGTCATTATTTCAGAGAAAACTGTAGTAAAAAGCTTAGTAAAGCAAAGATTTCAAAAAATATATAGATTTTTTTCAAAATAAACCATGCCTCCTGATGTATCTGATTTATACACTTGGAGTTTATATTTCACATTTTCTTTAAAGTAATATATGCCTGTAAAACTAAAAAAAACTTAACAGTTTTATGGGGGGCTGTGGCTTGAGCAAGGAGCTCCCAAGAGTCTTTCATTTTTTCAGTTGTCTCCTTCCCTTCAGATGGAAAGATGCCTGGTTCTTTGGCAGCTTTGGACGGGCACCTAGGAGTTTTGTTCTGTGGGAGAATCTGCATTTCTGTTTCGTCATGTACTTCCTCTGTTCCTTTGAACAGAGGCATAAGGAAGCAGGACAGCTGGATTTGGGCTCTGGTTCTACTCTAAATGGCTGCATGAGTTGGCCTCTCTGAGTCTCCTTTTTTAATCAGTGAAGTGAGAAGGGTCTGCTTAATGATTGCTAAATTTGCATCTGGTGGTGCAATTTTAAAAAAACAAAAATAAATGTGAGTGTCCATCTTTGAAACCACCACCAAATCATGAAATTCTCTATTCATATTCAAACGCTAACTGCGAAAGACACATGTGTTGTGCATTTATGAAGGCAAAAAATGGCACAGAACTTTTGGGAAACTTAAATATTTAATAGAGCTAAACGATTCATGCCCAGTAGTGGCAAACTGCATTCCTGAGTAATGGTGGAATATATTTTCTCAGGTGATAGCTTAAATTCAGTTCTACTGGGGCTTAATTAAGGAGTGCTGTCTGTAGTCATGAGCAATTCCGTGGAATAAAATTACTGAAGAAATAGATGGGCGCCTGGGTGGCTCAGATGGTTAAGCGTCTGCCTTCAGCTCAGGTCATGATCCCAGGGTCCTGGGATCGAGTCCTGCATCGGGCTCCCTGCTCCTTGGGAGCCTGCTTCTCCCTCTGCCTCTCTCTCTCTCTGTCTCTCATGAATAAATAAATAAAATCTTTAAAAAAAAATTACTGAAGAAATAGAAATGCTCCAGAAAGCAATGCTAGTCTTTGGCATTGGAGGAATAATCTCGTTTAGTTAGTTTGGGTTTTTAAATTTGAAGGAGATTCAGGGCTCTTTTGAATGGACCAGGGGTGAATCCCTGTGGTGTTGGTCTGTTGGAAAGAGCCAGGGAAGTTGATTTTGTGTCTGGGCTGTTGGGCAAGTTCCCGAAACCAATTTTCTGCTGGAAACAGTGTGTATCCTTCTGGCAACAAGCTGCTTGAGCAATGAGCTGTCACATTTCAATGCAGAAACCTTTTGTTTGGCAATGAGATAATTTTAGTTCTTATTCTATCAGGAATCTATTTACAAATTCAGCATAAATGCATTTGGAGTATACTAGCTTCTTCATTGGGGAGCTAAGGTCCAGAGCAAATCATAGTGTGTGTGTGTGTGTGTGTGTGTGTGTGTGTGTGTGTGTTTCTTCTTTCTCATCTGTCCCTCCTTCCATATGCCATGTTTTGATACAGGAAAAGAACACCAAGGGCAACCTTGAAAGGTGGTTCCCAAAGCACAGTATGTGCAGAGTGCAGGGAAGCACACCCATTCCTCACCTTAACCAATGGAGGTCAGAGAATGATTTAGAACCTGAATCTGGGTGTATCTGTTCCTGAGGTTTTGTTGGCATCTATTGGCTTTTGCACTAGATAAGCTTTATCAGCCTTCTCAGCATTATTTTTTTTTAAAGATTTTATTTATTTTTTGACAGAGACACAGCGAGCGAGGGAACACAAGCAGGGGAAGTGGGAGAGAGAGAAGCAGGCTTTCCGCTGAGCAGAGAGCCCGATGTGGGGCTCGGTCCCAGGACCCTGGGATCATGACCTGAGCCGAAGGCAGACACTTAACGACTCAGCCACCCAGGTGCCCCAGCCTTCTCAGCTTTTAAACATCTAAGATACTAAGACAAACTGGAAATATTATAAAGGATGTGCTTGGATTAAAATTGCTCAGAGGTCTGCGAAGACAGATCATCCAATCCTCCTTATTTTTATCTTTGGTTTTTATAGTATAAAATATTGCCCATTTGTTCTTACATGCGACTAGAATGGCTTTCAAGCACATTTTCCAATATCATTCTGTGATACCCTATTGCTAGGCAAGGAAAAACAGACACGGCAAAATTACATTGCTTTTAAGGTGGCTTAGGTGCACGTCTTCTAACACAGAGCTTCGTGTACAATGTAATCTGAACAGAATCATGGTGTTTTCCTTCCTTTCCAAGAAATTCCTGTTCACTTACCTTTATTTATGTACCAATAGAGACCAAACTGCAGCTTTCCTTTCCATTTCCTTATTTTTTCTCTGTTCACCTAACCTTTCAACAACCTTTTGAATTCAACAGAGCATGTAATTATTGCACCATATAGAAACAGTTGGGAGAAACAAATGGCATAGTGCAAAAGGTGTAATTTATGGTGGTAAGTCATCCAGAAAAATGTGGAAAGAATGTTCAATTTATTTTAAATATCTTAATACCATTGCCTTTTTTCTTTCAATTGTGCACATTAAATTCTTTGTGTGACACATGATAAATTATTAAACACAAGCTTATATAAAAATCCAGCAGAAGTTGCTATAAAAATTAGAATGTTCCAATTTAAATGACAATAGGAAACCAGCAGGGTTTAAGGCATTTATTTTCTTGGTTCAAATATGTGAGTATAACTAGAGCCAAGACATTTTCGTTTGTCAGCAGCTCAAATAACTTCTTATGTTCTTCAGTTTTAGAAAGATACAAAGGTGAGATTCTGGCCTTATCGAGCTCCAGCATAAAGTAAGAGAGTGTGTGTATGCGTGTGTGTGCGTGTGTATGTTTGTATGGTGGTAGAGTGTAAGTACTACTGACACTTTGATGTTAATTTTATCTGAAATCTGATGTATAGACTATAGGACTGTAGCAATGTGAAAATAATGCACTCACAGTCATGTTATCACATGTATGTTTGTTTATGTATTTGTATACCTTGTAAATTTATAAATAGCATACTAACATTTAATTCGGGAGTTAGGACTTTCAAAATAAGCAGAAGTATAGTATATGGGGAAGCATTATTTTGAGGTGTCTACTTCATTTTTTAGGCTATTTGGCTTCTCTTAAATCCCAGTGCTCAACTATGGATTTCTCCCATGTTTTAGCTCAGGTCCTCTCAACACTGGATTCGACAGAATCATCTAGGGAACTTTAAAAAAAATTCCGACACCAAGACTCCATCTCTGGAGGTTCTCCTGTCATTGGTCTGGGGGTGGGGCTGGGCATTTTTAAATTTTTAAAAGCTCCCTTGATCAATCTAATGTGCAGTCAGGGTTGACAGCTACTGTGTTAGCCATGTGTTGACAAGCAGTCACGGGCAGTATCTAACAACCACCACGTGGTGGTCTTGAGTTCCTGGGGATCTTTCCTGCCACGGTGACTGTGGAGACCTAGAAAAGCTGAGGTCTGCAAAAGGGTGCCATCTCTTCAGGCAAAAAGAACCAGGAAAGTCACTGCAAGGAAATGACTCAGGAAGGACTAGGTGTTAGGTATGTGCACAAGATCATAAGCTGAGGTGGAGTCAGGCCTTGAGCCCAGATCTTCTGGAGTGAGAGGGTTGAATGTGAGTCTCTGGAGTCAGACTGCAGGCCTGGGTATGTTGGCTCCTACATTAACTGGCTGGTTGAGTGATGATGGTTATGTCACTTATTTGTCAGTCTGGTAAAGACTTTGGAACTCTTCACTTTTGAGCCAGTTATGTTTGGGGAAGAAAAATATAGTACCACTCTCAGTCTTATGTGGCAAGTCTTAGTTACACAGTCTCTTTTGGCCAAAGTTTTCTTTGGCCAAAAGAGACTACCTATAAAATGGAGATAGTTATTATTATGCCTACTTTATAGGTTGGTTGGTTGAGAGGATTAAAGGATGTAATAAATGTAAAATCACTTGTAACAGTACCTCACATATAGTGTCTCCTCAATACTATTGTTATTATTATTATTACTATTTTTGTTATTTGACTGTACATTCTATTCTCTTTCTATTGTAGTATGCCACTTACTCAGATTCTGTATATAAATCTCAGTTTTAAGTTTTTTTTCTCATGACCTGGAATCTTTTAAAGACTTTTTTTAAAGGTTCTATTTATTTATTTGCCAGAGAGAGAGACACAGCGAGAGAGGGAACACAAGCAGGGGGAGCGGAAGAGGGAGAAGCAGGCTTCCCGCTGAGCAATGAGCCCGATTCAGGGCTTGATCCCAGGACCCTGGGATCATGACCTGAGCCGAAGGCAGATGCCCAACGACTGAGCCACCCAGGCGCCCCGACCTTGAATCTTTTGCTACTAGGAGAGGACACTAAATCAGATTCTCTTCCTTAACGCTTAATCTGAATGATGGGTTATTTTTCCGTTTTCTTTAATAACAGTTCCTTGGATGGCTTCAGTTGCCTTTTCTCCTAAGCCAACTACAGATGTAGAAAATATGTTTCTGATGGCTTACTTTTCCTTATGTACTAGAAATAAAAGAGGCTAGATGTAAACAGAATTAATACATATTTATATAAGTGCTTTGAAAATAAAACTCTTGCTGTAATAATATTAACTGTTATATGGTGCTTACTACATGCAAGGTATAACTTAAAGTGTTTTACCTAAAATATTTTTAAAAACTTTTTATTATGGAAAATTCCAAACACAAACAGGAGTACTTGTGGATGGAGAGTATATGAACCTCCACATACTTATGTTTCATTTTTAGCTATTATTGCCTCATGGCCAGTTTTGTTTTATCTATAGCCCTTCAACCCCACTATCTTAATATCATTGTTCTCTAAGTAGTCAGCATGTATCTCAAAAAGATAAAGACTTTTTATTTTATTTTTTTAATTATTCATTTATTTATTTATTTAAAGATCTTATTTATTTATTTGTCAGAGAGAGAGCACAAGCAGGGGGAGAGGCAGGCAGAGCAAGCAGAGGGAGAAGCAGACTCCCCGCTGAGCAAGGAGCCCGATACGGGACTTGATCCCAGGACCCTGGGATCATGACCTGAGCTGAAGGCAGATGCTTAACCAACTGAGCCACCCAGGCGCCCAAGCTAAAGACTTTAAAAAAGATTCTCGCAGTACCGATATCACACAGAAATGTAAGCCTTATAAAAAACTTAAGTGTTCAGAAATTTTAGTATCCCTATTGTACAGATGAAGAAATTGAGGCATAGAGACATTAAGTAACTTCCCCAAGGTCACTAGCTAGTAAGTAACAGAGTTGGAAGTTAAAACCAGGTGGTCTGGCTATATGGTCCTGTTTTTAACCACTTTGATGTACCAACCTCTCAAATGAAAATAATGCAATGTACAATAATTTTTTTTCTTAATTCATGTGAGGTTTCAATGTTCTTAATGTCTTAATTAGATAGGTGTCTTATTGGGCATGAAGATCCATGTTTTCTCTCTGCAGTTGCATAGACTTGATTTAGGTTTCAGACAGACTTGAGCTTGAATTCTGGCTCCATCTCTTATTAGCCATGTGACTTTGTGCCCATTATGTATCCTCTGTAAACTATAGTTCTTTTGTCTTATATGATGGTTTAACAATACCCATCTCATGAAGTGGTCATGAGTTGATGTATGCAGAATGCCTTGTGCTGTGTCTGGCACATATGGGTACTTACACACTATAATAATACGGGTACATAAGTTAGGTACTTAAGTATCTCTAGGAAGATGGGTGTATATTTCCAAACGTTTGTAGTATTTAAGTACTTAAGTACTAACATTCAATAAATTGTTTTTTTTTTTTTTTTAGAGAAAGAGAGCATGCACACACGGTTGAGGGGAGGGACGGAGAGGGAGAAAGGGAATCTTAAACAGGCTCTAAGCTCTGTGTGGAGCCTGACGTGGGGCTTGATTTCAGAACCCTGAGATCACGACCTGAGTCGAAATCGAGAGTTGGAGGCTTAACTGACTGAGCCACCCAGGCATACACTTCCCCCCACCCTCTGCCCTTTTTTAAACCTTTGAAAGAACATAGTGTACTTGATTAGATTGATTTTTTTTTTTTTTTTTAGATTGATTCTTTTGACTGAATTGGTTAGGCTGAGGTCCCTTAAATTGTCAAGAAGTGCCTTGATGAAGACTTAGTGCGGCTGATTTAGAAATGTCTCCTCACTTACTGCTGGGAAGCTGCCTCCTTGTTAAAGCAAAATAAATGTATAATATATTGGCTCATATAAGCAAAGGAACATAATTTTCAATGAATGATGCCTTTCTCTTTCTTTGAGCTACTATGAAGTCATTTGTCAACATCCATTCTCAGAATACGTGTATGTGAAAGTTCTCACAGAACATGCATATACATCTGTTGTTGCTGGCTTTTCCCACTCCAGCCTTCAGCTGGAACCCACACTGTGAACAATAGGATGAAGTGTGAAGAATGTTAAGACCAGGGGAGTATAAATATGTGTGGGTGGCTGTGGGAGTCCCTATGTGTAACTGCCTTCTCAAATTGAATATACATTGTTTCTTAATTACCTACTATTTTAGAATTTATGTGCATTCCTATATACCACTAGTTTGGATAATCGAGGGTTGATCATACACAGACTTAGTTTAGGGTATTTTTCCTCTGCTCTGTAACATCTGATATTTAGAAACTGTATCCCCTTCTAGATATTTTTTATTTTTTCTGTGTTCATATTAATGCTTCCCAGGATTTATTTTGAACAATTCAACCTTGTCAAAGGAGAATCATGCTTTCCCAATATTGTCCTTAATTGTGTGCACTGTTACTTCTAACCCGTGTGATTTATATACCTTGCACACTTTGTCAACAATGGCATTCCTTTTTATATTCCCACTAGGTAAGAATAACACCTTATAACCTTGTTCTCTGTCCTTTCTCTTCTTTGTTAGGTAAAAATGAAAGGGTTATTTTGATTTATAAGGAGTAGCTTAGCTTGGCTCTCACCTTCAAGATATCCTTGCTGAGTGAATAAAACAAATATATTTTGTTCTGTAAACATTATATTAGAGAATTTTCTTTGCATGTTCTTGAACTTTCTGCCCCTTGCTTTGGAATTCCTCCCTCGCCATGGAAAGGGAGAACTGTAGAGGATGTGGATTCTTGGAAATTCTCTGTTCAAACCAGGTTTCTTGTCTCCAGCAGTGTATATTTGGGGGACATTACGTTGCTTGCCTTTCCTATAGTTGTGACAAGGTAATAATTCATGTTGCCTGATCAAACACTTGGCAGGGCTTGGATGTCAGGCCAACCTTTTAGAATTTTGCACTGATAATTTCTGAATGAAATAAAGACTGCAAATTATACTCAGTCCTGGGAACTTGATCCTGGGCATATAATTAGAAAACTGGGAATGGTTTGTACTTAGATAAGATTGATTTTGCATTCAGATGATACTTCATTTTATCTATCTATCTATCTATACATATCTTTTTACAGTCACTTTTTTGAAGGTGATACTTTATTTTTTTTATTTTATTATTTTTTAAAAAGATTTTATTTATTTATTTGACAGAGAGAGACACAGCGAGAGAGGGAACACAAGCAGGGGGGAGTGGGTGAGGGAGAAGCAGGCAGGGAGCCCAACGTGGGACTCAATCCCAGGACCCTGGGACCATGACCTGAGCCGAAGGCAGACGCTTAACGACTGAGCCACCCAGGCGCCCTGAAGGTGATACTTTTTATACAATAAAATGCATCAGTTTTAGGTAGAATTCATTGACAAATGTATATATTGAGGTAACCAGCACCCTAATTTATAGAACATTTCTGTTATGCCTGATTTTTCCTTATGCCCTTTTCAAGGTGATAAGAACACCTTCAGAGACTGTCATTCTTAATTGAAGACACATCATCAAAACCCAGTTGTAACTGTGTGGCTAAGACTAGCTTTACTTTAACAAAAGCAACATTCACTATAATTACTTTAAGTAGAAACATGCAGGCACTAAAGGAATTGTTACTCTTGACTGGCAGCTCAAAGGAGGGGAGGAAAGGGTGGAAGTGGGTGGATGTTGGGCAGCAGCTTACCTACTGCATTTAGCTCAGGATGCTGGCCTTGGCTTTTAAGGGACCTGGCTTTCTGGGCTTTAGCAAAAGGGTTGAATTACAGTTGACACCTGCAATGAAGGACAACAAGATGACCTAAAGGGAAAAATGTCACATGTAGTAGAAGTCAGAGAGCCTTGCTGAACTGTTATTCAATAAATGCAAGATTGGTTGTTGCTATTCAACAAATGCAGGTTTGGTGCAGAGACCAAAGGAAACTGCCAGGGAGTCAAAAGATGTTAAAAGGTATGTGTTCCCAGGAATTATTTTGGGAGACTATGCAGAATGTATAGTGGTCGAGGTCCTGACCCTTTATTAAATCAAAAAAAAATGGTGCGTGGGCAAGGCAAAGGTGGAACTTGATAGTGGTTGACGTCGTGGGTGGGAGGGGTGAGAATGAAGGCAAGGAGGGTGGTGATCCCGATTAAACAGGGTTTATCTTTGATGAGATAGGTTTGAGTTCTTTCCCCACCGCATCTCTGTGGGCGTTTGATAGTGTTCAGGCCGCTCAATTATAGGATTTTGATGCCTTAGTGACTCAGTCAATCATCTGTAGTAAGGTTTGGGTGTTTTGCATGCTGTAACGTGCTGATGAAGATGGCAGTGAGCTCTTTCATTACAAGAATGGTGGGATTGCAGCAGGGGAAACGCTGAAGCTGTTTCTCATTTAAACTGCCTGCACACAATTGGATCACAAAAGAATAGTTTGGAAGACAGAACAAGATAGCAGCCTCGGTTTTACCCGTATGCCAGCCTTTATTTATTTTTTGTTATTCCACTTATGCAACATTATTCAAATTGAAGTACGTGCAACTTGGTCCAAAGACATCAAACAAGTAAGACTTCCCTGGAGAGGGGATTCAGAGCAGTTAAAATGGGATTACATAAGGAAGTAGGGAGGAAAGTGCAGTGGATACTGTGGTTGGATTTCACGTCCAAGTTCAGGATAATTTTCCAAAGCAAAAGGATTCTAGTGATGCCAGAACATTATGCAGAGTCTCCAGCATAGTGGCCCATTGGTGTTTTCTGCCATCCTGACAAGAAAAAATGCCGGTGGTTTAGTTGATGCTACAGGCTCTCTATGGATGCCTGAATTTCCCTTTGAGATTGTATTTCATCAGAATTCAATCCATTGATTTTTATTTTGGTGTTCTTCTGACCCTCCTCAGAAATGGGGTGAGCTGTGCCTTTTACAGTGTACTAAAATATCCCTTATCCATGACACATGTCTGCTTATTACTTTTTAAATAAGGTAAATAATTCTTAAACATGTATGCACTTTTTTCATACACATGTACTTGAATTACCAACTGTTTGTTGTTTTTAAAATAAACTGCAGCAAACCACTGTGTTTGATGGTTATACTGCTCCTATGAACAGGCCTGTTATTTCACTTTTAGTACATGCTAATTCTCCTAGGACCATCGTCCTCAATTCATTTCCCAAGAGACAGGGTAAGAAAATACCAGTTTATCAGGATTAGAATATCAAACGATTTGAGAAATTTTAGTTATGATTTTTTCCAACTAAAGTAATTTCAGTTAAGCAATAAACAAACAAAACAAAACAAAACACACAACCTTCCTTTCTAATTCTCCAAATCACATTTTGAATACAATCCCTCCACTTCCCCCAACCTATGGAAAGCTAGTTTTCTTCTCTGTTTTCATACTTTACATGTGGCTGGATAACAAGGACTTTAACTTTCCATTTTATAGCTAAAGACCTTGACCTGTTCGTTCTAATAAAGAGTTATGAATCATGCCCTGCTAAAATGACCTCACTCCCCCTCCCCTGTCACTCTGATAAATTCCCTTGGTGGGTGATAAAACAATGGATTGAAGCAGACACATTTGGTCTCTGTTAAAGCTATTTGCAGTGATTTCTCTGCGACAAGCATTGTACTTAGGGTAACCAGATGCTCCTCTTTTGGGGTCCGTCTTGTAACATATTCTCTCAGTACCCCAGGAAATCCTTGGGGGCCAACAAATTATCTTCTCTCTGCAAGTACAGTTATATAATTTCGCTCCATCCAGGAGAAGCTGTGAATATAGGGAGGGAAAACAAAACACAATGGGAAAGCCACCTTTAATTAAAAAAACAAAACAAAACAAAAAAAACGATCACTTAACCAAATACCATTTGCTTTCTCTTTGTCCATATGTTTAGCTTCCTACAGTGAGGGACTTTAGAGGTGGGCTGGCAGCTGTCTGGAGGACATTAGTGATTTTCACTCTTTGCTGTTTTGTTTCTGAAAGAGTACAAACTGCGTGAGCCATCTAAAGGCTCAGGGAACCAGATAGCCATATCTTAGAGTTTATTTTGAGGTCCAGTATTCTCAGTTTTTCTGATAAATGTATTATGCACTTTTGGCCATTTTATCCTCTTGATGATGATACATCATTTAAAAAAAAACAACTTAAAATCAACTCGCACACCAACTAGTCTTCTTTCAGAGCATTAGGCTTTAATGCTGCTAGGGCTACATGTTTGAAGAAGACATTTCTGAAGATGAGTGTATTTATTTACATCTGTGGAAGATTTGAACAATCTGTTATAGATCACAGGTTTTCAGTTGAATGGTTTGTATCGTTTCACCTCTTGAAAGCTTCGGCACCCTCCATCTTCATCCCTGTCTCCAGGTCTGCCTCCTTTTTTTTTTTTTTTTTTTAAGACCAATAATAAGATAATAGCACTAAGAATATTGTTAAAAACTGCAGTCTGCTTTACTTCTTAAAACATAGGTGGGTGCTTCTGTGTAAGCTCCCAGGAGTGTTGGAGAAATTCGTCTTGGTTCCTCCAGGTGAGTTGCCTGGGAGTCCCGAGAGGGCAGAAACGGTGTGGTGGCCCAGAGCCTTCTCTTCAGCCTCACCACACACCGTGGCTTCTGTTCCACAAGTGAATTGCACAGTTGCCAGCTATAGAAAATAACATCCCAAGGACAGACTATCAGATTTCATGGAGACAAGGTACTTTTTTTCTACTGTTTCAAGAATATAATTTCCTTTCAGCAGTGATAAGGAAATGAGTACTGAGAATTATATGGCAACTTTCTTCTCACCAGCTGTGAGAAGTCTAGTCTGGGGGAGCAGATTTGAAAGAGAACAACTGTCTGTTTCTGTTTCTTTAGGGGAGAAATTACTGTGAAAATTGGATGATGCTCTACCCTAAAGCCATTTGGTATCTCTAGGACAGTGCCTGGCGAAAAGTAGGCATTCAATTATTTGCTGAATTAAAATTTCTGTATTGAAAATATGTATGAACCGGAAAAAGAAAAGTAGTATTTAAAATACTAGGTTCCGGGTGCCTGGGTGGCTCAGTTGTTAAGTGTCTGCCTTCGTCTCGGGTCGTGGTCCCAGGGTCCTGGGATTGAGTCCCACATCGGGCTCCCTGCTCTGTTGGAAGCCTGCTTCTCCCTCTCCCACTCCCCCTGCTTGTGTTCCCTCTCTCGCTGTGTCTGTTTCTGTCAAATAAATAAAATCTTAAAAAAAAAAAATTAGGTTCCAGTAATGGTTGTAGGAAGGGGACTACATAATCAATGTCAGTGCATGCAAGTACATTCAGAATGTGTATATACAGGCTATGGAGATTTCACATGTAATCCTTTGATGATTGGATAAAATTCCCTTGTTTTATATTTTGACCTTTGACTCTTTCCATTGTTTACTCTGGAACTGGCTCTCATAAGTTTCCTATATGTAAAGATGCCATATTTAAAAATTATTTTGGAATCCTTGATATAATCTTTCAGAATTCAATTTTCTGAACTGAAGTCTGCTTTTGGCAAAAAAAAAAAAAGGGGGATTGTCTAGGTACAGTTGAGGCATAGTTCGAGAAAGGTTTTTTATATCATTCAAATTAAATTTAGAGAAATAGAGAACAGTCCAAACCTCTGATATGCTAGAAAAATAACTACCAAGTTTGGTGAGATCTTACACTCAGAGAATTAAATTCAGTTTGATTCAACTGTATTTAACTCAACTCATTAAACATTGCTTTAAACTTTGCACCAGACATTTTGCTAAGTGATAGAAATACAGAGTTGGCTTAGATACAGTTTGTACCCTTCAGTAGCTCACAGACTGGTGGGAAGGTAAATGAGTCCCCTAGAATCTGTCCTCCATGACAATAGCTCACAGACTGGTGGGAGGGTAAATGATTCCCCTAGAATCTGTCCTCCAGGAGAGCAGAACTTTGTTCTATTTATCTGTGCATCCCTAGTGTCTAGAATAGCTTTTGGCATATAGTTGGTGTCTCAGTCTTCTCAGGCTGCTGTAACAAAATAGCATCAACTTAGGTCACTTAAACAACAGAAATTGATTTCTCACAGTTCTGGAGGCTGAGAAGTCCAAGATGAAGGTGCCGGCAGATTTGGTGTCTGGTGAGCGCTCACTTCCTGGCTTGCAGACAGCTGCCTTCTTGCTGTGTGCTCACATGGTGCGCGCTCATGAAGAGAGCAGAGTGAGCTCTTACGGGGCTCCACCCTCATGACATCATTTAAACCCAGTCACCTCCAAATACCATCACACTGGGGATTAGGACTTCAGTGTATGAATTTTGGGGGTCATAGTCGATCCCTAACAGTAGGTATTTAATTAATAACTTTTGAATAGAAAAGAATGGGTGGATGATTCTGTTGAAGGAAGATTCTGATTATTGTGTACTTGTATGAGAAATGGCCAGTAGTAGGAAAATTGAGCTCACTTCTTCCCAATCCTCCTCATCATCTATAGAAGGTCACAAACGTGGCCACACTTTTCAAATCATAGACTACAGCCTAACATATTTGGATTGATTTGGATGTAAACTTCGCATCACCTAGAGTTGTCTCAGGGCCATCTTCCTGCATGGGACAAAGCATAAATTAGTGATTTCTTTAAGATGGGTAAGCTTCTGGGAATTCTTTTGCAAGCGTTGAATTCCCAGGTCTCTGCCTCAGGAACAGGAAGAAGAGTCCACCTTAGGGAAGCTGGCTTATAGTAAAAATGGTCTAGAAACTCTAGTTCAGCAGTATCCTGACCGGCTACAAAAAAACAAGCCCTTTCTCTGCATCATCCAGAGCAGGTGGGTTTCTCTGCCAGAAGAGTGACCACTAATAGAATTACAATAGCTGGCCTCCTAACTGTTGTGATTGGATCCAGGAGGTGGTTCGTTAATCAACAAAATAAGCTAAAAGTAAAGAGTCTTAAGAAAGGAGGCGTGATAACTTACACAGTTTATTTAAATGTACCTTAAAACATGCATACACAGGGTGCCTGGGTGGCTCAGTTGTTTAAGCGACTGCCTTCGGCTCGGGTCATGATCCAGGAGTTCCAGGATCGAGTCCCGCATAGGGCTCCCTGCTCAGCAGGGAGTCTGCTTCTCCCTCTGACCCTCCCCACTCTCATGCTCTCTCTATCTCATTCTTTTTCTCAAATAAATAAATAAATAAATAAATAAATACATAAATAAAATATTAAAAAAACAAACACACATGCATACACAGGGGTGCCTGGGTGGCTCAGTTCAGTGTCTGTCTTCAGCTCAGGTCCTGATCCCAGGGTCCTGGGATCAGGCTCCCTGCTCAGTGGGGAGTCTGCTTCTCTCTGCCCCTCTTCCTGCTCTCTCTCGCTCTCAAATAAATAAATAAATAAAATCTTTAAAAAAACGTGTATACACATATTCATTCTTTGGTATTTTGATACAGGGTTGGAGCATTCTTTTTTTTTTTTTTAAGATTTTATTTATTTATTTGACAGAGAGAGACACAGCGAGAGAGGGAACACATGCAGGGGGGAGTGGGAGAGGGAGAAGCAGGCTTCCCGCTGAGCAGGGAGCCCGATGCAGGGGTAGATCCCAGGACCCTGGGACCATGACCATGAGCCGAAGGCAGACACTTAACGACTGAGCCACCCAGGCACCCCAGGTTGGAGCATTCTTTAACTGCTGTTCCACTGACTGAAATACGTTTTTCGTTCTTACATAAACCATGTCTGTAATGCATCTTCCATGATTTTCTTTGTCTTTAGATTGAGAACTTAAATATAACTGGAAAGCATTCTGAGAACAGAATCTTTCTATACATCTATGGTTTTCTGCAGTTTTATGGTTATAAACCTCCCAATTCCTCACCAATTTGCCTCTATTAAATCCTTTCAAAATGATGAATTCATTTTATATTAGTATTTCATTGGTGTCTCCCAATATTTTATTAAATTATAGAATTGTGATAACAGGTACAATTGTCACAAACTAGTTTCAGAACAAACTCAACTGATTCTTTTTTTTTTTTTTAAGATTTTATTTATTTATTTGACAGAGAGAGACAGTGAGAGCAGGAACACAAGCAGGGGGAGTGGGAGAGGGAGAAGCAGGCTTCCCACTGAGCAGGGAGCCCGATGTGGGACTCGATCCCAGGACCCTGGGATCAAGGCCTTGAGCCGAAGGCAGACGCTTAACGACTGAGCCACCCAGGCGCCCCAAACTCAACTGATTCTTGATAAAAATACAACTCCACAGGAGGGAGCAGAAATACGTCCTACAAAGTGGTCAGTTAGCTGCTAGTGGGAAAATAGTTTAGTAGATTTATTTAGCACAAGATTTGAGTGGCCTGCGAAACTGTGTTACTAGCAATGATCCACACTGTGTGACAACAAGAAACAGCATGTAAGGTTTTTATTGGGCAAAGATGTGTGGCTCATACTTTTAATACAATTTTAAAGGAATTTCAAGAAAATATTAAATACATCACTTACTTAAGCTTGCTTGACAACTCAAGAGGGATTTATTTGTGCCAAGAGAAACAGAATAGGGTAAAGAGGACTTTATTTGGAGTTGGAAAACCCATATCCATGTCTCAGCTGTCACTCATAGCTGGATCAGCATGGGCTTCCCTTGAATCATCTCAGTGTACCCAGATGGATGTCTGAAAGTTCTACCATGAATAAAGACTTAGACTCAGCCCATAGGGGCCCCAAATGATTACCATTATGAGAGGAGCTTTTGGAGAAGAGCATCAGTTTTATAGGAAATTTACTGCATCAATCAGAGCTCTCTATTACAAACAATAGACAGCAACTCTTGAGTGATAAAGTAGAAAAAGTTTATAAAAAAAAAAAGTTTATCACAGAAGGATGTGGGGCAAATTACAGAATCCTTGGGAAAGCTGCAGTGCCAAGACGGGCAGATCTGCCAGAATCAATGTCTCAACTCATGTACCAGAACTGGTCTTCAGCTGCCACCAAGACATAGATGCCATCATCTGTACCACTTCTGCTCCAAGGTGTTGCTTTTTATTACAACCACAACCAGTGCTAACACCACTGTTGTTAGGGACTCAATCTTGTAGCCACTGCTCCCTGTTGCCTTTGCGTGTGTGCGTGCGTGCATGTGTGTGTGTGTGCATGCATGAGAGAGGGGAGGTTGAGGGGGTAGAGAGAGAGAGAGAGAAAGAGTGGGGGAGAGAGCACTATCCTTTCCTATTGAGTCTCTAGATCCTGAGTCCAGTCCAGTGGGGATGGGTCTCTTTTTGATGGGCTACTAGTTTGAGCCTAGTTATTTTATTTTATTTTATTTTAATTTTTTATTGTTATGTTAATCACCATACATTACATCATTAGTTTTTGATGTAGCGTTCCATGATTCATTGTTTGTGCATAACACCCAGAGTTTGAGCCTAGTTATAAATAATGCTAAGACAACAAGTACCAGCATTTTTGGTATCAATAGCAAGCTCTTCAGATAGGAATGAACCAAACATAGAAGTTTAGGTTCTGAGCTGCTAAAATGAATGTCACATATCTACCTAGACACCAAACAGCCATGCCAAAGCTGCCATGAAGTTCAGGGATCCTGAAGGATACATACCTAAGTGAATATAAAGTGTCCAGAAAGGAGAATCAAGAAGACCTCTGTCCTCATTTTAGAAGGAGGCAAGCCACTGACCACTCCAGAGCTTGAGGAAATTTTCTCGTGGTGATAGCTGAGAACTGCAGTTTTCCAATTGTTCTCAAGGTAAAGAGAAGAATTGAGGTGGGTGTCCAGGCCTTAATTAGCACTTTTTAAGGGTGATGAATGAGCACTTTTATCTGCCCGCTGGAATGGAAATAGGAATAGGATGTATCCCTAATGGGATAATGGAGCTGTGCTACAGTGCTTTAATTTCCCAATTTTAGTGGGATTTAGGCAGCTGTGATTAACTTGACAAATCAAGGAGGGGATGGTTTGAAGGGATCCAAACAGCTGAGCCAACCTGGCACTTCCTCCCCTGCATCCTTGAGGGCCTCATCAGACAATGGCTCAGCTCCACTTTCCGTACAAATTCTCTGTCAGGCTTCCAAGGTGAAGTCCCAGTGATGCTGAATGCTGAAGTCAGGGCCAAGATTCTCCTGGCCGGTGTCCCCTAGTGTGCCCATGGAGGCTGTTTCTCATCCTATTTTGGAATGGCTGCAGTAAGGAAGATCTCATTTAGAGATAACCAGCCAGCAGTTATCATACCCGAGGCGGCCTTTGGATTATTGGCCATTTATTTCTACAGCAAATATTTGTTGAACACCCATGGTGTTCAGGATGCAGGGTTTGTACCTTAGGGGTGAGAGAGAGAAGAGAAGCGTACAGCCCTGGCTTCAGGAAGGTGAAAGGAAAGGACTTAACATAGTGTGTGGAACTCTGACTGGAAGGAACTCTTTTATATGTTAAGTGTAACAGAAAATGGTTTCCCTTTTCATCTTGGGTTGCCCTGGACTGTGAAAATCATTCCTCCTGGGGGAGCTGGTGATGTCTCTCAGTGAGCTGATGGGCACCGGACCTGTCTGGCACCAGTTACCAAGGGTAGACAAGGCTCCTAAGCGTCAGCCCAGCCTTCTGGAATTGGCTGCAGCCAAATCCCAAATCTCTGGGTGGGAATGCCAGATCTACTTGGGACAGCCTGGTTGGGGGTCTTGTTTGCCAGTTTAAGGGTAAAATAATACTCTTTATGTTTCAACTTCTGCCAGCCTGTCTCCTTTGTGGCTTATTTTGCCTTGTTTAAGCACATGGAGAAATGAACTCAGGTGGTCAAAAGAATTCTAATGCAGTCAACTTTCTTTTTCTTTTCTTAAAAGATTTTATTTATTCGACAGAGAGAGACACAGTGAGAGAGGGAACACAAGCGGGGGGAGTGGGAGATGGAGAAGCAGGCTTCCTGCAGAGCAGGGAGCCCGATGCGGGGCTTGATCCCAGGACCCTGGGATCATGACCCAAGCCAAAGGCAGATGCTTAACGACTGAGCCACCCAGGCACCCCATACAGTCAAGTTTCTACTTGAATTGCTTTGAATCTGAGACTCTCCCATAAAGAGAGGAACTGTTTTCCTTGGGTCCTGCCACCTCTTGTAAAAACAAGAAAGCTCATCCCCTGCCTTTCTACTGTAAACAAAAGCTATTGAGGATGATTCTAGACACATCCCATCCAGGATGGGGAAGAGATCCTTCAACAGTGAAAATTCTTGAGCAGAATTTTGGGGGCTTTTATGAAAAAGGTACATAAATGGCATGAGGTGGAGTACAAATACCGAGTGCTGTGTGGGACGAAATTCCTGGCTTCTCACACACGCAGTGTTTACAAGCACTAGCAAAGGCTCCTGTAGTGCTTCTCTGTCAAGCACCATTCTGAGTGTGTCCATACACCTGAAAACTATGCCAGATTCTATGAGATTGATTCTGTTATCATCCCTCTCACGTTCACGTGAAGAGACTAAGGTGCAGAGAGGTTAAGCACTTGTTCAGGGTTCGGGCAAGTAAGCCTAAGAGCTGGGCATGAACCCCAGCATGTGCATCTTTAGCTCCCGGGCCAGACTGGGTTTGGGGGAGCATTTTTCTTGGGAATAGAGGAGACACACTATTGGGCAGTGGATCTCTGTCGCTGTGGGCCAGGAATTCTGTTCCATCCCATGACCCAGATGCATCACCTTTTGGTTCTGTTTTACAGAGATCAGCTGCCTTATGTAGTGGGAGAAGATATGGATGTAAAAGGAATATGATCCAGGGTGTCATTCACCTTTTCTTCCTCCAGTCGTTCTCAAGTTAGGCTCTGAGTTCACTGAGGTCAGGGATGATGTCTTATTTAAGTTTGCAACCTTTTGGTAGCCAGTGCAATATGTTGGCTTGCAGTACGTCATGGAAATGACTGAAACTCCCTTCCTGGAGTCTGGCCTACCTGTGGAGGATGGGCCCTGGGGTTGCTATAGGAATATTTGATGAGGTTACTCATATTTATAGATGTGATCACAGATTCTCTAGCACTTTGGGCATTACTGGTGACATTGATATTTCATGTTAATGATTTGGTGGAATTTGCAGTTCCTGCAAAAGAAGAAAAGAGTGCTTGCTTGCTTGCTTGCTTTATGACCTGGTTTGGTGATCCTGTGCCTAAATTGAAGATTCCCAAGACTGTCCTGACATCCTTTATTGTAGTGAGAGCTGAGGTCTGTGATGCGGATGCTGTATTCCAATCAAGCGGTAGGGCGTACATTGGTAAATGAGCTCTTTATCTTTCCTAATGGAAAGCCTATTTTATGGGGAGAAGGAGAGTTATGTATCCAGCTAAAAATTATCACTTTTCTAAACAACTAGAGGTGGTCATTTTTCATAGTGCCAGCCAGTGAAATTTAAATTGGGTTTCATGACAAGCTTTAGGTTTCTGATACAGGTAGTCTCCCTTCTTCCTTACTTAGTTATTCTTTCTGCATGGAATACTGACATGAGGCTGAGGATGCAACATCCGTCTTTTTACAATGAAGCACTAAGCAGGAAGACTGAATTCAACATGCAAGAGATGGCATAGCAGGAAGCAGGAGTGTGGGGCATTGACAGCATACTTGAAAAGCTGCAGCAGATCTGGATTGCTCCAATTCAAATTTCTTATTATGTGAAAAAATAAACCTTGTGGTCAAGGCTTTTAGAAATCAGGTTTTTTTTCTATTACCTTTAGATGAATGTAATTCTTCCTGATCCGTGTGGCAAGATCTTCAGACCTTAAAATTAGTAAAGTTTTGAAGACTGAAGTAGAAGTTAACAATAAGCATTGTTCAATGCGTGGAATTAACAACTTGCTGAAGGAGCATATTGTAAACATGCTTTTTATTTTTTTTTAAAGACTTTATGTATTTATTTGACAGAGAGAGAGACAGCGAGAGCAGGAACACACGCAGGGGGAGAGGGAGAGGGAGAAGCAGGCTTCCCGAGGAGCAGGGAGCCCGATGCGGGGCTCGATCCCAGGACCCTGGGATCATGACCTGAGCTGAAGGCGGACGCTTAACGGACTGAGCCACCCAGGTGTCCCTGGACTTTGATTCTAAGCACCAATACTAATTATAAGACTTATATATCCATCAGTACACAACAGTGTTTCATCCAGTTCCCTTGGCTGTGGGCTTGGGGCCAGCAGCATCAGCATCACCTGGGAAATTGTAAAAATGCAAATCCTTGGGTCCTATTGTAGACCCACTGATTTGGAAATGCTAGGGGTGGGGTCCAGCAATCTGTTTTAACAAGCCCTCTAGGTGATTGTGATGCAAGCTAAATTTTAAGCAGAATCACTGCTTAAAATTACTTTCCATACTTTAGATTAATTTTCATACATTAGGCTAACCAGGACTGTTTTCCCCCCTAGTACTAGGGTCATTAACATCTTTCTGATATGTGACTTGGTCTCCTAGTGACCATCTGCAGAGGGAATATCCTGTGATGGTAAATTAGGAAGTTGGCATTCTGCTTCCTAAAGCAATGTCATGGAAAGTGTAGCCCTTTCATCCCCAGAGCCCTAGGTGAACTAATACCAGGGTTCTAAACCTGAGTTAATCTTTCTTACCGAGGGGAGATCAGTCTGAAGCAAATGACCTCTTTTTATTCATCTATGTTAAGAGCACTTGAATCATGCTAAAGTTTTTTTTTTTTTTAATTTAAAAGGCATAAAAGCTAAAAAATGGGATTTGCTACCAATAATCCGGAATGTGAACAATCCAGCATTAGCTAATTGGTTATTGACTGTAAGTAGACAAGAGGAAAAACATCAACTAGGTCTTTCTGGCTAGCTAAGATGATTTGCTGGTTTAAACATTTTACAAAAGGTAAGTTAAATTTACCAGACACAAAGAAGGTAAATAATATATGGGAAGCTTTGTTTGTGTATTTGTTTATAGTAAAAGCTATCAAAATTAATGATTTACTTCTTCCCTCATACAAAGTCCTTAAAATGAAATGTACCCCCCATATTATATGGTAAAAAAAAAAAAAGAAGATAGTAGGAAGGGAAAAATGAAGGGGGGGGAATCAGAGGGGGAGATGAACCATGAGAGACGATGGACTCTGAGAAACAAACTGAGGGTTCTAGAGGGGAGGGGGGTGGGGGATGGGTTAGCCTGGTGATGGGTGTTAAAGAGGGCACGTTCTGCATGGAGCACTGGCTGTCATGCACAAACAATAAATCATGGAACACTACATCAAAAACTAATGATGTAATGTATGGTGATTAACATAACATAATAATAAAAAAACAACCTGATTCAAAAAGGGGCAAAGAACTTGAATAAACATTTCCCCGAAAGAAAATTAAAAAAAAAAATGAAATGTACCTACCTTCAAGTTAAGTCTGATTTGATTTGTTCTGAAAGGTAATAACTTAAATCTTTTCTTGTTTCATGACTATATTATAATTCAAAGGATTAAGATATTTGACTTTTAAGAACAAAATTAACTTCTGATTTTATCATATGGATATTTTCTGGAATATGTTTATGGGTATTTTCAGATGTGGCTCGGTGTGGAGATAATATAACTCAACTAAACAGAGAGAGTACTAAGTACTAATGAAAAATACATTGAATCCTTACTATACGTGTGTTATAACAATGTATTTAAAAGAGCACAAGCCCCTCTGGTCTCAGTGGTAGGGTAGCTACATGTATATTAATATACTTTCATTTCAGGCTATTACCTGTTGTTTTATTAAGGATTCAAAGTGTTTATGTCAAAGATTGTAGTAGCTAGTGTATGTCATAAATGATGGACTGATGTTCAGTTGGTAGGCACCTTAGTATCCCCATAACTAAATGTTTTAGCTGTCACTTCTGAGAAAGCACAACCCTGGATAGTACACAGCAGAGACCTCATGGCTGAGAATAATGCATGAGGGTACTTGCTCCATCCTGTCCTGGGATTTGGGAATATTTTCCTTCTTAGATATGTCCAGAGAGGCTACAACGTTCTGATTCCATGCTGGGAGTTCTGATAATAGAAAATGATATTTCGAGTATGGAGGAGAGAAAATCATTAAGTGGAGGAAAGTGGGTAGAGGTAGACTAAAAGATTTAATATAAAAATACAAGGGCAGAGTCAAGGGAAGTAGGCATGTCCAGGGTATCAAGATACTCCCAAATGGGCCTCTCCAGTTCATCTTTACCCATCTGTTGGGCCAGATGTGCCACCTGCATATATCCCTATTCTCAGTTGTCTTTCTTTATTGCTGTGTCTCCTGTTTTATAGAGACCTTCTGTTGGTTGGTGATAGAAGGTTTTAAATCTAATAATCAAACTACCCATCTGTAAAGTATTTATGCCACAGGACCCAGTTCCAGGCAGGTTGACTTTGATCCTCTGTCATAAAGGTACTTCGCAGTCTACCTTCTTTTGACTTTAAGAAAATAAATACACAGAGAAGAAAAGCCTGGGGCAGTGATTTACTCAACCTCTGTAGACTAGTGCACAGAACCAAGACGCATTAATTGGTTTGCTGCCCAAGGCAGCTCTACTGGACACGAGCCCTGATGCTGCTCTCTGATCCATCTTCCTTCATCAGCAACCGAAACTTACAAACCGAAAGAGAGCCTCACTTCTTGTTTGTCAGAGTTCAGTGAAAACACATCAGGTCTATTTTTAACATGTATAGAGAAAGATCAGCTCTCTGAGTGAAAAATTCAGATTCATGGTGCTAAAGAAGTTACCCTATCAGGAACTGCCATCGGGAGCAAAGTGAACCCCAGTTTGGAGAGGGGGCTAACTACTCTTTCTTTTGGAGCAGTTCTTTTTCTGTCTTACACCTGCTTTCCCATTTGATTTTGTTTGATGACAGTGTTCCTATGCTAAAATTAAAGTGTGAAAATCTTGATGCAGTGATTATTTGATTTACAAAAGGATTTCATCTATTGGGGCGCCTGGGTGGCTCAGTCATTAAGTGTCTGCCTTCGGCTCAGGTCATGATCCCGGGGTCCTGGGATCGAGCCCCACATCGGGCTCCCTGCTCCGCGGGAAGCCTGCTTCTCCCTCTCCCACTCCCCCTGCTTGTATTCCCTCTCTCGCTGTGTCTCTCTCTGTCAAATAAATAAATAAAATCTTAAAAAAAAAAAGCTCATATATTAAATACCTGGAACCACTAGTTTTCCTAGATGCTTGGATTCTTTTGTGGAGCCTGTCTTTGGTGGCCAGACATCTCTTCTCACCACCCTCCACTATTTTTTTTTTCCTCACGGGCTCTGCTCTGTAGAGATGCACATTATTTAGCCAACTTGGATCCTCTCTCTGAAGTGAGCACACAAGTCTATGAGTTTGGACCTCTGACTGTACACCTACTCCATGTTCTTTATAGGTCTGTGAACTCCATGCACATCAAAGGATGTGACTAGATGGAAGGTGGAGAGTCATCAATTCCTCTGGTTAGATAGCCTTAGACTTACGTCTAACTCTTTGGAACACACACACGCACACTCACATGCACGTGTGTGTGACAATTATTAGCTCCATGCACATCAAAGGATGTGACTAGATGGAAGGTAGAGAGTGTCATCTAATTCCTCTGGTTAGATAGCCTTAGACTTAGGTCTAACTCTCTGGAACACACACGCACACTCACATGCACGTGCGTGTGACAATTGAAGTTTGAAACTTCAAACTGTCTTCTCCCTATTGTGTTTATCTCTTCAGCTCCACTTTTCAATTTGTGCACAGGATGTTAGGATGATGGCTGTTTTGCTATGCATAGATTAGCTAAAGAGACCGCTAAGCTTCTTTTTGCTATAGTTGTAATGCAAAGACTTGTAAACCACTTTGCTTATAGTTGATACTGTAGATGCTGTTTTCCGAGCACTGTATTGCTTCCTAAGCTTATTTGACCTGTGTTAATCTGCAGGCCTTTCCCTGGAAAAGACGACTCCACTTTTGACTGCTTGTGGACTTCAGTGCCCTTGTCGTTGACAGCTATGGTGTGGTTCTTAAATGTTACTTCTTTCTACAGTCTGGGCCATCGGTCCATTTAAGCCAGGGTGTCCTGTGGTCCATTCTCCACATCAGAGTTCTGTGTGCCAGAAAGTACAAGTTCTGTGGCCTAGGAATTAGTCTTTGATCGTTACTTTGTGGCGCTGCCTTTTGATCCTGGCATTCTGGGCAACTGTCTAGAGAGCTTTTAAAAAATATCAAGGCCTAGTTTTCCATGTCTGGGAATTCCGATTTAAACAGTAGGGTGGGCCCAGGCATTAATATTTTTAAAAAGCTCCCCATGTGATTCTAAACTTCGAGAATCACTGCCTTATGGTTAGTAGGACTTTCAGATGAAAATCACCCAGTTAATGTCAGCTGAGGCCTCCCTGGGTCTCTAGAACTAGACAGGATAGTACTCAAAGTGTGGTCCCCATTCCAGAAGCACCAGCACTCTGGCAACTTGCTAGAAATACGTGTTCCCTGGGCCCCAGCCCCACACTTGGGGGTGGGCCCAGGGGACTGTTTTAACGAGGCCTCTGGGTGATTCTGATGTAAGTTAAAGCCCACCATTTGCATGGCTTAATTATTTTCAAGGCAGTTTTTAGATTCCACGTGTTCTCTGGGCCTGTTCTCACTGAGCCCTCCTCTTCCAAGCCTGTGGCTGTACCCACCACACTGGAATTTAAACACTTCTCCTAAGAATCCACTCACGGAAGAAGCATTTTTGAACGTGCAGACTTTACTGAAGGTAAGTAGAAGAGTAGCAAGGAGGGCTTTACGTTCCCATCCCCCACACGAAATGGTTAACAGTGGTTAACAATGGCTAACAATGGCCTATGAGAGATTTCTGTTCTCTCTTCCCAGCTGTACTGTCCTTGGGGCTGTTCTTTTGACCCTTGCGCCATATGGAGCTCAGCTTCTGCCCTTCCCATTAGCTCCTTTAGATCTTCAAAATATAATCTTTCTATTGTGTTGCTCTTTCTCAGTTCCTGCTTGCTAACTCGCATTGGCAAACCCATAAAGACATACATAGAACAAAAAACCTCTGCCCTTTAATTGAATTTACCCTGTCAGACAGCAGTTATAGAGCACACATTTTTCCCCCCTGTTTATTTTCTGCTATATAACCTGAAGCTAAGTGGGCTAAGGCAGATTCGGTTCTCGCTGCCATAGAGAGTATTAAATATCATCGTGGTAGCTCTCCTCCCTATTTTGACTTGTCACTTGATCCTGTACACCAGAAGAATCAAGATAGTGCCAAAATAAATGACTGAAACATGAAAATTCCAATCAGCTGGTTGCTTTGCCTAATACCAAAGCACCCATTTGACAGTTTTTTTAAAAATACATTTTTTCCTCTAGAACTGAGTCTTTGGGGGTGAGGGATGGTGTCATGCAGATAGAACCTTTACTCATCAGTCTTCAAAATGATGAGTTTGGTCTACTTCATTTCCAAGTGGGTGATGAGGGAAACACAGTACTTCAAAATTAACAAAGATGGGAAAATTCTTTAAGGGAATAGATCCTCTAAATGCCAAAGGGCAAGTTGAAATTTGTATTAGACTTCTCTAGAAATAAGAACTGTTAATGAATAAATCACCTTGGTAGTGATTCTGAATGTGTCCAAGATGAGGAAGTTTTTACTTTACTTGACAAGGAAATAAAGACAGTGAATAGATTATTCAGTGGACTGCTGATGTGGCTTCACATCCATTCTGGCAGGTGCACTGTGCTCCAATATACATGATAATAGTTTAAATGTAAATAAGATTAATGAATTTTAATATTCCTCTGAATCGTATATTCATACTTCCATTTGCATAGTGACTTATTCCTCAAGTCCTTTTGTAAATATTGTAATGAAATAAACATAAGAGACGAGCACAAAGGAGTGCATACAGTTAGCTCAGCAGACAGCCCTCCATGAAGGCAAATTGGAATCATATCACAGGATCGCAGACTTCAGGGATGGACGAGTCACATAAGTCAACCAGTTGATCCTTCTTTTCTAGTGGGGAATTATTCTGTTTAGGAGGTTTTCAAAAAAGTAGTTTGGTTTAACTTTCTGTGCCTCCAGTGACAAGGTTTCTGAACTTGCCTTCAATAGAATATCTGCTGTGCTTTCCTCTGAAGCGATCATGGTCCCGGGATGTGGTGTAACAGATGAGGGAGAACAGAGGTGCCTGCCCGAGCCACCTTGGGCGTAAACACTGTCGGAGCCGGAGGGCAGCCTCTCACCACTGGGCACGCTCAGGCCCCAGAGTTAATCTGGGAAGCATTGCAGCACAGAGCAAAACTCACTGCCTTTAAGCACAGCCTCCACTTTTTCTAGTCCCAGTTTTGGAAGAAAAAAAAAAAAAGTTACTCTTTCCCCTCACCACTGTTGTCCTGGCAAAGATAAGACCTTGGTCTTAACTCTTGCTGATGAGAATTGCTGTTTAAGTTTAAGGCATTTAAGGGTGATTATATCTTTCAGCTTTTTCTTTACCCCTGAGCCATTATATAGAGTGAAAACTCTTGAAATGTGTGCTCTTCGCTGAATGTACTGAATGTGCAGGGTGGCAGCCTGGGTGCTGGGATCGCGGTGAGAGCCCGGAGGCTAGGATCAGGACACCCACGTCCAACTCCTGTGTGTAACAGGAATATTAATAGTAGCTCTATCACAGGTTTGTGGAGGGGGTTAAGTGAGTTACTACCTGTAAAATTTTGGAAGAATGCCTGGCATTGCTAAATGCTGACAAGCTGCAACTCTCACTAGTTTCTTTGCTTGAAATGCCCTTTCTCCTCCTCAGTAAAACTCTTGGGCGCTGGGGGTCCGATGTCGTTATACCACGTCCCTGGGTTTCTAATTCAAGGCAGAATAAATTGTTTGTTCCTCTTCTTTCTCTGACACATTTTACCTATTTTTGCTATTGCATAGAATTTATCAAGGTGTACTAAATTTAATCCCCAAGTATTTCTCTTATTCCTAAGCTATAGATTCCTTGAGGGCTGGACCCTATTTTATTTATCTAGTTATTATCCTTCAACACCCCAAACATGCCCTGGATGTAGCAGGTGCTTGATATTTATTTGCTGGATTAAGCATAAACAATACAGAAGCATTCATTTTTTTTTTTTTTTTTTGGACTAAGTCTGGCTGAGCATTTAGTTTATCCCTGTATTGCTCTCAATGTGTGTATATCAAGAGAGTGTTTATTGCTGGCTGTTGACTGTAGGACCTGGGTCATTCGTGAATGTAGTTGTGCTTTATAAAATGGGAAAGACCAGGGGGATGGAATCAGAGGGGCCTGGGACTCTGCTATTTGTTTAGAAATTGAAGTCAACATTTGTGAGATCTCTGGCTGCTGTTTTTGAATAGCCTTTGCATATTTGGGGCAATTCCCACATTATGAGTCTCAGTGTCACTTGCAGTGAGGTTATAAGTATGGGATGCTGGGCTTCCAGTGAGACATACCTACTGAAGCTTTGGTTTGAAAGAATGAGAGGAAACAGGTCAGTTCTGACTTCCATTTTCTGGTTATGGAAGCAGCGGACTTTCACGTGTGGTAGAGGTGATAAGAGGTAGCATTTATATTGGAGGTGGTAGCAGGTACAGTAAAGTCAAGTCCTGGAATTAATTCATGGAAGTAGCAGTATGTCTTCCTTAGGCTAGTTCTGTGGCATTGTTTGGGGCAGTTTCCTGGAAACTGAGTCTCTAGCCTCATTATGACTTTGTAAGTTTTCTCAAACCCTTCATAAATTTCTTTCTTTTCTGTTAAATTAGCCAGATGAGACTCTTCGTTTTCCACTGGAAACTGACTAATAGAGCTACTCTTGAACCATTCTTTTGTCCAGAATTTTCAGGGGGTAGTGATGATAATAATAATATGGTTTGTTTGGAGCTGAGGACTTAAAATCAGAGCAAGATGTCAGTTGGTTCCTCCAGATACCGTGTCAGCTACTGAAGGAATGTTGAAATCATACAGTCTGTTTACTTCGAGTGGAGTCTGAAGAAATCCATTTTCCTACTTATAAAAGGCTAGACCTGTACAGTCTGAAAGGTGCCTCCAAGTTCAGCCAAGTAACATATTCTTTTCTACCATCATTGGAGGTTACAGAGCAGGAGTGTGAGTTAGTGCTTTCATTTGATGTGTGCCTAGATCCTTGAAAGCAAATTGGTTACAGTCAGCAGAGGGAGCTAGAATCAGGAAACTAGAAAGCTGAAATGAAATGAAGCAGAGAGTTTCCAGGGGGAAAATTATCCAGCATAAAAGGAGGTCAGGAAGAGTTCAGTTAGGATTTTCTGAAGGAGAAAGAAAGTGGGAGAAAGTAAAGGGATCAGAAAATTATTATAAGAGAAATAATAGATCACAAAATAGGGAAGAATTAAAAGACATGATTAACAGCTGTCACTTCTTCAATTGACAAAGCTGGTTAATTGCCCGTGTAATCCTAGTATATAATTTCCCACCGCGTATACTTCATTCCGGAGAATCATAAATGAATTGCATATGTTACTTTTGTTAAGCTGCTGAGGACACAAAACCAGGCAATGGTTTTGACTTAGAAGGAGCAACAATGGTGAAAACTTGAGTTTTGTGTGTGTGTAGGAAAGGGTCTTTTGCAGGTTGAAAGTGCTTTAGAGCTGGGGTTAAAAATGGGGATGATCTCCTCTGGCCCTTCATTATATGGATTTAAAGAAAGCTAAGGCCCAGATAGCTGCACTGACTTGCCCAAGACAAGGTTTTTGGAAATGCTATGTATTGTGACATACAGGGAATTCAATATTAGACTCCTTGCTTTGTAGCAACTACACAACCATCACATAGCAGGCCCCAAGTCTAAAAAAAATCTTCCTTCTTAAAGTACACGTTCAACTCCCCTTCTTCTTCCTTTATTTACTCGGTGCTTGATCACATGAGAAGAGACGGTGATCTCCATGCATATTCTCATCCATGTGGGACAGAGGCAAAGCCTAAACAAATTGCTGGGATGTGTTTATTTATCTCGCTCTTTTGTTTTTGTCCTTCATTCCTGGTTCTTGACAGATGTCAAATTCAGAAGACAGCAGGGTGAGTGCAAAAGGCTTTCTTAATCTTTTAAAGATTGGGCACACTTGGATATTTCTTCAAAATATTCTAGTCTGCAAACACTGGCAAAGATGAGCCTCTTTCCCTTGCATTTCAAGTGTACAGATTTTTTTTTTCAGTCTATACTAGAGGATTTTTTTTGTTTTTCCTCTATGTGTCTTTGGATTTTTAAAGATTTAATACATTCTAGGTGAGAAACAAGTTTGTCAGATTCAGGCATTTGGCTGAGTCTTTGAGCCGGTGAGAAAAGCCTATCTAATACCACCCATTAGCAGTTCCTATATGGTGGCAGTCTACAGGACCAGAATTTCATTTCCTTATATTCTTGGTGCTAGCGTCACTGTGCTGTAATCCTATCACTGTCACTTGCCACCCATTTCGTTCTGTGGTTTTCTTGGATTACTTTAGTGATCCTTTGAAAATCTTAAAGGAATAGGAAGTTATTAAAAAAATAAAGGCATTTTCTTTGGTCAGTGGTCAAACTTTTTCCTGTCTTAAACTCTGATTTCAGCTATGGAAACCAAAGCTTATTTATTGGTGGAATAAATGATAATTGTCGTCACATTTCTGTGCTTTTCTATTGGGATGTCCTTTATGACCTTTTAAAAAAAATGGGAAGATGTTTTCTTGAGTGCGGTAACGATAGACTGATCTTAAAAGCACATGTCATTATTTATAAAAAGTGTTACTTATGGAAGTAAGGTTGCTGTAAATGTGGGTGGAATAAAAGGGACACTTGCTTTTGAGTGTCAGACGTATACTAATAGTAAACAGACTGCCTACCTGCAGAAATCCATCTAAAGGTACAACCCGTGCAAGGAAGAGTTGATTGGACTTCGACTCTGCAAGGCTTGCTCCCTTGATCCTGTGCTTGTACCAGCCAGTTTTAAAAGTGAACCTTTTGATAATTTCTGAATGTTAAATCTTTCCATTTTAAGCCATCGGAGTCTTTTGATGTCTTTCTAAGGCCTTCCCAAGAATATTTATATACCCCACTGTGAGCTCTGCATCATTATCAGATAGTCAGTGGGAATTGATCTTTGTCCTTCAAGGATTTGACATTTGCAGTTTGCAGTGATTTCTCTTGGATCTCAAGGTCCATGATACGTACCTACTGCAAATTTGAAACGGTGTGAATTGAAGTGGGGTAAAGGATAGTAGGTGGTAGCCCAATATTTGCTTCCCAGTGAGCCTAGATAGCTGCCTACCTCCTGTATTTTAGTATAGTTTTATTTTATTTTATTTTATTATGTTATGTTAGTCACCATACATTACATCGTTAGTTTTTGGTGTAGTGTTCCATGATTCTTTGTTTGTGTTTAACACCCAGTGCTCCATTCAGTATGTGCCCTTTTTAATACCCACCACCAGGCTAACCCATCCCCACAGCCCCCTTCCCTCTAGAACCCTCAAGTTTGTTTCTCAGAGTTCATAGTCTCTCATGGTTCGTCTCCTCCTCCGATTCCCCCCCTTCATTTTTCCCTTCCTACTATCTTGTTTTTTTTTTTTTAACATACAATATATTATTTGTTTCAGAGGCACAGGTCTGTGATTCAACAGTCTTACACAATTCACAGCGCTCACCATCGCACATACCCTCCCCAATGTCTATCACCCAACCACCCCATTCCTCCCCACCCCCACCACTCCAGCTACCCTCAGTTTGTTTCCTGAGATTAAGAATTCCTCATATCAGTGAGCTCATATGATACACGTCTTTCTCTGACTGACTTATTTCACTCAGCATAATACCCTCCAGTTCCATCCCCGTCATTGCAAATGGCAGAATTTCATTCCTTTTGATGGCTGCATAATATTCCATTGTGTGTGTGTGTGTGTGTGTGTGTGTGTATATATATATATATGTATATATATATATATATATGTATATATATATATATATACCACATCTTCTTTATCCATTCATCTGTCAGTGGACATCTTGGCTCTTCCCATAGTTTCGCTATTGTGGACATTGCTGCTATAAACATCGGGGTACACATACCCTTTCGGATCCCTACATTTGTATCTTTGGGGTAAATAGCCAGTAGTGCAATTGCTGGGTCGTACGGTAGCTCTATTTTCCACTTTTTGAGGAACCTCCATACTGTTTTCCAGAATGGCTACACCAGCTTGCATTCCCACCAACAGTGTAGGAGGGTTCCCCTTTCTCCGCATCCCCGCCAACATCTGTCGTTTCCTGACTTGTTAATTTTAGCCATTCTGACTTTTTTGAGGTGGTATCTCATTGAGGTTTTGATTTGGATTTCCCTGATGCCGAGCGATGTTGAGCACTTTTTCAGGTGTCTGTTGGCCATTTGGATGTCTTCTTTGGAAAAATGTCTGTTCATGTCTTCTGCCCATTTCTTGATTGGATCATTTGTTCTGTGGGTGTTGAGTTTGATAAGTTCTTTATAGATATTGGCTACTAGCCCTTTATCTGATACGTCACTTGCAAATATATTCTCCCATTCTGTTGGTTGTCTTTTGGTTTTGTGGACTGTTTCTTTTGCTGTGCAAAAGCTTTTTATCTTGATGCAGTCCCAATAGTTCATTTTTGTCCTTGCTTCCCTTGCTTTTGGCGATGTTTCTAGGAAGAAGTTGCTGAGGCTGAGGTCGAAGAGGTTGCTGCCTGTGTTCTCCTTTAGGATTTTGATGGACTCCTGTCTCACATTTAGGTCTTTCAACCATTTGGGGTCTATTTTTGTGTGTGGTGTAAGGAAATGGTCCAGTTTCATTCTTCTGCATGTGGTTGTCCAATTTTCCCAGCACCATTTGTTGAAAAGACTGTCTTTTTTCCATTGGACATTCTTTCCTGCTTTGTCAAAGATTAGTTGCCCATAGAGTTGAGGGTCTATTTCTGGGCTCTCTATTCTGTTCCATTGATCTATGTGTCTGTTTTTGTGCCAGTACTATACTCTCTTGATGATTACAGCTTTGTAATAGAGCTTGAAGTCCGGAATTGTGATGCTACCAGCTTTGCTTTTGTTTTTCAGTATCCTTCTGGCTATTCGGGGTCTTTTGATAGGGATTGCATTAAATGTGTAGATTGCTCTAGGTAGCATTGACATCTTCACAATATTTGTTCTTTCAATCCATGAGCATGGAACATTTTTCCATTTCTTTGTGTCTTCCTCAATTTCTTTCATGAGTATTGTATAGTTTTCTGAGTACAGATTCTTTGCCCCTTTGGTTAGATTTATTCCTAGGTATCTTATGGTTTTGGGTGCAATTGTAAATGGGATCGACTCCGTAATTTCTCTTTCTTCTGTCTTGTTGTTGGTGTATAGGAATGCCACTGATTTCTGTGCATTGATTTTATATCCTGCCACTTTACTGAATTCCTGTATGAGTTCTAGCAGTTTTGGGGTGGAGTCTTTTGGGTTTTCCACATAAAGTATCATATCATCTGTAAAGAGTGAGAGTTTGACTTCTTCTTTGCCGATTTGGATGCCTTTTATTTCTTTTTGTTGTCTGATTGCTGTGGCTAGGACTTCTAATACTATGTTGAATAGCAGTGATAGTGGACATCCCTGCCGTGTTCCTGACCTTAGGGGGAAAGCTCCCAGGTTTTCCCCATTGAGAATGATATTCGTTGTGGGTTTTTCTTAGATGGCTTTTATGATATTGAGGTATGTACCCTCTATCCCTATGCTCTGAAGAGTTTTGATCAAGAAAGGATACTGTACTTTGTCAAATGCTTTTTCTGCATCTATTGAGAGGATCATATGGCTCTTGTCCTTTCTTTTATTAATGTATTGTATCACATTGATTTATTTGTGGATGTTGAACCAACCTTGCAGCCCAGGGATAAATCCCACAGGGTCGTAGGTGAATAATCCTTTTAATGTACTGTTGGATCTTATTGGCTAGTATTTTGGTGAGAATTTTTGCATCCGTGTTCATCAAGGATATTGGTCTGTAATTCTCCTTTTTGATGGGGTCTTTGGTTTAGGGATCAAGGTAATGGTGGTCTCAATAAAATGAGTTTGGAAGTTTTCCTTCCATTTCTATTTTTTTAAACAGTTTCAGAAGAATAGGTATTAATTCTTCTTTAAATGTTAGGTAGAATTCCCCTGGGAAGCCATCTGGCCCTGGGCTTTTGTTTGTTGGGAGATTTTTGATGACTCCTTCAATCTCCTTAGTGGTTATAGGTCTGCTCAGGTTTTTGATTTCTTCCTGGTTCAGTTTTGGTAGTTTATACATCTCTAGGAATGCATCCATTTCTTCCAGATTATCTAATTTGCTGGCATATAATTGCTTATAATATGTTCTTATAATTGTTTGTATTTCTTTGGTGTTGGTTGTGATCTCTCCTCTTTCATTCATGATTTTATTTATTTGGGTCATTTCTCTTTTCGTTTTGATAAGTCTGGCCGAGGGTTTATCAATCTTACTAATTCTTTCAAAGAACCAGCTCCTAGTTCATTGATCTGTTCTACTGTTCTTTTGGTTTCTATTTCATTGATTTCTGCTCTGATCTTTATTATTTTTCTTCTGCTGGGTTTAGGCTTTATTTGCTGTTTTTTCTCCAGCTCCTTTAGGTGTAGGGTTAGGTTGTGTATTTGAGACCTTTCTTGTTTCTTGAGAAAGGCTTGTATTGCTATGTACTTTCCTCTCAGGACTGCCTTTGCTGCATCCCAAAGATTTTGAACAGTTCTGTTTTCATTTTCATTTGTTCCCATGAATTTTTTAAATTCTTCTTTAATTTCCTGGTTGACCCATTCATTCTTTAGTAGGATGCTCTTTAGCCTCCATGTATTTGAGTTTTTTCCGACTTTCCTCTTGTGATTGAGTTGCAGTTTCAAAGCAGTGTGGTCTGAAAATGTGCAGGGAACGATCCCAATCTTTGGTACTGGTTGAGACCTGATCTGTGAGCTAGGATGTGTTCTATTCTGGAGAATGTTCCATGGGCACTAGAGAAGAATTTTAGTATAGTTTTAATGCTTTGTTATCCACTAATTTTCACACACAATGGCTGTATGTGTATGTGTGTTCGAAAATGATTATTGAGTGAGAGGGTGAAACTTGAGTGACATGAAGATCTGCCTAGGAAACATATGCTTCTTGATGAAATATGATTTGGAAGAGAATGGAGGTATCAAACAATTCTGATTAAAAATTTGGGAATTTATTAATATCTGAGAATGTGTACTTGTGAGTATCAAAGGGTTACTTCACATGCATTTTAAAGAAATCTAGGAATTGTACAAAAAAAGGATAAGAAAGTGTTACTTCTCTGCAAACATAGCCCTCTGTGACTTACCTGAAACATCTCTCAGCTTCATGTTAAATTATTTATTATTTTAATAGGCTTGTTCATTTGTTTATGTTGAATAAAATAAATATTGTAAAACTCCAGGTATTATTAATAATATTTTCTTTGAAAAATAAACTTCATATTCAGTTTGGGTATGCAAATAGAAATGGCTGAGTCAGTTTATTCAGAAGGATGGATAATTTTCATAATCTTATGCTTTGGCTTTGAGAAATCCTTAGATTCATACATACAAGCTAGGTTATAATATACATGATGAACTTCACAGATTTGTTGCTTAAGTAGTTTAACTGCCCTGGATGGAGAGTCATCTCTAAAGACAGCTGCTCATCAGGTAAGGCTGCAAAAGAATGAGAAATGTCATGAGATTTTCCTGGCTCTCTCTGGCCTGGAGAATGATTTCTAGGGCATCATGCTGGCCTGCCTTAATTCCAGGACAAGTGTGAATCTAAAACCTAAGAGAGAAGGGGGATTAAGCATTGGCACTACAAAGTGCTGACTCAGTTCGTCCAGCAAAAATCTGTTACACCACAAATTTCTTCTACAGCATAGATGTGGAAAATCCCTACTATGAAATTCTACCCTTATCACACTGACTTAACAGGATAACAACTCATCAGAAGTAGGGGCTGTGGTCAGCTTAGTACCTTGGCGGCTTGATCTTAAATTAACTAGATATATAGGTCAGCCAAAAGCTGGCTTGGCTGACTCAAAAACACATGTGGAGTATTTACTATTGGGAGTGTATAAGAAATGAAAGGCAGAGGAAAGCAATTTTTATAATCTTTTTTTAAAGAAAGGAAGCTTAAGTAAAAGTTCCAAAAGGTCTTTTTTTCTTTTTTCGGTTTTTTTGTTTTGCATTGTTAATTTGATCCAGTTATTCAGGGGGTGCCCCCAGTTGGTAGAGCATGTGACTCCTGAGCTCAGGGTCTTGGGTTCAAACCCTGCATAGAGCTTATTTAAAAATAATTAAATAAAAAAATAAAAAATAATCCTGCCTTTAATTCTGATGATCCAGTTATTCATTTTTATGTTTAAAGTTCCCTTGGGCCATCTGTTTATGAAAAAATTGAAAACAATTTCATGATTTGTTTCTAAGTCAAGCAGAAAACCTTTAATGTTATGCATTTTTTGGTCTACTTAACCAGATCATAAGCTCACTGATACCACAGATTACATTTGACTGAATCCTCACACCACCCTACTGGAGAGTTCTAAAGTGATTTACATCTTAGCATTTTGTACACTTTTCCTTAGAGGTTTTGCTAGCATATAAAGTTATATATACACTATTATTGTAGTGATGTAAAAAGGCTAAACAAATGCATAGGAGAAAAAAAATGTAAGAAAATGCCAAAATACTAAACTGAACATATCAAGATTATCAGATTACAGGTGAGCCTTTCCTTTGGTCTTTTGCAATTTTTTAATTTTTTGTATCATCCAGTGGTGGAAAAATTCATCTGTTAAAAATAAAATATACTTCTGGGGTGCCTGGGTGTCTCAGTCGGTTAAGCATCTGCCTTTGGCTCAGGTCACGATCCCAGGGTCCTGGGATTGAGCCCGGTGTCGGTCTCTCTGCTCAGTGGGGAGTCTGCTTCTCCCTCGCCCTCTGTTGTTTCCCGTTTCCCCCGTTTGTGCTCACACTCACTCTCTGTCAAATAAATAAATAAAATCTTCAAAAAATATAATTCTGCTTCTGGCTATAATAGAAAGTTTGTATCAGATCAGTTCTCTCGCCAAGAACAGATAAAAACGCGTGTGTGCGCGCGCGTGCGCGCGCGCACACACACACACACACACACACACACACACACACACACACACACAGCTGTTGAAGTCATCAGAAAACAACTAAGCAAGACAGAAAAGAGAAACACATTGAGGTAACCCTGGAATTCTCTGCCTCTTCCGCCTCTAGGTTTTTTCTTGATTTGTAAGGAAGGATGAGAGGCTCGGTAGAGTGGAGGCTCTGGTTTTTGGCTTTCTGTTGGTACCAAGGAGGCAAAACCCCCCACCAAAACCAAAAACACCCAACCTCAAAGCAAAACAAAATCCCCCCAAACCCAACTAACCAACCAACCAAAAAACCCATTGGAATTCAGAACCCACCCAGGAGGAGTGGCCATGGTAAATGCCTGAGTTCAGACTGTTGAATGACTGTGGACACTGGGATATGCCAGAAAGAGACCAGCCCTCTCAAGGCTGAAAACTAGTCTCAGCTGCTAACTGTATCTGCCTGTGGACTAACTGCTTTTGGGAGGAAAATTAAATGCTCTCTGGAGGAAGCTAGGGTATTCTGTATAATTTTTCACATATAATCTATGGTGATTAAGAGTTAAGTGGGATGCCAGGAGACAGAACCATAGGACGAAAAACCAAAGGAAAACAGATAATGTATCTGTGGGTGATCTAGATGTTAGAGCTATTAGACACAAGCTCTAAAATGACATGATTAGTGTGCTCAAGAATGGAGGTGACAAGACAGACAATTCTTGAAAAAGAATCGTATGAAAAAGCAAAACCAGTGTGTTAGACTGTAAGTTTCTAAGATCTCTAGGTTTTTAAGAAACAGATGTTGTTATGGATGTTTTTTTCTCTTACTTGCCTTCTTTTTTTGTTTTCCTGGTGGAGGCTTCATGCCTCTGATTCTTTACTATCTCCTTTCTGGTGAGCTCATCCACATCCAGAGGCCCACCTCACTTATGGAAATTCTAGCTTTATTGAAGAAGATATTCCCAAACTTGCCCCCTTGTCTTTCCCCAACCCCCAAGTCATTTCTTATTCTGTGGACTGGAACTGGGCAGGGATTTGTAAAGCAAATTCTATTTTATAGATTGCATACTTGCTTCTTCATCTTTAGGAAGTGTGCTTGTGAACAGAGAATGGACTCTGAACTGGTAGTTCTATTCCTAGCTCTGTTTCAGTCTCTCTGAAAGATCTGGGACAGAATAACCAAGTCCTCAAATTGTGGTTTTCCACCGAGGCCAGATGTAGCTTTAGACTCTCAGCATCGCATTCAAATCAAGGCAGCTAATACCAAATGATCAGGGTTGCCATGGAAGTTAAAACTTATTTTCTCTGCTTGAGACAGATTATCTCTGAAGGCTCTTCTGGCTCTAGAATTCTACAGTTATATCTAGTAGTTGGTTTTCAGTTGCTGTTAGTATGTTTATGCGTAAGGAGCTTGAGAGATGGGTAGCGGTGGGAAAGGGTGATCTGTTTACAGTTACCGATGCATTTGTTTAACTTAAAATTGTGTCTCTACATTCACATTTTTCTGCCCTGGATGATACATTTGATGAGATGGACCTTGCTACAATACGTGTCACTTGTCAAGTTGGTTGAAAGCTCTGATTCAGACTTCTTCAATTTGCTGCCTTTTGTGGTTTTGGACACAGTCACACTCAACTCCCCTCTCCCTCAAAGTGGCACCTCATCTGTGCCTTCACCTCACTGTGAAGCCACAGTGTCTTCCTGCTATCTGCAGCCAAGCTCTGTTGCTTCCCATTGATTTACACCTGGTCTGTGGTGCAATTCGTCTGAATGCTGTAAGTGTCAGAAGCATGGCTACCTGTGCTTCCAGTGTCAGTAACGATTTCCAAAGACTCCAGAGAATAGGAGAGGAAAGACTTTGGTTCCATCAGAGAGACAAAAGCCATTTTGGGGGACTTTTTAAAGAATTGTGGTAAAATACATATGACATAACTTGTCACTTTAGTCATTTTATTTTATTTTTAATTTTTTTTTTTAGATTTTTAAAATTTATTTGGGAGAGAGAGAGAGCGAGAGAATGAGAGAGTGGGGAGGAGGAGCAGAGGGAGAGGGATAAGAAGACTGTGCTCAGTGCAGAGCCTGACGTGGGGCTTGATCCCAGGACCCTGAGGTCATGACCTGAGCGGAAACCAAGAGTCAGCCGCTTAACCAGCTGAGCGACCCATGTGCCCAGCCATTTTAAAGTGTACAGTTCAGTAGGGTTAATTATATCACATTTTTGTGCAACTGATCTCTAGAATTGTTTGTGTCTTTTAAAACTGAAACTCTGTACCCACTAAACAACTCCCCATTTCTCGTCCTTCCAGCTTCTGGCAACCACATTCTACTTTCTGTCTCTACAAATATGACTAGTCTAGGTACCCCATGTAAATGGAATCATACAGTAGTTTTTTGTTCTGTTTTGTTTTTGTGACTAGCGTATTTTACTTAGCATAATGTCTTCAAAATTCATCCACGTTGTAGCATATGTTGGAATTTTCTTCCTCGTTAAGGCTGAATAATATTCCACTGTATGTATGTGCCACATTTTGTTTTTCCAGTCATCTGTTGGTGGGCACTTAGGGTGCTTCTGCCTTTGGGCTATTGTGAATAACGCTGCTCTGAACACACTATACAAATATCTCTTTGAGACCGTGCTTTCAATTCTTTTGGGAATACAGCATATGATCCAGCAATTCTATGGTAATTGTGTTTTTAATTTTTTGAAGAACCACCATACTGTTTTCCATAGTGGCTGTATCATTTTACATTCTTACCAACAGTGTGCAAGTGTTCCAGTTTCTTCATGTTGTCACCAATACTTGTTATTTTTTTTGTTTCTTAGATCGTAGCCATCCTAATGGGTGTTAGGTGGTGGCAAAAGCCTTTTAATTGAACTAATGTCTTCTTGCATTTAAAATTACTTTTCTGTAATTGTTTATAACAAATATGTAAGGTGAACAATAGACACAGCCAAACTTTTTACACTGTTGCTAGTCACCAGTCTTTATTTTTTATTTATTTTTTTAAAAAGATTTATTTATTTATTTTAGAGAGTGCGTGTGCATGCATGTGTGTGCAAGTGAGGGGAGGGGAAGAGGGAGAGGGAATCTCAAGCAGACTCCCCACTGAGCGTGGAGCCTGACATTGGGCTCGATCTCACAACCCATGAGATCAGGACCTGAGCCAAAATCACAAGATGGGTGCTGGGGGGGGTGCCCTAGTCACCAGTCTTTAAGACCTGTAGTTTTAAATAGTCTCTTTTTGAAAATTTCATGTCAGTTATCTGCTATGTAATAATTGGCCAAGGAATCAGGGGCTTAAATGAGCCTAAGGATGATATTCCATTTTTAGTCAAGTTAGGGCCTCAGTGAATTGGTGAATTGTAGCAGGCAAATGGATTGGAGGTCAGAGTAGAATCATTAAGCTCTAATATTTCTTCCAGATTCAGTAGATCATATTCATGGAGGTGAGAGCTATAGCATATTCTTCCAGGCTGTTTCAGAAGATGTAAGTCCTTCTAGGACCATGAGGCCAGAACTTCCTCCAATGCTGAAAAACACTTGATATGCTGAATAAATTAAAAGAGCACATCCACAAGGTTCGGTGGTCACCATGCTGTAAACCAGACACAATTTCTTGTATAAAATCATGTGTCTTTTGAATTTTGAAGATTGTAGACATCTAAGGAGGGATATAAAAAGCCCAGCACTGACTTTTATTTGTTTCAGGACTATTTTAGCATTTCCCAAAGTTTTTTTAATCCAGAAATCCGTCATTATTTGTAAAGGATTTTAGCTGTTCCCGGAGTTGTGGATTGACTGTATTTTAGAGAGATGAGTCAAGGGGAGGGAGATCTGTCTTGCCACAGCTGGGTCTGTAATCAGTGCTATTGTCCCCTTCCAGGCAGAGGGGAGGCTGGTGCAGGTGTGCACACGGTGCCTTTACCTGCTTTCACCCCTGCCGGGAGGGGCATCCCTTTACTGCCCCTGAAGGCTGGGATCTGCATCCTCCTTCCCAAGCATGGTGTTCTATACTGTCTGGCCTCCCACTTTGGTGGCTTCATGACCTCGATGAAGATAGGAAAGCCATTAAAGTTTACCTGGGGGGAATTCTGGCTTCTGGTGACTGTGTTTCTGAGCAGCTTTCTGAGGAAAAGCCCAGAGTTTTAAAAATGTGAACATAGTGAGAGACAATAAATCTCAAATAGCATATAGACTACTATGACAATTAATAAGCTTTGTTTTTCTTATTTTTAAGTTCTGTTTGGAAAGAAACTTCAATATAGGATTTTAAAAGACACTTGTATATGGAACACTTCAGACCTAAACAACATGAATCTTATACTGGGCTTCCATGTACCCACCACCCAGCTCCAACAACTGTCAACGTCTGCCATTCTTATTTTATCTATACTTCCACTTCCTGCCCCCAACTCAACAGTTTTGACAAATGGATAAAAGGGACATAGGTTTTTAAAAAACTTTGTTCACCACAACACATACCCTCCCCAGTGCATCACCCAGCCACCCCGTCCCTCCAGCAACCCTCAGTTTGTTTCCTGAGATTAAGAGTCTCTTATGGTTTGTCTCCCTCTCTGGTTTCGTCTTGTTTCAGTATGTGTTGTGGTGAGTGCTGTGCCTTGTGTAAGATGGATAAATCACAGACCTGTACCCCTTATATGTACATTATATGTTAATAATAACAAAAATTAATAAAATTAGAGGGCCCACAGACCACTCACCTCTGAACACATGAATAATCCATTAGTCTAACAGCAACACAAAAATTTACATTGTACCATTATTTATAATACTGAAAAACTAAAAATTCAGATGTCCAACAATTGGGCAAGAGTTAAGTAATGACATATTCAAATGATGGAATATAATAAAGGTATTTAAATGTTTTTAATGTCATGGAAAATGCTTATGATAAATGTTAAGCAAAGCAATAATGACACAAAATCATTATGCAGTAAGTACAAGTAAAAAAAATGGATGATAGGGATTATGTGAAATATCTTCTCCATCATTATATTTTTTCTTACTTCCCAAAGATTTTTTTCACAAATGAGTAATTTTCAAAATCAGAAAAAAAAATAAAGTGTTCACTTAAAAAAAAAAAACACTTTATTCAATGAAACATTGACAATGGCTATATAGAGATAAAGTTTGATCTGCATTTTATCTTAGCACTGTTATCTAAAACCATGTGGAAACTCTTTCATACATTATCAGTTCAGATTGAAAATAAATCAGTTAACCTTAGAGTAACACCAGGACTCTATCCACTCATTCAGCTAATACTTAGTGAGAGCCTACTATGTTCCAAGTAGGTTTTTAGACACTGGGAACACAGTACTGAACAAAACCAACAGAAATGCTTGCCTTAATGGGACTTATTTTCAGATAAGCCTGTGTGTGTGTGTGTGTGTGTGTGTGTTTGAAGCTGCAGTATTAAATAGAGGACCTAGAGTCTACTGGGAAGATGCTACCTATGTGGAAATATGAAGACCGTTACTGTTGTAGTCAAAGGGAATAACAAGCACAAGGGCCAGGGTGGGCAGCGGCCTAGTTTGTTGTAAGAATAGCAAGGAGTCCAGGATGGCAGAAAGAGGGTAAATGAGGGAGAAGGGACTAGGAGATGAAGTCTGAGAGGTAAGAGAAAGGCTGGCAGATAGTTTAGGGACATTGAAAGGACTTAGACTTTCCTGGGGAAGTTGAAAATGAGCAGGAGGTATACAGTTGGCTAACGGATTAAAACTGAGGAGCAAAGTGCTGGTCTGATTAAGACAAATGGGACCAAGGTTAAAACAGTTTATAGTTTTCACAGAAGCTGAATTTCCTGCAGTAATTTGGAAAGTACCCAAATTTTGTTCCCCAAATCTAATAGGGTTGCTGATATCCTGGACATGTTTATTTTTCCACCAAGTTGTTTTATTCACGGCTTTTAGTCCAACTGGGTTGTTTTTAATATGGTCTCTTTCTTGTTTGCAAGGTCTGCCTGATAGAACTTGCAGTGAACCAGGTTTCGTTAAACAAACCTAATCCTGCTTCTTATTGATGGGTAATGTTTGCCCAGGATCTTTGGTACAGGCTTGATAACAGTTATTTAGCTTGTCAGTTTTCTCACAGAGCCCCGAGAAATTATCTGCTGCTCTGAGTGACTGTGTAAGTTACTCAAATGCATTGTGCTACGTATGTACATGGGGCCATATTTACTGTATCACTGCTCTCACAGGCAAAATTGTTTTGGGAGGTTTCAGACACACTCTAAGTATGTGTAATCTGCTTTATCATTACCTTTTCAAAAAAAATCAGATTTGGAAAACAATTGCCTTGCTTTTAGTCAAATACTAATGTAAAGCGATTATTGATTTCTTCCGCTGTGTACATGGTCGTTCGATATTGTCTTGGGGTTAACGCATTTCCTTTCAGGGGTGGCCGGGTGCATTTATTACACTAAGTGAGGTCACATAAAGAGGGGTGCAGGAGAGGCTCATTATGAGTCATAATTTTCAGTCACTCACATCCGCATTCAAATTCAATTTGAGCTGGTGTAAGTGGGAAGTCATGGTATATGATTAAATTTGAAAGGGGGAGAAGGATTGGATATCCGTCTGTGAGAGTCAGTTGGGCATCAGAAGAATGTGGAGGCAAAGTTATTCTTAGCGTGCGTAAAATGTGCTTAGCAGGTTTTATATGTTTGCTTATCATATCAAATTTGGGAAGATTATTGACCGAAAAATTTGATTAACTACCTAGTATAAACCCATGACTGTACTGTGTGCTGGAAGGGACAAAAGATTTATAAGACATGGGTCTTGCCTGTGAAATAACCTTAGAAAAATGCAAGACACCCTTTCATTGACTCACCAGGTACCTTTTGAGCACTCATATTGTGGAGGGCATTATGTGAAGAGGTGATGAAACATTCCTTTATAGGAAATATCTGCAAGTTTTTCCTTTGTATCATTTGTCTACAGGTTCAGAGAGGCCCTAACCAAATGAGAAGTAAGGACTGTAACTTTAACAATTTTGTGACTGAATTACAGAATATATAATGCTTTTTAATAATAATACATATAATGGCTTTCTGGGTCAGCAGCACAGAAACAAACAGAAACAGAAGAGTCATCCTGAAGTCTATACCTTGTGTTTGAAATTGGCATTTTTGAGTAGATGAAATGACCCCAAACCAAAGGAAACTAATTATAGTGTGATGTGGTCTGATAGAGGCTATATTTTGACAGAAGAACTTGGCCTCAACAGGGCTTTTGAAAAGGTACGAGGAATGGACAAGTAGAATAAAGGGAGCCATGACTTCTGCTTGCCACAATTAAGCTATTCTGTTAATTTTTAAAAATTTTTTTACCAAACTAATTCCCCCACCACTTGCTATTTTTAGCCTTTAAAAAGAGTCAGTGACTTTGATGCTCAAATTGTGGCCAAGCTGGCCTTCTTGCACTGGAAAAAGATAAAATGGAGTTTTTCTTTCATCTGTTCATCCACACACCCTTTCTTAATTGTTATTCAAAGAAGTTGCTCATGTCATTCTTGGCACTTGGCTGACTCACCAGCCTTGCTAGTAACTAGTTCTGTGAAGCTGAGCAGCCCGCCCACCACTAGGCAAGGGTTACAAACATGGCCTCTTGGCCTGCAGCACGGATGTAATAGATACTTGCACAGCTGACGGTTTCAGCATTTGTGAGTGGAGGAAAAAAGGAAATGCATGTCACTGTGGATTTGCTGATAAACTGAGGAACAGGCGCAGCCTCCTTGTTGAATCCACTTGGCCAAGTGAGCTTGGAATCCTTGCCTGCACTGAATGATAAAGAGCCTTACATAGAGAGCTGTGGTCAGCACCTCATTAGAAGTAGGAAAACTCAATGCCTGCATCAACAGTGCGGTGCTATATTTAGCTTGTGGGAGAGAGAAAATAATCACTTTGTCTCTGTACTTCCTTCTTTGGTCATTATACTCATTTAGCGTTTTGTAGAGGATTTTCTACAAAATATAATAGGATTATAAAAATAATTTATATATTATATAATTGTAATGTACAAATTTTAATATCATATAAAATAAAATGTTTTTATTTTTATATAAAAATAAAATGTATTAAATTTTCTTTTTTTTAAGATTTTCTTTATTTATTTGAGAGAGAGAGAAAGCGAGCACACACGAGTTGAGGGAGGAAGAGCAGAGGGAGAGGGAGAGGGAGAGGGAGAAGCAGATCACCTATCCGCCAAGCAGGGAGCCTGATGAGGGACTCGATCACAGGACCCTGGGATCATGACCTGAACCGAAGACAGATGCTTAACTGACTGAGCCACCCAGGTGCATGTCAGATTTTCTTCATTGCAAAAAGTAATATATTTATAGATAATTAGGTAAATCCAGAAAAGTAGAAGCGTTACCCCACCACTGAAAGAAAACCAAACTTGCACAGTTTTCACATTTTGCCTAAGCTCAGTTTTAGCTTATTTGATATAGTTGATCATACTGTATTTTCACTCAACATAAACATCCCCTCCCCCCCCCCTTTTTTTTGGCAAGAGTGTTTCACTTAAAATGGCTATATTCTTTTGGGAAAAGTAATTATTTAATGGTTCTGCTATTAGTTTGTTATTCTTTCCATTTGTTTATTGTAAGCAATCAATCCTTAACATCTTTGTGCATGATGTTGTTTCCCTTACTTAAAAATATTTGTTTAAGATAGATTTTTTTAGAATTGAACAGATTTTTTTTTTTTAAGAATTCATCCAGTGGTGATCAAAGTTTTTTAAATTAATTTATTTTTTTAACATTTCTAAGGTTCTTGATGACAGTCATTTTCCAGAAGTATTGTACCAATTTGTACCCCCACCAGCAATATGAGAGAGCATTCACTGAAAGTTGGACACAGATGTAGAGTTCAATCTGCCCATGCTTTTGGACAAGAAGTCTTCAGAGGAGAAGAGGGAAGAAAGGCACTGTACTTGTTCACCCTGTTGTGAATTTTGCTTTCCTGACTCTTTGCCACCCTCTGCCCCCACCCATCTTTTTCTGTTTTGCATTTTAGACTTAACGGCCTTGGACTTACTTCTCTACGGCAAACCTGTTCTTTGGCTCTGCTGCAGACCTTCCACATCACTTAGATTTTGTAGTTAGCATGAATTGGTTTCTTTTTTTTTTTTTTAAAGATTTTATTTATTTATTTGAGAGAGAGAATGAGAGAGAGAGAGCACATGAGGGGGGGAGGGTCAGAGGGAGAAGCAGACTCCCTGCTGAGCAGGGAGCCGGATGCGGGACACGATCCCGGGACTCCAGGATCATGACCTGAGCCGAAGGCAGTCGCTTAACCAACTGAGCCACCCAGGCGCCCGTGAATTGATGTCTTTATTGATGACATTTCTCTGCTGTTCTTCCTCCTAGTTGTTTATTTTAAAAATTAGAAAGTGGGTTGGTGTAAAAAGATTACAAAATGAAACAATGGAAGGACTCACTCTACTTTGTGTTTAGAGAAGTATGTAAAAGGTTGATGATTGTAGGAATCTGGCTCTTATCTCAAACTTAATGTTTTATATACTTTGAAGTATGACATGAATACACTGTGCAGGCGGGTAGAAAACGCTTGGCTCAATGAAGAATTGTTGATGGCAATGATTTAAATGTCTAAATCTCCACAACTTGAGAAGAGGAAGTAAACAAGTATATTTATAAAAGAATTTTGATTGTTCTAAAGGCAATTTGGGTCAGATTTTGTCATTGGTTTACATGGCATGAAAAAATTCAAACTGCTTTTTGAAATCATGGATGATGCTTATTTAATATGTTGGGTGCATGCAGCACCCAAAGCAGCCCTATCTGTGTTCTCATGAGTGTTAGTTGTTTGTTGCTTCACACTGGGAGAACGGATAAGCACCCAAAAAAGGAATTGTATGTGTTTTCATGAAACCAAAAGCAGAGTCTTTTGATTTTACTATAGCCTGTTTAGTAGGTTTGCCTGGGAAAGTTGGTCAGAGTGAGAAGTGACAAAAGATAAAAGGAGGAGAAATATATTTTATCAGAATAATTGGTCAATGTAATACATATATTGAAAAGAGTTCTTTGGTGTTTCCAAATCAAGAAATATACAGTATGGCCTTGACCTTCTTACATGTCTTCTAATAAGAGTCTCCACTAATGATGGTTAAAGTGAGTTTGAACAAAACTTGTACTTTTATGGATGGGCTTATTTATTTTTTGAAAGATTTTATTCATTTATTTGAGAGAGAGAGAGAGAGAGAAAGAGAGAGAGAGAGAAAGCACAGGCAGGGAGGAGGAGCAGAGAGAGAGGGGGAAGCTGACTCCCCACTGAGCAGGGAGCTTGCCGTTGGGTTTGATCCCAGGACCCTGGGATCTCAACCTGTGCAAAAGGAGGACGCTTAACCGGCTGAACCACCCAGGTGCCACTTTTATGGATTTGTATAAAGAAAATATAAACTCCAAGAATCAACACTATTTAAACTAGATGGAAAAACTCTTTGTATTTATGAAAACACACAAGTTTAGACAAGAAAAAGACATTAAAGAGCTATGTGAAAACTTTCTTTGTGAAATTTAATGAAAAAGCAATGCATTTTCTTTTTTTTCCTTGCAAGTTTTTATTAAGTTCCATTTAGTTAACATACAGTATAATATGAGTTTGAGGTGTAGGATTTAGTAATTCATCACTTACATACAACCCCTGGTGCTCATCCCAACAAATGCTCTCCTTAATACTCATCAGTGTTTACCCCATCCCCTGCCGACCTCCCCTCCAGCAGCTCTCTTTGTTCTCTATAGTTAAGAGTCTATTTTCTAGATTGCCTCTCTCTCTTTTTTTAGTTTTCCCCTATGTTCATCTGTTTTGTTCCTTAAATTCTACGTATGGGTGAAATCCTATGGTATTCGTCTTTCACTGACTGATTTATTTCACTTAGCATAATACACTCTAGCTCCATCCACGTTGTTGCAAATGGCAAGATTTTATTCTTTTTTATCTTCTTTATCCATTCATCAGTCAATGGACATTTGAGCTCTTTCCATAATTTGGCTGTTGTTGATAATGCTGCTGTAAGTATTGGGGTGCATGTGTCCCTTTGAATCCGTATTTTTGTATCCTTTGGATAAATACCTAGTAGAGCAAGCAATGCGTTTTCAATCTATACCTCTTCCCCCACTACAGAACTTGGTGTTAGATATTTGTGTGTTAAAACCTTTGTCAACCACGAACCATTTTCAATATTTCTTCCAGTTTTAAACATTGTAGATTCCAAGTTTATATCCGGATAAAATACCAATGTTCTTTTCAGTCTGATGTATCTGGAGAAGTCCTATCATTATTGAAAATGCATGGCTTTAAAGTGGGAAAATGAGGAAATTTCCTAATTTCAAACAGCTGTTTTATTCACTGAGACATCTCTGCCAGACAATTGCAGGTTTACTTATTATAGGCAGAGACTCTGTAATTATAGCTCTCTAAAGAAGCATATAATGTATATTGTATTTGGGATATTACACAGAATTACATTTGCTTATTCGAATCAAAGTTTGAACACTACAAATTCAGCAGTCATTTCTACCGTTGATGAAAATACTGAAAACAAAAGTTAGTAACTACAGCAAAACATTCTATTAGACCTAGATTGTTTTCCCAAGTGTTTTTCTATTTATGTTGTGTTGCTAAATAAACGTACACTAGAGTAATAGGTTGTTTGCAAAGCATATTGCAAATATAGGTACTATTCCAAAGTTAAACAAGATAATTGAGATGCTTAAATGAGTATGGTGTAAAGTATGTATTTGAAATGTAAGCATAGTATAATCCTCCTAAATCTAAAGGCATGCTTCATTTAGAATATAGCAAACTTAATTTTCTACATAGATGGAGAGGAATATTAGCATAAATAATTTTTAAATACACATAATCTAAAATATTTTTACTTGACTTTGGAAAGCATTATGTAATTTTATTTTGGTTGCAGATATATCCTCATAATTGTGTTCTTGAAAAATCAATATTAAATTTAGGTTTAATTCAAAGAACATTCACCTATTGATAGGAGAGTACCTTGGTGTTTCCCTAAAATGAATTTGGTTTAGTAGGTTGCCTTTTCAAAAAACATCAGGCACATTTCTTCCAGAGTGCCTGTTTATTTTTACCTTATGTACAGAGATGAGCTTATGTAGTAGAGGAACCTGGGCTTAAATGGTAGCCCCACCAATTACTAGCTGTCTAAATCTGAGTAGGTTTTTTAAATGCTTTTATACAATTCCAGTTTCTTCATCTGAAAACGGTTATAATCTGATATTTCTGTGTTGTTGCAGGAATTGAATAAAATAATGTGCTTAGCACAAGTGCGTGGTGTAGAGAAAGTCCTCAGAAATCACAAGTTATTGTTAAGAGATGCTTGACAATCGTCAGTTTACTGTCCTTTCCTCCTTTCCTTTCTTTAACTCTGCTTATCTAAATTCTTTGGATTTTTATTTTTATTTATTTATTTTTTTAAGATTTTATTTATTTATTTGACAGAGATTTGAAAGAGAGAGAGAGCCACAAGCAGGGGTAGCAGCAGGGAGAGGGAGAGGGAGAAGCAGGCTCCCCGCTGAGCAGGGAGCCCGACGTGGGGCTCCATCCCAGGACCCCGGGATCATGACCTGAGCCAAAGGCAGACGCTCAACTGACTGAGCCATCCAGGCGCCCCAATTCTTTGGATTTTTAAAGACCCACTTTATTTATTTTAAAAAAGGTTTATTTATTTATTTTAGAGAGAGTACGTGTGTACACACACACACACACACACACACACACACAAGCTGGGGGAGGGGCAGAAGGAGAGGGTGAGTAGCAGACTTCCTGCTGAGGATGGAGCCCCACGCAGGGCTCTATCTCAGGACCCTGAGATCATGACTTGACCCGAAATCAAGAGTCGGCTGCTTAACTGACCGAGCCACCGGGGTGCCCAAGGCCCACTTTAAATTCAGTCTCCTTTATGGATACTTCTTTGGCCAATTTTTAAAATCTTCTTAATTTAACTATTTAAAAATCAAATTGAAATGGCCAATACCAAATAATACAGAGGGCTGATGACAAACAGCAAGAGCACTGCCTCCTTTGTTGCATTTCTCAGTGCCATGACTCCTGGGTGTGGTACTCATGCTCAAAATTCAAGTGGCAACATTGTTGAAAGGTAGCAGGAGAAAAGAGGATAGAGAACAGGGCAAAGGAGAACCATGTGCTTTGTCTTGAAGGAGAATCCTGGGAGCTGCCATATTTTATTTCTATTTACATGCCCTTGGCCAGAATTTAGTTACATGGCCACACCAGGTACAGGGAGGCTGGGAATTATCTTTATTATGAGAGGTCATATGCTCTGCTGAAAATTCAATTTTGATAGAAGAAGGAAGCGTGCATATTAGAGGCAAAATTGGGTGTTTGAAAAAGTTGGGCATTGTAGCATCCTAGGATCCTTTCTTTCCCAGCTATCTATTTCTTTTCCCTTCCCTAAGGCCTTTGATATTTTTTCAATTATCCTGCTCTCCTCCAGGACTCAACTTCATAAGTAGATTACCAGATCCTTCTATATTGTTCACTGCCACAGGTCCTTTAGGTTCATCAGAATGAACCACCTAAGAGATAAGAAAACTTAATTTTACTTAAGTAATCTGCCTTTCATAGAAAACTTTGGTGCATTATTGAGCTGGATTGTATTTTTTACCAGTATCTGCTTCCCTTCCCCCAGGGAAGCATTATATTCCCCCAACTCATTGATTGGACATGTGACCTGTTTCATACAATACAGTTTGAAATTAATATGTTTCACTTTGGCAAAAGCTTTAGTAGTCAGTTTTGCTTCAACTATTTTCTTTTTTTCACCACAACATCATTCCAGAAGGCACTGCTCCTTCAGCCCGTGTGCCGGAGTGGAGAGGACATGGAGCAGAGCCTCCTCCAAATGCCCATGGACACATAGCATGAATAAGGAATAAACCTCTGTAGCTCTGAGACTCTCCGATCTCGGGGGCATTTATCACCACAGCATGATCTTGTCTATACAATTATTAGGCTAAAATCATTTCCATCTGGTTTTCTTTTTACCTAAGTCACTCTCACCTCCCACCCGGGAAGGAGTGAAGAGGTAAGACAAAAAGGGGCTGAAAGGAAAAGGAAAGACCATTCTGCCACATTAAGACTGTAATATCACCAGCTGCTTATTTTACATTCTAATTTCCAAAATATACTTGACATTTTATTTTAGCATTTCCAATCATATATAAGCAAAATGTTAAGTGAGGTGATTATGGCAGGAAAAAAGTATCCCCTAAATGAATCTGTTTATTTCTGATTTATTATTGAAAATACCCATCTGTCTAGAAGCATTGACAGAATAATACATTTAGCAAGAAAAAAAATTAGCACATTTCTTCATCGTGCTTTTATTTATGTATTTATGTATTTATTTTTTAAGGATTTTTATTTATTTATTTGACAGAGAGAGAGAGACAGCGAGAGAGGGAACACAAGCAGGGGGAGTGGGAGAGGGAGAAGCAGGCTTTCCACCAGCAGAGAGCCCGATGCGGGGCTCGGTCCCACAACCCCGAGATCATGACCTAAGCCGAAGGCAGACGCTTAATGACTGAGCCACCCAGGAGCCCCTGTTTATGTATTTAAACCTCCAACCAAGGGTTTGTTTGATTGAGAGACTTTGTCTTAAATATTGCCATTAGTATAAGTCCATGTGGTCATTAGGAAGTCAAAGTGGTCGTTTGATTTCACAAATGAATGAGAACTTTCTAAGTTGTACATTTCATACCAGGAAGTCAAGCTAGAACTTGTGTACCCACCCGCAGAGTTCTGGCTGTATGGTTCTTGGCCATCACTGCCACTACTCTGGCCCTCCCTAAAGATTTGGTCACTTTTATTTAAAAAAGAATTTTTTTAAAGATTTTATTCATTGATTTGACAGAGAGAGAGCGTGCGCGCGTGTGTGCGCAATGGCATAAGGGGAGAGGGGAGCTCCAGACAGAGGAGGAGAAGCAGGCTCCACGCTGAGCAGAGAGCCTGACATGGGGCTCAGTCCCACGACCCTGGGATCATGACCTGAGCCAAAGGTAGACATCGAACCGACTGAGTCACCCAAGCACTCCCTTGGTAGCATTTTAAACAGAGAACTCGGCATGGAATTATGATGGGGCTTTTTGTTATATAGCCCTGTTCAACTCTTACCACACAGATATTTCTTACACATTCATACCAGTTATAAGTTGTCAACATCTTTCTCTCAACCCTTATCTCTGCCTAGGGGTCAATAACAAATTTTAGGTGAGACACAAAATCATTTCTCATCAAACAAGATTTAGAAGCCTCATGTAAAGAAGCTAATAATTGGTTTTGGGAGTAGATGTGCTGATGGTTTGTCCTTGGAACTAGCAGGGTAATAGTTTGATGGAATATACCTTGTCTTTTTTTTTTTTTTTTTACCATTCCATCTCAAACATCCAGAATAGTACTTGGCGCAGAGTAGGTGCTCAATGAATATTTGCAGAGGGAAAGAATGGTAGATCTCTGCAGCTCAGAACCACGTCTTCCAGGTGACACGTAGCCTTTGGATACTCTTCTTAGTAAAGAGATGAAAGTATTTTCTCATTTCTATTTCCATCAGTATGGACCCTTAGCATTATAAGATGTGTCTGTGAAATAATTAGGTGTACTTTTAAAACAAGGGCCATCCCGGTGCATTTAAAGGAGGTTTGACCTTCAGATTCCTCACCCGAGGTGTTCAATGACATTGCCACCGCTCAGAGCACTTTATGAGCACAGCTTCTCCCCCAGCAGGTAATCCCTCGGTGGGGTGGGTATGTTTATATCACAAGTGTTACCAGATACTGGCCGCTGTGACTGGATGACATAGAGTCTGGAACCTGCGGAGCCCCTTCTGTTCGTCTGACTCCTACCCCAAGGCAGCCATGGCTGGTAGATACAGTAATTGTTAGTGAATCTAATTGCCCCCAGTAACTAGTTGACTGTCCAGTGGTAAAATATACAAACAAATGTACTGAGTCACTCAAGTTCCACAGCCACCAATGGCCTCCAAGAGTTGACTTCTTATTTTTCTGTTTGGAGGTGGTATAGACTCTGGGGAAGCAAATGGGACATGGGGGAGAAATTGGTTCATTTTAACAGAAACTTACGTCCTAGTTTGAAGAAAAATTAAGATTTTGTATCAGCTTTTAATGGATACATGAGTAGAAAATCATGGTGTTGAGGTAAAAAAGCATGGGCTCTGGGGTCATACAGTCTGATTTCAGATGCCAAAACTCCAGTAATGTGGACTTAAGCAAGTAACATTTTCTCTATGTTTCAGTTTCCTTATCTGTAAAACGGGAATGGTGATAATGTCTACCTCAGAATGTGCTTTTTTGTTTTTTAATTAAGACACAATGACAATGAGCATGAGTGGGACTTTTGAGGTACTGGACATTTTCTTAGTTTAAGATCTAGTTTAACAGGCGTATTCAGCTTGTGAAAATTCATCAAAGTGGACACTTTGTGTACTTTTCTCACTATATATGTTTCAATAATTGAAAAGAAAATTCTCACCCTTAGGGCCAGTGAATGGCTGTCATAAGATCTCTTTCTGTCTCTCTCAGGAGAATTTTTTGCTCTTCAGCAGGTAAACAAATGGCAAGCCTGAAATTACTTTAATTGGTAAATTTTATAGATATATTTACATAAAGTATATTTAAATTTTGTAGATATATTTGGACCTGGTTGTCCAAGAAGGCTTGACTGCTCTTTGAACTAACTAAAACTCTTTTGGCTCAGTGTTGGTTGTACAAAGTTGATTTGTACAGGTGTGTTCTAAGCTAGAGCTTGAACATTAGCCTCAGATGCAGCTACACCTGTTGTCGATGAATTTTAAAGATCTTGAGGTACTTTGGGTTTTTTTTGTTGTCGTTGTTGGTTTTTTTAAATGCTTTTCTTTTTTTAAAGATTTTATTTCTTTATTTGTCAGAGAGAGAGGATAAGCGGCGGGGTGGGGGTGCGGTGGGCGGCAGGCAGAGCAGGCAGAGGGAGAAGCAGGCTCCCCGCTGAGCAAGGAGCCCAATGCGAGACTCAATCCCAGGACCATGACCTGAGCCAAAGGCAGCCGCTCAACCAACTGAGCCACCCGGGTGTCCCTTAAATGCTTTTTTAAAAAAAGGTTTTATTTATTTATTTGGAGGGGTAGAGAGAGAGAGAGAGTGCACAGTGCGGGGTGAGGGGCAGAGGGAGAAGCAGATTCCCTGCTGAGCAGGGACCTGATGCAGGACTCCATTCCTGGGGATCATGACCTGAGCCGAAGGCAGATGCTCAACTGACTGAGCCACCCAAGGCACCCCATCTTGAGGTATTTTGTGAGAGAATATTTAGTTCCAGGGGGTTGAACCAAAATTTCTGCCATTGGGCAGTAGAGAATTTGGCCTTGGCTCCTGGGTTGATTATGCTCCTATGCTTGTGTTGGGGCCACAGAAAGACCAAACCTGGTGCCTCTGGGCCTCTGTGCTGTCCTTGTAATACATTTAGGATTTGATGTAAGGTGGAATAGGCCCATAAAAAGGCCGTCTTTTTTTTTTTTTTTTAACTCGGGGAAACATAAAAAGAATAGAAGCAGAATTAACTGGGTCTGACAACATTTAAGATACTTTTTACACGAGTTGGTCAATTTTTCTAGTTTTAGGAATTGAAACTGAGGTGGATTTCAAAGCAACTGTAGTTTTAGTAAATTTTCTTATTTCTGAGTTAATTAATACTACCAGCCTGTTCAGACAAAAAAAATCAATTTACTGAAAACAAAAATTAGAGTTTATAGACAAAACAATAAGCTGACCAAGTCACTCTTCACTCAGCTCTTGGTTGTATTACAGTGACTGAGCCTTAAAATCACATTGCTTAATATGCACTCCTTAAAATGCTCTTAATTAAACACAGATGCACATTTTTCACTTCCAAGTTATGCTTCACTCTTCAAGTCCATTGCTTACGCCAAATAAAACACCCCTAAAACTCCAAACCTTAAATAGTCTATATTCTCCAGTTTCTCCTATTCTCTGATCACACAAGCTATTTATGAAAGAACAATATATTTGGAGAAGGTCCCTTATGCTTGGTAGTTTCTAATTACTTAGTACTGCTAATTATTAATGACCTGTATTATAAATGTACTTTTCAAAATGGTTTCTATCTTTTTAACTCTTTGCTATAACAGCCCACAAAATTGTAGCTCTCCTGGGAGGTGGGTAGGTCTGGGATATGCAATAGGTTAGAACCACATGAACTAAGATACTTCTGACCGACTGGCACAAATTCACCCAGAAATGTGGTAATGACTCTGGGTTCCTATAAAAGGGGGTAGTTTACCAACCTACTTTATGAGACTTTTGGGAGAGATAAATTGTTAAGATAAAGTATAATGACAACAATATGTATGAATCAGTCCCCTGAGGCATAGGAGTTTAAATGCATCTACAAATCAGGTACATAACTGGTTACCCAGCAATGTAACCAAAGAAAGCAAATGTCCACTTGAATTAAAGATAATGAGAATAGCATATGCATTAGACAAACATAGCAATCAGGTAGGTAGGATTTGCTTTCCTGTATATGAAAAGGTGAATAGGAAATGTTAAATATATAATGGAATACATTATGGCAGAAATAAAGTATATAATGCTATTATAATTGATTATAAAATGTTCTAGGTAGAAAAATGTAAAGTTGTTTGCATGTGGCTTTTCAATTTGCCTTAGAAAGCTTTATGATAATTTATTAAGAGAAAAACCTCTGGTCATTACTTATTAATAATGTATTTGAAATGTTTTCCTTGAGTATTTTCCTACTTTATGTCTGCTAAAGTGAATTCAGGAGATGAGAATACATCTGAGAAAAACTTGCATGAGGCCAGTCTTAAGGGAACAGTTAACAAGACTGTAGGTCTACAGCCTAAAGGCATTGGGACTGTGGCCCAGTTACAAGAAAAGCCCTGGAGTGTGGAATTCCAAAATTATATAAATGTTTTCTTCCCAGTAGGTCTTTTAAATAAACAAAACAGAATTTGAAAAGAGCTGTGTACTTCAAATGTTCCTTCCTTCACCCCATGTTTGGAAAATGAATACAATATTCCTCTGCTTTCCTTGGGACAGGACCAATGTCCCCACCTACTCCATGGTTGGCAAAGTATTATTTTGTTGTTGTTGTTGTTAGAATAGGAAATCTGCAAAACCCAGAGAACAGACTTTTTCAAAAATTGGGGGTATGTTTTTGCCTCCGGTGCTCAACAGTATAATTACTTCGTGTTAAGTGAAACCATTTCTGGAGCAGGTTAGTTCAGTCCATCATAGAGAGTACTAGCTGGTCAGGTCAGAATATTCTATTGGAGACCCAGGTGATAACCTTTCCTGTTTCTCAGTTTCCCATTTGACTGCAGAGAAAAATAAGAAGCACGGGCAAAAAGTAATGCTTGGATCAGAGATATCTAGCAAAAACATAGAAACAGTATTGTTTTGTAGTTTTTAGTTGATCAATCTTACAAATCTCTTTTCAAAATTATCCTTAAATATTTTCCATTTTTTTGCTACTGTAAAAGGTATTTTAAAAAATTTTAATTTCTGACTGTTTCCTGACAGTATGTAGATATGCAGTTCATTTTTATACAGAGATCTTGTATCTTTCAGCCTTGCTAGACTCACTTATTCTGGTAGACTTTTGGTGAATTTTGTAGAATTTTCTACGTAGATAATCAGTCACATTATCTGCAGATAAATACTACTTCTTTCCAACATGGATACATTTATTTTGGTGCCATTTATTGTATGTATGTATGTATGTATGTATGTATGTATTTTTGCCTTACAGCACTTGCTGGAAACTTCGTTGCAATGCTAAATGGAAGGGTCTTGAAATGGATATTCTTGTTCCTAATGTTTACTAGTATTTTAGTAGATTTTTTCATAGACATCTTTTGTTAGTTTGAGGAAGTTCCCTTCTATTCCCAGTTTGCTGAGAGTTTTTATCAGAAATGGATGTTGTATTTTGTCAGATGCTTTTTTTACATCTATTGAGATGGTCATATGGTTTTTCTTTTTTAGTTGGTTGATATGGTTTATTATATTGATTAATTTTTGATTGTTAAACCAACTTTGCAAATTTTTCTGAAAGAGTTTGTGTAGAATTGGTATTATTTCTCTCTTTAATGTTTCATAGAATTCCTCACTGAAGCTGTCTGGGCCAGGACTTTTTTATGAAAAAGTTTTAACTGTGAATTTTATTTCTTCCATAGATAAAGGACTGCCCATCTTCTATATGAGTAAGCTTTGTTGTTTGAGACTTTCAAGTTGTTTCAAACTTTCTAAGTTTGTCAAAGTTATTGGCCTAAAGTTTCTAATATTCCCTTATTTTCCTTAAACTTTTTTCTTATTTTCCACCTTATTTCCCTTTTATTACACATAAACTTTGTAGTGATATTCCTTCTCTCACTCTTAATTCTAGTAATGTGCCTTCTTTTTTTCTGCCTTCTTTTTGATTATTTTTTATGGTTCCATTTTTTTTCTTGTTTGCTTATTAGGTATTTGTGTGTGTGTGTGTGTGTGTGTGTGTGTTTGTGTGTGTTTGTGTGTGTGTGTGTGTGGTTGCATTGGGGTTTAGGGTTTAATATAGTAAAGCTTAACTTCAAGTAATATTATACCACTTCATGTACAGTAAAAGATCCTCCAATAATACACTTCCATGGTCTTCCTTATCTAGGCTTTGTGCTATTTGTGTTATTTTACCTCTTCATATATATAAACCACACAGTACCTGATCATTATTCTTTTCTTAAACTGCCAATTATCTTTTAAAGAAATTAAAATGTAGTGTCTTATATTTATCCATATATTTATTATTTCTGTTCTTCATTCTTTCATTTAGCTGAAGGTTTCTTTTTTTTTTAAAGATTTTATTTATTTATTTGAGAGAGAGAGAATGAGAGATAGATAGCACAAGAGGGAAGAGGGTCAGAGGGAGAAGCAGACTCCCTGCTGAGCAGGGAGCCCGATGCAGGACTCGATCCCGGGACTCCAGGATCATGACCTGAGCCGAAGGCAGTCGCTTAACCAACTGAGCCACCCAGGCGCCCTAGCTGAAGGTTTCTATCTGGTGTTATTTTCTCTTTGTAGTATAGGTCTGCTGGTGATGAATTTTTTCATTTTTTATGTCTGAAAAAGTCTTTATTTTGATATCATTTTTGAAATGTATTTTCACCAGGTAAATAATTCTAGGGTGACAGTTAATTTCTTTTATTACTTTAAAGATGTTGCTTCACCATCTTTGCTTTTGTGTGGTTTTTTGATGAGAAACCTGCTGCTATTCTTATATTTTTTTCCTCTGTGTGCTGTGTGTCTTTTTTCCCCCCCTCTGGCTGATTTTTTAAAAATTTTATTATTTTTTAATTTATTTGAGAGGGAGAGAGAGAGAGAGAGCGTGCAAGGGAGTAAGGAGGGAGGAGCAGAGGGATAAGTAGACTCCGAGCTGAGCATGGAGCCTGTTGCAGGGCTTGATCTCAGGACCCTGAGATCGTGACCTGAGCTGAAATCAAGAGTTGGATGCTTAACCAACTGAGCCACCCAGGCACCCCTACTCTGGCTGATTTTAAGATTTTGTCTTTATCACCAGCTTTAAGTAATTTAATTATAATGTGCCATGTTATGCTCTTCATCATTTTTTTAAATGTTAGATGTTCATTGATCTTCTTGACCATTGTTTGTTAAAATACTTTTTTTCCATCTCCTCTTTTTTCCATTCTCCTGGAACATGGGGTCCCACATAGTCATTTGTATTTGGATATACAAATTGCATAAGTGGCCCTGCCAAGATGGAAAATTGTCTCTAAAGTTACTCAGGCTGAGTTTCACAGATTCTCTAATAGAAAAAATGACCACTAAATCACAAAAGGTTCTTGTTCTATTCATTTCCCTCAGTCCCTTGGGCTCATCAGTCTTATCATAGATACAAATGTTCAATTGGCCAAAAATCTTCAAATATCCATTATAAAGACACTTTTCACTCACATGTAATAAGATAGCAAGATACAAATGTTTTAAAGAGCTCAAGAGGTAACATAACCATATGATGCTGAGTTTTAAGATGATATGGAGTGGTAGGAACTTTGGCAACCTCGAGAGGCTTATGATGGCCAAAGGCATTTATACTTAAAACAAACACAGCAAAACCAGGTCAGATAAAAATCTTCTGCAACCCTTACTTAGCCTGTTTATTGCCAGTAGCAACTCCTGTGAAGAGCTCACAATACAGAGCTCACTTTCAGATAGAGAAAGATACAAAATTGTACAGGATTGGTTCTCTTAAGAACATCTTTAAATCTATCAGCATATTTCATTCAATAATTAGTTAGTACAATGTCTGGTATATGGTAAGTGCTGAATGGGTGGTATGTCTGTTATTATTGTTTTTATTGTTCTTGTTCACTGCAGATTTAGTAGTGACAGTGGTAGAAGTGATAGCAGCTGGGAGCTACAAGTTTCAAAATGGGCAGCAAAAGAAGAACAAATACGGAGAAGGGAAAAGTGCTTCTTTCAGAGAAGCCTGTAAACTGGTCTTGGGGAGAAAGGAGTCCTGGAACTGCTAGGTATGTGAACCTGGATCACGTATTCATGCAAAATGTGTCCCCACTGGCCTATTCCTCAGCCTTCATGGAAATGAGATTCTCTCATTGACTTCTGGAGCTTCTGCCAGGAGATTCTACCACCAGAAGCAGAGAGCATGTTGTTTCATCTCTCCTTGGTATTTATTTGATAGGAATGACACCCATTCATGCCACAAAACTTTGGGTGAGCTCCCAACTCCTCTAGTTATCCTCTGTGGATAGATCTCACAAGACTCCAGGATGTGCAGAAGCCCAAGTATAGGGATAGGGAGAGGGTCTGGATACTTGGCAGGGTGATGACGGGGAAGGGGGTCACTAGATACATATTGAGAGGTTGTGAGAGGACAGAACTGAACAAGTAGGGATGCTTGAGATGATGGTTGGATACCTTATCGTATAGGTGATATGATATGTTTTTGTTGAAACTAAATTTAGTGATGATTTTTCTAATTTACCCCCAGAGTAATGTTCTCTTAAACTGTCACTAAAAAGTTTTGAATGAGTACCCTCAATATACATATTTATTACATTTTATGTTATTTTGAGGAATTAATTATTAAATAATATGTAAACTGTAAAAACACAGAGTAAAGTTTAAAAGGATAAGATATAAATAAATGGAAGTAGAAATCCTAATATTTCCTACCACCTGGGGTGTTGCACACTCTACCTTAGAGACAACAGCCTGGGAGGAAGGGCTTAAGAGAGGCAAGCCTTCCATTTCACCAGTATCTAGAAGAAGGCTTTCAAACCCTCGACTAGGGTTTATAGCTGAGTTCTCCACTTACCATATGGGATAAAGATTACAGTATCATTGAAATGCAAACAGGATCAGAGAGCATTTCTAGGAAATTCTAAATTATGAAGCAAACTATATATAAGTTTGCTTATTGTGTGCCCAGTATTGCTTATTGTAATGGCCATTAAAAAAGGCAGTGATCTGTATCCATCTCTGTATGGACAAGGTTTGTCAACTGTCTTTCAAAGAAAGACTATGGAAAGTTAACCAAAATCTTCATCAAAATTTTATATTGACTTGCAGAATCATTTTGGAGGAAGAACTTGTTGGTTATAGTAAGCTATTATGGTTTTTATTTATTGTACAAAAGGCATTAAAACAAGGGAAATGACAACTTTAAAACACCTGAAGACACTATTATATCATGTTTTATTTTTCTTTGTTCATGTTTTCTTCTATTTTTTATCCAGGTACATATTAATTGCATAATTTCAATCACAGTTTAAATACTACCTTGTTTTGTTTCTTTTTTAAAAAATTTTTTAATTAATTTATTTGACAGAGAGAGACACAGCGAGAGAGGGAACACAAGCAGGGGGAGTGTGAGAGGGAGAAGCAGGCTTCCCCCGGAGCAGGGAGCCCGATGTGGGGCTCGATCCCAGGACCCTGGGATCATAACCTGAGTCAAAGGGAAATGCTTAATGACTGAGCCACACAGGCACCCCTACCTTGTTTTCTGATAATATTTTTCACTAAGAAGTTTCCTGAGATGATAGAGATATAGCCTGGTAGCAACATGGAAATGCCTAATAGGTTCATTAAATTCTATCAAATATTAGTATTTTATTTAACTTTCTACTAATTGTTAGACCCCTTGTTTCCAAATTGTTCCATAATATATGATGCTAAAAAACACATTTTGTGCATTCAACGATTATACATTTAATTTCCTTAGAATAATAACTAATGAAATAGCTATCATGTATTGAGTTTTTACTGTGAAGTAGGCACAGTTTGACGGAGTGGAATTTCAGGGTAAAAGGCATGAACTTTATTATTGTTCTTAATACATGTTACTAAATTGCTAGAGGTGATATGAATTGATACTACACCTTGGAAATAATGTGACTTTACCACTTTCTCCACTACTCTGCCAGTTTGGAGAATTATTATTGTATCAAAGTTAAACTTTTTATAACTTTAATGACTGATACCAGAATTCTTCTTAAGGAGGGAACAGACTTTGCTTACGAAAATACCTTGATAAGGTATTGTTGGTCTTTCCCTTAATTGTCAGGATCCTATAATTTATAATAGTATTCTATTAGCTATGATGCCTAATGATGCTTGAACTGAATTATTCTCTGGGTATGTTCTCCTCCTAAGGTGAAGAAGGAAATTCTGAATTCATGGAATGGCAGGAGCCAAGATGACAAACTGCTCTGCATTTGAAATAAGCAGGAATTTGGGGGTGAGGAACAAGAGGGAAGAGAAGAGGGAGTGAGGCGAGAGTTGAATCTAACATGGCAGGGGACTGAAATCCTGACTGTGCAAATGGCTGAGTGACTTTTGCAACAGTATCCAAACTTGCATTTTTGGTTTGCTTGTGCTGTGGCCCTTACAAATTCCCTGACCTCCCAAATTTGCAGTCAACCTTTTCCATATATGGATACCCGAAGGAATGATTGGTTTGTAGGAAATTAAGGAAAACAGTTTCATAAGTAGATCAAATGTAGTGTGAAATCAAACAGGATGCATGAACAGGATGGTGAGATATCCCCTAATAGAACTAATTCAAAAATTTTAGGAGTTTGAACTGGGGGTGACAACCAAAACCATGCACATTCCTAAGAAATTCGCTAAGGATTTCGAGAGGGCTTTGTATCTTCACAGGGCATAAATTAAGGGTTTGACTGCTTGTATCTAGGTCTCAGAAGACATGTAGACTCCAGTAGACATCTGGTTTGTGTTCACTCTTCTTAACAATGGCTTCAGGTGGCACTTCCTCTGCCTCCATTTTCTGTTGCAGTGATACACCTTCATACCAGTTATGGGCCACTAGTGGATTATCAGATACAGTGTCTAAAAAAGGCTTTTGTTTATTTCTAGCATATTAAGGGAACCTTGGCCAGAACAATTTCTGAGCTGTCGTTATAGCATTTAATCATCATTAAGAAAATGGAAAAGCTAGGGCAAGGGAGAGAACCCTAAGGGCCTTAAAGTCAAATGTTGGAGGAGATGGTCAGCAAGACCAGTAGATTATTTTTACTGGGAAGATCATATCACCTCTAGCAAAAGGAACCAGTATTGCTGTTGCCACATTGCCTCATAGCTTACCTTGAACTTTTTTAGGTAATTTTTAACATGAACACTTAATGATGCAATTTTAACTCTTGTTTTATTAGAGATATTTATGATCATGTCTTATTGTATCTCCTAGCGTGAAAGCTGGAAAGCTGGATCTTGGAATCCTATTCTCTTTTTTACACTGCTGCCTTAACATAATTTGAAGCATGCAGTCTCCATTTATTTATTTATTTTTATTTATTAATTTAAAAAAAGATTTATCCATTTATTTTAGAGACAGAGCGTGCACAAGCGGGAGGGGCAGAGAGACTCTCAAGCAGACTCTGCACTGAGTGTGGAGCCTGACATGGGGCTCGATCCCAGGACCCTGAGATCATGACCTAAGCAGAAACCAAGAGTTGGATGCTTAACAGACTGTACCACCCAGGCACTCCAAGCATGCAGTCCACACTGAATAAGTTATTTGTTGATTAAATAAATGTGGACCACCCCCAGCTACCTGTACTTCCAAGCAAACATATATCATGTTCACTTCTTATTTTGATCTCTTAGTTTTCCTATTTTTAAAAATTTTATTTTCTTTACATGTTGGTCTTTCCCTTAATTGTCAGGATCCTATAATTTATAATAGTATTCTATTAGCTATGATGCCTAATGATGCTTGAACCATGAATTATTCTCTGGGTATGTTCTCCTCCTAAATGGTATGGTTATTTTCTCCAATATCTTCTAGTAACTAGTACAATAAAAACTGTAGTGGATACTTTATAAATGATTCTTGGGTGATTCACTCATTGTTGACAGAAATTTCTTAGCATAAATTATGAATCCATCAAGTCACATAATTGACAAAGTGTCCTTTTATTATTTATTAACAAACAAAAACATGAACATTTGAGGGGCAGTCTCCGGGCAATTTGGAAGAACAGATGGAGTAATTTAACTCCTTTAGGTTGTTGGAATGCTGACAGGTACCACGTCGAGTTAGAGCAGTCACATCCATCTGGCACACACACGGGTAAATTTAGCACTGGAAGATAATAGTAAAACAGATGCTACCGCAAAGGTACAGGACTCACAATGGCAAAAATAGAACTTTGCCCACTCATGGACCTTACTTAAAGGGCAAACTTTGAGGGGCAATTAATAAAAATAATGAGACCTATTTTTAAGTAATGACTAGTTTTAAAACATTAGTCAGAGATATAAAGTTCTATATTTAGTAGCAGTAAAATGAATATACTTTTTTTCCTACTCATTTGGTGCCCTGAGTGCTCTGCAGCATTTCACGAGAAAATCAAGAGGGCACTGCTAAGTCAGTGACACAGAAAATGCTCTCACATTCCCTGAATTAAATCCTTAGGCTTTACAATCTCTGATTCTTTCCTATAAACCTGACAGAAGATTCCTATAGTAGGTGTGATTACCTTTATATTTCCAAACATGAGCCACCTCCATTTTATTTGCTAGAGCCTCTTTAAGTGTTTCAGTTATGTAAAAATGGGAAATAATCTTTGAGAAAACTGAGAAGTATTACTGATCTCTCTCATCCTGTAAAGCAATTGGTATCTCTGAATGTATTCAGGGAAAGCCGTTTAAGGAGGCCCCCCATTGTTCTGAATTGCACACATGTGCATGTTGAAAGGCCACATTTTCTGATATGGCATTTAGGAAGAATGACATTTATAAATCTGTACTGTTGGGGCTGTGGAATAGATGACTTAGAAGTGGAGGTTCCTATGCACCAAAAGATCTTTGTTAGATATTAAAAAATTTTTCTTAAAAAAATGGGTCTGTTGAGGCTGTCTAAAAATGCAGGTGTGTCCTGTTTGAGATATTGGAATGAAAGGTATTCAGTTGAATGAAGGGTCACATGAACAGAATAATGATACTCCCCCTCACCTAATTTCCAGACAAGTTGGGAATGTAGCAATTGAAATAAACCAATGAAGCTCATACTCTAGGATATTTTTTTAGTGGGATCCACAAACACATATTTAAAAGAATTGTGTACAAAAAGCAGTAGTTTCTTTGTTGAACATGTGTAGAATGTTCTTTATTTTCTTTGAGTGGTTGTATGAGTAGAACAATGGGGAAGGATGCAAGTGAATTAGGAGACTGGTGGGCAACATGAAGTTCCAGTCTGGCTGTGCTTTGTTACCTTGGGCTAGATACTTACCCCTCTGGATGTGATTTTCTTATTAGGTATGAGTGAGGCAGAGTGGAACTAAATATGTAGTAGGGGTATTTCTACACTTTGAATATGTCATTCCAACTCATTTGGATTACACTGTTTCTTTTCTGGAGTCATCTGTCAGTCTATTTGCTTCTTTGAATGTAGCATCATCTTTTTTTCCGCCTAGCTACTTATGTGTACCATATTTCTCTTATGCTCATTTCTGTATTTTCTATCCATTTGTTTCCTTATGAATCAGTCTGTGTTTTTTCCTGAGCTACCTTACAGTTCATGAATCTCTCATCAGCTTTATTTAATCTTCTGTTAGACCCATCAGCTGTGCTCTTAATTCTGCTTACTATATTTCAGTCCTAAAAGTGTCATTTAGTGCTTGTTTATAATTTCCATTTCTCTGTCAAAATTATCCAACTTGCCGTCTAATTTCTTGAAGGTATTAATTATAGTTTTAAAAAAATTCATGTCTAGGGGCGCCTGGGTGGCTCAGTCGTTAAGCATCTGCCTTGGGCTCAGATCATGATCCCAGGGTCCTGGGATTGAGCCCCGCCTTGGGCTCCCTTCTCGGCGGGAAGCCTGCTTCTCCCTCTTCCACTCCCCCTGCTTGTGTTCCCTCTCTCGCTGTCTTTCTCTGTCAAATAAATAAAATCTTTAAAAAAATTCATATCTAGGGCGCCTGGGTGGCTCAGTCGGTTAAGCGACTGCCTTCGGCTCAGGTCATGATCTTGGAGTCCCGGGATCGAGTCCCACATCGGGCTCCCCGCTCCGCGGGGAGTCTGCTTCTCCCTCTGACCCTCTTCCCTCTCGTGCTCTCTATCTCTCATTCTCTCTCTCTCAAATAAATAAATAAAATCTTTAAAAAAAATAAATAAAAAAATTCATATCTAATAACTACAATAAATTTTCTGAGGATCTGTTTATATTGTCTGTTGTTCTCTTGATTTTGGTCAAGATTTTGTTCCCCCCAACCCCCAGATTTTGGATTTAATGCCAGATATCATACATGGGAGCTTTGGTTCTGAATGATTTTTATCTTTTCTTTTCTTTCTTTTTTTTAAAAGGGGGTTTGCTTGTGTTTCAAACAGTTAGTTAGGGCAGGGGAATGCCACCTTAATCTAGCCAGGAACTGATGATTCAAAACTGGGCTTCGGTTTTTGTGAGGGCTGATTGTATGGTCTGTTTGATTCACCCCTATGTATACATATTCACCAGAGGGTTTCACGGATCCTACCTGAAAGTCTTGATGATTTTTCAAGATTCCTTTTCCTTAGTACACTCTGAACTCCAGTTTTTGTCTTCCTTGGCCACTTAAAATGGTTGAAAGTTCTATTCAGCTTCTCATCCTCTCAGACACAGGCTCAGCCTTTAAGCCACCATTGGTAAATTAACAAAAGTCTTCAGGTCAAAAGCAACACATCCACTGTTGAGCTTATTTTCTCTGTATTCCTTTTCTCTATGAAATCAGCTTTTCTAAAGGTCACTGTTTTTGAAACTTGCTGATGCTTTAAATATTATATTTAAAAAATATCTTTCTAGTTTTCCATTTCTTCTCAGAAGGAAGATTTTTCTGGCAAAAAACAAACAAAAACAAAACTCTGATCTGCCCTTACAGGAAGTAAGAAGTTTCTTTCAAATGTTAAACTCTAAAATTGTATATTTTTATGATTTTACTTTAAAAGGGTGGATTATGGTTTCTTAGTTGTCAACCTGTAGAGAGCATAAGACAATAAATAGCTGGGGGCTTAGGTGCCCCATTTGTTGTTAAATATATTTCTTTCGCTTGTTCTGATTGGCAGAATTGAAAGGCCAAGATTATGGAAAGACTGACAGAATTACTTTTTGTACAGCACTATTTCGGCATGCCCTCTCTCATGCCTCTACATTAACTAGGATGACATTTCTGCATTTCTTTAATGAAAACAGGATTTTCCCATTCTTCATTCTGATGAGAAAAATCTTGAACCAAAATAACAGTTTAGAAGCTATTGATCTGAAGCCCCTGTGAAACTCTGCTTTTTCAAAGTCTTTTGGGATATACCAAGCCCAAATCATAGGTACCTCCATAAATAATTAGATAGGCAGTATTTCCACAGCTGTGCAATACCAGATGGTTTTGCTTTCTTAGGCTTAAAGGAACTTCCTTCCTTTGCAGTTAAAAAGTCAGCTGTGTCAGATTCTATACACTCATCCTTCTTAAATGGGGCAGAGAAGATCTGAGAAACTTAGGTTTGAACTCCATGATATTCTGACTTTTAGTGGAAGAGAACTCAATTAAGTATGTCACATGTTGGAGTCAAGAGGTCCTGCAGCCAGTGCAGCAAATGTTTTAGCTTTCGACTGAATTATTTAATTTGCAATAATGACACACTGAAAGACAGGTGGAAGTAGTGAAGCTGCATGCCCCACTGACCATGGATTTCAGTTCTCAGCTAAGGATGTCCCTGCAGATTTGCTGAATGGGGCATACTTGGGTCTCTGCTCAGCCCCCAGGCTCATGTTTGGCTTAGCTTTTTTCTTTGCACTGCTTTCCTGATTTCACTATTGTAGGTTCATTTAAGGCTGAATACCTGATGTCATCTCTGTTCTCATCACAATCTAGTTAGCAATAACACACTAGGGACAGTCTTTTACATAATATTAAGAGACACAAAGTGACCTGTGACCTATTGAATAAAGTTACTTTGGATTTCACTGAAGGAATTTTTTCCTTTATAAGGAAGAAGGTAAGACTCTTTTCATCTTTGATCATTGATAAGCCAAAAATTTTAGAAGGATAAAGACTATATGTAAAAAGAACACCTTTATTTGTTATCAAGATTAAAAAGAAAAACATATCTTTTAAGATGGTGTTATTTTTGCTTTTGCTTTTGTTATTCTGAAAAGCATAAAGCATTGTAAACAATGTAAAAAAATTTTTTTAAAGATTTTATTTATTTTTTTGACAGAGAGGGAGCGAGAGCGAGAGAGGGAATACAAGCAGGGGGAGTGGGAGAGGGAGAAGCAGGCTTTCCGCGTAAAAGGGAGCCCGACGTGGGATCGATCCCAGGACCCTGGGATCATGACCTGAGCCGAAAGGCAGACGCCCAACCGTCTGAGCCACCCAGGCGCCCCAACAATGTAAAATTTTTATTGTTGGTGTTATTATTAGTTATTGCCAGCTTATAAATTTAAAGCTTTATTTTTCTTGTAAAAATGACACTTGCTATATCCAAATGTCTTTCAATGAATGTATATATATAAAAACATTTTATATATCCTCTAAATATGATCCTACTATACTATAGGTTTGTATTTTTATTCAGTAATGAATTATGAATATTACTGCAAGTAGATAATTATAAACCTTCATCATTAAGGTATGCAAACTAGAAGGTGAATGTCACGATTTAGTAACTTTATTATTTTTGGCAAGAGTAGACGTTGCTATAAGCTGTGGATTGAATTGTGCCCTTCAAAAAGGTACATTGAAGTCCTAACTCCTGGCACACATGAAGATGACCTTATTTGGAAATAGTTCTTTGAAGTAATCAGTTTAAGATACAGCCAGACTGGATTAGGATGGGCCCTAAATCCAATGACCGGTTTTCTTGTGAGAAGAGAGATTTGAAGACACAGGGATGAAGGCCATGTGATTATGGAGGCAGAGACTGGAGTGATACACCTACAAGCCAATGAATGTCAAGGATTGCCAGCAACCACCAGAAGGTAGGAGGAGGCAAGGGAGGATCCTCTCTCCCCTTTAGCCCTCAGAACACGACCCTGGATTTCGGACTTCTAGCCTCCAGGACTAGGGAGAATAAATTTCTGTTTTAGCCACCCAGTTTGTGGTAATTTGTTATAGCAATCCTAAGAAACTAATACAATATGCTATGTTGAGCTATTTTATTTTGCGCATTTCCTTATCACTGGAAATTCGTTATTACTAGGATCATATATATTCCATGTATCTTGTGTTGGCACTTCATCTTTGTACTTAAAGAAGCAAGTATTATGGTGTGTAAGTAGAATTTAGGAACTATGGCATAATAGATCCGTAAGTTTTTCAAGAGATCTTTATCCAACTTTAGTCTCTTCTATTAAAAGGGGACATGGAAAATTTAGAGACATTTTCGAGCAACAAAAAAGGCAAATGGTCTGAAAAATAAGGCATGTTAGTTACAGTATCTGAAAGCCAACAGGAACTTTAGTGAACATCCAGTCCAGGGCTGGCATCTTATTAGCACATGTGCAGCCCCTTCCATAGCAGACACTGCTGTTGAGACAGGGTGCTGTTCAGTCCTGAGTGCAGACCCAGATGTCTAATCCTCTGCCACACAGTGTGCCGCACAGTTATGACCAACCAATCAGATCTGACCCCAAATAAAGCCTATTCACTACTAGAGTTCAATCAAATTTTTTTCTTTACAGATTAAAAAACTGAAGCCCAGGGAGAGAAAGGGAGTTAATCATAGGACTCAGAATAGGGTAATAACTGGATATTAATCCCCAAATTCCAGTCTAGTGCTTTTCTACTCACCACAGTGTCTCCTCAGCACCATGCAGAGAATTAAAATCTTTTTTTTTTTTGGTTGCTATTCTTGGGGAAAACATACTGGAGGTGTCAAAAGTTCTTTCAAAATCTAAAACGGATTCCACATGACTCCTCAGTAGCATGTCCTGGAATTCCTAGGCATACCGAATCATTTAGGACACAAATTCAGTTTTAGAGCTTGGGTATAATTCTAGTGAGTAACAGCTATGGTGGTGGTCAGTGAAGGAAAGAAAAAGAACAAACTATGTTGCTCGAGGCACATAGGTTAATACCACTTTGGTTTCCCTATGACACTGTTTCACAGTACATATTAAACCTGTGCTCCATGGCAGGGATATCAAGATGAGTAAAAGGAACACCTTAACCTCAAGGAGGTCAATCTATGTAAGTAATTAATGGCAACATGGTGAGATGAGTTTGGCAATGCATTTTTGGTGCTGGGACACAACACAGGTAATAGATAGTACTCTATTATTTATAGAAATATAAATCCTAGATTTAATCCTAGAATATAAATCCTAGAATTAGGATAATGGAAAAAAAGTTGGAAGGTAATTAGAGGTCATTGATCTTACCTCATAGTCAATGTAGGAATCCTCTTTACACTATATCGTGCAAAAGGTCAATTAGTTCATACTCTCTTGACCTGATTGACTTAAAAGTTATATACATGAAAATATGTGTGTGCACCTTTGTGCATTTGTATACATGCAGGTGCTTTTGCTTCCACCTAATTCTCAAATAATTCATAATCTAAAGAGATAAAAATTTCTCCTATGGTCTTTGCTTGAATTTTTACAGAGATGAGGCATTTATCATCTCAGAGGGAGCTAAAGCTATTTTTTTGAATATATTTATATATCTCCAAAATTCAGGGGCTTTATCTGTTTTGCCAAGACATTGAGAATCTTCCTAGACCCTACCAAGAATCCTGCTCATATTTGCCTCTTAAATATTTCTTGGATTCTATTCTCTCTTTTTCCCATTTCTATGGTTTCTACTCTAGTTCAGATTTTGTTGTCTCTTCCTTGGATTTCTGCTGGCTCCCTACTGATTTTTGTACCTCTTTAATTCATTCTTTGCACAGCAGTCAACATGATATATTTTTAAAAGGTATAGCCATGTTGGGCACCTGAGTGGCTCAGTTGGCTAAGCGTCTGACTCTTGACTTTTGCTCAGGTCATGATCTCAGGGTTGTGAGTTCCGGCCCCATGTTGGGCTCCACGCTGGGTGTGGAGCCTGCTTAAGATTCTTTTCTCACCCTCTGCCCCATCCCACCCTCTCACCCCCAGTTTGTGCATGCTCTCTCTCTCTCTCTCAAAAAGAAGGATAAGGCCATGAAATTCTCCATCTAAAATTCTTTAATGGTGTTCCATTGTCTTAAAACAAGATTTTGTAACAGTTACATTGGATACTAGGAGACAGTGGAGCCAAGCCTTCAAAATTCCAAGGTAATATATATACTTAGTTATATTAAAGCTATAGTGTGAAGACAAAAATCTGTATTTCCAGAAAGCTAGTGAATGATGTACTTTGCCAATACAAGCAAGTAAAAGAAAGGGAAATCTGTGGAATCTTGGGAATGAGGAACCTACCACAAGAAGGAACAATGAGGATTTCTAAAATGATAGTGAAGGGAAATTTCCAGGAAACAGCTGTTCAGAAGCCCATAGAGAGGAGAAGGAAGGCAGAGGGCTCTAAAAGCAATGTCTTCCAAAAAACAATCAAGAAAATATATCAAACTGAGATATTGCCAGGTTTTAATAACTATAATGAGAGTAATTTTATGTCTTGGGACAATTGGGTGTGAATTAATGATAATTATGGAGATAATAAAGCAAATAAGAGTGAGGCCATTATTAATTCCAAGGGAAAAAATTATACAAAAAATTATGTAATGCAGGCCCAGAAATAAACTTTACATATATGGTCAAATGATTTTTGACAAGGATGTCAAGACCGTTCAATGGAAAAAGGACAATCTTTCCAACAAATGGAGTTGGGAAAACTGTATATTCACATGCAAAAGAATGAAGTTAAACTCTTATCTTGAACCACATAAAATATTAATTCAAAATTGATCAATGACCTAAATAAAGACCTAAAATTATTAAATTCTTAGAAGGAAACATAGGGAAAAACTTCATGATGTTAAATTTGGTAATGATTTCTTGAATAATCTTAAAAACACAGCAAAAATAGATAAATGGGACTACATCAAAATGAAAAGCTTTTGTGCAACAAAAGACCACCAACAGAGTGAAAAGGCAACCAACAGAGTGGGAGAAAATATTTGCAAATATTAGATCTGGAAAGGGATTAATATTCAGAACATATAAAGAACTCCTACAACTCAACAAGAAACAAAAAATAGGCAAAAGACTTGAATAGACATTTCTCCAAAAGAAGATATATGTATGGCCAATAAGTACATGAAAAGATGCTCAGCATCACAAATCATTAGGAAAATGCAAATCAATACTATAATGAGATATCAATTCACATGTGTTAGGATGGCTATTATGAAAACAAAACAAAATAACAAGTGTTGGTGACAATATGCGGAAATTGGAACCCTTGTATATTGTTGGTGGAAATATAAAATGGTGCAACCACCTTGGAAAACAGTATGGCAGTTCCTCAAAAAATTAAACATTGAGTTACCATAAGACCCATCAGTTATACTTTTGCATATATATATATATATATATATATACCCAAAAGAATTGAGAGGAGGGACTCAAAAAGATATTTGTACACTCATGTTTATAAATAGAATATTCAGAATAGCCAAAAGGTGGAAGCAACCTAAGTGTCCGTCATGTATGAATGGATAAACAATATTCATTGTTGTTATATATACCGATATATATATATATGTTGTTATATATTATATATATATAATTTAATGTTATTCAGCATTAAAAAGGTAGAAAATTCTGATACATGCTATAACATGGATGAACCCTGAGGACATTATGCTAGATGAAATAAACCCGGCACAAAAAGACAAATAGTATGATTCCATTTGTATGAAGTACTGAGAGTAGTGAAATTCTTAGAGACAGAAAGTAGAATGGTGGGCGCCTGGGTGGCTCAGTTGGTTAAGCGACTGCCTTCGGCTCAGGTCATGATCCTGAAGTCCCGGGATCGAGTCCCACATCGGGCTCCCTGCTCAGCGGGGTGTCTGCTTCTCCCTCTGACCCTCTTCCCTCTCGTGCTCTCTATCTCTCATTCTCTCTCAAATAAATAAGTAAAATCTTAAAAAAAAAGAAAGTAGAGTGGTGATTTGTAGGGGCTGAAGGGAAGAGATAATAGGAAGTTACTGTTTAATGGGTACAGAATTTCAGTTGGGGAAGATGAAAAATTCAGAGATGGATGGTGGTGATGGTTGCACATCAGTGTAAATGTACTTGATGCCTCTGAATTATCCACTTAAAAATGGTTAAGATGGTAAATTTTGTTACTTATATTTTACCACAATTAAAAATTAGCAAACTGTCTTGCTAAGCATGGAATAAACAGGCATTTCAACCTGATTTCTTACTGATCATTGGACAAACTGATTAATTTCTCTATATCATAATATTGAGAAATCTTTGTAGTTTTTAGTCTGCTTCTCATATAAAATGGCCTATTGTCATTAAAAATTACATAATATACAACTTAGCTGAGACCCAAACTTACATTAATATTATTATATACACTTTGAATATTGATTTTACCTTAAATTATAATATATTTTGGGAATTGGGGAAGGGGTAGATATGGTGTAAGGGAGCTAAAACTTGACTTTTAATTTTAGGGAGCCAATAAATTATATCTAAGTTTGTAAATTTAAAAAATAGAAGTTCACATATGTTATTTGTATAAGTCCAGTCAAAATGCTAGAAGAGTTGATAGTGGTTGTTTCTGAGAAGCATGGGAGTAGGCTATGTTACTGACATTTTTTTCTATAAATCTGACAGTACTATCTGATATTTAGACCATGTACCTGTATACTTTTGATAAAAATGAAAGTTAATTTAAAAACATGTAAGTACAGACACATACACTTATAGATTGGTTAATCAGACCATTACCAAGTCTACATTCCTAGTCATATAATGAAATTTGAATGACACATTCTTAATAATTTCAGAATGTTATCATTTGAAGAAGGCCATTTCATGCGTATTGCTCTGAAGGAAGCAAGTTTCTGTGTTGTGAGAAAGTTTAAGCAGCCTTATGGAGAGTCCATGTGGTGGGTGATCCATAGCCAGTAACTAATTTGCAAGGTGTATAAGTACATCATATTAGAATTGATTTCTCCAGGGCCTGTCAAGCCTTAAGATGAATGTTGCCATCCATGGACAACATCCAGTGGCTCACAGAAGACTTGGAGCCAGAACCACCCAGGTAAGCTTCTCCTGAATCCTGACCCACATAAGCTATTGAGATAATAAATGTGTGTTGCAGTTTCAGGCTGCTAAGTTTTGAGGTAAGTTGTTATGAAGCAATGGTTAACTTATATAGATTTTGGAGGAAACTGAGTCTCAGAGAGATATAAAGGCTTGCCCAAAGTGTTCTATCTAGGAAAGAAGTGGGGGAGGCAAGGCCTGAACCACATTTTCTCACCCCAGAGTCAGTGCTCTTTTCATTTACACTACCAAAGTGGTCTAGCCTACAGAATGGCGAGTTGGTCTTTTAGTGTTTTCATTTCAGCAGGTCAGTTTTGATATAGGTAAGTTTATTCTGATATTCAAATTTGATTTCTTTTGTTGAACCATGTGCAGCTTAAAGTTCTCCATTTATGGGCTGGTATCTAAGACTACTATTCCTGAATAAGGCATCATTATAATTGTCAAGTCTGAAAGAAGTTAAGTACCGTACCTATGTATCAAGTTCTGACCTGGCCCACACACTGAGTCATTTCTTTTCTATATATTACCTTTCTTATTTATCTCTTGGGTTCTGCCTTTGAATGAAAAATAACCTTAAAAATAGCATTCACATGGTAACATTGGAAAGAAGGTATAACAACTCATTTTTTCCATCAGTGCACTAAACATAGAAATGATTATTAACTTCTTGCTGCCTTCATACCATATCTGAGTATTTCAATTTGGCCTTCTCTTCATCTCACAGATTTTTAATTTTCTGTTTCATTTAAGGTCATTAAGGAATATTACTTAAAATGGGCAAAAAAGGCTAGTGTTTAGTCATTTTTAATTTACTATGACACACACTTTTGCTGATTTACGAATGAAGTAAGATTATCAAAATGCATTGTCTGTGCTCCTTGATGATTTTGGATTGCGTTTCCATATGGATGAATTTTCCATTAGAAGTCCTCCCAGGCACATAGTGCCCCTATTAACTGAGTCATAGGTTGTATAACTCTTAGGAGAACTTACTAGCCTGATGTAGGGATGCAGTGAGAGGGATGAAAGACTGAGCCATTGCCAATAATTTAGGACTTTACAAGGCAAAGGTCCCTGTTCTTTTTTTTTTTTAAACTTTATTTATTTATTTGAGAGAGAGAATGAGAGAGAGAGAGCACATGAGCGGGGGGAGAGTCAGAGGGAGAAGCAGGCTCCCCGCTGAGCAGGGAGCCTGATGTGGGACTCGATCCCCGGACTCCAGGATCATGACCTGAGCCGGAGGCAGTCGCTCAACCAACTGAGCCACCCAGGTGCCCCAAAGGTCCCTGTTCTTATCTTTCTGCCAGTCTCCCAGACTACCATCCCAGAAATCTAACTGGCTGTTCAGTTTCCTCAGTGCCCCAGAGTCCATACTAGGTCATGTTAGGGAAATCTGCTCTCCATATAGTTCTATAGTTTCCCAGGTACATCCTGGGAAGCTTTAAAGCCCACAAGACAGCTGTTTGGGGTTGAGCATGAGCTTGACACAGGAGGATGAGTCACTAGAATACCTGAAAGGGACGTTGAAAGGACAGAGGAGAATTTCTTTTCATCTCACTTCACAGAGCTGCTTGTGAAACTTGAGCTATGGGTCTCAAAACCGTCTTGTGTGTCCTCTTGCCCTTCCCTCACCAATGGTCCAAGTTAGTGATCACTGGTTTATAGCCTTAGACCCGGGGAAGGCGGACACTGTGGGATTGCTCACTAACCACCAGTTTCCGGCCCCCTTTCCTCTAACTTTCTCTTCTTTAGAAACAGGGAAAGCTAAATACACACATTCCTACCTTCCTTGGATACTCAGGATATTAAGTGGAAAAATTTGGTCCCCTGAGAAATAAAGGTGGTTGGTGGCGGGGGGAGTCTTTCTGAGGTGTGTCTGAAAAAATTTTGCTTTCCTGATAAATTGGACTAGATGTGATTGGCTCAGGCCTTTGCCTCTCTGCTCTGTCTTGCTTGTGAGTATGGCTGTGTGTGCATGGTTGGAGGAGCAGCAGTTTTCTTGTGGCCAAGAATTTATGAGTTAATATACCAAGAATAGTAGCATGGGTAGCAGGAAGAGCCTGGATCCTGATTCTGTCTTTGTGCCCCTACAACATTCTTGGACTTCTTATTGTTGGACTTTTGTTAGGCAGGAAAAAAAACCCCAAATAAATAGAATGAACAATTTTGTGTAAGGTATTCTTACTTGGGCATTCTGTTCCTTGAAAATAAATCACTCCTAATTGACACACCAATAAATTGAATCATTTTAGTTGTTAGTGTAGAACAGGGTTTCTGCCTTGGCACTATTGACATTTGGGTGCGATAATTCTTTGTTGTGAAGCACTGTTTGTGCATTGTAGGATGTATATTGGCTTTCCTGGCCTCTACCCACTAGGTGTCAGTAGCACCCCCAAGATGTGACAACCCAAACTGTCTCTAGACATTGTCAGATGTCCCCTGGAGGACAAGTCAACCCCTGCTGTAAAGGCAGAGGCACAGTGAAATGGGGCTTATGCAGATGTAGGGAGCATTTCTACATGGATCAGCCAGGATGGGTCAGTTTATGCTGCAGTAACAAAGGACTTGAAAGTTTCAGCAACATACAACCACACAGTTTGCTTCTTGCTCATTATGCTCCATACCCACAGTGGCTTGGCTGAGGTTCTACTCAGTGTCATTTTCATTCTGGGACCCAGGACGATGGGGTAGCTTCTATCTGAATATTTCAGTTGCTCAGACCAAGGAAAAACAGTCCATGGCAAAGCAGGTGTTGGCTTTCACAACTTCTACCTGGAAGAGACATAGGCCACTTCGACTCACATTTCTTTGACCAAAGCAAGTCCCAGGGCCCTGCCTGATCACAGTAGAGTGGGGAAATATCATCCTTTCATAAGGAGAGGCACCAAAATGGGTTTTGAAAAAATAATACTGCTTATCATGCCACCTGAGAAAAACAGACCCTTGGAAGGATGATACTAATTAATGATAATTGCTCTGCCTAGACCAGCTCTTAAGTCTGTTTGCTGGGATGGCAGATCTTCATAGAGGAAGGGGACAGAAAAAGTGTGGAGGATAAAAGTGCAAAAGAACTTTGTTGTAATTAATTCAGAGAGTCAGAAAGAGGCTGGACTAGTATGGTGGCCAGGTGCACAGACTTCAGAGTCCAACCACGTGTTTTCAGATCTAGAATTTACTACTTTCCATCTCTCTGATCATGGGCAACTGAATCAACCAAGTCTCTCTTCATTCATCTGCAGCAGGAGGTAAATGACTACCTCTACCTCTCAGTACTGTTATTTGAGCATAATGCCAGTGAAGTGATTAGGACAAATGGCACCCAGAAAATACTCAATAAATGTCATCTAGTCCAACCCAATTTTGCACAGATCTCAGAATCACCATCCCTGTGGATTTGGAAAAGAAGAAAGTGATACTCAGTTGGATCCCAGTCTCTGTTTCACCACTGCTTCTTCTCTGAGTTGCAGTCTGTCTTCCTTAGCTGGGGCTGCTATAACAAAACACCTGAGATTGAGTGTTTTAAATAGGAGACATGTATTTCTCACCTTTCTGGAGGCTGGGAAGCCTGAGACCAAGACGCTGACAGATTCAGTTCTTGGGGAGAGCCCTGTACCTTACAGCTTCCCTTTCACTGTGTCCTCACAAAGCTTTTCCTAGGTGCACATGTGTGGAAGGATACGGAGATAGAGATAGAGAGGTGTCTTCCTTATCTTTTAAGGGCACTAATCCCAACATGAAGGTCCCACTCTCCTGACCTAATCACCTCCCAAAGGCCCACCTCCTATACCATTACACTGGGGGCTAGGGCTTCAACATAAGAGTTTTGGGGGGATGCAAACATTGAGTCTCACCCATCCCCATGTGATTATTAGCAAGGTTCCTTTCTTCCAGTGGACTTAGTATGTTAAATAAAGGGTTAATTCCTTTTATTCATCTCTCTGCTTTCAAAGAGGGCAGGGGAATGACAGGGTAAACAAACAAACAAAAAAAACAACTGGTACATTTCTGATCCACATACATCTCAGTGGCTATTTCCTTAGCCCTGCAAAGCTGGAGATTTGGGTCTGTCAATGTTTTAGTTAAAGCTATCTTCCTTCCTAGTTTCTGGCCCAAATGGTTATACAATGTGGATAGAGCTCTTTTGTCAAGTAACATCATTATTATTACTGTTTTTGTTGTTGTCAGTCTCCTAAGGTGCTACACCAGTATGTTATCTGGCCCTAACTTAAGTGTTTATATGCTCTTTCCTTCTCAGCTTAAATTTTAAAATAACCACTCACTAGAGCTCTCAGGGATGGTGCAGATGTCAAAAAAATATTGCCTGACTTTGCATGACAATATCTCATTTTATTCTCTAATTTAGTTTAATTCAAAACAGGGCTAATGTCTGTGAAATAGCCAATATAGAGACCAGCTGGGAACCTAACTGGCATCAGAAGCTCCACTCAGATTAACATTTCAAAAATGACACCATATGGTAGAGAGCTTTGGATCTGATGACAAAGAAGCAGAATGAATGCTGGACAGTGCAAACCAGCGTAGATTGCATTGAGTCATGCGCTGGAGTGAAAGGTGCGTAAGCTCAAGTGATACAACTGTCATCTGCCTCTAGCTCCAGGAACAAACTGGTTTTACACAGTATTTTAGCAGATATCTTTGTCATTTTATGGGAGAGCTAGATGGCCTCTGATTTCAGTGTGTTATTTTCAAATTATTATGCTCTTTGAAACCATCAAGAAACTATAATTACACACCATACAAAGGTTTGGTTGAAAATCCAGACACATTCTGATGTTTACCCATACACCAAGGCATTGAGAAAGTGTTCTGAGTGTCGCCAAATTTCCTTTAATTTTTGTAGCCACATGAACTTGAACGCCAAATGTGATCTGTATGTTTCCAACTCATTTACTGTTAAGTCTTTCAGATAATGTTTGTTAAAAGTAGAATGCTTTTGAGGCGTCCTCCCATCTCAAGCCCCCACCACTTTCTGGGGGTGGGAGTTGGATAATCTTTCTTAAAAACTCTGTTGGATTGTGCCAAATAAGTACATATCTAGATCTAAATCTATCTATATACTACGTATGTATCTCTATATGTAGACATAGAGAAAGATAGAGCAATAAAGTGCCAGGTAGCTTACAGGTAAATTTTTGCAGCTGGAGAATTTTTAATTTGTTATAAAATGACCTTTGAATTTGCTATAAGGTTAATAAGATTTGTTTTGGACTCTTAACAAAAACCATAATGCATATTTAAGTTTTTTAGTCTGAGTGTTGTCTTTCGGTGATTTATTTTCTCCTCAGTGTTGTTCTTGATCTTAATAGAACTTGGTTTTCCTGGTATCAAAATGCTGGGGGTTGGTACGGGTGCTTCAGGGAGGGGAACCCAGCACATAATGTGCTTTGTATCTTATCCCAAACCCCTTTAGAGAACATTTCTGCTCAAGGGAAAAGGACAGCCTTTTATCTGAACAGTCTTCCCCTGTTTTGCAAGGGTAATTTATTCCTGAAAAAGATCCTTAAGGGGATAAATCATTGTGATTCAAAAATGAAATTACCAACAATTTAAATGGGGAAAAATGTCATATTTTGTTTTAACTTTTTGTTCTGAGATAATTATAGAGTCAGAAGAAGTTGCCAAAAAAATGTACATGGAGGTCCTGGATATCCTTCACCCAGTTTTCCCTAATAGTAACATTTTGCACAGCTAAAATATAATACCAAACCTAGGAACTTGACATTGGTACAATCAAGACACATGCACTCAGGTTGTGTGTGTGTGTGTGTGTGTGTGTGTGTGTGTGTGTAGTTGTATTCAGTTTTATCACATGCAGATTTGTGTAACAACCTCCACAGTCCAGATACAAGACTGTTCTATCACCAGGAGGCCCCCTCTTGTTCTTCCTCATCTGCACATCCACTCCTTCCCTTACCATGCCTAACTTCTTGCAATTGCAAATCTGTTTTTCATTTCTATAATTTTGTTATATCAAGAATGTTATATAAATGGAATAATACAGTATTTGACCTTCTGGAATTGGCTTTTTTCCCCCCCACTCAACATAATTTCCTTGAGATCTATCCCAAATTGTTCCACGTATCAATCATTTGTTCCTTTTTATTGCTATGTACTATTCCATGATATGAGTATATCACAGTTCACAGTTGGTTTAACCATTAACCCATTGAAGGACATTTGGATTATTTCCTGTTCTTGTGTATTACGAATAAAGCTGCTATGAACATTCATGTAGAAGTTGTTATGTAGACTTAGGTTTTCATTTCTATGGGATAATTGCCCAGGAGTGCAATTGCTGGGTCATATGATAAATGCATGTGTAGTTTTTAATTTTGTAGGAAACTGCCAAACAGTTTTCCAGAGTGGCTGTATTATTTTACATTCTAACTAGCAATGCAAGAGTGATCCAGTTTCTCTGCATCCTTGCTAAAACATTTGGTGTTATCACTATTTTTTATTTTAACTCTTCTGATAGTTGTGTCTGGATTATTGCAGCTAGTAGTAAGCCTGAGTATTGGGTAGAGTGACTCCTTTCATTTTATTCACCTTTTTCAAAATTGTTTTAGCTATTCTAATTTTTTTTGTCTTTCCATATGATTTTCAAATAAACTGTCTATGTCTACATAAAAAAGAACCCTACTGAGATTTTGCCAGAAATTCTCCTATAGCTATAGATCAGTTTGGGGAGAATTGATACCTTTATTCTGTTGAGTTTTCTAATGTATGAATATGGTAGTCTCTTTTTTAAGATTTTCTTTGATTTTTTTTAAAATCATCTTTTCATACTTTTCAGCATTCAAATCCTGTTCATGTTCTGTTAGGTCATGTATTTTTGAACCCTCAAATTAACATTGACTTAGATTAAAACAACAGTAAATTGGGCACAATTATTTTAATAGTTGTTAAAATAAGTTTTCATAATAGACCCTGACGAGGTGTTTTTTCCTCATTAATTAGAAAATAACTCCTGTGAAGCAATTTTTAGCCCTTATCATAGGACGCTTCAGATTACACTCAAAAACAAAACATCCTGGTTCTACCACTTACTAACTCTATAATCTAAAATAAGTTAATTAATTATGATTCAGATTCCTCATCAGAAAAATGGGAATAATAATAGTATTCTACCTCTTAGGATGTGTGAGGATTAATGAATTAATGTGTGCAAAATGCATAATAATGTGCATAGTCCCTCATACATTGTCAATGCTCCAAAAGTTATATATTACTACTACTATTACAAGATAATCATGTAATTTAAACTTTACTGTGAATTAAGCAAACACATAGCAACAATAAATCCAACGTAATGACAAAGGGAAGCAGTGAAAACAATGCAAATGATGTCACACTTACTCGATAATTTGACATCATAAATGGCATAATGCCTGGGACTATTTCTGATGCTATAAATTTGCAAAACCAAAGTTTCCTGAGAGGAGAATTTAATGCAGTATCAGTTAACTATCTGCTCAAAGATGACTGCATTTGGCTCAGGAGGTGAAGGAAATCAAGATTGGTCCATGGTAATGGGAAGAAATGTTGCAGAAGCCAAAGGAAGAGGTATTATATGAAACTCCTAATAAATGTGAATTCTTATAACCTGAATAGTCACATCTTGAATTATGACCATATTTGTAGATCATTTCACTTGGTACTTACACAATTGATTACAGGCTTTGAATATTCCTCTCTTTTATCTTTTTTTGCTTTGAATTATGGTCCTCCTAAGCAATTATTAGCTCCCTTGGCAGTAGTTACTAAGAGTTCTAAGAACGTTGGGAGCTTTGTTGCTTTCACTGATGTTGAGGTGTCTACAAGTAAATGCTCTTTGTTTTCTGTTGTAAAGTCCCCCACAAAACCCCAGATGATCCTTCTCCTCTCAACAGCACAGTCAGGACTTCCCCAATCCTCAAACCCTGATTTATTTTTATTAAGTCTTAATTGTCAAACTGACATAGCATCTACCCAGCATGAACAATAGCTTTTCTGAGAGTCTCCTACATACTTTTATCCATCAATTTATCATCTCTTTAATACTTAGGAAAGATAAACACCCAATTCTCCATGGTCTGGTACCCCTCCTTAACATTCATTATAGCAAACCACCCCAAGTCCTGCCAGAAGAGCTTAAATTGATTCCTGCATGTATGTCCCAGCTGGGGCTCCTTGGCTTCATGTCAGTCCCCAAGCCTACAGATGAGTTGGATGTATTTTGAATGCAGCTGTAGACCTTTTTAAAGAGCATAAGCCAAAATGAGTTCATAATCCCTGGAATGCATGCTCTATATAGGCTTTTCATTTTGGAGAAATCCCAGAGCTGGCAATTTCAGATAGAGTTTCACTGGCCTTGACCCTGTTGCATCCAGGAGGGATTTTTTTGGTTTCTTTGTCCATCTGCTGGACTCTCTATTGCCTTTGTGACATTTTGATTGTATTTCTGCCTATTACAGAAAAAGAAAGGTGCATATTCTAGGTGGAAAGTCCATTCAGAATAGGGACACCCCACGTATGCTAGTACAAGTTTGTTAAAATAGATGATGTGATGTAAAATACATCTATTTGAACACATGTTGTATTTAGATGGAACAGTAAGTTTGAGACTTGGGATGGATGATTGAATTTTAATGGAAGGGACATGCAACATGAAACTATTAAAAAGTGATCTATTTTGTTTTGTTAACTCGTAGAATATTGGTGAATCTGCCCTTACATTTGTTAGTACAGCATTTATTTATTGTGTGTTTAATATATCAGTAAAATAAATCCTTTAATCTTATTAGTCTGATAAGGGTGTAAAAACATACTTTCAAAATAGTGCAGAGCTGGAAAATGGAATTGATGTATAATGAAGCAATAGTAGTCTATATGGACACACATTAATGATTCCTAAAAGATGCTTTATCTTACTTTGGCAGGCACAAAAATTCTCTCTATATGGAATTCTAAATTTACAGAATTAGTTGAATGATTCATTTTATATAACCTGGATAGTGGCTACTGGTAGGCTACAATCTCCTCCTTCTTCCTTCCTCCACAAAAAATGACAAAAAGGAGGGAACTAAGACTCCTTTGAAAGCTTAAAGTTTAAAATCAGTACCTTATGGTACTTGGCTATGTGAAGAAAGAGCAACTCCAGGGTGGTAAAACAGCTGTGATCTGAGTGGGGAAGAGTCTGAGTGCATCAGAGGGGCCTGGCTAGCACAGGCTCTCACAGAAGGAGATTAGCGGCAGGTGTGAGCAGGGCTCATCCAACCTCATCAAAGGGAGGGGCTCTTGACTGGTGCGCACAAGCATTGTTTTCCTTGACAGGTTTATCCAGTACTAGATGAACGGGCCTTAACCTTCCTATTTTGAGAGTCATTTCTTAAGATACCTGTGTCCCTTAATTCTAATTCCATAACTTCCCAGCAAATAACTTGGTATCCTAAAGAAGCCATTTGTTTATAGGGAATGAATGTTCTGACTGTATGACCATTCAGTCTTCCTGAGCATTGTGTGTTTCTCACTGTAAGTCAGTGACTTGATATTCTACTTATAATCTGATTTTTTCATATATATTAAGACTTAAAAAAAATAAATCAGGGTTTGAGGATTGGGGAAGTCCATATATATATGATCAACTACTATGTGCATAGCTTGCTTACTGGGAAGAAAAGTGAAATTTGGTAAATGTGAACAATTCAGTCCACTCGAGAGTAGAATTTCTCACCATGAGTTAACAGATGGGCATCATGTGTGTTTTGTGTGTGTGTGTGTGTGTGTGTGTGTGTGTGTGTGTGTGTGTGTGTATTTGGGATTCTTTGTGTTTGATTATTCATGTGAGTCTGTTCCCATGAGCTAGAGTTTCTCTTAGTGGGACTGGGACAGCAACCTCAGGTTTCTGAGCCTGTAAGTTGACTTCACTGCAGTACATTTTCCATTTGAATTACCTATATAGCCAGCCAGAGGGCTTTGCCTTCATGTGCTCCTTGCAGCAGGGTATTTAGACTTCGTCCTTGTGTTAAACTTATTAGGAACTCTCTGCCAGCAAAGTAATCCTTCTTTGATACCCAAGAGGACACAGCTGACCTGGGATGAGGATTGCCAAAGAAGTCTTTCTTCTCTCTTTGGCAATCCTGGTGTGATCACAGCATCAGACAGAGCGCTAGTGGAGGATTCCCTTATTGGAGTAAAAGACTCACATAAACCACAGGAAAACTCTTTATTCAAGGAGCAGGTGACAGGTAACAGAATAAGATGCCCTTGTAATTTTTTTTTCAGGTCACATTTACCTTAATATTGAAGGATTGTTCATTTGTTTCCAACAGGGCAAGCTTTACCCACCCTCCTACTCCCAACGCTAAAAAAAGAAAAAAATAAAGTAGTTTCTTCAACAGTAGCTCCTGATGGGAAAGTTGAAAGTCACCTTTGGGTGTTCCATATTTCCTACAGATGAGTTTGGAGAGTAAGTGCTTGGTTCAACTTTGTCATAACTTGCTGTGTGATTCAAATGAAACTGGGCCTCAGTTTCCTCATTTTTGATGAGAGCACTGGGATAGATAACAACGATTCTTAAGTTATTTCTAGCAACATAATTTTTTTCTATAAAAAGTCTTACACAGAATCCTAGTACATAACACAGACAAATGCAGAGCTGTTCAGGTAACAGTAGGGATAGAGGGCCTCTGAGCCCTGCTGCCTCACCCACTCCCTTGCTCACCTAACCTACATGACACTGCCTGACTCTGCTCCCTGGAGAAGATTTAATCCAGTTTGAAAATCACTATACCAGATGATCTCTGAAGTGCCTTCTACATGTAAAGTTCTAAAAATCTTACAATTTTGCTCCTCTTAATTTTCCAGGTATCATACCAGTGTGTGTCTATTCATCCATCCATCTACCATCTGTCTGTCTGTCTGTACCTATCACATGTGTATGTACGTATCTATGTCTGATCAAGAAAACAGCTCTGGAATAAGAATGCCTGGGTTTGTATTCTCATTCTGCCACTTTACTGGCTGTGACTTAGAACAAGGTAATTAATCTTTCCGTGCCTCAGGCCCCAACTATGGAAAGGTAAGGGGAATACTCTCTACTTCCAAATGTTGCTCTGTGTATTACATATGTAAGTGTGTTGAGTACAATATAAGAACTCAACAAATATTAGCCATAATTATTATAATCTGGGTAAATCTTTGAAGTTTAAAATGAATTTTTAAAAATATATAGAGTGTAAGGTAACTAGGCCCTTCTCTCTCAAAAACATCTCCTGAGTCCTAGACCATAGGAGCTGGGGTAGGTGACAGCTGAGCTTAGGAGCAGCCTGAAGAAGGCAGAAGATGGGGCTGGGTCAGCGGTGCTAGTGAAGCAGAGGTTGGGAGCAAGCTCTTCTCTTAAAGTTGCTGACCATGGCAACAGAATGTGACCTTGCCTACAGTCGGGATAATGCAGTCTGAATGACTGTATACTGGCTTTTACCCCTGTTGGACATTGCAGAGCTTCAAGCCCCTTGAAAACCCAACCCAGTATTTTTCCCAACTACTCAGGAAGTTTGGGTCAACTGACCTCATGAACGAATGTCAGCACTTATTTGATCCTCTATTTTCCTGGCCCAGACTCACGACTTAGTTCCCTGGGCACTGTGGTGCCCTCTGCTGGGCATTGCCCAGCCAGTCGGCACTGCCCCTGGTGTAGCATAGAGGCTGCCATTACTCTGCCCTGTTTGTTGGGTGTCATTCACCTTGGTGCATTGGAGAACGTAAGTCAGGAAAGTATAATGTTCTTGGTTGAAGAAGGTGCCAACATCTCTGTCTTCATCTCTCTTGGCCGCACTGTTACGGAGTTCTGAGGCCAGCAGAAGAACCTGAGTGCATAGATCTGAGCTCTCTTTCTGCCACTTCAACATCTTTTAACCCCTACATATAGCCAGATCCTCCCTTGGGGCGGGGCAGAGGTAGGGGAGGAATCTGAAAGACAGTATTTACTTAAAAGCGATTACTTAAATGGAAAGAATCAGATCTACCATAAATTGGTGGTTTTCAGACACATGCTTCCTCCTTTCCCTCATATCATAATCACCCTACTGGGTGTCTGAGTCCTTCCCTTCTGGAGATTTATGAGTACTCAGGACTATTGAGTAGTGGGTTGTTCACACAAGAAATTTTGGAAGGTGGGTGTAGCTGGGAAGTGTTTTCAGGGCACTAAGTTTTTATTTTTTATTTAAAAAAATTTTAACCAAATACACATTTTGAGAAAAGCTGACTCTGCAGCAGTAGGTGGTTCTCCCCAGATTGCTGCCAAAGGGACAGCTTGGCTCTGAGTCAACTTCCCACATACAGATTATAGTTTTATAGGAAATATTTTCAAGATAATGAATTATGGTTGCCATAAGAAATACTAGAGCCATGACTATTCTTTTGAAGCTCACACAAAAGGAATCCAGTAGATGTTTATATGCAGTGTTTGTAAAGTCATTGTTCTTTACCATACTACTGTACTTTTGCAGAGAACAGGAAGTAATATGCAGAGCCTGTCCTCCTTGCCAATCTTTGATTGTGGCCAGGGGCATCATTATTCCTAAGGTCCTCTGGGGCAGCCCTTGGGTCATCTTTAATTCCCCTCCCCCGCTTCACTTGCTGTGACTAGTCTGTTACTAACCTTCTCATTTATCACTCTGAAGGTCTTTCCTATCTCCATGTTACATTCTTCCTACTTGACACCTCAATCATGGCTTCTTAGTTTCTTCAATGACTCTAAGTGATCCTCTCCCGAACCATCTGACAAATAGTTGAGATTCTAACATTCCATTTCATTGTCCCACTCAAAGTTAAGTTGACCTGCCCCACCATCCTTTCCTGCCCCCACATTCAGGGTTGCACTTGACAACTAACCATGAGCTGAACAAGTTTTAAATGCAGCAGATACCATCAAACCAGTGCCTCCATTTGAAAACTCGAGAGGCTGGCAATTTCCATAAAAAGCCCACACAGTCCCTCTATATCCTTTATTCACATTCTTGTATTATTTGTGCCATTAGATTTGAGGCTAAGTCCACATCTCACATGTGGCCCCTGTGAACAGCTTCACCCCATAACCACTGGTTCCCTGCCCATGTCATGAGCAGACTGCCTTTGTGATCCTTTGCTTTACAAGACCTCCCCTCTCTGTTTATATACATAAATTCATATTTCTCCTCATCCATGAAGCCTTCCTCACATGACCACTGCAGGCTTCATTGAGCTTTCTCTTCCCTTTGAATTTTTACAAATACTAAATTGAGTGGCACAGACTAATTACAATGGGATTTCCATGCCTCATTCCATATTAAAGGTGTTCTGACTTCCCCATTCCCTTTTGCCTGGAAGAATGTCAGAGGATAATCAGTGGTTTTTGTTGTTGGTGTTGTTTTGTTTTGTTTTGTTTTGTTTTTGGTTTGCTTGTGCTATGGGCAGATAGAACCACTTCTTCAGGTGCCAATGCTAGTAGTTCTACTAGGGACTGGATTCTATCTTAGGCTTACTTTTTTTTTTTCCTTCAGTTTGTGTATGTTTTATGATCCTGGTGCTCAGGCCTTGCATACTTCTGCAGTGAATATAGCTGCTCCTTCCACTGCTGCTTCTTGGTCTTCAGGTTCTCCTCCCACTTGTTCAGCCGGTGGCAAAGGGCGTGTGTCTTCTTGGGCTGCAGATCCCAGGGCTTATCCTTCTTACCCTTGTAGAATTTCCTGAGGTTCTCTTTCTGAGTCTGGCTGATGACAGTGAGAACACGAGCGATGGGTTTGCAAACAGCTGGGATCTTGGACAGTTTGGAAGCCGTTCCACCTGTCACTTTGGTGATGTGCAGCTGGGACAGCTCCACCTTCAGGTCTTCCAACTGTTTAAGCAGCTCCTCCTTTTTGCCGTAAGGATCTTGAACCTTAAACTTGGCCACATCTGCATTGTCCTCTGCCACCACCGAGGGATAGAGCTCTCATGCTTACTTTGTATCCCTGCAGTTTTTAATGTCTTGCTCTGCATGGGGTGGATGCCGTACGTATACTTACTGATTGACTAATGGGTTAATCCTAAGACATAACCATGTTTAACATGAAACTATTATGTGGAACACACAGTCAATTTCAGAATTACAAGGTAAAGTGAAGTAACTGTTATTCTGGAGTACACAACACATATTTCACGACAGTGAAGCGTACCTGCAAATAATAAAATTATGGCTAGTACTTATGGAGTGCTAAGTAAGCACATATTGCCCAACGCTGTTCTAGATGTCTTACACTGCAAGGTAGATACTGTTACTATCCCTTTTTTATAGGCAAGGAAACCAAAGCACAGCTATTAATTGTTTTTTTAAAAATTATTTATTTTTTTGCACAGCTATTAATTGTAGAATCAGAATTTGAACCAATGAAATTTCATTCTGTACTCAACTATAGCATTAATGCCTTCAGATCATTGGAACATCATGGCTTATAGCAATCAGAAACAGCGGTAAGGGAAGTTTCCAAGAAGTTTGCTGGTAGGTTTGGCAGTGACTAAGCCAAGTGTCAATTTCTACATGTTCCGCTTGTGAAAAAGACTGTGAGCATCACTCATTTTACTACCGATAAGCACCATAGGACATAGATGCAACATGTTCTAACAATCACCACAGTAGTGGTGACTTCAAATACAAGGACAACATAAGATACAAATTGATGATGAATATACTTTTAGAGATCTTGTTTCTGTTCATATTAATTAATGTATGAGACATAAGATTTCTGAATATTACATTTGTTTTTGTGTAAAAAGCCAGATAATAAATATTTCAGGCCTTATGGACCTCATAGTCTCTGTCACAGTTATTCAACTTGGCCATTGCAGCACAAAAACAGCCATGAACAATACGTAAATGCATGGGTGTGGCAACGCATTTACCAATAGTACTTTATTAACACAAATAGGCAGTGTCTTGGGTTTTTGGTCCATGGCCCTTAGTTTCCTGACTCTTGGTTTAGGTAAATAATTTTTGTCCTGTCAGTTTATGATTGGGATGGTGGTGTCAAATCTCTATATCTTCCGAATTATTCCCTCTATAATTCTGTTAAGAACAAATGAATAATGAAACTACTTCTTAATTTCTCTGCCAGGCTTTCATTATTCTTCCTATCCATGAGTTTCTAAAAATGTTAGAGCTCTAAAAGCAATAGCAAGCTCTATGCTTTGCATATTGCTGTATATCCATTGACTTTAAGGACCTGGGAAAAGCACAAGTACACAATTTTAGTTTCTTGTAATTTAGATGTTTCAGATTTGCTTTCAAAAGACCTTAATTCTCAAATATTCTGGGTGAAAACATGGTAGCTGAAAGAAGGAAGTGATGGAAGGAGGGAATAAAGGAAGTCAAAAAAGGAGAAGGGAGGGAGCAGATGAGGGACTCTGAACTATAAAGAAAAAAATTTTATGGTATTCTTAAGACTTAGGCTATTCTGATATGGAGCAACTTATGAAATACTCACCATGGAAAGCATATAAGTATTACAGCCCTCTCTAATAAACACACACAATTATTGCAGTAAGTAGGTGTTACTTGGAACAACAGAACCAACCAGCATGAAATATTTTATAAAACTCACAGAACCAATGCATGGGCTTTTTCTTCAAATGCTGCAATTTTAGAATGAAAGTATACAAGGAAATTTTATTTAATTTCTATTTGTATTAAATACCCCCCCAAATGGAAGTGATAGAACATTGCTCTTGACTACAGAACAGTTGCTATAAACCAGGCAATGGTGAGTCCTCATTTGATCCTTCCATTTACAGTGATGAGTATGACAGATGCCATGTCCAAGAATTTGATCAAGCTTGAGGGAAAGAAAAGGGATCTCTTTGAAGTGCTAGCTACACTGTGGGTATGGTCAGAAGATAGTAAATAGGGGCACCTGCCTTAGTGGTATGGAAAGACTCTGCTTTTCCTGAACTTGGCCTCTGGGCATGAGAATGAGTCTGTGGGAAACCACACACTGAGAAGAAAGTCAACGTATATTGTATTTAAGGAAACATTTATTTTCCTTAAGATGGATTGAGGTTGTGACTTTCTGAAAATTCTCTGGTAACATTTGCTGAAAATTTCTCTGTGTGTGTTAATATAATGCCTCTCTCCTGAAGAACCGGGAAGAGTGAGAGGGCTACCTGGGCCTAGGGTGGGTGGAGACTAACCTGGAGTATTGAAACTTCTTCACCCCACCTCACCATCCACCATGGTGGTTATTGGTGGCTAAACGTAGGTTTGGGACTCCATTGCTGCTGGTGTCTTATGGCTTGATCCTACAGGAAAAGAAACTTTTGTGGTCAGGCAGTAGGTTTCTTCTAAAAGGGTGTGTGTATAGAAGACAGTAATGTGGATGTGCATCTGTGGGATTCATTTGAAAAGAGCTTAACTTTGTTTTATGTTTTTTTTTTTAACTTTTCCCACGAACTCTGGAAATAACCATATTTAAAGGTTTTAAAGTTGTTGCCTTATGTTGGACTTGATTTTAATTACCCCCAACTTGTTTGTAAAGTGAGTTTCCCCTGAATCTTGTAGTGTGGGTGGTGCTTGGAATTAAGAGATGCATTATAAAAAGAATCCCTCTGTGGGAACCTGCATAGCAGTGTGGGTATGAAAACCCAGGGAGGTAGGGTGTGGGAGTCTTTGGTGGAGCTGAGACCCATAGTTGTGTGGGGGAAACCATAGGGAGAAGCATCTGCCAACAGAATGGCATATAAGCTGGTGCAAGATCCCAAAACAGTTTTCTCAAAATGAAAACAAATATTGCTCTCAAAATCAAAGAATCAACAGCAAGTTTCTGTGCTGACTCACTTGGCTTCTACGTCTTACTCCTACAGATTGCCTGAAATAAAACATTTTAAGAACTCTGGTACCATGAGAAATTATCAGATGCATCTGGCTATAAATGTATTAATCTTATTTCCTTGCATTAAACCTTTTAAGTTGTTCTCAGTAGTTGCTAAAAACAACCACTTAGGCAGCCCATCTTGTACCTGGTGTCTGTGGCAGTGTAGTTCCTCAGTTAGATTTAGATTATGGCTACCCTTGGCTGATTAAAACAGAATGGCATATAATGACAACGTAAGTATTGGGTTTTCTCCTGTGTGTTCAGGTGGACAATTCAATGGTATTGTTGCTACTACCATTCTTATTCCTTCCATATTTCTCCTTTCTGCTTTAGAAGAAAAGGAGCCACTCTTTGTATGCTTTGTTTCTAGGAATGGGAGTGGGAATGAGCACATGGAGATGGGTGCCATTGGAGTTAAACAAATTAATTAATATTGAGCAGGTGATATGGGCTTTAAAATCAGATAGACACGCTTTGGGATACTAGGCAAGACCCTCATTCTTTTTTAACTTCAATTCTTTATCAGTAAAAGAGGGGATAATAATGGAACCTTTTAATTAGGATTGTTATAAAAATTTATATGAAAAATGCATAAAGACATTTAGGACAATGCCTGGGTCATGGTAAGCACTCAGTAAATGCTCTTTACTCAGTAGGTATTTCTTGAATTAATACCCAAATATTAAAAGCTGATCAACATAACAATTTGAAAGATCCTATTACCATTTCCAGTGGAAATAATTTGAATTCTGATTTCCTGTATCTGATGCTGGCTAGGAGGTGATAGCTTCTCCTTTGCTCCCAATTAACATTAATATGAGTGGGCTTTATGTAAATGAGACATTTGCATTCATAGTGACTGGTGGAATGAGTTCTAAATCATGTGGACTGTTTAGCACCTCATTTTCTTGTTTTTTTTTTTGATGTTGTTCTAATGCCTGCATCCAATGCACCTGGGGCTTCATGTCTGACTGAGCTGAAATCATGAAACAAATATGTGAAGTCTCTTTTTAAATTAATGACATACGCTTCCACTTTTTATGTTTTGGGCAAATAAAAGTTTCCAAAGCAGCTATGGGCAGTTCATAAATGAAGTGAAATCTCACCACTTAAATACTTACCTTTTCAAATTGCTCGTTCATTTGTATCAGGGACAAATGGAAAAAGTTGCTGATGTTGGTGCTAGCATGAGCTTTTCATATCAGCATAACCGTGTGATTAAATATGATAAATAATTTATTAATTTTTAAAAGTTGTTGGCATATTTTCCTTGCCAGGAATGTCTTTTCCACTCTTCTCCCATATGATAATAATAATAATAGTAATAATAGTAAATATAATAATAATAATAGCAGTAACTGTATTTATGGACTTGCTTTATATCAGGCATTGTTCTAAGTCCTTTACATGTTTTAACTAAATTTAATCTCAACATCTCTTGATATGGCAGATGCTATTTAATTCCACTTTTACAAGTACAGAAATTAAAGCTCAGCAATATTAAGCAAACTGTTTAAGGCCACACAGCTAACTAAGTGGCACAGCTGGGGTTTAAAGCCAGGCAGTTTGTTCCAGAGTTCATACTCTTAAAAATTATACTATGCTGCCTCTCCATTTAGTTCATTCTCAAATTTTCTTAAAAGCTCAGTTCATTGTCACTTTCTCCTGATCTATTTCCCCCGCCCAGTATACCCCTCCCTCCCCAATTCCTATGGCATTATTTCATTTATGTCATGCATTTGTCATTTAGGAACCTCTACTTGTCATTGATAATTAATTGTTTTCATGTATAGGTCCTGTCTGTCCCCGTGCATCATGCCTAGTAAATGTCTCCCTTGGAACAGGTGGTGATGGGTGAAAAATTCTCACTTTGAGAATATCTCTCTATACAGGAATAGTGCAACACAGATATCAAGGAATAAATTCTTTTCCCCTATTTGCAGATATATGAGGTAGAAAACCAGTCTGAGGTAGGAGGAAAACTAAACATTAAGGTTCTTGGATTCAGTTCTTTGTTGCTTGTGTGTGAATGATCATCTTGAGTCCATATGTTTCGAGAGTTATTTTACCCTGGCCAACATTTTACTATAGAGCTTTATTTATTAACATTAACAAGAATCATGGGACTAGACCCTTATGCCTTAGATGGAAAGTTTACACCTACTAAGAGAGTCCAGAGCAAGGCAATTAGCACTTATGTTTTTGAGTTGAATGAATGGAAACCATCTGAGAATTAGAAAGCATGCCAAAGTAGCCGGCACAATGGAAATCAAGTTTTCAGAAATGGCTAACTGGATCCTGTAACTGCATAATCATTTTCAGAGACATTCCACAGCCAGAATTTCTTAAAACCCAGATTACATTGGTTTCTTTCCATAACACATCATGCCTAACTGCTTGTTCTATAGAAATTTTTATTCCTTCTGTGGGAGATGTGTTTCAAAATGGGACCAAAATTCTCTTCTTGGCAGTTGGGAGTAGGTGAACTAGATATGGCTGAACTCAGGAACTGGAGTTGGAGCATCTAGTATTTGGATTTCTTTGTCCTCACTTGACCAGTGGGACAAAGAAATCCCCGTTGTAAATTTCACCATTTATGGTCGTCAGGCAAGAATCCATATTTACACAAGTAAGTAATGAGGGAAGGTAGAGAATGCCCGATAGAATTCCATTGTTATACTTTAATTTCCCCCAAATCATAGATGAGAATCATGGCTGCAGTGCCATGCTAACCTGATATCAATATTAACTTGAAAATGTTTTTAGGCAGAAGAAAGCAACAAGGGAGAGACTTCTTTGTTAGCATCTATCTGGAAAACTGGCGTGATAAACCAGCACGCCACTGCTGCTGGATCTGAAAGAGGGGAGGAGGGGCTGTTCTTTGGATAAATCCAAAGAGGTATCGATTTTCTAGTGCTTTTTTGGAAATGCCTATGTTGGTTTATGTTGCATTTTCATTCACTCATAGTTGCTTCTGCTAATAAAGGTCCTCTGGTGGCAGTAATTCTCAGCAGAGTGAAGTCCTTTAGCAATGAAATCCTTGGTGTATTCACTAACATGAAGTGCGATCTGTCCTTGCACCTGGTACACATTCAGTTCTGCAGGGAGTCACATTGCTATTTATGCCTTTTGTTTAGTCACACAAGGGAACTAGAACAAGATTTTCACTTTGACTTTTACAAGGTACATTATGAGCTGTACAACTCCTTAGAATGAGCTTGGCAGTCCCTAGTTCTTAGGCAACAGTGATTTGCAACTGGATGTAAGGAAAAGGGACATTAATTGCTAGTAATTAGTAGTTCACAGAGTATTTTTGTTTGTTTGTTTGTTTGTTTTTACTGTGAATTAATCAATCTCCTGAGAAGAATGAGAAAAGCAAGAATGAATAGAAAAGCAAGGTTTTAGCTTTAAAATCCAAGCATTTTGAGTTTAGTGCCATACCAATGACTCACTCTAGTTTTATTTTGTGACTCACAAAGATGTATGTCACCTTCCCTCTTTTAAAATTTAATATTATTTTATCAAAATTCTACATGTACATTAAATAACTGACTGTACATGTACAGTATTGAAAAAGCCAAATCTTTTACAAAGCTCATAATAAAAAACAGCAATCTCCGGCTCCACTCCTTTCCTCTTTAATTCTTAATCTCTGGAGGCAACTTCTTTCAACTTTAAGCTATTTCTTCTGCTGTTTACTGCCATATTTCTTATAACTTGCTTGCAACATCATTTCTTGATTTTTTTTTCAGCTTTAGGTCTTATTTACTGACTTCTTACTATGAAAGGTAAAAACTTAGTGCTCTTAATAAGAAACCACGTCCTGCAACCTCAGGATACACGCCCACTCTTCATCTTCTCTTAGTGTGTTGCTTTATCATTTTTGATTGCGTCAATACTCACCAATTACACTATTGGTGTAATTATATAAATTGGTGTAACTATATAAATATTACTCAGAGATGTGATGTATGCCAAGGTATAGTTACATTTCCTATCTTTTATAAGTTTAGGTTTTCCCAGAGTTAATAATTGGCTTTCTCTGTCTCTCTCCTTCTTTCCTTCTTTTACCTTAGGTTTCTCTGTACTTAAGCAAAAATGATCACTAACTCATTCTCAGCTGTCTGCCAGAAGTGTAAATCTCCTCTGCAATATACCCAGTCCCTATGAAAATATTAGGTAATCAGTTTAGGTCCTTTTGTTCTGGGAGGGGGAGAGCTGGAAGCTCGTCCTTCTGGGGGCCCTCCTTTCTGTTTGGGTCTGGACCGGTTGCTTGCTGGACCCAGTGCGTAACTGCCACCCTGCGACTCCTCTTCACACCCTAGGAGAGGGTCTCTTTGCTTGGCTTCTATAAATGATTCCCTGTTCCCTAGACCCCATGTCTTTCTTGGTTTTCTCCCATAATTTGGTTTAGAACATTATTTAGTAGTTGATCTGAAAGGGGGCATGGGAAGTAAAGTTTTTGGGAACTTACATGTAGATCATGATTTTGTTTTGTCCTCACACGATTTCTTGTTCGGTCGGGTAGAGATGTCTAAGATGAAAGTCGTATTTCTGCCGAGTATTTGACATTACTGCCCCTGAGTTTTGGGCTTCCAGTGTTGCTATAGAGAAATCTGATACCATGGTGATCCTTGATCCTTTGAATCTGGACTTTTTTTTTTTTTAATTCTCCCTGGAAATTATTGAATCTTTTCTTTGTCCTTTCCTTTGTCCTGAAATTTTTAAATGATGTTCCTTATAATTTTTCTTTCATTCCTTTGGTTACTACTTTTAATCTGGGAACTCTTGCCTTTCAATTTGGGGAAATTTTCTTTAAATTAAAAAATTTCCTCCCTTCTGTTTTATCTATTCTTTTTTTTTTTCTAAAACTCTTATTATTTGGATGTTGGATTGCCTGAATTGATCTTTTCTCTCCTGTATTTCATGTTTTTCCTTATATTCTACCTTTTCAGAGATTTATTTAATTTTATCCTCAAATCCTTTCATTGAAATTTTAATTTCTGCTATTATCATTTTAATTTCCAAGAAATGCTTTATATTTTGTTTCCTGAATGTTCTTTTTCTTTGCTTTCTTTTCTTATTTCATGGATATAGTGTCTTTTCTTACTTTTCTACGTATATGAATTAACCTTTTTCTTTCTGAGTGCATTAGTTTTTTCTTCTCTTCCCTTCCTTATCTGTTTCTTCTCAGACAGTTTCTGTTTGTTTATTATTTTGGTCTCTGTCTTTTACATTAGAAGCCTCCCTCTAGTGTCTGGTGACACTGGGCTGTCCATTTACTTTTACCACTTACCTGATTATGTTTGTATATTTGAAGACTTTAATGTGGTTTCACTTCCTCTTGTCTTTTGAATTATTGTCACGTGCAAGTATTTTACATATATGTAAAACCTTGCAAAAAGCACTACGATCATTGTTTTGCATAGTTAAAATTCATTTCTTTTTATATTAATTTCACATCTTACTTTTCTTGATGTTCTTCATTCATCTCTTCATTTCTTGGCTTCTGGGATCATTTTCCTTCTGTGTTTCTTTTTAATTCAGGTGTGCTGGTGATGAATTTCTCAAAGCTTTTGTTTGCTGGGAAAGTATTTATTTAGTCCTGATTTTTGAAGGGGATTTTCACTAAGTATAATATTGTAGATTGGCAGTTACTGTCTTTCAGCATTTTAAGATAGACTTCACTGTCTTCTGTCTTTCAACATTTCCGTGGAGAATGTGGCTCTCAGTTGTATTGTTGTTCTTTGGGAAGTAGTACTTCCTATTGGAAGTAGTACGGCAACTTCTAAGGTTTTTTTTTCAGCAGTTTTACTGTGATGTGACAAGGAATAGCTTTTTTTTTTTTTTTTTTTTTTTATCCTGCTTCGGATTTATAGCACTTTTTGAATTTGTGGGTTAATGTTTTTCACCTGAATGGTGAAAATTTGGAAAATCTCAGCCATTTTTTCTGCACATAGTGTTTCCATTTAATTTTTTTCAAGATGTGTTTTTTTTTTAATCTCCCAACTTTATTGAGGTACAGTCAACATACAAAACTATATAAGTTTAAGGGGTTCAAAGTGATGATTTGATATATGTTGTGCTGATATGTATGTGTCATATTGCAAAATGATTGCCCTAATAGGGTTAGTTAACACATCCATCATCTCACATAGTTATCTTTTGTTTTGTTTTGTGGTGAGGACTTTTAGGATTTACTGTCTTAGCAATATTCAAACATACAACACGATATTGTTAACTAGAGTTACCATGCTGTACATCCTTAGAACTTAAATTCATCTAATAACTGGAATTCTCTACCCTTTAACCACCTTTACCCATTACTCCTCCCCACTCCCTTCCCTGGCCCACACACACCGCTGGTAACCACTAGTCTACTTTCTATTTCTATGAGTTCAATTTTTTAGATTCCACACACAGTGAGATCATACTCTATCTTTCTCTGTCTGACTTAGTTCACTTAGCATAATGCTTTCAGGTTTCATCCATGTTATCACAAATGTCAGGGTTTCCTTCTTTTTTATGGCTGAATTACATATATAATATAATATGACATAATATAATATAATATAATAATATATATGTATGTATCACATTTTCTTTATCCATTCTTCCATCAATGGTGATATGACAGTGAATTTAGTAATGAAAACCCTCCTCTTTGAAGAGCTTTGCACTCTGCTGGAGAATATGGCAATAAACTAATAAATATATATTATAATGTCAGTATGATGTACAAGTCATAAAAATAAAGCAGGGTGAAAAAATACAGCAGGGTGATACTGCTTTAGATAGGACGGTCACAGTCAACCTCTTGAGGAGTGACTTTGAGATCTGAACAAGCCAAAGGTGGACCCAGTGTATATCATGCAGGGAAAATGAAAACAAAATCACGTCATCTAGGTAATTGGTCAACACTATGGCATAATACTTGCATATTTAGAGTTAGAAAAATCTTTAGTCAATTTATTTTATTTGGTAATCCAGATCCCTGTTCATCTAGGATAATGTTCTTTAAAATGTATATGGTAGATCAGATATACGAAGATTACAGGTATCTGTTCAATTTGGCACACCTTTATTGTATCTAAACCCAGTAATATTTATGATAGATTTTTTATTTGTAGTAAGCAAAATTCAGGTCCCATTTGCTGTTTCATCTGTATGAAGATACTTATTAGATTCACTAGGAACTCTCTTCAGAATCACTTTAGAAAAACATTGGCTCCATGGGGCGCCTGGGTGGCTCAGATGGTTAAGCGTCTGCCTTCAGCTCGGGTCATGATCCCAGGGTCCTGGAATCAAGCCCCGCATCGGGCTCCTTGCTCAGCAGGGAGTCTGTTTCTTCCTATTCCTCTGCCTCTCCCCACTACTCCTGCTCTGTCTCTCTCACTCTGTATCTCTCTGTCTCAAATGAATAAAAAAAAAAAATTCTTAAGAAAAACATTGGCTCCAGGGAATACAGATGGGTTAGTTTCCTGATTTTCTGTAAACTGCAGCAAAAACAATGAAGTGAAGTTACAGACTGTCACACTGTCTTCTCCAGCAGGCTCATGGAAATGCCTATTCTTCTGACCTAGCTTTTACAGCGATCTGTATACCAGGGAGAAGTAGCTCCTCCCTGAGTATTTTGGAGCGTGATTCGGCTCCGTGATAGGTGTCTGGAAGATAAACTTGTCTTTTTTTCTTTAGTAACCATAGAAGCAGGTAAGAAAGACCGCGGTCCCAGCATGTCTCTTGTTGGCTGTGGGCTTTGGCAATATCTGACGTCCCTGGCGGGTGTGCTCAGCTTTCTCATTCTCTTTGAAGCCTAGCTATTTGCACTCCAAAGAAGTTAGGATCCTCAAGATGTCTAGTCCGAATGTGGTATTAAATCCAATGTTTTATTTACTCTTCAAAAGCTCTGTCTTTGAGAGCATATTTACCAGTAGGTAAAGTTAGGAGAATTTATAATGATAACCTGAGATATTACCAACTCTGTATTTAAATTGCCCTGCTTTTAGAATGTGTTTGTTTTGGTTGTGGTTAAAATAACTTAACAGAGCTAATTGATAATTTGAAGTGAAACATATTTTGAACCATTGTTTTAGTTTTTTTAAACCATGCAAGGGTTTTGATAGCTTGATAATTAATTATAATGTGCTCAGTAAATGGACATGAACAAAATATAAACATTCACTACATTAACTAAACTAATTAATTACTCAAACATGAAAACAATAAAAAATTGCTTTAAAATAACCTAATGACTTATCTATATTTTTACCTCTATAAAGTTAGAATTTAATAAATAAAATATTCATAAATTATGTTTATGATTTATGAATCACAAATTCATAAATCATAAACACATGGCTCAAGTTCTAAGCAAAGGAAAGAAAATACATAATAATACTAACCAAAAAGTCAATGCTGTAACTGCTGATACTTTTCTTTCCTGTGGGCTCTCCCCTAGTCCATAAGTCCCCAGAAATATTAATCAAAAGTGTGCTGTGTATTCTGGGCTGTTTTCAGTAATATAATATATTTTATATGGAAAATCCATATGTAAACTATTAGTAGGCAGAACATAAATACAGATTTTTATATCATTTGATTATGTGGCTCAAATTTGTACTAAGGTTTACTGTGTATTTTTGTAGAGTTAATTGATCACATAGGGCTTAGACTCTATTTTGACCTAATTACTTGGTGTGGAACCATATAGAAGCTGCTGGGAACTTGACTTGCCTGATTATACTCTGGAATGCTAGCGCACCTGTCCCCAAAAGAAATTTTGTGCATTGTATGTAATATTATTTGCTATTTGTATATACTTAAGCTGGTAAGACAAAGTCCTCCTGTCTTCAAGAACACTCCTTGCTTGTATGTGTCTGTGTGTATGTAGGGGATAATCTAGAATTCAGTCTCACAATCTCATGTATGGGAGATTGTTTTTTGTTGTTGTTTTGTATTTTTTTTTTTTCCTTTTATCAGGGGATCGTTCTGTTGTTGCTGAGAACGTGTGGACACTCTGCTTTTGAGTCTGTGTGTGTACACTGTCTCCACTGGAAAGCTGAGCAGTATGTTTTGGGGGCATTTGTCATCCTTTTCCTAAAGACTTCCCTGTATGCTTAGTTTTTCCCTGATCACACACACACCTGATTATAATGGAGACATCTCACAAATATCAAAGTTGTGACTTTGTTTTTCCCTTAAAGGACCCAAGGGAAGGGCCTGTGGATTTGGTGCTTCAAGGTGAGCGTGCTCACACACATATACTTTCTCCTGACCTCTCCTTTTCTTTTCTTTTTCTTCGTTAACTTCAAAGGACCCACTCCTGTCCCTCAGGCACGTGACCTCAGGCATCCTTTGGGGAACTTCAGTCTCCTTACAAGAGGAAGAGATAACCCCTTCAACACGTATCTTTTATCCCTTCTGGGTCTTACAAATTCCAGGACCTCCTATTTGTCTGGGTGCTCATGGAAGCTCTCCTCTGCTCATCAGTCAGAGCTGGGCTCAGCTACTGTGGCTGAGAATGCACGTGGGTGCCCAGTTCCTGTGTTGTCTGCCCAGTAGTGAGTTATGGCCAATGTCTTCACTTGTTTATGTCCGAGGCAAGCACGCTATACTAGACGAAGGAGAGAATTATGTTTTCTAATCACACATGAAAAAACTGATTTCTCATGTCACATAACTTTTTTTTTTTAAGATTTTATTTATTTATTTGAGAGAGAGCGAAAGTGAGCATGCATGAGTTGGGGGGGGGAAGGGCAGAGGCAGAGGGAGAAGCAGACTCCCCGCTGAGCAGGGAACCCAACACTGGGGCTCAATCCCAGGACCCTGAGATCATGACCTGAGCTGAAGGCAGCCGCTTAACTGTCTAAGCCACCCAGGTGCCCCTCATGTCACATAACTTTGACCATGCTCCCTGATTATAAAATAATCAGCCCCTACATTTTTGTGCAAATGGGCATTTTATTTGTCATGTTCCTGTATTATGTCTCATATCTGTGGATTATTTCTCCCCTGTTAGAATATAAGCTTTATGAAGGCATGGGTGTTTGTTTTGTTCACTGTTCTATCCCAATCTCTGGAGTAGTGCCTAGCATATAATAAGTGCTCAATACATATTTGTTGACTAAGTGAATATTATAAGCATTTTACACTACCTACAAATGGCTTCTTTTTTGCCACAAAGAAGTGGGGGTATTTGTGAAGAGAATGTCAATTTAGAGTAGTTTCTATTTTACTGTAGATTTCATGCCAAATACAAAAGAAAGTTTCTAATTTATCCGCCCCCTACCCCCCAAAACACTGATACTGATGAGGGATGACTCAGGTAAAGAAACTGAAGAACAGAGAATACACAGAATTTATTTTACTAATAGGCACCTGGAGGAGTCTAGACTTGGACCTACTTCAAACGGATCTGGTTTAAATGGCTCACACTCAGCATTCAGAATTATAACTACCATTTGATGAGTAGACATAAAGTTTGCCTCTCAAAGCTAATGAGTAAATTTAAAAGTATACCTATCAGTAATAAGTAAACATTATACATATAGCTTTTTCCAAGTTAAAGCTTGCAGTCACTCAAGGATGTTAAGCATCTGATTTTTAAAAACAAGAAAGTTCAATAAGAGTAGATTAAGGAATAAGGCAGTAGATACCAGTGCTGGCTTCCAGAAACTTGAGCTTTGTGGTAAGTGGCTTTCACACTGGGTTTTGAAACTGTTGTGCTGGGGCAAGTCAGAGGCAAAGGAAACGTAAATGTAACACAAAGAATGGAATGAATGCAGGATTCATTCTTTTGAGAATATGAGCATTGTGTATCAAATGAGGGAGAAGGGCTGATTGGGTTAATTTTCTTTCTGGATAATAAATATTGTGGCATAAGGCAGTAAGAGTGGGAAAGGACCACTGTGAATGACTAAAAGGAAAATTGCTAAAATCTCTATGTTGGTAATTGATCTTAATGGAACTTAATTATTTTATTACCATAATCAGTCACCTCTTATCTTGCTTTTGCTTCCACTCCACTTTAGGAACTATTAACTCCTATTACCTAGCTGTGGTCGGGAAGAAACTGTTTGATAACAAGTTTTAATTCCTGTTGTAGTGTAACTTTGGCAAACTCATTTGTCTGCACTCAGAGCATTGGAAAAAAAGTTATTTGTAAGACGAGTTGGGGTGGGTGAGATTGGTAGATGTGTGGTATCATTGTGTGTATTTTTACTCTCAGGGCCCAACGTGAGAGCTCTGAAGTCACAAATCATGTTTATTTATTCTGTATTCCCAGTGTCATACATAGCACCTAATATAAAGTAGGCACCTCATAAATACTTATGGAATGAGCAGTAAAAATAACTCATGTCCATTTAATTCTTCATATTACTGTTGTGTCCCAGAAATGGAGATGATCTATGTATTGTTACAGGTCAAATGACTGTTTTAATTGGTTCTTTATCAACAGATGTTATAGGTGCTGCGTTTCAGATGCAGACATACCCTATTGAATTATATGTTTTCCCTTTGTTTAGGCTAGTACGCATCTCAAAGATGAAGACCCACGGCCAAAACTAGGCAAAATACTAGGCAAAAAATCGGATTGGTTATTTCAAGGTGACTTTCCTTTAGGGGATGACAAGGGTGTACAGGAAAATTACCCAACTAATGCTGATCAGGTGATTCTAGTCAATGAACTGGTTTAAGAGTCCATTTCTGAGAGAGCTGAAACTGTAATTAAGTCTCAGTTTGGTGATGCGGGCTTAGCGTAAGTGACTGCATTTTGGGACTGTTGTCTTGTGTTTAACACTATATTTACTTATTAGATGTATTAAGGAAGAATAAGTCACCACATACTAGTAGGGACATCTCAGAAAAGACCATATTTGACCGAATAACTTAGACCTTTGGGGAATATATTTCCATGGGTGACTGAACTGCACACTATTCTTGAGGAGGAGATGGATCTTAGAGTTAGAGAGGGGATGACATTTTCCTAAAATGGGGAGTATTATGTGGCATAATACTTCACAGTATTATGCAGTGGAAATTCAGTATTATACCAGTGGAAATCAGCAAGTAACTGGGAAAGTTACTTTAATACTTTAAATGCCACATACAAAGTATTGTCAGCTGTCACTACTAACACCTCCATGGTCTGTAGCGGAGTTCCCCTCAGTTCTTTATCCTCTGCCAACCCCACGTCCTGCCAATGTTTGCAGCCTGAGATACTCAGCAGCAAGGCCCAGGAAAACATTTTTATCTTCCACTGTCACTGTGAAAATGGAGTTGCATTTTTGGCATGCTGAATTTAGCATATCTATTGGATATTCAGGTAGAGATATTGAGTAGACTATTTGTCTGAAGTTCAGAGGACAGGTCTGAGCTGCTAAATATGGTTGTTGCCAGTAAATACATGGTATTTAAAAGCAAGAGACTAGTTGGGGTAGTCAGGGGAGTCAAAGCCTTGGGGTGATTTTGGGGAGAGGAAGAAGAGGAGGAACTAGGCAGGGAAATGAAAAAAGAATGATCTAGTGAGGAAGGAAGAAAACTTGGAGACTCTTAATATCCCTCAGACAATTGAAGTCAGTGTCAAGGATGGTGGTGAGTCAGGGCTATAAAATGTTAGTGATGCCTGCAGATGGGCCATTGGAGGTCATTTTTGACTGTGATAAAAGCAGATTTGGTCAAAGGAGGTGGGCACAATTCTCTTTGGATTGGATTTAATAGAGAATGAGGAAAAAAAGAGTTGAAGACTGTGGGAATAGATAAGGAGAGCAAAAAAAAAAAAAAAACCCAGGGAAGAAGCTGGTGGGAGAAGTGGAGTCAATAGGAGATAATATCCAGATGTGACTGGGCATTGCGTTTAAAAGGGAAGAAAACATTTTAGCCAGTTCATGTCTCCTAGTGTCCTGCAATGTCTTCTCATCATGATGAAAAAGAAAGAGATTGGAAAGACACAAGGTAGGCCTAAAGACAGCACTGTAACCTTCCCAGGGACCTTCTCAATTCAGCTATGCGGTTTCTCATTCCTTCTCCCAGAACCAGAAGCACACCTGGAAGATTCGGAGGTCAGCAAGTTTAATAGGAAAATCTTCACATAAGATCCTGATGATGATAATCCCATCCTTCCCTGCCAACTCTGCTGTTTCTCTGACATCCTCTCTATTATCCATATCTTTCCTTTTAATTCAAAGAGTAGGACAGATAGGGAGACCCTTCAAGGCATCACTGATTCCCGTTACGCTTTGTCTCCCACGTGCCCATTCTGTCTTCAGGGGTACTGAAGTAGAATCCAACAGTTTGGAACCTGATTGCCTCACTCAGTCATCGCTGCACTGTCCCACTAAAGTCATAACCCATTGTTATTCCAGTGCTCAGTGAAAGAAAGAATTAAGATTAAAAAGGCCTCAATTTTGTGGCATAATTACAATGTCAGGATAGTATTGGTTGGAAGCTAAATAATACATTCGTGTTTTTTAGATGTCAATAGACTTTTATCTGCTATAGCAAATCACATTTCTTCTGAAAAAGAAAATGCAAAACAGTAACGCATTCCCGGCTCTTATCTCGGACAGTGATTTAAATTGTGTAGAAGCAGCTCTCTCTCTGTGTCTCCCCATCCACAACATGACTGTACCCTCACCATGATGATCAGGGACTCTTACCTCCGCTTGCTCCTCTTCCAAGCAGCAAACTGTGATGTCAGCATGTCACTAACATACTGGATATGTGTCTCTGGAGGTTGCCATGGCGAATCTGGAGCCAGAGCCTCCCTAATGAGCCTTAACTATCGCCACCTGACAGAGCAAGCATTCTTAGACATTTCCTGTTAGATTCCGTGTCGGCTTTGGCTGTGAAAGCAGTTGCTTTCATTTCTGGTAGTAATGTGGCATTGGGTGGGAGTAGGGGTGAAGTCTTGTTCAGGCATGAAGTGTCACTGGATCTGACAGAGGAATTTCTAGGGCTGGAAACGTAGCAGGTGCAACAGGACACTAAGGAGACATGTGAAGTTAAAATCTAGTTCCTGGCAGTTTACATGGGTTCTCGAGTATTTCACTGATTATAGTTATTTCTCATGGCATTTGGTGTCTGCTGGTGAGTGATGATGAAGAAATTAGCCACTGTAATGGCCAGACCATCACGTAATATAACCTCTTAGAGGAAGAAAACCGATAGAGCCCTGATATTTTCCTGGAGAAGTATAACTTTTTCTACAAGAGCCTTTGAAGTAAAAGTTTGCTGACATTGACTTTATCACTCTCCTTAAATGTTACAAATTTTCTCTTTCGTCAGTTATCACAAAATCTTCCCTCCCACTTTCCTTGAGTGTCATAATTTTTTAACTAAGAGGGTCATAGATTATAACTATTTGTAAGAGAAGGCCCATAAGTTTGTGCTGTGTTAAAGAATCTAGAATGGTAGCTTTAGTAAATTAGCCGGGTCTAGTTTTGATTCTGTGTTGTGGTCTTATTTTCCACAATATATAAACATATAAACTGTACCTTATTTTAGGGAGTGGAAATTAATTTGAGTCAGAAAGAAGTAAAAAGCAACCCACTTGGTCTGCCTTTGTCAAGGAGACAGACATTTTTGATGCTGTTCTTAGGGGAGTAAGAAGATTTTAATAGAATATAACAGCTCTTTGGAGAGAAGAACACATTTCTTATATGATGAGGGTGGTTATGCATTATGTCTGCAGAAATTTTTTCTTGAATCCAGATTTCAGATCTGCTAAGAGGGAGGCCCTGGAAAAGACCACTGTGTGGTAGAAGCAAGAAGGGAAGATTGGTCACATTTTCCCGAGAGGTAGATAAGACAACAGAATTTTAGCATCCACCAGGTATCTGTCAGGTGGTGGCACTTTCCAGCAAAAACATAACAGGGATGTATCAGTGACAGATTGAATCGGTTGTCTAGAGATGAAAGACTCCCCAGACCCTCGTTTCCTCTTGGATTCAGCTTTTGATTGCTTGCTTTGTCCTTTGTATCTCTTTCCTTAACTATCTCGTTGGTTCTTTCTCTTCTTTTTCAGAACCTTAAGCTTATCTTTTAAAACTGATTTATTTTGGGTTTTATGGCTTAGAGAGCAGCTGAAACTAACAGGAAAAATACAAAGAACAAACCTGGGTATTTCTTATTGTCAAAGAACAGATGCTGTGGCAGGTGCTTCTGGTAAGATATTATAATCAAACAGGCACGAAAATGTAGAATTTCATTTCTGCATCTTAAAACAATGCTCTCAACTTGCTGATTCATTCGTGTGATTCAGGAAAAATTAATATTTCAGAAATTTTCCCACAGTCTATAAGATAATGAAGTATCCTTTATGTACTCCCATAATGCAGATTCCTCTGGAAGGAATGACGTTCACCTCTTAATTAACTCCTTCTTACATTACATTTCATGCCATTCATACATTTCAGGAGTTGCTCTCTGCTCCCAAAGAAGAGGGGATGTGTAATCATTCAAACTAATCTCAGTAGCCAAAAGAGTGTCTGGTTTTGATAAATCCCTGTGTTTTGATTATAAGCAGAATATTCAGGTTTTTTGCTTGTACATTTGTCTTCAGTCTGGTGTAACACTTCTCTCTCTAAGTTGCTCGTATCTCAAATATTCTTTTTGGCTTACTTTATGTTTTTATTCTTGGGGCCAAAAAGATACCTGTCAGTTCCTTTTAATGGCTCTTTTGGCTACTCTTCAGATACTCAGTTGTCCATTTTTTAGTAAACTGTTGGCAATGGGATTTAACCCAGGTCTTTTGCCTAAAGAAGTTGCTGTGTACCGGGTCACAGTTGTTCAGGCTGTTTAGACACCTGATCTACAGTATGGGCTGGGCAGGTATCTGGTCCATGATTTAGGGCTGCCACCAAATCTTCTTGATCTTAGAAAAAAAAAAGACTCAAGATGTCTTGTTTTTTTAAGCAAGACTGTTCCTGGGAAAGTCTTTCTTTTCTTTCTTCCTTTCTTTCTTCCTTCCTTTCTTTCTTTCTTTCTTTCTTTCTTTCTTTCTTTCTTTCTTTCTTTCTTTCTTTCTTTCTCTTTCTTTCTTTCTTTCTTTCTTTCTTTCTTTTCTTTCTTTCTTTCTTTCTTTCTTTCTTTCTTTCTTTTTTCTTTCTTTCTTTCTTTCTTTCTTTCTTTCTTTCTTTCTTTCTTTCTTTCTTTCTTTTATCCTTCCTTCCTTCCTTTCCTTTCCTTCTTTCTTTCTTCTTTCCTTTCTTTTCTTTCTTTACTTCCTCCCTCCCTCCCTCTCTCTCTCTCTCATTCTCTTTAGAAAGTTTCTTGATTTAGCAACTGATAAAATTTCTAATATGGCTGCATCAGTTTATTCAGTAAGACTACTAATTAGATCATTTTGTTGTTAATATGCACTCACCTTCCATCTTACCCAGATCTGTGTGTTTAAAATACTTGAAGACTTGGCAGTAGTGATATCTTTAAAGATTAATTATCCTTACGAACAGTCCCAAATGATGTCTGTGATTTCTCTGGGCCATCAGAATTTGAATGAAGTTGGGGCCAGTTGATAATTTTCTTTCTTCCAACCTGTCTTTGGGCTGATGGAAATGCTCTGGGAAATGTGTCCTCGCAAGTGGAATTGGAGCTTTTCTTGGGGAACATTGAAATATCCTTAGAGGTTAGGCAATAGATTCACTTTCATTGGTCCATTTATCTGACTGGAGGAGAGCTGAGAGAAAAATTAATTCAACAAGCAACTATTGTGCCAGTGCCATAGTTTTAGTCACTGTATCTTTGTGACCTATTTTAAAATAAAGAAGTGTGATGACTCCAGCTTTGTTCTTCTTTCTTAAGGTTGCTTTGGCTGCTCAGGGTTTTTTATGATTTCATATGAATTTTAGAATTTTCTCTGTTTTGGGGTGCCTAGGTGGCTCAGACCGTTAAGCATCTGCCTTCGGCTCAGGTCATGATCTCAGGGTCCTGGGATCGAGTCCCACATCGGGCTCCCTGCTCAGCGGGGAGCTTGCTTCTCCCTCTGCCCCTCCCCCCACTCATGCTCGCGCGCGCGCGCGCGCGCGCGCGCTCTCTCTCTCTCTCTCAAATAAATGAATAGAATCTTAAAAAAAAAAGAATTTCTCTGTTTCTGTGAAAAATGCCGTTGGGATTTTGATAGGGATTGCACTGAGTCTGTCGGTCACTTTGAGCAGTGTGGGCATTTTAAGTGTTAAGTCTTCTAATACATAAACACAAGATGCTTTTCCACTTTTGTGTGTTCTTCAGTATTTAGTTTTTAGTGTACATCTTTCACCTCCTTAGTTAAGTGTTTATTTGTGGGTATTTTATTCTTTTTGATGCTATTGTAATTGGAACTGTTTTTTATTTCCTCTTTAGATGGTTCATTGTTAATGTATAAAAATGCAACTGATTTTTAAATGTTGATTTTGTCCTGCAGCTTAACCACATTTATTTATTAGTTCTAACAGTTTTACTGTGGCATCTTTAGAGTCTTCTACATTAAGATCATATCACCTGCAAACAGATAATTTTACTTCTCTTTTTCCTATTTGGATACCTTTTATTTCTTTTTTTCCCCTAATTGTTCTGGCTAGGACTTCAGTACTGTGTTGAATAAAAGTGGCAAGGGTGAGCATCCTTGCCTTGTTTTTGATCTTAGAGAAAAAATTTTAGTTTTTACCAGTGAGTATGATGTTAGCTGTGGACTTTTCATATTTGGCCTTTATGCCTATAAAAATTCCTTCTCTACCTAGCTTATTAAGAGTTTTTATCATGAAAAAATGTTCAGTAGACAGCCCAGAAATAAACCTATGTGTTTATGGCCAACTGATTTTTGACAAGGGTGTTAAGAATACACAACAGGGAAAAAATAGTCTCTTCAACAAATGGTGCTGGGAAACCTGGACATCCACATACAAAAAATGAAATTGGGCCCTTACCTTCCACCATATACAAAAATCAACTCAAAATGGATTAAAGAGTTAAGCATAAGACCTGAAAATGTAAAACCCCTAGAAGAAAATAATGGAAAAGCTTCCTGACATGGGTCTTGGCAATGATTTCTTGGATATGACACCAAAAGCACAGGCAGCAAAAACAGACAAGCAGGATGACATCAACTAAAAACCATCGACAGAGTGAACCCTTGGAATGGGATAAAATATTTGCAAACTGTAGATTTGATAAGGGGTTATTATCCAACATATATAAGAAGATCCTATAACTTAATAGCAAAAACCCAATTAAAAAATGAGCCAAAGACTAGAACAGACATTTTTCTAAAGAAGACTTGTAAATGGCCAACAGATATATATGAAAGATGTTCAACACCACTAATCATTAGGGGAGAAGGCAAATCAAAACCACCATGAGATACGGCATCACATTTGTCAGGATGGCTACTATCAAAGAAAAACAAAAGATAACAAGTGTTGATGAGTATATGAAGAAATTGGAATTCATATACTGTTGATGGGAATATAAAAAGATATAGCCACCATAGAAAATAGTATGGAGGTTTCTCAAAAAATTAAAAATGGAACTACCATATAATCCATCAATCCTACTGGGTAAATATCCAGAATAATTGAATTAAGAATCTTCAAGAGATATCTGCACCCCCATATTCACTGCAGCGTTATTCACAGTAGTCAAGACATGGAAACATAAATGTTTATTGACAGATGAAGGGAGGAACAAACTGTGGTATATCCATACAATGGAATATTATTTGTCATTAAAAAAGAATGAAATCCTGCCATTTGTGATAACATGGATGGACATTATAGGTATTATATTAAGTGAAAGAAACCAGTCACAGAAAGACAAATAGTGCATGATTCCAGTTATATGAGGTATAGGGCCTAAGGGCCAGGGGAAATGGGGAGTTGTTGTTCAATGGGTGTAAGTTTCATTCATGAAAGATGAATAAGTTTTAGAGGTCTGTGTACAGCATTATGCCTAAAGTTAACAATACTGTATTGTGCACTGAAAAATTTGTTCAGGCATAGCTCACATTAAGTGTTCTTATGACAATACAAGAGAAAAGAAGAAGGAGTCATATAGTGAAGAGGAACACAGGGTTTGTTGTCAAGGCAACTTGCTTCAAAGCCCAGCTTACCACTTACTAGTGATGTGACTTTGTCTTTCTGAGACCAAGTTCCCTATTCTGTAGGATAAGGATCTGGCAGAGTTATTGTCAAGGAGCAGGTGCAATAACAAGCGTACCTCTTGCAGTCTTCGCTGGGAGTTTTCTACCTCTCTTCTTCCCCTTCTCTGAGACCCAGTTTCCTCATTTGTAAAATGGAGAAAATTACACCTACTTCCCAAGGTTATTGTGAGAAGTAGAGAATTTGGGCTTATCCATAGTGATGGGTTGTTACTCAAGAAATAAATATTCCAAAAAAAAAAAAAAGAATAAGTATTCCACACAAGACCATGTCTAACCCACCCTCCCCACCTCCACTTTATAGACAAATTAAATGGTGGTGCCGGGGGAGGCCTGGACGCAGACACAGTGGCCAGTGCTCATTTCACTATGTTATTATTGACCACTTAAACATTCTAGATAACCTGGTTTGAGGGTTTGGAGCCTAAGTTTTAAACCATGTGATGAACAGACTGGTTGTAGTACTTGACTTATATGATATCAAGAAATATTTGAAAATGGCCCACTGGACATCCAGATTTACCAGAAGAAAAAAATCAAGGTGCTGTGATTATAAAACTCAATTTTAATTTAAAGGAATGGTTTAAGTGTAGTTTTAAAAACTGATTCAAACCATTTTCTTTGGCCATCTTTTTGCTCACCATCGGTGTTGGCTAATAAAACAATTTTGTCTCAGTGGATTCTTTACTAGTGTCTCTTTGCCCTGAAAAGCCAAATAATACCCTCATTCTGCATGACACTGATACCAAAGTCAGATAAAAAGAGTTTCATTGCAAGGCTAAGAAAGAGCTAATTTTCTAAAATTGGAACATTATCTGTCATGTGTTACTACTCTGTAATTATGACTATTATTCTCATTGGGAAAAAAGATATTTCAGGAGGGGAAAAGATTTTTATAAGAGGCTTTTAATATAAATGGGCAATTATATTAAAATACTGACTTTCATACTTAGACATTATGTTGTAGATATATTATATTATATTTGATGTAAATTTAGTAAATGATATGCATGCAAAAACCTAAAATATAGGAGTACTACTCCCTTAAATGAAAAGTATGAATAGTCTGGCAAAATAGGTTTTTGAGAAATGGATTCATGACTTCTATACTCACAGAGATTTTGTTGTTAATAATGCATTGTGTTTTTCTTTTCTGGTGAAGAATGAATCATTTTCATTTGGCGATGATTCTGAATTTTTTTTGCAAGAATGATTATGCTTTTTTAAATCATGTGTGGGGCTGAACAAAGGGCAGTGGTAAAAATAAAAATTATAACCATGATTCATCTTTTTCTAGAATAAAAAAACAATGGTATAAATTATGAAGATGCTATCGGTTTTGCTTTAAGTGTTATGTACAAGGAGAGTTCACACGTGGGTAGAAAGTTTGGACATGGAAGGAAATAATAATTGTTACTCTTCCTGAATTTAAGAAATTTACATTGAATAGGTACAGAATCTTCCCAGCATAATTCACCTCAAATGTTATTTCTAGCATGAGAATATCCAGGACTTGTAGGCCAGAAGGTTATACAATTTTAGAACCCTTTTTAAGAAAAATAATAGAAGATTAAAGCCTACAGAATGAGAACCAAAGATGATGTTATTTGGAATGAGGAGACAAATTAAAGCATTATAAATTTAACAAATGACAAATACTACAAATACATCCAGAAAAACATCATAATTTTTAAATTATAACTGTCTGACATCTTCATAGTACTTTTTTTTTAACATTTTTAGCAGATTAAATTTTGATTCCTTTTTCATGTGAAATGATTTTTGTATTATCATTTTCTATGGGGAGAGTATGAACATAAGTCAATGTTTCACTAAACATGGGTTATTGAGATTTGTTTGATGGTTTTATAGTTAGGATGCTTAAGTATGACCACACATAAATGTACTGCTGTGTAGTTCTGCTACTAGACGTGCTTCAAACACAGGACTAAATTCAATTTCACATAAATCCTAGAAAAAATGTGGTTTATCTATAATTACGTACTCTGCATTACTGAGACTTCCCCAAGATGTTAGAACTTCTGTTTTAATGAAGATGATAAATAGATGCTCTACTTAGAATTTTGCTCATTTGATGATGGGAAGAAATTTTTATAGGTTAGCTTTCGGTTCTTTACAATTCAAAATTTGTTTTTGTTTTGTTTTTTTCTATTTTCGACATACTTCTAGTGCTGGATGCTGTATGGGACAAGTTTATCTGAATACGACCTCTGTATTGTTTCCTCCTAGTATGGCTTAGTGGGCAAAACAAATATTTCTAGAATCGATTCCTACAATGGGATAGCTCAGAATAATTTAACCTATATAAAAAAAATGACTGTGAGTTACATAAATATATTCCACTAACCCAAATTAAATGTCTCTCAACTCAACTTCCTCTTGGCTGGATCCCCAAAATGCTGACAGCCACTCCAATGCCACCCGACATGAGAGAAGTATGATGGAAGAGTCAGAATGGAAAGATCCTAAACAATTGTGGTTAAAAAAAAATCTCACTTTTGCAAATGTTACAAAAACATTGCTAGCATCTCTCTCAGGGCCATGGAGGAGGTCTATGCATGTAAGTGGCTCTAAAGCTTAAGCTGTATGTACTTCACCAGAGATCTGCCTGGGCTCCCAGATGTGGTGGTCATATGCCACGGGATGCATGTATACCTAATGGATAGACATGAAGAAACATCATGGGGAAATTTCTTATTCTAAACTGTCGCCTTCACCAAAGACTTGCACTGGACCATTAGCAATTTATTTCTTTCTCTTCATCCTTGGCCTTTGGCAGACTCCTCTTTCGAAAATGCTACATCTCTTAATAAGAGTGACCTTCTTTATCAGAGTGTTTCCCTCATTTTCTTTTTCCCCTAAGTAAAGGTATAGGGATTTATGGGAAGTTTGAGTGTTGGGCCAGGAGAAGGGCCCAGCAAGGGAGCACAATGGTGCAGTGAGCAGGGTAGATTGGGTTTTGTTATAGTTGCTGCAGCAGCATCATGCCAGCTCTAGAGCTTTCTGAGCCTTTGTTGTGAGCATAATTGTGTCATATGTGTCTATGTGCATTTTTTTCCTTTGTGTATTTTTGTATGTGGTTGTCCCATTTATTTCAGTGGATTTTACATTCATAAAAAATAGGAACAGTTTCAGCTGCACCTTTATTATTCTCTGAGGAGGGCTCACCTACTCATGACCAGAGCTGCTGCTAGACAGGAAATGCCTCAGGGCGCTGGCTATACATTTGGTGTTCTCAATCCACTCACGTATTAGCTTTTGTTCTCTGGAGCCATTTATCTTTCATGGTCCCTACTACCCTGATGTTCTCTTTAAAGTAATGTATATATTTCTAAGCAGAAATCTTTTAAGCTAAAGATAGAACAAAACCCAGTCGATAAAATAGATAACAGCCTTCATCAAAGCAGGGGCTGGGACCTAAAGGCCTGGTCACTTGGTCTCCTTCTTCCCTTGTGGCAGGTCCCTGAGTGGACTTCCAGAAGCCCTTAGAGCTCCCATTGAACAGAATTTTAAAACCGTGGCGTAGAAAAATGATTCCTAGACAGATAATCAGAAAATCTGGATTTTTATTATGAATTTGCTTTTGTGCTAGTAGGGTGATAACAAGCAAATCATTAATTGCTGTAATCCTCAGTTTTTGCATTTGTAAAGTGGATAATAATATATGTTTACTCAGCTTATATTAAAGTGAGGTTAATGAGAGCCAAATGGTTCATGTATGTGAAAGCTCTTCAAAGTGTTCTACACTTATGATTGACTATAGTGTTACTCCCTTAACCTTTCTAATAAAATCATTTAGATTATTTTTTTAATTTTTTTATTGTTATGTTAATCACCACAGCATTTAGATTATTAAAAATCACAAAATCATGAACAATCACATCTGAGTTATCTCTGCTACTCTGTGTCCTTGATACTATTCCAGGTCCCAGGTCAGTGGCCACCCACTCCCTGTTCATATTGGCAAGAACACCATGAAAATGAGTTTGGCATTTCCCAACATGTAGTGGGACAAAAAGCCCACATACAGTGACATGAAGAACAATGACTAAGCGCAGCAAGAAAGAAATGAAAAGTCATAATGGACTATAAGCTTTTCTGGTATTGGCAAATTTCTGCTGTGACTAACAAAGCACGGATGACACTGTTTATATAATAGATATACAGAAACAAAATATTTGGAAGGGACAAATTAATCTGCTTTTCAGTTTGTGCCCAAGTGTGTCTGATTGTAAAGTCCACATTGTAAAATGGCAGGATATAAGAAGACCTAAAAGAAAGCAGAAGAAAAAAGAAAAGCAGGGAAAAGTGAATACAAAGTATTTGTGGACTAATTAGCTTGAAGAAAAAACCCTGAAGAATGATTTAACAATTGGTTTTTAGGACACAAAGAGATTTGTTATATAGAATACAGTGTATGGCTGGCTCTTCACAAAGAATTCACAGGTCTGCTGGAACTCACAGACCCTGGCCTTCAGGGAGAGTCATAGACAATGGAAGAAGGAAGACATCCTGTGAGAAACATTGACCCCTCTGCTATCAAATCTCTTTGGTACCTAAATCATTTCAAAGAGATAAAAATATCACTCATCCTTAAAGACATATACTTGATCCTAGAAGGGATTTAGGATGGAATGGCATGGAAGAACTGGATTGGAAGCGTGATCTTGGAGAAAGGCTGATGATTGACCCCAGTGAATCAGAACCAGGAGGTGGGGAGAAGTGCTTAGCAGCTCTTCACAAATTATAGAACCCACTTCATTTACCTGAAGAGATTGGCCTCCACACAACACAGATAAGGAAGAAAAGCCCCATAATAAGCAACTTTCCCTAATTGACATGTGGGATGTCTCTGGAAGTCAGAGAAGCTCAACCTACATCAAGATAAGCTTGGTTTGTGGTCAGACTAAAGGGCTTGCCTTCGGTCGTTTCAGGTTCTTAGGAACGATTTTCAGACATGGAAGTACTCAAGGGAGAAAAAGATGCACAAAGCACAAAGTGTCCTCTCTGGGTTTGTAAACTTTCCACGTTGTTAATGTAAAGGATTCAGCACGTATGGTATAGTTGGTACACATGGGATGAATCCGTGTTCAGACTTCTTCAGGTCAGTGTCCCATATAGCGTTCATCCAAATCCCATATTCCAAGAAACAGGTTGGGGCTCCGTCTAAGGGGAGGGCCAGATTCATCCATTACTGGTCTCTTTGACCATAGACAGATTACCTGGGTATGGTACTGTTCTCTCTCTTCATAAGTATTAGGCACAGGTCTGACGCCTTCTAGATTACCAAACTTATTTGAGGAGAGCAAACATGATCTAAAGAGTCAAAGGGGTAAGAAAGGAGATTTAGCAGGTACCATATTTTGCTGTATTTTCCATTCATTTTTCTTTGGGGAAGGATTTAATGGTCACATGGTCTAGTTAAAAAAAAATTACAGAATCCTCTAGTACATAACACTGGAGAACATTTTTCCTATCTACTTCCAATTATCAGACAAAAGTTTAATCAGCTAGTATCCTTTTTATAGTGAATTGTTAGAGGTACTTTAAAAACTACCAGGAGTTATGGTCACTGTGTCTTTACTACCTTCTTCCTTAGTGTAGCTGGTGATAAAGCATCGCCAAGAATGATCTACTGTGTACTTGTATCTCAAGTCCATGTCTGTACTGTATTAATTTAGGTTACATTCTGCTTTACAGAGTGGAGTCAACATACATCACAGGTTAGTCCCAGAGAGTGTTTGGTTTTCTGGGGTTTGATTCTGCTCTATGTCAAGATTTCAATGTATAAAGTTTAGGTTTCCATGGTAGCGTCAGTCAGAACTGAAGGAGTCTGTTACAAGGCCATAAAGAACAACCACTTCAAGACACATGGGGGCCTTGACCAGTATAATCAACCTAGCTAATAGGAAGACTAGCACCATAATGTGTCCAGTGTTCTTTGCATGCAGTAGTACATCACAGTCCCTTTTGATAATTCCAGCATGGAACGAGACTCAAGAGGTGTATAATTGGGATGCACTCCAGCCCATCAAACACTAGGTGGCATCTGTCTCTTTGTGCATCTGATGAGTAGATGCATAATGTTTCAGTTGGACTTGGGCATTGAGAGGGGAGTAGACAATAATTTGCCATTTTGTGTTCTTTGTTCTTTTATAGAACTGGTACCTATGACTCATAAACCGGTATCAGTATTGCAAGTGAGATGTAGCAAATTTGACTGATAGAAATATTCCTTAATAACAGCAATGGCTAAGAGATATTACAGCCTTTCCACCTTGGGCATCAGATATCTAGAGAGTTTTAAAAATTTATGGGCTCATGAAGATAACCAAAAGGATTGGTTGAGAATGAATAAAACCATTTAATGGGATGAAAATTATGTGTCATTATACTTACATAAACTTTGAATGATAACAACTGGAGGTGTGATATTAATTTCTAATGCCCCATTAGTCAAACTTGGTAAAACTATGTAATCAACTATAGCTAAGGGAATAATATATGTTCTGAACCAGTCTGTTTTTCTTAAATTTTTAGTTTCTAGGGATTCTTCTAAAAGGGATTAATGCTCCTCTCGTCCATGGCTAAGCTGTCAATGTCATTTTCTTTGAACCAGGAGCCTGTGCTCTCCTGCGATGTCTCCTGTGAAATCCTTGTGTTTGTTAACTCTCCCTGCAAGTCCTTTCCTCTTGCCTGCAGCCCTGCAGCTCTATGTATTTTTCCTCTGAGCACACTGTCTAGGAGAATGGTTGCCTCTCCTATGTGGCCCCTTTGTGGAAGGGGGGAGGCAGTTTTAAATTTTGCCTCTTTTGGTAGAACTTATGTAACTTCCCAGAGACAAGCTGGAAACTGGCCTTCTATTTTCTAGAAAATGTAGCTGTCAAGTTCTGCTATCAAGGAGAATAAGCTTATAGACAGAGCCTGTATAGTTGGGTGCAGGGACTATTATAAGAAATGGGCCCACTACTAACTCTAATAGTCTCTTAGCCTGGCTTTGTTCCTGTGTTTTCATTGTGATCTTAATAACCCTCATGTCATGATACTACTTTAGGGGAGGAAAAGAGTACTTTTCAAAATGGTGATCAAAGTGAATGTCAGAATCTCTTGCTCATTACCCAGTCATCTTTCTGCAGTCAGAAACAGTTCAGGTATTTTACTCTTTAATAGTTTCATTCTACATGAGCACAACCACGAGAATCTCCATTTGTACCTCCCAGCTGGGAACTAAAGGGGGGTGTTTAGATTGCTGGTGTTGCTCCTGGTAGATGGGGTGGGAGGGCTGGCATCATGCTGATATTGGCAGAGGGGGCAGTTTGATTCATTTAATATGCATGATGGCTTGTACTCTGTATTGAGACTGCTGTGTTTTAAAACTGGGACAGGGAGCTAAATAAACTCACAAATACAGTTATAAAATATTGGGCTAGGAAATTTTAACATGGTAATAATGTGAATTTCCATTAGTAGGTATCCTGTACAGCTTTAAAGAGTATAAGTCTTTTATTAAATGCTGCAAATTTTACAGAGAATTTTGAGAATAGATGAATAGCATCTATATAAGGAAAATCTGAAAATCCTTGACAAGAGCACTGATTGCCAAATGCATTTATAATGCTCTGTAAGGGAAGGGAGAAGGATGAAGAAAACCTTATATAAAACAGAGAAGGGCAAACAAAGGCTTGCTAACATTCTCATTGCCATTATCAATCTTTTTTTCTATACAAGACATGTACATTCATCTACCCATGACATCTGTGCAGAGCATGGCACAGCATATCTCTAAGTCTGTAATTGCTTGCCACTCTGTGCTGGGGAAAATGAACTCCTGATATTTGGGAAGAAACAGACTGCTTTTTTGGCAAAGTGATGGTATGCTTGCCATTTAATGTTCTTAGCTACTTTGGAGACAAATAAAGGAATGGAATAAAACTGTATTTCTGTTAGTATTAGCTACTTAGAGAAGCAGAGATATTTTTGAAAAAAAGTACTTTGTTCATAAATATGTTTTGTAGGAAAAGTTCCAACTGCAAGTTTGCAAACATTCAGGATGGCTTTTAACACTTAACTTACTAGAAGACACAAAACCACTGGAGTTCTCAAGGTTTTTATTGTATGTGAAGGAAAAGATGAGCAGACTTCAGTATGAACTTTTCAGTGGGAAAAAAAAAATCAATCTATGCTGGTATAATCAAATTCTCCAATTTTAGTATATGTGCTGCTGAAGCGTGCCCTCAAATTCTCAATCAGTGAAAGCCTTTGAGGTTCTTGAAAACAAACAAACAAAATCATGAACCCATGCCCTTGTTGGTTTTTCTGATACATTGCTTTCTTTGTCCTTGAAAGCCATACATACTCCCTCTCCAGTTAATACATTAGTTCGCTCCCCTTTGTATGGCCCACATCAGCCATTGCCGAGGAAATACTTGTTTCTCTACTTTGTGATGCTGGTGGGAACCCAGGAGCTGTACTGAAAATTAATGCTGGTGGCCTCAGAGAAAATGCTTCTCTTGGTTCTGCTTTTGAAAATTGCACTTGATCAGTATGATGATGCTACATTGCCAATATGTTTTCCGGACTTTGCATGAAATGTCTTTCCTCACAAAGACAAATGCTTCCAATGAAAATGAAAGATGAATTGGCACAAGCAGAATATTAGCCAGAGTGCATTGTTAGTTGCCTTCAGAGTCTCCAGGGAGGAAATGCATTCAATAACAATTTAACAAATATTTATTTATTGAACACCTACTTTATTTCAGGCACCTCACACACAGTAATAAATTAGACAGAAAAGGCCATGGCTTGATTGGGTCTTACACTCTAGTAAAGGAAGATAGATAATAAGTAAGTAAATAAAAATAAAAGTTAAATAATTTAAAGTAGTATTAACAGCACTTTGTTCCAGTTATCTATTAGTGTTGTCAGGGAGGAAAAATAATTTTCCCTAAAACCCTTCTGAGTTCTTGGCTGAGACTGCCTGTAATAAAAGACAGATTAATAAGGAAAACAAACATAAGTTTATTAACATATGTATCTCATGTATACTTGGGGGATACCTAGGGAAACTGAGTAACTCCCTGAGGTGGTCCAAGCCACCAAATTAAATACCAACTTAAGCCAAATACCAAAGAAACATGTTGTGGGGAAGGGAGGTCAGTTATGAGGGCTTACCAGGAAAGGCACAGTAAACAAGGGTGAGTTTAGTTAGGGAGATTTAAGTGAGTACCTTCTTTATTGATAAAATTCTCCTGTGATTTACAGTCATCTTTCTCTTTCTGGTACAGGCAGGGAGACACAAATGGGAATCTGCTTTATAAATATAACTTTCTCTTATAAAAGGGTTACTTCTCTTTTAAGAACTTCTCTAGTGTCTGCTATTTCTCAAAAATAATCAGCTCAGGATAATCTTTATGCCAGAGGCATATTCTGGGGTACATATTCTGCTATTCTTTGCTGTATAATGAATCACCCCAAAACTCGGTGCCTTAAAACAACTGTTTTGTTGTGTTTTTGATTTTGTGGGTCAGGAATGTGGGGTGGGTTTGGCAGGTCTGCAGTCTCTGATCCACATGGCATTGGCTGGGACACTAGGCCACTTGGTGTGTGGGGGGGTGTCTACTTCCAAGATGGTGTTTGCATTCATATGTCCAGTGTCTTACTTGATCTTTTTCTCTTGCCACATGAGGTCTAATTCTCCAAGGCCTCTCCAAGTGGCTTTAATTTCTCACAAAATGGTTGTCTCAGGGTAGTCATATTTTTTTACATGGTGTCTGACTTGCAAAAATCACAAAAGTTGTCAGTGTAGTTAAAGGCAATCCTGGCAGTGGTACAATGTAATTTTGGTGTATTCTATTGGCAAACTAATCTCAGAGCTCACCGAAATTCAAGCGAGGGTTGAGAAATAGACTCCACTTCTTTTTTTTATTTTATTTGAGAGAGAGAGAGACCATGAGCAGGGGGAGGGGGAGGGACAAGCAGACTCCCTGATGAGTGGAGTGGGGAGCCCGATTTGGGGCTCGATCCCAGGACCCCAAGATCATGACCTGAGCCGAAGGCAGATGCTTAACCGACTGAGCCACTCAGGAGCTCTTAGATGTCACTTCTTTTTTTTTTAAACTTTTTTTTAAAAAGATTTTTATTTATTTGACAGAGACACAGCGAGAGAGGAAACAGAAGCAAGGGGAGTGGGAGAGGGAGAAGCAGGCTTCCTGTCAAGCAGGGAGCCCGATGCGGGCCTTGATCCCAGGACCCTGGGATCATGACCCGAGCCGAAAGCAGACACTTAACGAGTGAGCCACCCAGGTGCCCCTAGATGTCACTTCTTGATAGGTGAGTGGTAAAGTCATATTGTAGAGCAGGTAGGATGGGCAAGTATTTGCATCTGTCTTTGGAAAATACAATCTGTTACATGCTTGAAGAGAATGAGGCAGAGGTAAGAGTGGGTGGGGCCAGAGGAAGATGGAGACTTATTTTTAGTAGATTCTAGTTGAATAAGCTTGGAAAGAAATGGTCAATTTATATTCACATAATGCCCCATTAACAATATTGATGTCAGAGTTTGGATGAAGAGTGGCAACCTAAAAGATAGAAATTCAACTAGTCTTGTTTATCCACCTTCTCTGAACATTTGCTTCAGTTCATCCTTAATCACTTACATTCTTCTTTTCTGCCTAATTATGTGATAAAAGGTGATAAATTTCAGTGCTGACTGCTCAGATATGGTTGTTGTACAGGGTTCCTAAATCTCACACAAGCAAATGTGGGCATATCAAAATTGATGTTGCCTGTAAATTCTTATAATCCAAATAATTGGAACAAAGCTGTGGGTGTTGGCAGCATTATGAGTGATGGCGCCGAGAGCCTTTCAAGGCATTTTACAACAATGTCCCATCACAATTAAGGAGTGTTTTGTCTCTTAATGTTTTTGCAAAATCATTGCTGATTATTGACCACAACTTCTTACAAGCTTCCCAGGAAGTCATGTACACCACTGGCAGGTTATGAGGTTATGTTAAGTAGCTCAACAGTTAGGACACTTCTTCATATACATTTTATTAAGTAAACTCTATGCACAATGTGGGGCTCAAACTCACACCCCCAAAGTCAAGAGATGCATGCTCTACTGGCTGAACTAGTCCTTCTAAGTCCCCCGTCCTTGTTCTGCTTAACACTTGCAAGTAAACAGACTCAAAATGTTTTACACAACATTCATTGTAGTTGTGCCAGTGCTCTCATGTTTCTTTTGGTTTGTAAGTATTTCTGGGGGACTTTTGAAATGCTAATTTCCAGGCCTTATCTTCAGAAATGCTAATTCAGTAAGGTTGGAGGGAGCCCTGGACAGCTGTATTTTAAAACATTCCAGATCACTCAGAGGCAGATGTTCAAAGAATATACCACTTTGAGTTAATGGCTCAATGACTTGGTGTCAACAATATTTAAAAAACTTTTTTAGGCCATATAATATGAAATCCAGCCTATGCTCAGTATATTCAAGGACTGTTACTGCATTTGATTTCAATATAATCCTGACTGGGCTGAAGCTTCATTAATGTTATTCCATTTAGTTCCATTCAACAGTCATTCCTTAAGGGGCACCTGGGTGGCTCAGTTGTTAAGCGTCTGCCTTTGGCTCAGGTCATGATCCCAGGGTCCTGGGATCGAGCCCCGCATCAAGCCCCGCATCGAGCCCCGCATCGAGCCCCGCATTGAGCCCTGCATCAGGCTCCTACCCAGCAGGAAGCCTGCTTCTCCCTCTCCCACTCCCCCTGCTTCTGTTCCCTCTCTTGCTGTGTCTCTGTCAATAAATAAATAAAATCTTTAAAACAAAAAAACAGTCATTCCTTAAGCACCTACAGTGGGTAAGAGACTGTACTAGGTGCAGAAAGTCACAAAGATGGATAAGACATGATACTTGTTCCCAGGAAACCTACAGTTTTGACTTTCCATTTGTTGGTTTCTTTTCACTAATAACTATATTAGAGAATGATTTAAGTACTGATAGGAAAGTGAGAAATGGGAAAACATGGTATATTCAGAATTAGGAAATTAGAGTCCCAATTTATGTTAAGTTTGTTTTTTGTGCCTTGATCAAAGCACTGTATATCTCAAGTCTTCACTTATTTTATATGTGAAATAAAGAGGTTAGGTTATATAATTTTGAAGTGTTTTTGTATTTCTCAAATTCAGTGGTTAAGGATATTGTGACTTTATGCTAGAAGAGCAATAAACAGAAGAAAATATAGGAATTGGTAATAAGCACATGGAAAGATGCTTAACATCTTTGGTCATTAAATTATAGGTAAGTTAAAATCACCGTGAGATGTCATGTCACATCCACTAGAATGACTATAATAAAAAAGACAATGACAAGTGTTAGCGAGGATGTGGAGAAACTGGAAATCCTCATACTTTGCTGATGGGAATGTAAATGACCTTTGCTGCTTATATTGTTGATGACATAGCCACCAAACAGCAGGTGACTTCAGCCAGAGCAAAGCACACTGACAACTCACTAGCCCTTGCACTGTTAAGGGCCATGACTTCCCTCCATTGTGACCTGAAACCTGTTTCCTGACCTCATTTTCCTTCTAAAGTGGTTGCTTTTCCATTGATTCCTTGGCTTTACGCCTCAGTCTGGTATCTAAGCACATGGGCATCTTTCTGACTACACCCAGGTTTCTTTCTCGTGTTTTCTCTCAGAAAATTCTTTGGTTGATATACTTGACTCCTGAAAAGCTAGCGGTGATTTCAGGACCCCGGAAATAAGCACATTCAAAATTCTGACTCCTAGGAATTCTGATAATAATTAATCTGAGGTCCTATCTTATAATTCCTTTGAGATAGTCAGTGTTTCTCAAAGGGTGATTCATGGACTACCTGCATCATAAATCACCTGATGGAGTTTACTGAGACTGTAGATTTCTGCTTCTGTCCCCAAACAGAATATCTAAGGGTGGACCCTGGAGATTCTCAGATTTTCTCAAGTTTGAGAATCTCTGGGCTAGCTATCACAGTAAAATTCCATAGGACTGAAGCATGTGAAAAATGATGGACAAACAGCAGGGCCCCCAAAGGCTCAAGGATGTCAACAAAAAGGGAAGCCTGAGGAGAACCACAAGGGCCTGTTGAAGCAGAGCATCAAGGATGCATTTTAAGAGATGGCAGATCAGGGTAGATATTACATCTCACAGCTGCTGTTCCAACAAAGGATAGTCTGCATACATCTGCTGAGTGGAAGTGGCTGTGACGTCCACATCAGGATTGATTTTTTTTTTTTTTTTTTTTTAAAGATTTTATTTATTTATTTCAGAGAGAGAGAGAATGGGAGATAGAAAGCACGAGAGGGAAGAGGGTCAGAGGGAGAAGCAGACTCCCTGCTGAGCAGGGAGCCCGATGTGGGACTCGATCCCGGGACTCCAGGATCATGACCTGAGCCGAAGGCAGTCGCCCAACCAACTGAGCCACCCAGGCGCCCCAGGATTGATTTTTTACTCCATTCCATTGGAATTTATTGAGCACCAACTGTGTACTTATTAATGAGCTAACTGCTATTGAGATACATAGAAAAGTACCAAGGCTTTGTCCTTGAGGAACTTGTGACTTAGTTGGAGAGCCACTTGGAGAGTGACTTAGTTGAAGAGCCACAGTCCAAGCAGGGCAAGCAAGTGCTAAGATAGCATTAAGTTCCGTGAAGGAAACAGTGGGGAGAAAGTGCATATGATTGTGTTTAACAAATAGTGATTACTGCTATGATTGTCACTCTAGGCTCTGAGAGTTCAAGAAAGGTCACTCTCAGCCCTCATGTCAGGATCACTGTCAGAAGCATCAACTTTACCACAATTCCACTGTGTTTTCTCCTCTAGGCAGTGATGGGGCAGTCTCATGAAATTTCCTTTGTCTAATACTTTCGTTGCATTGTTGAAGGGCAAGACAAGTCTTGTGCAACCTGCCAGAATGAATTACAATTCCCCTTGGACTCCACTCAAATTAAATTCCTACTTCGTTAATTAATTTGTTGCTGTCCTTGTTCTACCTCTTGCCACTGTCTTTGTCCATATGGTGCTGGATTACAGTATCTAATAATCAGAGATAGGCATGCCTGGCACATAGTGAGAGCTCAGTAAATGCTTGTTTTCGCCACTGTTACTGTTCTCATCATCATCTCCTCCAATGTGCAAAGTTATATAAGAAAATAAAGACCTATTTCTTCTCATGGAATTCTAGGGTTGGAGATATTTGAAAGGTCATATACTTTAATTAATTAATATTAGAATGCTCTCTACTATGTTTCTTTTTTTTTTAAGATTTATTTATTAGAGAGAGAGAGAGCGCAAGTGGTGGGAGGGGCAAAAGGAGAGGGAGAGAAGCAGGCTGCCCGCTGAGCCAGCAGTTCCATGCGGGACTCCATCTCACAACCCTGAGATCACAGTCTGAGCCAAAATCAAGAGTCAGGTGCTTAACCGACTGAACCACCCAGGTGCCTGTTCTACTATGTTTCTGACAAGTATTCAACCCAGTACTCATTCAGTCCTTTTTTTTTTTTTTTTTTTTTTTACCATGTCCCTGTCTTTCTGGGCCAGCTCAGAACACGACTGGAGAACATGAACAAAGCATGTGATGTGGTGTCCCAGGGCTTTGCCTAAGTCTAGCCATCCCCCCTCTCCAAATCCTCCACACCATGAGGGCCTGGGAACTTAGTTTGCCCCCAAATGCAAAGTTACCCATGGCTGCCATGTCACACTGTGGCTCCATTTCTCCTTCAGCAGAAGCTGGGGTCTAGTACTCCAGCTTGATTCTGAAGCAAACTTTCACCTCCCTGTAATTCTCCTTTCTTTCACTAGTACCTAGAGCAGACCGTCAGGGCATTCCCCAGACACACTTCTGCTGGAGCTAGTGTGTGTGCTGCGTATGTGTGCTTGCCAGTGGGGGAGATTTGTAGAAGCAGAAACAGGTTCACAGGCTCAGAGGAGTTGGCCTCTGGTCAGAACATCTAGATTCACATCTTAGCTCAGACTTGCTTATGGCTTGGGGCTGTTCACTATTAAGTGGCCTGAACCTCAATCTTCCTATCTCTAAAGTGGAGACAATAATATTTATTATGCAGTTTCTGCAAGGATTAAAAGAGATGGGGTGTGTTGAAGTGCTTAGCACAGCACTTGTCTTTCATAAGGTTCCTTTTAGTCCCTCAAGACATGAGATTTCCCTGTGCTTGGCTGAGGCTGTGAAGAGGGAGAGAGTCAATAGTGAGAATCATCTGCCAGAGAAATGCCTCCAGCTGTTTCCACAAGGGTGTGGGGAAGTGGGTATTAGCTTGAAATTAGCCTCTGATGTCTCATTGTTGCAAGCATTATCCTGAGCAAGGGGGTGAGGAGGAGGGTGAGAAGAAATTTTGGACTTGGATAAGACTTTAATGAGAATGATGTTCATTTTCTTCATCCATACACATGCACAGTCACACCTAGACAGCAAAGACATGCCTGCCAACCCTGTTGTCCTTCTACTGCATGGCACTGCCTCTTTATTCTGGTTGCTCTGAGGTATTTTTCTTGTGTCTGTCAGCTGCCCTAAATGTGCAGTCTAGTTGGATGTCACAGACAAAAATAATAAGAAAACAAAGCTACTTTCTGTTCCTCATGCAGTCCTAGGTCTTTTCACGGCACAGAATGGGTGGGAAGAATGAGAGAGCCCACAGGCTGCATTTATTGCCCCCCTCTTCCTCACTCCCCCCGACCCCCCAGTGCAAAACTGCCAGTACCCATCCATCACATCACATTGTTTCCTTTCTTACTCCTCAACCCTTGGGGTTAGGGTGAGCATTTGCATTAATGTCAGAGGAGGCCAGGTTCAATGTGAATTCTTGTGTGTCATACTGCTAATGACCTGCAGCTTCCCCGGAGGGTTTTCCTGGTATATTTCTCTTGTTCCTCTGGAAGGAGAATTCCACCTGTTTGTAAACTCCATCTTGAACATATTGCAGACAGAAAAATCCTTGTTTCCTAAATGGGATAAAATTTGAAATATTAACATTAGTCAAGAGGAGAGCAGCTCACAGGTCAGGCCCCGCTTTTAATATGTAGGTGCTCTACATAAGACAGTGGGGGAAAAGCAATTATAGAGTTTAGATGCATTAGGAAAGTTAATACGTGGGAAGGGTCTGTGTCCAGGAGTAAGGCCTCAGAAACATTCCCTTTGTGATAAAGAAATTAGCCCTTCCAGTTACCTAACAGAATGGTGGGGCAAGTGTGCTATGCCTAAGGCAGGCTGGGCCAAAGGAAATTAATGAAACTGGGATCCAGAGAAATGGTTTTTAGTCTTGGCTCTGCTACTTTGTGACTTTGGCTAAGTTACTTTATGCCTCTGAATCTCAGGAACATCACCTGTAAGTTGGGTGGGTGGGTGTAGCATATAGAGATTGGAGGTTAAATAAGTATTTGTCAGCACTTAGCACGTGCCTGTATTATATCTGCCATTGCTTTCTTCCCTTCTTTCCCTTCCCTTTCCTTGTCTTATCTTCCTTTCCCTTGTCTTACCAAATCATAAAAATTTTCTCAGTGTCAAAGTCAGTTTTACACACTTGCAGAAAAAGCAGCCAACTTCATTAATCTATTTGAAAAGGAGCTAAGAAGCTTGTCTTCTTAACCTCTCCACCCCCACCCCTGGCTTTCTACAATATCTGAATTCTTCTGAGTCATTTTCTAGAGGGTTAACACACGGAGGGTGTCGGTTATACAAACATTATCTGGTTTGAAAGCACTAAAGTGAGGGAAGCCTTTGGCAGCTTAACATGAGTTAACCATTTGTCGAGGAGGGAAAGAAGTGGGCCACACGAAAAACTTGTTTGATGGAGAAGAGGAGGTAAAGAAGGAAGTAGAGGACAGAGAACTGCCTGGGAGGAGAGGTCAGTGGACACCCAGGGGACAGCGATGGTAGTGGGCAGCATGGACACCCACGAGAAATGTGGACCAAGGCTGGAGAGCAGGCAAGGAATGAAGAGCCGGAAGTGTCTTGACTCCAGGCTTGCCAAGTACTGTAGTTTATGTTTTACGTCTTATGTGCTTCTTTTCTTGCATTTACATCTTGGCTGCTAAAAATGGGAATAGAGATAAAGAGGCTGGAGTGTTTTTTGTTTTTGTTTTTTTTTTAACATCAAAGGTTAACTGTTTGGCAAATGATTACTCGGTATGCACTTAATGGCACCATAGTGTCCAGTTCAGGCCATTTGAATGAACAGTATTTCCCCAGGAGAACTTTATTCACTCTGGCTTGATGGCACTAGGAAATAATTTTCGCTTCTAGGCAGTCTATACTCCTGCTTCCTTCTGCTCCATCTCCTTTATTGCCATAAATACCAAAGCAAGCGTTTAAAGACAGAATCCAGGGTTATGTTATGTTGCTCATCGCTAGTATTTATATACACCAGTATATACATCTTACCAAATTGTACCAAAAGCAAAAATGACCATGAGCTACATACTAATGTATTTGTACAAAATATTAGCATACTCTAGAAACATGGGGTTTGGGTTGTTAATAAAGCATAATTGGTCTAGGAAATATTAATAACATTCCAGAGAGCTTCTTGTGAATGTCTGAATGTGTTTCTGCATTTCCTTTTCAATGGGAAAAGAGAGATATAACAATTTAGGGTCTAATAGTCAAATGATACTGCTGCTACCCAGACACTGTCATTTATGCACCATGATTATGCTGATGGATCTTTCCAATTTTGTCAGTGTCTTCTGTGTCATTATTCCTTCAGCTGGTTAGTTTCTGGCTTTCATATCAGCCCCAAAGAAAAACAGTTAACAGTGCTCACATTTCTGTTGCTAATCTTTGGTTTATTAGATCTTTTCCTATAATTGCATTTCAGGGGCTCTGCTCAGCTGCTGGAATAGTTGGTGTGTTGTCAGGTATTATTGTAAGACTTGGGGATGGTAATCCTGGGCTTTACAGGGTAAGACAAATGTGGTATTGGAGAAAAATAGATTGTTGATGGTGAGGCTTAGTGAGAAACATTTGTTTTCCTTCCAGCCTTGGTTGTTAAATTAAATTATGACTTTGAGGAACAGAGGCTCTAAATTCTTTCTTCCTACCTTGAAAGCATATTCGGCCAGGATTTTATGCTGGGTCCTTTCCCTTACTCTGTCAGTGGCTGGCACCCCGATGAAGACTGCTGTCAGCTTAAGATAAATCATATTTCTAACATTTTTTTTTTCAGCTTGGACAGCCAAAATTAGTGCAAGGAATGTCAGTCTGTTGCCAGATCTGTCAATATAAAGTTTAGATCACAGTTAACTGGTGCCAGTTTAGTTAACTACCTGACAAAAAAGGCTCATAATATGCCATGAAGAATGATTTCATTCTTAAAATGATAGATGCTCAAAGCCAGCAGGGATGCTGAAACTGACACTGGCCCTTTTAAAAAGGACTTGATAACATTACGAAATAATGGAAGGAAAGAAAGCTTGACCTGGAAATAGATGGCGGTTGAAAAACCCTCTCTTTATTTTATACAACTTATCTGCTAGTATAAAAGAAACCCCAAAGCACCCTCAGTTTGGAGCCATGCTGAGATTTGTCGTGTGATAAAATAACCTCTTGGTTAGTTCAAGCTGCTTCTAAGGTTTTTGTTGATATTCCAAATTCCAGAACGACAGAGTACAGGCTCAAGATGGTTTAGGAATAGACATGTTTCATTGTCTTTGTTAGAGTAAGCTTATCTGTGTTAACGAATAGAAGCAGAAATATATAATGGTTCATATACAGTTTATTTGCTAGTCTTTCATGAATGCACTACAGATGTTTCTAGTCAGCCCATGGCTTTCCTCCATGTGACAATTCAGGGATTCATGCTGTTTTCATTTTGCTGCTGTACCATCTTCCAGCGTAAACTACTGTGTCTCAAACCTGAATGAATATATGACTCCTCTGGGGAGGTTGTTAAAATGCAGATTCTTTTTCAGGAGGTCTGGGATGGGACCTACGATTTTGCATTTCTAATAAGTGCCAGGTGATGCCAGTGCCCTTGGTTCATGGACCAGACTCTGAGAAGCAAGCACCTAAAGCACCTTGTCATCAACTGCATCTTGCTGGTGGAAAAGAGCATGAAGCATGTGGGGATTTCTGTGGGGCAGGTTTGGAGGTGGCATATATCATATCTGCTCACGTTTTATTGACCAGAACCCAGGAGATGGCTGTACCCAACTCACGGGAGGCCAGGAAATGTAGGCTAGCTGTGTATTCTGGAAGAAGAAACATATCTAAGTGAGCTTCCGGTAGTCTTGGCCACATTAGGTGATCTCAGGTGCTAGAGGTCATTTTCTGCTGACAGTCCTATAAAAAATTCTGTCTAGATTTCCCTTTCCCCTATGCTTTCTCAGTATTTAAAAAAATATTGACAGTTTGCTCTCCTTCTCTGGGAATGATAATACCTGGCACTTATAAATAACTTTTTCTTTTTTTTTTTTTAAAGAGGCCCAAAGCTGCTTTTGAGCCTGGTTTCACTAATCTTTAAGGTTAGAAATATCCCCATTTCCATCTCTCAAACACTGAGGTATGCAGAATGGATGTGGCCTCTGTGTGGCAACCAGGGGACTGGCTCTGTAGGGCATTGTCTTGTCACCATCAGCCTCCTACTGCAGTCCTCTGTGCTTTCTTCTGATGGCAATGCCTTTGGCTCTTCTGCTTCTCTTTCTTCTTATAGAAGGATCGGCCGTATTCTCTAGCTGAATAGAGTTTTCTCTTAGCTCTCTGCTGTGTTTATATTCATATGATGCATTTGTCCTTAAAAGATTCAAGATCCATTTAGACCATGTAATTCATTTTAAATAGCTTAGTGAAGGGTTAGCTGAACTCAAGCTCCAAGGACAATTTCAAACAAATGCATATGTTCCTGGAGCTGGTCTTCAAACATGTACAGAGGAGAATGGCTGGAGGTCTGTGAGTGAGGCGCTTGTTTGATTTCAGCTTGTGGTCATCAGTGCACAATTCATAATTATCTTATGATGCCTAAGCTGTAGGTGGGGAAAATGGAGAGTTCCCTTATTTCTATTTTATGCCAAACTGGAGGAGAAAAATCTCTAAAGCTTTTATAGGTTTTGCAATCATATCTTCCCAACGTAGCTGTGGTCTGCATGCTAAATGATGTTATAACAGTTGGTAGTTTTTTCCAGCCTAATGTATGTGATTAGCTTACAAAGCCTGCCCTGGTAAGAGGAATCTTTTCTGTCATTATCCTGTCTTCTTATACACCGGGATGAAATAATTGAGTCAGCCTACAAGAAATCTATAATAAATAAATTTAATGTTTCATTAATAAACTGGCAACTCTTTCTCTCTGTTCCCAAAGGACGAATTCTATTTTTGTGGTACTTTTGTACAAACGTGGTCTTGGAATGTGTGCTAAAAAGCAGGGGCAGAAATTTCATTTGATAGCTTATGGGAGATACATAGCCTTTTACCTCAGGGCTCCTCCCCTGAACCTGCTTAATCTTTAGGCCTCTGCAATCCCGTATGCCAGTTTCTGTCTCTCTCTCTCTTTTTTAAGATTTTATTTATTTATTTGAGAGAAAGTGAGCATGGTGAGCAGGGAGAGAGGCAGAGGGAGAGGGAGAGGCAGACTCTTCGCTGAGTAGGGAGCCCGATGCAGGACTTGATCCCAGGACCCTGAGATCATGACCTGAGCCAAAAGCAGATGCTTAACCAACTGAGCCACCCAGGCACCCCTGCCAGTTTCTGTTTTTAATGGTGGTTTTCCTTGCATGTGTTTGGGAAAATGAGAGGAATCTCACGTTAACTCTTTTTTTTTTAAATTTTATTTATTTATTTGACAGAGAGAGATAGCGAGAGCAGGAACACAAGCAGGGGGAGTGGGAGAGGGAGAAGCAGGCTTCCCGCAGAGCAGGGAGCCCGATGCGGGGCTCGATTCCAGGACACGGGGCTCATGACCTGAGCCGAAGGCGGACGCTTAACGACTGAGCCACCCAGGCGCCCCTTGCATTAACTCTTTTTTTTTTTTTAAGATTTTATTTATTTATTTGAGAGAGAGAGAATGAGAGATAGAGAGCACGAGAGGGAGGAGGGTCAGAGGGAGAAGCAGACTCCCTGCTGAGCAGGGAGCCCGATGCGGGACTCGATCCCGGGACTCCAGGATCATGACCTGAGCCGAAGGCAGTCGCTCAACCAACTGAGCCACCCAGGCGCCCTTCCCCCCCCTTGCATTAACTCTTGAATCACCTGCTGTACCTGCTTCTTCAGGACCCGTTCTACTTTGTTGGTCTAGTTGTACTGTCATCTACCATTTACTTTGCTCCTGATCACTGCCTTGGGCTCTTGGACCCCAGGCCTCTCAAAAAGTCTCCTCCCTCTGCATAAGCATCAGCAGAAAGCGATCCAGGCCAGATGACAGTTCCTTTTCCGGTCCTGCTCCTTGGTTTTTCACCCTCCCAAATGTGTGCTATACAAGCACACACAACGTAACCAACATGTTGGGGAAACTAAAAGGAACTACATCATAGGAAGAGAAACATTTCAATTCTGTGTCTCATGTGAGTTCCTATCATCTGAGGGAAAAACGTACAAGGATTTAAATGTCTACTGGATGTTGTCTCAGGCAGATGCCCCCGTTCCTACCTTGACCTTGTACTGAATGACCTTAAGTTCCTTGACCTTATGTCCAACTTTTTGTAAAGAAGGATGCCTCCTTCTTAAAAAACTCTGCAGGATGTATCTGCGCTTTCTGCCAGGTCTGCCGTGATCTCTCTGGTTCCCTCATCTGGTAGCAGGCCCCTGTTGTTCCTAGCAGCACTTCTCTACATTTGAAACTTCAAGTCCTTAGTAACATCCAGTGGAGGCGATTAGAGCAGGCTTGGCAGAAGAGTCTAAGATGACTGTGGGCAATTTTGGTCTAGTAGAAACATCTGAGCAGACTTAGAACTTCCTAGTCTGGTTCCCTTCTAACATTCATGCCAACGGGAACTAGAGAATAAAAATCTTGTTGGTCATCCAGTCTGCAGCAATTGAATAGAATGAATACACATGTGTCCAAATAGACTCACTTGCTCCTCAAACATATATTAATTCTCAAAAATGATAGTGTTTATTAGATCAATGCTAAGCAGAAAAGTGGTTCATGAAGCAAAACCGAATCTGCACGGACTCCTGAATTATGCAGGCAGATTCCTGTTTTTTTTCTTCCTCCATCTTGCTAAAGAAGTGCATGAGAAGTCTGAGTCCATTACACTGAAGGCTACACAAATACCCAGAAGAAAGTTTGAAATGACCAGTTTTTGGTATGTTAGGACAGGTCATATTCCTAGTCAGGACGCCCACCCCCTTCCTCCTCTTTGTTTAAGTTTAAGGGAAGCATCATTCAGGTTGGAGTGGGGAGATGGGAAGACAGTGTTGCCTCTTTCAGTAGCTTTGTGTTGCTCTTGTAGCGTAGGGAAGCTTAGTCATTGTTTGCTTGTGAAGTATTTGTAGACAGATATTTGAAATATAAATAGCATATGGTCATTTTGATGGCATGAATTAATATATGTATATTTTAAAGTGCAAGCTGATATTTAAAATCAATATAGTAGAGAGAGACTCTTTTTTCCTTTATATATGAGCTTCTCAGTGAAGGCTAGAGGATATTAGTACCATGCAAATCCTTAACAACCTGAATTTCATATTTCATATATATATATAGTTATATGTATAATATATATTTAATAGATTGGAGTGGGTCATTATCTGGCCTAATAGCAACTTAATTTTTTTAATAGCAACTTAGTTTTAAGAGTCATCACTTTGTGCACCTACACTAAAAATAGTACAATTCTGTTAGTGTTGAGTTTCTTAAACATTGTATGTGTCTTTGAAATAAGAGACAGGGAAGAAGACTTGAACTTCAAGAATATATTAGACAAAAATCAGACATTCACTTTTAGAAGTAAACTCTGAAAATGTTCATAAACTGCAGATGAAACTGAGGGCCAGAAAGTTTAGATTCAGTGACTCCACTGTACATCGTTAAAAAACAGTTCTGGTGGGAAAAGAACAGCCGGGAAACGACAGCCTTTCTGTGCGCCCAGATCAGTCAGTGTAGGAGAGATGAGGGGGAAAAAAACCAAAACAGGGGGAGCAAAAATTCACTGGCTGAAGTCTTACACAGATATGAATGCTTCTAAGGGATGTGACCACAAGTTAAACCATGTCACCCTGAAGGGTAGGTTTGGAGCAGTTGAGTGGCCTGTCCAGTGTCACTCAGTTTTTTGGTGGCAGTCATAGGATTAGAATTCAGGTCTTCAGAATCTTCACCCTAGAATTCAGGTCTTTTAATTGCTGATTTCAAGATTTCTGTGGAGGTGGTTTAGAAGCAATCTTGAGGGTGAGGGAAAGGTTGAGCCTTTAGCAATGGGACCCACTTTAATTAGCACATCTGGAACTTTAATTGCTTTAATTATTAAGCCTCTAAGATTTCACTTAAATGGGCTTTTGTGATTTAAAAAATGCTTGAAAACCTCTGTACTATTGTATGTTTCCATTTATAGACTTCAAACAGTTTATTTGACTTGTATTATTAATATGGCCACTGTCTTTGTAGTTATTCTTGCTTTGTTCAACAATACCCAAAATAATTAGACTTGTAGACTTCAGTGGATGATATGGTGTATTTCTTTATAAATATAAGTTATATTGCCAGGAATTGAGGCAAAAACCAAAACTCCTGATTAATTCACCTCTTTATTCTAACAAAAATCTATTAAAATGTTTAAGACTGAATAGTTTAACTTCTCATTAAACCCATGGATAATTTTCTTTTAGTCTTTTTAGATTTCTTTAGTTTAGACACCAGGTTTTCCGTCTTTTTAAAAGAGCTTTTTAAATTAAGGATGCGGGGTAATTTGTAGACATGAGGCAAAATTCAGATGTTATGAATTGAGCATGAGTGCAAAATCCATAAAGTTTACAAAACGGTCATTGAACACAACGTGCTTGGGATTCCCTACATTTGACAAAGGAGCTATTTGGCTCCTTCAGTATGGTTCCCTGTGGCTCAGCAATTATGAGTGATTTTTCTGTCATCATGCATAGAAGATAGAGCCCTGTAAGAGAACTGGAAACCAGAGGCAGTAGAATATAACATGGGAGTGTATGGGAATTCATGTTCAGCAAAGCCTTGAGCTTCTAGTTTTATTTTTAGGACTCAAGTTCTCATAATCATGCTCCTAGATTATAAAAGACTACAAAAGAAGAGGACAGGGAGAAAAGGGGAAAAAAAAGATATGACTCATTTGTTTTCATTGTGTCTATGAAGGCAGAAGGTCTGCTTTTTATCAGTAAATCTTTTATTAATAAAAGAAGAGCCTCTAGATTTTAAAATGCCATGAGATCTAAAATTAGAACTTTCTAAATAGTGGTTATCAGTGTATTTTCAGCTTTAAAGTGAAAAAGATAATATATTTATCAAATTCCAAAATGTCTAAATAGAGACATGTATCCATTTCTAAGGACATTTGCATAGCCTACTTAAATGATCAGTTTTTTTTTTTTAAGATTTTATTTATTTATTTGACAGAGAGAGATACAGCAAGAGAGGGAACACAAGCAGGGGGGAGTGGGAGAGGGAGAAGCAGGCTTCCTGCGGAGCAGGGAGCCCGATGTGGGGCTCGATCCCAGGACCCTGGGACCATGACCTGAGCCGAAGGCAGACGCTTAACGACTGAGCCACCCAGGCGCCCTAAATGATCAGTTTTATATAATAACACCAAACCTGAAATAGGAAGATCCTAACAACTGATTATAACACCTAGTCACTAGAGTTTGATTTTTTGTGTTATTGAGTAAAATAATGTGTAATTAGTACTACATATAGAATTTCTTATGGAAATACTTATGGAATACTCATGGAATTTTAGGCTTAAGTTTATTCAGCTTAAGAAAAGGTTTTGCAGTTTTACTTGGTGTATGTTTATGTGCCACACATTCTGTTAAAATATTTCTACTTGTTCTTCTTTCTAAGGCAACTTTTTTTGGTAGTGGTGGGGAGAGGGTCAGGAGATTTCTTAATGCAAAATTTACCATGGAAATCTTGTGGGACTTTACATGATTGAAGACAGGATCTTCACTTTGACAGTTTAATGCATTTTACATTATGATGGCATTGCATGCTTCACAGTTCCTGAAAAAGAGCTTACATTAGGTCTCAAAGTGGCCTCTTTTTCTCCTGGTATTTCCTGATCATTTCTTTTGCTCACTTCAGGTCCCAGAGGAGGCCCATTTGTGGAGGAGAGATAATTTTGCCACTTGGGAAGGATTCATATGGTTCTCTGCCTTGAGTAAAATTAGTTACTTAAGAAAGTATCCTTCACTGAAAGTGTTTTGTCCAGCCCTGACTACATCTTGGTTCATGACTTCTTGTGTAAATTCTATGTGTAACTGATTCTGCCATTTTCCTGATGTCACGATTAAGGAAATGGATGCTGACACCAGGTTTCAACCTGCTCATCTCTTCCACCTACGTAGTTCCCCTTCGTGTCAAAGAACAAAGAGATATACTATGTATGCATGGTACACATCTCTTTTTACTAAGGTCCCCAGACAATCTAAATTCTAGCCTGGACTCCTCTATTTATTTGTTGTAAAATTTTGGATAAATAGTCCAATATCTGAGTTCAGTGTCCTTATCCTATAAGAGAGAAATCACAGTATCACTTACTAAGTTCTTGCTGTGTATCTTGATTTATTTCAGTTCTTCAGTTGAGTAGTATTTACCTGGGAAGTAAATATTATTAGTCCCTTAGTACCAATGAGGAAATAAGGCCTAGAGAAGTTAGTTGAATTGCCCACTGTCTTATAGCTGGTGAAGGACTTAGGTTACTTTTGAGCGCAGTTAATGTCTGATTTCAAGAGTAATGTTCTTTCCACTATGCTAGAAGCTGCTAGAAAATGCAACTGCTATGCCAGGTATTATTATGTAAAGTGCAGTGGGGGTAATCTAAATTGCAGAGAGCTATAAAAATTTTATTATTATTTGCTAATTGACTCATAGTGTTGTTATTAATAATACCACTCTGACAGGACTAAGCCTCCAGCATATTTTGGTGTCAGGTTCCAGCCTCCTTGAATAGCACAGATAGCCTTGTCTGAGAGGAACTCTGTGTAATGTTACTAAATTTATTCAGGATTTTGGCAAATGTAACAGGATGGAGAACAGCAGACATTGATGTATTTGACTTTGGCTGATAACCTCTTCTGGGACAGATTAGGGTAAACAGCGCTTTTTGGGTCCAAGTCAAATTATCTGTTTGATAACTCGTGAGGAGAGGTGAACATAGTCTGAGGCAGTCCTTTAACATTCTGGAGAAATTACTTTAAACTGATGGATAAATGTTCCCAGGAAGTTGGGGAATCCTAGTTATGATGTGAAAAGAAAAGCTATGCAGTAACAACCTTCACGTACTGCCAAAATGCTAAGTCCATTTAGGAGAGCTGAAGGCCAAACCGATTATATTTTAAAGGTTATTATAATAGAGTATGATAGAATTAGAATATTTGGCTATTGATCATCTCACTGCTGCTCCAAATCCTGCATATTTCACATGTTATTCCTTACTGCTCAATAGCACGTGGAGCGGGAATTAAGTTGGTTGTGATAACTTCTGATTTTTTGACCCGGGATAGCAAAGTCCATCATAATTTGCCTGGATTGCCTCTGCAGCTGTCTGTGTCAGAACCCTGAAGAATTTGCACTGGTGTGATAAGAGGAGGTTGGAACATAGTGACCCAGCAGCTGCTTCCTCCCCTGGGATTTAGGATGCTGGGCTCTAACCAGACTCCCTACTTGGGGAGGAGGAGCTGATGGACAGGGGTTCAGAAAGACAGAACATGATTGCCAAGCTCAAATTTCTGCTCTTTTAGTATACATACCCTGGTAGTGGCAGTCCTTTCTTCTGAACTCCAGAAGTACAGTTGTACACAACCCAGGAGAGTGACTGTTATTTTGTGTTTCTTATCTTTGTTCTCCCAATGAGATTTCAACTAACAGGGGGGTCATTTATTTCCCTCTTCTTTGTTTCTCACGATGCTTAGTGCTGCGAGTATGTAATGCATGTTTTAAAATCTTGATAGTTTAATTAGTTACATAACACTTTTTTTCATAAATTATGTTTGGTCACATTTGGAGATATATTTTCAGTTCTGTATATGATGCCAGCAATATTTGAAAAACCTGAAAAAATATTGGGGAAAGAGATTTCCTTGTAAAAACCTTTACAAATATAATTTATAACTTGAAAGTGCCCATCTTAAATCAAACTCAGCCAAACAATGACAGCTAGTTGATTTCCCTATTTAAACTAATAGATAAGAACACAATTTATATTATATGAATGAGGGATTCTGAAGAAAATTGAGTATACTTGAAAATAGATGATTGTTTAAATATTTTTAAAGGTGGCTTTCAAAACTACAAAACTAATAAATTCCTTGTAATAAGGAAAAAAATGTCCAAGCAATAGAGAAGTGCAATTACAAAGAGGAAATCCTTCTCCATACTCTTCCCCCATGTGGTAGACAGTTATGGCCCCAAGACCTTCACTCTCTGGTGTCACGCCAGTGATTACGTTACCCTACTTGGCAAAAGAGACTGCAGATGCAGTCGAAGTCCCTAATCATTTAAGATATGGGGAGTACCCTGGATTATCCATGAGGGCCCAGTTTAATCATATGAGCCCTTAATAGCAGAGCTTTCTTCTGGTTGAAGGCAGAAGAAGTCAGGTGGCTTCACAATGAGGAAGGTCATGTACAAGGAGGACCAGAAAGAGATCTCTAGGATCTAAGGCTAGTCCCCAGCTATCAGCCAGCAAAGAAACAGGAGCCTCAATCTTAACAAGTGCAAGGGACTGAACCTGCCAATAATTTGAATGAGATTGGAAGTGGACTCATCTCTGGAGTCTCCAGAAAAGAGCACAGCCATGCCAACACCTTGATTAGAGCCTTGTGGTATTCTAAGCTGCAGAACCAGGGGACTTACACAGTAATTGGACCTTTGATCTACAGAACTGTGAGATAATAAAGTGGGTGTTGTTTTAAGCTATTTTAAATATATAGTAATTTGTCACTGCAGCAATGGGAAATGAATACACCGCATGTCCATTTGCAGTGAGTTAATCATTTGATGTGATCCTTAAGACTGTTGAATGTATTGAAACATTTCTGACTGAAAGTTTTACTAGCACAATTAACCTTTATCATTATGAAGAAAGTCTTGCCTAGCAAAGCTAGCCGCCTTCTATGATAATGTTGAATGTGACAATTTCCAATTCTGGATTCATGACTCCACATTTTTAACTAGTTCCATCAATGAGAGGTTATACTATTGCAAAACTTTTAACAGTCAGATGAGAACCTGTCTCATTTATGATTGTCTGCCTTGGATGTCTAGTATACAGTGTACTCCTGTTTTTATAAATGAGCATCTTGAGTTATTTTATTTGTATTTGTGGATGTTTTCTGGCTTCCACAGTGATAGAAACTTTCACTTAAGGACATGAGTTCTTGATCAGGGACAGAGGGACCAACATTGGACTCTTTCTGTTGAGGACTCCAGTGGCAGTGTAAAATTTCATACAGTTGACTCCAGCTTTATGCTCAAATGCAGGCTTTATTGAGTAATACCAAAGTCGATGACTAACAATAAAGGTTTTTTTTTTTTTTTATGAGGTTGGGGGTAGGGAATAAAAATAAAGGTGAGCTTACTACACAGTAATTCTTGAAGTTTGCTTTCAGCCTTCCCTTTGATTCGAGTGTACAGAGCAAGCTTCTGTGTTAAATTTAGGCAGCATTTCTGTAGTCCTTTAACTAAAGTGGCTGTTGACCTGTTTGTTCATCCACCCATGTTTTGCTACAGGGTTTATCACTACGGGTTAGCACCCAGTGACTGATGGCCTGGACTCCGGACTCCATTTGACTTAATTGCAAGAGTAGCTGTAGCGGAAATTTAGTTAGCGGAAAGATACTGTCTAGGGCTGAGATTCAGCAAATATATCAAAATACTCCTCTATCTTAACAGCATTTTTAACTTTTTATTTTATCCTTGTAAATATATCTGAGCATAGGGGCGCCTGAGTGGCTCAGTTGGTTAAGCGACTGCCTTTGGCTCAGGTCATGATCCTGGAGTCACGGGATCGAGTCCCACGTTGGGCTCCCTGCTCAGCAGGGAGTCTGCTTCTCCCCCTGACCCTCTTCCCTCTCGTGCTATCTCTCATTCTCTCTCTCTCAAATAAATAAATAAAATCTTAAAAAAAAAATATATATATATATATCTGAGCATAAAGGGCAGAGTAGGGTAGAAATGCCAAGTTCTAAGGGTAACACAGAGATATCTGGGCCAATCTAGTGAACTGATGAGACAAGGTTGTTCGTATGCGGGTTCAGGAGCTTCTGGAAGAGAACGCATGCTGGGGGAGGAAGGACTAAAGAGTTATGACTTTGACCCAATAAAGGGTTTTGCACCCAATTCCAATATTGGTGGTGGTATTTTCCACCAACAACAAACAATTCTTTGACACCAGCTGAGTGTCCTCCAATTCAACTCAATTCTAATGCTGTCTGCCCAGAGGTATCATCAGATTCCACAAGTTAAGGGCTCAGCCTTATGAGTTTGCCACCGACCCTTTCAGAGGCTGAAAGGTTATTATTACCTGTCCTCTGACCAACTGACTATAGATCAGAGGTTCCAATATCCCTCTCTTTATGTTCAATTAATTTGCTAGGGTTGCTCACAACACTTAGAGAAACGTTCTACTTACTAGATTACTGGTTCATAATAAAAAGATATAACTCAGGAACAGCCAGATGGGAGAGATGAATAGGGCAAGGTATAGGGAAGGTCACTGAGCTCCTACATCCTCCCCAAGTGTACCATTCCCACAACACTTCCATGTGTTCATCAACCTGGAAGCTCTCCAAGACCTCTTCATTTGGGTTTTTATGGATGCTTCGTTATATAGGCATGATTGATGCAATCATTGGCCATTGGGTATTGGACTCAATCTCTAGCCCTTCTGCCTCTGCAGAGGTCGGGGGTGGGAGTGAAAGTTCTAACTTTCTCATGGTTGGCTTCTCCAGCAACTGGTCCCTAGCCTTAGGTGGGGTTCACAAATCAGCTCATAACATAAGAAAAGACACCTTTATAGCTCTCAATAACTTAGGAAATGTCAATGGTTTTAGGAATTCTGGGCCAGAAACAGGAATGAAGACCAAATATATATATTTCTTACTATAAATCACAATATCATGCCCAACAAAAAAAACCCTAGTCACCAGAGGAGAAGGGAGATTTTGAATAGAGAGGAGATCTCTTGCATTTGAAACAGACTCTGACTGGTTTGAAACTGAGGGTTCCATTTCTTCAGTGGCAATGCCTGGTGGAGCAATGCAGCCACTATTCTAGGCAGGAGGATGTGCCATGTGGCAGTGTGGCAGCCTCTCTAGGAACTCTCAGAAATGCTGGGGAAGAAAGGAGACTTTTAAGAGGTGGAATGTTTAGTTAGTGATCAGGGCAAGAGCTGGTGAAGTTTAATATATCTGTGTGACTTTGACCTGCATGTAGGTAAAACCTGGAGAGACTTCATCATATATTGGGGTAGCCAACTTCCAGGAGGTTCCCAATCATTCCTGCCTGCTGCTATCCTTGCTCTTATGTAGCCCCTCCCTTCATTAAATAGAGCTGACAGGATATTCTGGAAATGGTGGTTGTGACTTTGGAGGGGTGGCCATAAAGAACATTCCAGATTCCACCTTTCCTCTCTCTCAGATCCCCTGCTTTGGGGAGAGTAGCTTCCATGTTGTGAGGATGCTCAAGCAGCTCAATGGAGAGGCCCATCTGGCAAGGTGTTGAGACTTCTTGCCATCAGCCATGTGAGTGAACCATTGCTGAAGCAGATCTTGCCACCCCAGTCAAGACTTCAGATGACTATAGCTCCAGCTGATATCCTGACTTCAATCTCATGAGAGACCCTGGGTCAGAATTACCTAGCTAATGTACTCGCAAATTCTTAGCCCCCAGAAACTGTGAGATAGTAAAGCTTTTTGTTCTAAGCTACTAAGTTTTGGGGTAGTTTGTTGTGTGGATAGACAGACACATATATTGTTATAGATGTTTAAATTTTGTTCTCCAATACATTCTCAAATACTAGTTCTTTAGGGGCAGCATCTATATTATTCATCTTTTTATTCTCCATAGCTCCAAGCACAGTACCTAAAGACATTATTTATATCTATATCTATATTTATATCTATATATATCTATCTAATTTTTTAAAGAAAAAAATGCCTTGGATAAATCTCAAATTTATTAACACTGGGGGATGATAAAATATCCGAATGAGAATTATTATTATTTGTTAAGAACTTCTTTGTTCTTGCAGTTGAATATCTACAAAATGTTTCTCGAAACAACCTGCATTCCCATCATTTTATTAATAAGGAACCTGAAGTCGGGAGTGGTTCTGAGGTTTTCCACAGTGAATTAAAGGGTGAGGTGTGATTAGAACGCAGACCTTTCAACTCCTAAGCTAAATATCTAATACAGAGACCATTTGAAGTTTCTTTTCTTCTTACTCTTCCAATATGCAACATCAACTATATGCATATGTGAAAAGAAAAAGCCAGTACTAGGCTTCTTAAACATACCTTTCTCTAGGATGTACCATCAATTATGTTTATTTTAAAGAAGAAAAATACAATATTAGGCTTATTAAATATTGGAGGTCTTTTAGAAAGGTTTTTATATTGGAAAAATGAGATGGAGGAAGCGAGTGCGTCTGATTTTCTCCGATGTGGTCTGATATATCGTGAGTGTCACTAATAGACCCCAGTTCATCATCATCATCATTATGTTAATGATGATGATGATGGGATAATAGCAATAATGATAATAGATACCATAGAAAGAATCCCATTCTGAGCCTAATCAGTGTTTACCCATGTATTCAGACATGTCTGGAATGTCTAATGGAGGGGGGGGCGTCTATTTACATGAGAGACCTTGAGTCTCCAGGGAAAGAACACACCGTGAGGAAAGACAAACGGAGTGAACAAAACTGGCTCAAGAGAGAAAAGGAAGGTAACTTTTGACGCTACCTGGGAGGTTATTCTGAGGCTGAGGTGGCTGCAAAGGAGGAAGTCACTAGTCCGAGAGGCCCGTGAACGTATGCTGTCTGGGGGCCAGTGAATGTGCTTGGGACAGTGGTTCTGGAGCTGGCAGGTCCTGCAGGAACAGGAAATGACATTCTCCTCAGGAGCCTTTGAGTTGAGAGAGCAGGCACTGATGGCTTCTGCTCAGATTTGGTGAGGATTAGCTGTGTCACAGGCACCTTGAGTTGGTGTCCATAGCAGCACTGGACATCAGCAGGACAGTTGATACCAAGGTAATGGGCACAGCGAGCTGGAGGAGTAGAGAATGTGGCTGGTGGGTGGTGGGGGAGAGGAACCACAGCCTGGGATTCCCAGACTCTTTGGGAGGAATTTGAGGGGAAGTAGAGACTTTAAAATTGGAGAGGGGTGGTACGATTAGAGAAGTATTGGCTTTCTGACTCTTAGTGTGATGCTGTTTTTAATCAAGCCAGTGTGGACCCATTGCAGGAAGTCATTATTAGAGAAATTATCACAATCCACTCTATGCCTGTATAGTTTCTATCCAAGAATGTCAAGTGGGCCACTGAAAATGCAATCACCTCAGAAGACCTCAATCATTAAAATAATTGTAGTACAAGTTGTGCAGGTTAAAACAACAATCTGATACTTATTCCCCATCAATTCAATAAGTGTGTTTTAAACCTGATAATATTACTGCTTATAATTGTGAAGGATGATCTGTTTCTTGCCCCTTGACATGATGATGTCTCTCTGGCTCTCTTCCAAGCTCTTGCTTTCCAGGTGAAGCCTGAATGGATCTCTTGATATAATAATCATAATACCCCAACCTCAAGGTCTAAATCACGGCCCTTCCTGGATCCATGAGGGTAAATATTATAAGATTTCAGGTAAAAGCAACCACATTCAACCTCTATTTAGGCATGAGTAGAGGGAGAACATGATTTGTGTGATGGAGCAGGCTGAGCCTTCCATTCCAGATGATGTTCCTCAGGTGGCCATCCACTGAATCTGTTGAGCAGCCACCCCAAAGCCAGTTTGCTAATCTCTGGGGGCACAACTAGCCTTGCATTAGCAGGATCTATGTATGTACTGCCCACACCAGTGTGTGGCAACAACATGGTCATCTGGTGTGGTGCCACAAGGTTTCCATGACTTACTGAGGAATGGTGGCCACTCCATTGCATAAGTAAGGACATGGGCTTCGCAACCAAACTATTCTGGCTCAGAATCACAACCCTGCCATGCACGAGTGACCTGACTTTGGGCAAAGGGGCAAATCACTTACCTACTTTTTTGCTTCAATTTCCTATATCTAAAATCAAGACATTTATATTACCTACCTCACAACATTGTTATAAAGATTGAGTGAATTAATAAAGATAAAGCTCTTACAACATTGCCTCTTCCATTGTAAGCATCTAATAAATATTAGTTATTTTAATCATTACTCATTGGCCAGTTTAGCCTGACTTGGTATTGATGAAAATTATGTCTCAGGAAGTGGAGGGTCATTGCAGCTCTTAGGAATTTGTGAATATTGTCATGGGGGGCCTTCAATTAATGGGTCAGTTCCAACAATTTACAGTTTTTGTGTCTCTTCTTTTCTTCATGAAATTTCCAAGAGAAAGAGTAAAATGGCCTAGCTTGGATCAAATGTCCACTCTTAACCTAAACAGATTTAGCCAGGATAATTGAACAGAGACATAGAAACCGGGGCCCATCGTTGTGGGGCTCATCCCTGTGGGGCCAGTCTCAGAAAAGTCATGGTAAGCTGATAGTGACCTCATGGTATCTGTTAAAATAAGCCCAGCAACAGACACAGATAATCTGTGTTTCTGCAAATGTGTGGTGTGTGTGGTGTATGCACACATGTGTTGAATTATCAAACAATATGTTTATAGCTGACATAAGGTCATTTAATAAAACTGCTGGTCGGACCAAAAACTAGCAGTCTTTCTGAAGAGCAAATTCTTAATTTCTAGTAATACCTTATAATATTGCATAATTTTGACCCAGTCATGTTTACTTTTAGAAGTTTATCCACAAGAAAATAATAAAAGATTATTGTAAAGATACTGTTATGAAGAATTCCATCAAAACATATTTATAACTTTAACATGGAAAGAGCATAAATATTCAACTACAAAGGAGTGGTTGAATAGGTGTTGGTACATTTATGGAATGTTTATCCTCAATGGTCATTGAAAATGTTGTAGAAGAACATTTAATAATATGTAAATTTTCTTCACAATATATTAAGTGAGAGCAAGTTACAAAGCTGTATGTAGAATGATTCTATTTTTGTTAAAAATAAAAAGGATGTTTGCATAGAAGTAAGACTTTAAGAAATGTAACAAACCATTAATAGTGACCATCTTGGAATAGTGAGAGCACAAATAATCTTTATGTTTTTTTTTTAAATCAGAATTTCAATTTTTCTTCAATATTTATATTTTCCTTTTGTAATAAGAAAAAATGCATGGAGTAATTTAATGTGAATCTGTGAACCACCAATTTGGCTATAAACTTTCTAGCAGACAACACAGACAGGAACGTTACCAGGTCCTTGATTCACTATGCCAATAAAAGGAAAACGAATTTAATTACCTGGGGGGAAACACAGCTCTTTCCGGCACTGAGACCTATGAGAAATATATCCTATGGGTCCTCTTAAAGAGGTCACTGGGTAATGGAAGAAACAACGTATTTGATGGCATCCTTAAAGTAAATGTGGTCCTGAGTTTTATAGGACTCTCTTTCATAGTGTTCCTTTTTTCCCTCAGCATATGCTGATGAGAGATTGCTAAAGCACATTCAGAAAAAAGCAGTTTAACTAGGAAACCAAAATGACACCATCCAATTACATAATTAGTTTATCAGGTTTAACCCAGTAAAGATTTTTGAGTAGTTAAAGGAATAGATGGATTGCATATCCTTCAATCTTCTCCTGAGGAACAAAGAATTCAAGGTTATTTTCCCTGACATGTAGCTGGGGTTTACGATTTAATCTTGTCTGTAACTATGTGTAGCTTTTTTCTCTGTCAGTACGCTGAACAAAATCTGTGAAAAGAAGGACAACTGTTACCTCTTTGTGAAAGTTAGGAGCCTGACAGGGAGACATGCCTAACTGGAGGCCCTGGTCAAGATAACTCACATGGTCAAGATAATCTACAGAATGTAGATGTTGAACCACTTTAGCTCAGAGACAAACAGGAAGGCAAATCACTCCTTAATATTTTTCATAGAACAGTGCCACAATACATGTGGCCTAGATGTTTTTTTAAAATTTTACTTTATTTTATTATGTTCTGTTAGTTATCATACAGGACATCATTAGTTTTTGATGTGGTGTTCCATGATTCATTGTTTGTGTATAACACCCAGTGCTCCATGCAATACGTGCCCTCCTTAATACCCATCACTGGGCTAACCCATCCCCCCACCCCCCTCCCCTCTAAAACCCTCAGTTTGTTTCTCGGAGTCCATAGTCTCTCATGGTTCGTCTCCCCCTCCGATTCCCCCCCCTTCATTTTTCCCTTCCTTCTCCTAATGTCCTCCATGCTCTTCCTTATGTTCCACAAATAAGTGAAACCGTATGATAATTGACTTTCTCTGCTTGACTTATTTCACTTAGCATACTCTCTTCCAGTCCCATCCATGTTGATGTAAAATTTGGGTATTCATCCTTTCTGATGGCTGAGTAATATTCCATTGTATATATGGACCTCATCTTCTTTATCCATTCGTCTGTTAAAGGGCATCTTGGCCCTTTCCACAGTTTGGCTATTGCGGACATTGCTGCTATGAACACTGGGGTGCATATGGCCCTTCTTTTCACAACATCTGTGTCTTTAGTGTAAATACCCAGGAGTGCAATTGCTGGGACATAGGGTAGCTCTATTTTTAATCTTTTGAGTTACCTCCACACTGTTTTCCAAAGTGCTGTACCAACTTGCATTCCCACCAACAGTGTAAGAGGGTTCCCCTTTCTCCACGACCTCTCCAACATTTGTTGTTTCTTGCCGAGAAGTTCTTTATAGATCTTGGATATCAGTCCTTTGTCTGTAGTGTCATTTGCAAATATCTTCTCCCATTCTGTCAGTTGCCTCTTTGTTTGGTTGACTGTTTCCTTTGCTGTGCAGAAACTTTTTATCTTGATGAAGTCCTAAAAGTTCATTTTCCCTTTTGTTTCACTTGCCTTTGGAGATGTATCTTGAAAGAAGTTGCTGTGGCCGATGTCAAAGAGGTTATTGCCTATGTTCTCCTCTAGGATTTTGATGGATTCCTGTCTCACACTGAGGTCTTTCATCCATTTTGAGTTTATCTTCGTGTATGGTGTTAAGAGAATGGTCGAGTTTCGTTCTTCTGTATATAGCTGTCCAATTTTCCCAGCACCATTTATTGAAGAGACTGTTTTTTTTTTCCATTGCATATTTTTTCCTGCTTTGTCGAAGATTAGTTGACCATAGAGTTGAGGGTCCATATCTGGGCTCTCTGTTCTGTTCCATTGGTCTATATGTCTGTTTTTGTGCCAGTACCATGCTGTCTTGGTGATCACGGCTTTGTAATATAGCTTGAAATCAGGCAACGTGATGCCCCCAGCTTTTTTTTCTTTTTCAACATTTCCCTGGCGATTCTGGGTCTTTTCTGATTCCGTACAAATTTTAGGATTGTTTGTTCCAGCACTTTGAAAAATGTCATTGGAATTTTGGTTGGGGTGGCGTTGAAAGTATAGATTGCTCTGGGTAGCATAGACATTTTAACAATGTTTATTCTTCTGATCCATGAGCATGGAATGTTTTTCCATCTTTTTGTGGCTTCTTCAATTTCTTTCACGAGTGTTCTGTAGTTCCTAGAGTATAGATCCTTTACCTCTTTGGTTAGGTTTATTCCGAGGTATCTTATGGTTTTTGGTGCTATTGTAAATGGAGTCGATTCTCTAATTTCTCTTTCTATAGTTGCATTGTTAGTGTATAAGAAAGCAACTGATTTCTGTGCATTGATGTTGTATTCTCCACATTACTAAATTGCTGTATGAGTTCTAGTAACTTGGGGGTGGAGTCTTTTGGATTTTCCACATAACATATCATGTTATCTGTGAAGAGAGAGAGTTTGACTTCTTCTTTGCCAATTTGAATACATTTTATTTCTTTTTGTTGTCTGTTTGCTGTTGCTAGGACTTCTAGTACTATGTTGAACAATAGTAGTGAGAATGGGCATCCTTGTCGTGTTCCTGAGCTTAAGGGAAAGGCTATCAGCTTCTCCCCATTGTGGATGATATTCGCTGTGAGTTTTTCATAGATAGATTTCATGAAGTTAAGGAACGTTCCCTCTATCCCTATAGTCTGAAGAGTTTTAATCAGGAAGGGATGCTGTATTTTGTCAAATGCTTTTTCTGCATCAATCGAGAGGACCATATGGTTCTTGTCTCTCCTATTAATGTGTTCTATCACATTGATTGATTTGCAAATGTTGAACACCCTTGCATCCCGAGGATAAATCCCACTTGGTTGTAGTGGATGATCCTTTTAATGTATTGTTGGATCCTATTAGCTAGGATTTTGTTGAGAATTTTGGAATCCATATTCATGAGGGATATCAGTCTGAAATTCTCCTTTTTGATGGGGTCTTTGCCTGGTTTGGGGATTAAGGTAATGCTGGCCTCATAGGATGAGTCTGGAAGCTTTCCTTCTGTTTCTGTTTTTTTTTTGAAACAGCTTCAGGAGAATAGGTATTATTTCTTCCTTGAATGTTTGATAGAATTCCCCAGGGAATCCATCAGGTCCTGGACTCTTGTTTTTTGGGAGGTTTTTGATCACTGCATCAATCTCGTTACTGGTTATTGGCCTATTCAGGTTGTCAGTTTCTTCCTGTTTCAGTCTTGGGAGTTTATAGGTTTCCGGGAAGGCATCCATTTCATCCAGATTGCTCAATTTATTGGCATAAAGTTGTTAATAATTTCTAATAATTGTTTCTATTTCCTTGGTGTTAGTCGTGATCTCTCCCCTTTCATTCATACTTTTATTAACTTGGGTCCTTTCTCTTTTCTTTTGGATAAGTCTGCCCATTGGTTTATTGATCTTATTAATTCTTTCGAAGAACCAGCTTCTAGTTTCATTGATCTGCTCTACTGTGTTTCTGGTTTCTAAGTCATTGATCTCTGCTCTAATCTTAATTATTTCTCTTCTATTGCGTGGCTTAGGCAGTGTTTGTTGCTTTTTCTCTAGTTCTTTAAGGTGTAAAGTTAGTTGGTGAATTTGGGATTTTTCTATTTTTTTGAGTGAGGCTTGGATGGCTATGTATTTCCCCCTTGGGACCACCTTTGCAATATCCCATAGGTTTTAGACCGATGTGTTTTCATTCTCATTGGTTTCCGCTAATTGTTTAAGTTCTTCTTTGATTTCCTGGTTGACCCAAACATTCTTGAGCAGAGTGGTCTTTAGCTTCCAAGTGTTTGAATTTCTGCCAAACTTTTTCTTGTGATTGAGTTCCAGTTTTAAAGCATTATGGTCTGAGAATATGCAGAGAATTATCTCAATCTTTTGGTATTGGTTGAGACCTGATTTGTGACCCAGTATGTGGTTTATTTTGGAGAAAGTTCCATGTGCGCTCGAGAAGAATGAGTATTCTGTTATTTTAGGGTGGAATGTTCTGTATATATCTATGCGGTCCATCTGGTCCAGTATGTCATTCAAAGCTGTTGTTTCTATGTTGATTTTCTGCTTAGATGATCTGTCTGTTGCAGAGAGTAGAGTATTAAGGTCTTCTACAATTAACGAATTATTATCAATATGACTCTTTATTTTGGTTAACAGTTGGCTTATGTAGTTGGCTGCTCCCATGTTGGGGGCATAGATATTTACAATTGTTAGATCTTCTTGTTGGATAGACCCTTTAAGAATGATATAGTGTCCTTCTGTGTCTCTAACTACAGTCTTTAGCTTAAAATCTAATTTGTCTGATAAAAGGATTGCTACCCCAGCTTTCTTTTGAGGTCCGCTGGCATGGAAGATGGATCTCCATCCCTTCACTTTCAGTCTGAATGTATCTTTAGGTTCAAAATGAGTCTCTTGTAGACAGCATATGGATGGATCCTGTCTTTTTATCCAGTCTGCAACCCTGTGCCATTTTATGGGAGCATTTAGGCCATTCATGTTGAGAGTGAATTAGTGGTCATATATCTTTTCAGTTTCTGCTGGTCTTGGAAGCTCTGCATCTCTCCATCCATTCTAAATGACAGTCTTGCCAGATAAAGTATTCTTGGCTGCATGTTCTTCTCGTTTAGTACCCTGAATATGTCTTGCCAGGCCTTTCTGGCTTGGCAGGTCTCTGTGCATAGGTCTGACGTTATTCTGATGTTCCTTCCTCTGTATGTAAGGAATCTCTTCCCCCTAACTGCCCTTAAGATGGTTTCCTTGATTCTAAGATTTGCGAGTTTTACTATTACATGCCGGGGCGTTGGTCTATTTTCCTTGATCTTGGGTTGGGTCCTCTCTGCCTCTAGGACATGAATGTTTGTTTCATTCCCCCAGATTAGGGAAGTTCTCAGCTACTATTTGCTCAAATATATCTTCTAGTCCTCTCTCTCTCTCTCTCCACCCCCTCAGGGATCCCAATAATTCTGACATTGGAACGTTTCATGGCATCACTTATTTCTCTAATTCTGTTTTCATGGATTTTGAGCTGTTTTTCTCATGCCTCCTCTTTTTCCTTTTTTTGTGTCATTGTGTCTTCTAGATCACTAATTCATTCTTCTGCCTCACTTACCCTAGCTGTTAAAGTATCTAGATTAGATTGGATCTCATTGATAGCATTTTAAGTTCTGCCAGTTCAGCTTTCATTTCTGCCTGTAGAGACTCTATGTTGCCGTTAATCGATTTCTCCATTCTAGCTATCGTCTTCATAACTGTTACTTGATTTCCATTCCCAACATCTTGGTTATATCTGTATACATTTGTAAATCTGTGACAGAAGTCACAGTCTCTGAGTCTTTCCTATTTTGGGGGTTCCTCCTCCTAGTCATTCTGTTGAGGGGTGGTTGAGGGAATGTACAGAGTCCAAATTATTGACCACAACGCAAGCAAGATGCACCTGTTTTGTAGGGACCTTAGCGTTGTCGGCCTCTTGTTCTCCTAGCCTGTCTTCTGCGGCAGGGGCCTGCTGCACTCTTACTCAGGCAACCCTGTTTGGGCAGAGTTGCCCTGCCCCCTTTGGTGGGGGATGGGCTCAGTGAAAACCGGGTTTTGGGGGCTTTTGTTCTCTGTCGACTTTCCCTGGTGGCTTTCTGCATCTCTTCTGAAAGTCAGAGCAGAAGAGACCATTTCCAACCCTCTGCCTCAGAATAGAGAGATCACAGTCTGTTCTTCAGTGAGCTCTCCAGGCCACACTATTTCTGTTTATGTCTGTGCTGCTAAAAACTGCAGTGTCCTGGATTGTGGCCCCTCAGCAGGCTCCCAGTCCTTGCCTCCAGGTCAGGGCATGGGGGCATGTCTCTGCCCTTTGTGCTCCTAAAACTGCCAGCTGCCCCCTGTTTGCATGTGCCGCCCTGCCACTCTGGGTTTCCATCCGGGGGGCTGCCCTAAAGTCTTTTCCCTGCTGCTTCCGGTCTGCGAGTCTGTGTCTGGTCCCCAGCTTGGGTGGCTTTTGCTCATTGGTGGTGCAGGATCCCGAAGGCTCCTTCCTCCTTCTGTTTATCTTTGATATGTGCTGGTGGAATCATGGCTCCCTGCTTCATACCTCAAAACCAACCGCCTGCAATATTCTGTTTGCAGAGATCCAGTTCTATCTTCTTACATTTCAAGCTGATTTCGTGGGTGTTCAGAGTGGGCTGGTCGATATCCAGCTCAATTCCAGGGACCGGTTGGAATAGGGCCCCCTACTCCTCCGCCATCTTTTTTCAGTTTCCTAGATATTTTTATAAGAAGTACAACCAAATACTCACCTCGTCTATTAAGACTGAACAGAACCAAATGGTAATAGCTTCATTAGGAATCCATAGGACATTGACATGAGTAATATAATTTCTTGGCACATAGTTCAGGATGAACTGAATGAGTTGAATTATTTAATTTTGAGTCCATCAGATAACAGAAGACATTTATCAAAAAAGATTACCTGTTTCAAAATGCTCTTTTTTATAGTTCTTTTTGTTATTTGTTAGTTGTCATGGTAGCTATTAAGATAACTTACAGTTCAGGGGTGCCTGGGTGGCTCAGTCGGTTAAGCGTCTGCCTTCGGCTCACGTCATGATCCCAGGATCCTGGGATCGAGCCCTGCATCGGGCTCCCTGCTCTGCGGGAAGCCTGCTTCTCCCTCTCCCACTCCCCCTGCTTGTGATCCCTCTCTCTCTGTGTCTCTCTCCATCAAATAAATAAATAAAATCTTTAAAAAAAAGATAACTCCCAGTTCCTTACCATAACGTTGCGTTATCTACAGCAAAGAGAACAATTATCTCTCCATGACTTGGGAGTGATGGTGGAGGAGATATATATTACAACTGTGAGGGAAATATCACATGGTGTATTTCCCCATATTCCTTTTTCTGCCATTCAGAAACAGATTTATATTACACAGGGAGTTCCATGCTATATCCTGACCAAAAAGGTACATTCCCAATGTAGTGGCTTTAGACTGTTTCTCATCTCCAGATCAGCTTTAAACAAAGGCAGAGCAAATGTGCCTGCTGATTTTTTGCCCATGGTCAAAGAAACATAATGAGAATGTGGCATCATTCCTCAGTAGTGGGTTTTCTTGCTCATATTCTCTGTCTGTCCTCACTGCTTATCAACTAAGTATTGTAATTGTTTCTGTTACAAAAATAAAAATGCTTGCAATATTGATTGATTGAGCATATGAACCATGAACTACAGCAGTGCTTGGAAACTCAGTGAATTTCTCCATGATAAATATGGTTAAAATACTTAAGTGTTACCAGGTGTATTAAAAATCCAGATGTTGGACAAGGCAGTCTGGCACAGGACAATCAGAGTCCCCTTGATCATATGGGGAGTTTCATATTTTCTGTCAGTTTCACTTAAAATTTCTTCACGGAGAGGGTGAGAGCTGGTATGTACATATTTGAGTTGGAGTTTGGCAAATTATGCTTATTTAAATATATGGGTATAAATCTCCCATCATATCACCTACTGAGACTTGCCTGGATTATTGCAAATAGCTACTAATTGGCCTCCTTGTTCCCTATCCTGCTCTCTTGCAACCTAGTCTATGCACTAAAACCAGAGGGATTGTTTGAAAATGCAGATTATGGTTAATCTTTCAGGGGCTTGTCATTGTTCTTAGGCTAATATTGGAACTCTTCAATGTAAAAGGCCTGTCATGACCTGGGTTCTGCTTACATGTCAGCCTCACCTCTGAGTTTATGTGCTATGCCACCTATCCTCATACCCCTCTCATGATGCTTTGAAACTATTTACCCATTGGTGTTTTCATGACCTATTTCTGTACCTGTGGCAATCACCACCACCCAGCCTCTTCTCTTGGCTAAATGCTTGCATATTAGTCTTCATCAGAGTTCCCTGATCCTGAAGTCTAGGTTAGGAGCCCTTCTTATGTTTCCTACACCAGCCTAGGAGACCTCTTCCTGTTGTGGAACTATGGTTATTGCCTTTTCGGTAGTTCTTTCTGCCTAGTTGAGGTTCCTTGAGGATAGATACTAAGTTAATTTTATTGGATCAGTATTCCAGTACCTACTTCAGTGCCTGGCATATATTTGTGGCCAATTCAATGACTTACTGGATGGATATTTGGCACAAAGCCTTTAGAAGCACAAAGAGAAACAAGACGCTTTTCCTGGCCACAGAAACTTGATGTAAGGCACGTACACATGTCAGATAGTATAGTGTAGAATGGGATTGTGCAACAGAGTGCTCTGGGAATTCAGAGAAGGGAGAAGGTGCAACCATGGGCATTAGAAAGGGCTTCCAGGCAAAGGAGATTTTCAAATTGGGCTTTGGATGGCTTAACCTATTTTGAATGGGGAAGGAATACACTTGAGGACATAGGAAATGAGCATAAGGCAGAGGACTAGGGAAAATAGCAGTGTTTGGAGAGAAATGGCATATAGTTTAGTCTAACTGGAATTTAGAGTGGATAAAGGGATTATTGGAGAATATGCTAGAAAAGCAGGTCATGCCAGATTCTGCGGGCCAAGAAAGCCAGCTTACAGAAAACACAGACTGCAAGCAGACTTGGTGACTTTTATTTTAAAAGATTAAGAGGAAAATAACAGAATGTGGTCCTTTATTGTGTTGTACCCTTTACCATCACTTTTTGGTATGTGTGTAGGTATAAGCACCATTCTTGTTAATTTAAGAGGAAGATTTTAAAAATGTTTATTATGGGGGGCGCCTGGGTGGTTCAGTTGGTTAAACATCTGCCTTCGGCTCATGTCATGATCCTAGGGGCCTGGGATCGAGTCCCATATCGGGCTCCCTGCTCGGTGAGGAGTCTGCTTCTCCCTCTCCCTCTGCCCTTCCCTCCCTTTGCTCGTGCTCTCTTTCTTTCTCTCTCAAATAAATAAAATCTTAAAAAAAGTTTATTATGGAACTTATTGCAAAGATGAAGTTTTGTGTTTCTGCTGGGGCCATGCCTTGTATATTGCTGACCTGTGGTGCATTTTAAGTAAGACCATCCAAAATGCTCTCTAGATTGAGGTGGGATACAAACAAAATATTTCAGCTGTGTGATTACTGAATAATAAAGGGAAGCGTAACTAGAAAGTTTGTGTGGCCGTTTTTTTCAGAGTTAGTCCTTTTCATTGATGTTCTGGCTGTTGAGCTTCTCTGTCTCACTCTACTATAGCCAGCTTCTTACTAGAGACCTGCTATGAGTTTGAAACTCTTCACTGAAAGACAGCTGCAGGGTGGAGAGTTTGGATAACATCCAGAGAAAAGCAATAAAAATGATGAATAGCTTGGAAAGTAAGACCTCAGAGGGATGTCTAAAGAGGTTGAGAATCTTGATCAATAGCAAAAGCACAGCTCACATGTCTTGAAATCACTGTAGGTGTTTTTTCTTCTTCTTCACAGTAAATACATGGAGAAGACAGCCTAGGTTGCAGCAAGCAAATTCATATTGGACCAAACAGGCAAAAATACCCACAAATGCTAACATTGGCTTAAGACTCAAAGGTAAGACTGAAGGTATGGATTGTTAATTTATAATAGATTCATGGTTGCCACGGGCTGGGGGAAGGGGAGATGGGGAGATGAATGTCAAAGTGTACAAACTTCCAGCTATACCATGAATAAGTTCTGAAGATGGAGTGCCCAGCATAGTGATTACAGTCAACAATACTAACTTCAAGGTTGCTAAGAGAGTAGATCCTGAATATTCTCACCACAAAAAAGAAGTGGTAATTATGTCATGGGAGGCAGATGTTAGCAAGCCATGGTGGCAGTCATTTTGCCATATGTAAGTATGTCAAATCAATAGGTTGTAGACCTTAAACTTCTACATGTTACCTGTCAGTCAAATCAGTAGGTTGTACACCTTAAACTTCTACATGCTACATGTCAGTTATATCTCCGTGAAGCTGGGGGGACAAAAAAGCGCAGAGTAGACACCTGTCTGGGTGTTTTGCTTTAGACAAAGTAATAAAGAACTTCTCCATTGCCACTGATTCTTCTATCAGGATTTGTTGAGGTGATGGTTGTTACCATTATTTAGTAACATAGGTCTCTTACACATTTGCTCTGTGTCACAGTTTGGTTTCTTTGGGAGCAGATGCCAAGGCAGTTAGAAGTGCAAGATATTTACTCGGGAGTAAGCCTGTGAATGGGAATGTGAGGGAGCACGACCAGGCAGGGGGTGATGTCAGTCTGCCGTGCCCACCTGGCCAAGCCTCTGTCTGCCCAGGGGGAGCTCAGGAGCACACCTTGCCCATTGGAGGGATGCCGCTTTGGGTGGCCGGGTCCTTGTATTTATGCTTTGTTCTGTCATTGACTGGAGGTTGCCGTGGGAAGAACATATTCGTGGTCACCACTGTCTGGCTCACTCATTGGCCCGGGCCACCCCACAAATGGTGTGACCTCAGCTGGAAAGCTGAAGCAGACCCTGAAGGACTAACAGCTGAGGGCCATGCGCGAACCACGCTCCTCACAGCTGAGCAGCGAGGCCTTTTTGGAAGGGGGATCGGAGTGGCACATCTCTGTTTCTGCCACATCATGAATAGCACACTTTGCTTGGATTGCAATTAAATAAATATGAGGTAGCCAGCTTTCTATGTGTAAATGCAATCTGCAAATTACTACTGAAATTTTCATTTTTGGGGGGGGCACACAGAGTTACTTGTAGCCAAACACCTAAGTATGGTTTGTCACATTTACCTAATGAAAGATCACAGCCTAAGAGTAGCAATAGGTATTCAAAATCAGAAATTTTACTCATATTATTTATAACTTTCACAACAACCTTGCAAGATAGGCACTGTGATTCAATTTTCAGTTGAGAAAACTGTAGGTCGCATTGTTTAGGAGGTTTTTTTGTCTAGGTTCTGTGACTAGGACATTCTTCCATGCGACTAGGAGCTGAGATGTTTGTATTATTCTAAAGGCACTTTGCATTATACCAGGGTGACTGATGTGATAAATTGTAGAAAAGAATATGACTACCCAGCTTGCATTTTGTCAAAATAGTTCAGCTCTTAGGTTCTCCGGTCCAGACTCCAGGGATGTTTGGTATAGTCTTTATTGTATTAAAATAAAATATTATGGCTTTTGGCCACAGGCAACAGGGTGGAATTAACTTTTGACTTGATAATGTTTGGGTAGTTGTTTCCTATACATGTATGGATGTTAACTCATCACATTTGCGGAGAAAGTTCTAATTCCATTCCATAGGAACTTGGGGTTTATAGATTCCCTTTTTATTTCTAGCTTTACATATAATTTACCTAATCTATTTTAAAAATAAAATGTCATAGTCAAAACATAAAGGTCAGTAGACTATGATATCAACTATAAGGAATTTTTGAATATAAAAAAATAATCCCCCTACCTGTATCATTTTCAGTATTTTATACACAACATGTGGTAAGCATCTCAATAATTGTTCTCTAATTTTTTAACTGTTGACGCTGATTTATCTCTTTTATTTAGAGATCATTAAAATCAGCTGTGTGACCAGATACCTACTTCTAAGGCTAGAAAAGTGATATTATAACTTGTTTAGATATTTACTGAGGAGAAAATTCAGCATCAGGGTACTTCATTGGCTTACACTTAAGTCATTCTAAATTGAGTATATTAGGTCAGAGAGACCATCAGATATGAGGGCCAACAATCACTTATGAGGTCATCTTCCATATGTTTCTCTTTGCCCCATATACTTCCAAAATTTTGGTACTAAAAATATAAGAAGTGGAAAATAGGATGTCTTTTGCCTGGAAGGAAGCATTTTGAGAACTCTCTTTTGTAAAGGGAGTTCAACTGTGTGTTTAACATTGCTTTCTGATATTCATGCATCCGTCCGTCCATCCATTCACAGTGAACTACCAAATCTCAGTAGTTATCCGTGAAGTTCAGAAGGCAGACAGTCACCATGACATAGAAATGGGCCAGCACAGGAGTTACTAAAACTGGGAGTCCTGTTGTGCCTCATCTGCCATGCTTTGGAGACACCTTGACCTTGGGCAGCCCAAGAATCTCCAGCTGCTGCCATAGAAATGGCAGTGAAACCAGTGATACTTAGTCTGGGAGGATCTTTTCATAAAAGAGAATGTTCTACATACTATGATGTGGCTGTGCTCTGACAAATAGTGTCGAATAATTTGAGAAAAAACTAGTGTTGATGCTGGATCTGCTGGAAAACAAAAAACAAAAAACAAAAACAAGAATACCACCTGAAGTTTAAAATACAAGTTTTACAGTGGCTTCAGGTACTTTCATGGAAATGCTTGAGGAACTACAGGTTAAAGATCAGTAGACCCCAGGGTCTGGTGGAATCCATTAATGTTTGGATGAGCATGATCAGCATATTTGCAATCTGGAATATTTACCTGCAACCACATGAGGTGTAGCTATGGAAAAAAATATGCCAGGAGATTTGTCATGATCTGATGGGGACTTGAAGGAAAGAGAAGGGTGATTTCCAGGTGATCCTGTGACCTTGAGACCATGTAGCTATGCTGAGGAGTGTTGATAGTGCCCATTTCCAAAATCATACAGCCCACTGGACAAGGGACACTTGCAAAAACTGTGGTGAAAAGTTGGCACAAGGATAAATTTTCCACAGGTTCTCTTCCCGTTCTACCTAGTTTGCCTACAGGTGACTAATGAATTGGCTATGGGAATGGTGGGCTCTCCTCTCTCCTGGACAGTATGGCTGTCTTGGAGAGGGACCCTTTCACTCTGTAATCAGAGAGGGATGGTATACTTTCTCCTTTCCCTGTCTGTGACTACAAACTGTCCTCTTTTTAACAAACTCACTATTTGACTTTCTTTCTCTCTTTCCTCCAGGCACAGTCTTTTCTAGGCTCTTCATGGGAAAAAGCCAACTGTGCATCTTTGCCTCCCACAGGTATTGCAGTAACTTCCTAATTTCCTCTCCTGCCTCTCCCGTACTCTCTTTTGTGTAGATAAAATTTCGGACCTTGGTGAGGCAAGGCTCTGGTGAAGTTTTTTCATTGGAGAGTAGGTCTTTGTTATGGAGAATCTTCTGGGTGTGTTTCAGAACAGTTATGTTTCTGCTCCCCTTGCCAGAGCCATGAGGGGATTTTTCTTGGTTCTTTCCTGTGAGAATCTGGGGGATTTTGGAGGGAAAAGTCAAGATAGTCTTAGAGTCTCGCTAAGTCACCAAGAGCTATTCACTGTCATGCTAGTCTATATTCTGTTTCTATCAAATTGTTAAAATTACCGTTCAGGTGTTCCTACCAGGTTATGGCTCTAAAGCAGCTTCTGCTCCAGGTAAGTAGATCTGGGCTATGATCTCTATATTCTCCTGTGTCTCCAAATTTCAGGGTGGCTCTTTGCCTTGTAACTTCAGTTCTCTGACAGGTCCAGGAAAATTACTGATTTTCAGTTTGTTTCACTTTTTTCTTGTGGTAAGGATAGGGGTGATAACTTCTCTTTACATGTTAATACTGAGACCAGAAGTCTATCCATAGCCTATTTTGAACACAGCAGCCTGTGAAATTCCCGTAATGTGTAAGACAGGTCAAATTGTTCCTCTGCTTCCGACCTGTCTTGGAGTAAAAGACAAAGCGCTTTCATTGGCCCACAGGGCTTCCATGATCTGCAGGAGTAAAAGCCAAAGCTCTTTCATTGGCCCACAAGGCTTCCATGATCTGCACACTCTCTTATGTACTCATTGGCCACTTCTCTTATTTTCTTCTTCCTATCTCTCCTCCAGCCACCTTGGTCTCCTAGCTGTCCCTTAAACATACCAGCAGGCTCCCACCCCAGGGCCTTTGCACTTGCCTGGAATGATTTTTTCCCCTAGAGGTCCACTGTCCCTGAACAAAAGTCACAGATGCCTTGTGATGACTTCCCTGACCACCCTATTTAATATAACAACCCCATAGTCTTCTCTTACATCCCCATTTCCTCATCCCTTTCCAGCCTTATTTCCATAGCACTTTGCACCACATGACATACTTCATACAGTATTTTTCTAATTTTTTATGTTTATCGTCTCTCTATGTTAGCAGATAGTAACTTCCACGCAAGCAGGGATTTTTGCTTGTTTTATTCCTTGCTTTATAGGCCAGTGATATAATGAAATTGTTAATTCAGGATTATCAGTTGATGTTAAAACCATTAAGTGAATGGATGATGGTGAATGAAACACTTGTACAATGCCAAAGCAACACTACACAAATTAGTTTCAGGTTGCAAAGGGAAAAATGTTAACTATTAAATAGAGAAATCAAACTGTCGCCACCCTAATTCAGTGGTTAAGCTTAGTATCGTTAATGGTGGGTCAACCAGATGTTCTGTGTTTTCTTAGGTGTTGCAAAATGAAGTTGGTAACATCACTTATGCATTATCTAGCCAAATATGCTTAACTTGAATCCATAGAGCCTTTAGATGTAGCTCTTAGTTTATGAAGTAAGGAACAAGCTAAAATTCATCATGAAGAAACTGAACAAATTTAGAATGTGGTGCATCCTGTAAGATAACAGCTCAGGATCGTTAAAATAAAGGATCTGTTCTAAATGAAAAGAAACATAAAGAATAAAATAGGTGCAATGTATGGGCTTGGAATGGCTATGATTTGTGCAAATCAATCATAAAAGGCGCATTTGGTCCATGAGGACCATGAGGAGAATCTAAATTCTAGTATTAGGTGAGAGGAACATTTTCTGAATTAAAGATGATGAATGTGAACTGGAAAATTACCTTTCAAGGGGATAGGTAGATTATGATCTAATTTTGGTAAAAAAATGTTTTACAGGTAAGTATATTAAAAAGTATACACATGCAGATTTAAAAAATCGGATTTCTTCGGATTTTTGTTTCTGGATGGGAGGAAGGAAAATTGCCATAGGGTACAAGTAAGACAAGAGAGGGGATACACAGGGACCAAACTGCTTGGTATTTCAAGGTATATATCTGCCACACACATAAAGGTAAAGTGTTTGTTACGGTCGGTTTGAATAGCTGTAGGCACAGAATTGTAAAACAACATTCTGTGCCTTTAAATACTGAAAATTTCTGGATTTGTTTAATTCAAATTGACCTTCCTCTACTTAATATAAATTCATGAATTTTATTAAGTTATATCAAACCTCACCCCATTTGCTCATTATGTAAGTGTTTCAGAAAGTCTGGAAATTTCTCCTTTAATTGGTTTTTAATTTATAGACTCTGCCTTGAAAGACAGAATCTCAGTTATTATTGGTCTTGAGTTTCAGACTAGAGAATTTTCTTTCTTGCCTCCTCCATGCTGCCTTCTTCCCTCTCTGTTTTCCCCCTTACTTTCCTTCCTCCTTTCTCTCCCTTCTGCCTTCATCTTTTCTTTCTTTCCACCATCCACTAACACCATATTCATTTCAGATTGTTTTTAAGAAAAAATTTAAGGGTCTTTCCTGACAAAACTCTCTGATTTCATTTTTGTTTGTCCCTTTGCAGAGAAAGCCACTGTTTTGTTTTGTTACTTTTCTTATGTGCATGATTTTGTACTTTTTATATAAATACAAACTGAATGTTTCACCGTTCAGTAAAGCATAAATTACCATAAATTGTCTCTATAAACAATATGTCATATTTCGCATATTTTTGGACCTTATATCATGCTGTTCTAGGGCTTTGCAACTTTCTGTTTTGTCAACATTGTGTTTTTGAGATATATCCATGTTTCTACAAGTAGGTAGATTTAGTCTGTTTTTTTTTTTAGCTGCTGCAGTGTCACATTTTATGAATATATCAAACTATATCCTTTTAAAATTTAAATATATTTGAGTTCCTATTGTTTGTCTTAGAAATAATGCTGATATTAGATTTTTTTAATGTCTCACTTGGATGTATGCATGTTAGAGAGCATGCTAGGTGTTAGGTAATGTGCATCTTCAACTTTACTAGACAGTACTAAATTGTGTTCCAAAGTGATTGTTCCAATTCCATCAGCAATAAAGGGGAATTCCTGTTGTATCACATCTGATCAACAATAGGTATTTTCAGACTTTAAAAATTAGTTAATTTTGGGGTGCCTGGGTGACTCAATTGGTTGAGCATCTGACTTTTGATTTCAGCTCAGGTCATGGTCTCAGGGTCGTAAGACGGACCTTTGGGCTCCCCATCCAGCATGAAATCTGCTTCAGGTTCTTTCTCCCTCCTCCACTTGTGTTCTCTCTCTCTCTTTCTCTAAAATAAATAAAATCTTTAAAAAATAAAAATTAGTCGATTTGATAAATGTGAAATGATACCTCATTGCTTTCATCTTGTTTTCCTTATTACTAGTAAGATTAAAAGTCTTTTCATATATTGAATGGACATTGAGTTTCCTATTTTGTGAATTGCCCATTTTTCCGTTGGGTTATTGATTTTTATTTCTTCTTTATATGTTCTGGATCCTAATTCTTTTGTTAGTTATATGTGTTGCAAATATTTTTTCCAGTCTATGGCTTGTTTTTTCACTATTTGTGTTGTGTTTATTGTAAAAAAAAAAGCCTGTTTTAATATAGTGAATTCGTTAATATTTCTTGTGCCATTTGTGCTTTTCTGTGTTTTATTTAAGAACTCCTTCCATGCTTTAACATCATTTAGTCTCTGTTCTTTCCTTTTCCTTTTTTTAAAGATTTTATTTATTTATTTGAGAGAGGAGAGGGAGAGAGCACACGAACAGGGGAGTGGCAGGCAGAGGGAGAAGCTGGCTCCCCCTGAGCAAGGAGTCTGATGCGGGACTTGATCCCAGGACCCTGGAATCATGATCTGAGCTGAAGGCAGACGCTTAACCGACTGAGCCACCCAGGTGCCCATAGGATTTTATTTTTAAGTAATCTCTACACCCAACATGGGGCTTGAGCCCACAGTCTGGAAATTAGAGTCACACACTCCGTCCGCTGAGCCAGCCAGGTGCCCCTCCTTTATTTCCTTCTAAAACGTTTACGGTTTTGCTTTTTCTGGAATATTTTTTTAATCTTCCTGGAATATTTTTAATGTTTGTATAATATAAAGTAAGGCATTGCATGGATATCTTGTTTTCCAATCACCACTAATTTATTAGTCCTTCCTTAGTCCACTGAAATTACATGTCTGTCATATCAAGTATCCACACATACGGTTGTGTTCCACTTTTACAGAGCTATTTGCCTATCACACTTTCTCATTTCTCTGACTTATGAATGGGATCATTTTTCTGTATTACACTGTATAATTAGTTATTCCTGGTACAGAGACCAGTTTTTGAATGATGAGCTCATATTTGCCAATCTTGCTGAATCTTCCATTAATGGTTTATTACTGACTTGAATCAAAGAGACCTAGCTCCTACTCTCGACTTTATCATTAACAAGTTCTGTGACCTTGAGAAAGCTACTAGGTCACTAAATTTCAGTGTTCTCTTTGGAAAGGGGCAGGTCATAATATTTAACTCATGAGATTGAGTTGTTGCGAAGGGTAAATAAGAAAACAGATATAAATAGCCTAACACTAAGTAGAGACCCCAAAATGCTAGGTTCTTGTAAAAATCTTATTGTCTGACAGAGTCTAATAATTAGACTGTGTAATAATTAGATGTGTAATAACGCTAATTAAATTTCACACACATATACCACACACACACACACACACACACACACACACACTGAAGACCCTTCTTGCCATCCAAGGCTCCAGGTTACACAGGTTACTAGGGCACTTCTTTGGTTAGGATGTCACAAGCTTCATTTGTTTTTTCTTCTTGAATAAGACCATCCTACCCCTTTTATTACAGAAATCCCGAACATTAGGCTGGGGGAAACTGTTCTGGGGGAGATAACTGCTGGGAGGACAAAATGATCTCTTCGTTTCAGGTAAGATGCATATGCTTTACATGATTCATTATAGATCTTAAAGCTGTCAGAGGAAAAATGGCCATTACAATTATGTGACTTTAAAGTATTTTCCAAAAGAGCCATATCTGTCATCAGTTATGAAAGCTGACCAAATGTGCATGATGACAGACAGACAGCTGGTTCTCATTCATATTAAGTTCCTCTCAAGCAAAAGGAATGTTAAGGCAATCTGGCCTCATATTATGTTGATTCCAAAGTAATTACATTTGTTATTTCCTGGTGATGCAGTAAATCAAGCTGTGGCAAGTAGGTGGATATTTCACAGAAGTAATGCGGAGACCATTAAATATGATCACGTGGTGTGTTGAACCCTCTTCTGCCTCAAGACAAATAATGTCCAGTCAAGGTATGGGGGAAGGGAGAGAGTGGGAAGCAAAATAATTTCCTTGAAAAGATGGGAAATGCATAGTTTTCTACATGCAGATGCACAATTTGTCAGAAACAAAGGAGTTCAGTTAAGGCATGTGTGGGTCAAAGGAATGGACAAACTGCCCCTGTGCAAGAGATTTGCTGTCTCTCTGTTCTCACTCCAAAAGCTGCCAAGTCCATCTGCTTCCCAGGCAATCATGTACCTCCCCCAAACACACCTGCTATCCCAGCACTTTACTCTGGGGTAGGCTGGCCATTAATTAATGTCTACAGCACAAGGGTTTATGACCCTTCTGATTTCATTATAGTTAGAAACTCTGTAGAGCTTACTCCCATTCACATAAAGGCCAAATGCTTTTAGAATCCTTTAATAAACCGATGGCCTAAAGGCTAAGTTCAGGAAGGAATCTAATATAAGCACTAAATGATCATTTTGTTGTCTAGAAGTATCTTCAAAATGGACATAATTCTTCTTTTAGCCTGTGATCTGGCCTCACTTTAATACCAGTTTCCTAAAGTGTTATCACAATGCAAGAATAAAGAAAGCAAAACTAAATTTGACTTAGGCATCCTAGCCTTACAGATTTGCCTAGGAGTAAAACAAAAGACTTGTTGACTCTAACATTTCTTTTTGTAGGCATCAGAGATTTAGCTATCAGTGCTCAATGCATTTTAAAGAATTGGGGAATAAAAAATCTGGAATGCTTTAGAGGAACACTGCCTGGAGGCCTTAGGAAAAGATGACCTCTGGAAGACCTACCCAGCTCTGCACCATTCCTTGGGAGAGCACAGAAAATGGATCCGTGTGTATAGTGGGAAAGGGAGGCATGGCTCTTGACCTGTTAAGGGTAGGTTAGTTTCAGCTGCCATGAAATAATTCAATCCAGTGGTGAAGATTTTTCACTTTGAAACTCTTCAGAGAAATCGGGTCCTTCTCTTTGTTCCCATCTTTGTTTAACTTGGCCAGTGTTTGTCAGTCATTTAGCTTATAGCCCATTGAATATCATTCAGGGAATCTGAAATCAGAAGTGACATTAACATATGGGGGCATGGAGAGGAGGGAGAGAGGGAGAGAGGGAATGAGAATTACCAGTCAAATGGGAAAAAAAAGTCTTTTTTTGCTTAGTTTTGTTTCTTTCTCCCCAGGTTCAGTTACTTCATCTACACATATATTTCAAAAATGACCAGAGATAGCTTATTAAGTGAAGTGGGTTTTGATTACTTATTTTGGGAACAGTTTGCAATTCTAGAATATTCACTTAGTAAAATTAGTTTTTTAAAAAAGATTTTATTTATTTATTTGAGAGAGTGAGAGAACGCACCTGCGTGCACATAAGCAGGGAGGAGGGGCGGAGGGAGAAGCAGATTCCCCACTGAGCAGGGAGCCCGATGAGGGACTCAGTCCCAGGACCCTGGGATCATGACCTGAGCTGAAGGCAGACACTTAACCGACTGAGCCACCCAGACACCCAAAATTAGTTTTTTTTAAAGGTAAGATTGATTATGTAAATAGAGAGAAAAATAAATATATAAATATCTACGTACAATACATAAAATATAGTGTGTATATATACGTAAGACAGTATTTATATCACCTTTAGCAGATCCAGAATACAGATAATTTGGAAAGTTCTGAGAAAAGCAGAATAGAGGAGCCTGCACAAATTGGCACAGAATGGGGGGTGATAAATAGTCACTATATGTTTATTTTCTCTTTCCTTTCCTCTACTTCATATGAAGATGTCACAAACATCTCAATGTACAGTGAGGGTGCTAACATTCTGCTATGTGGAGCCCACAATACCAGCCCTGCCTGGGCTGCGTTCTGTGTGATCATTTCTGCCCGTCTGGGGTGCATCACACTCACTGTGCCAGGAGCCTCGGTTGCTTGGGGGTTCAGACTCTCATGCTAGTTTTCTCAGTAACCATCTGTGTGACCTTGGACACCTCACTTCATCTCTTAGCCCCTAGTTTCTGCACTCACTTGGTACAAAGTGGATTTGCAGTACAGTTCCATTCATTCATTAATGAGTGTGGGTTTGACCAGGGACTTGGAGACTTAAGGCTCCCCCTGCTCCATTCAGTAGTTCTGGTCACCATTTTTCACTCAAATATCAATGAATTTTTACTGTCTTGGCTAACAAGATGGCATATCAGTTGGCACACTTAGCTTTTCTAGATATGTCAAGAAAGATGCACGTGAACATTAGTATGAAATTCCTGAAATTATTTGTTTCAGCCTTGGGGTTTTCAACTATGATGATTTTGCACACTTTTCAAAATGATTTAAATAATTGCACCCCTTTGTCTAGAATGATGTAACTTTCCTCCAAATCGCATGGCCCGGGGAGCACAGCACAAGTTAGATTTCAGAGCCATTCACCCTCCTCAGCCAGGAAACACCACTGTGTAGCACACTTGTAAAACAATATGTGGGGGCCCAAGAGGTATCATGTACATGACAGTTCCAAGGCATGCATAAACCTTACACGATCTGGGAGGTGATCGCGTCCCCTTCTGATCACTGATAAGTACAGTTTGACTTAAAATCAGAGGTCTCCAGAGTAAGGAACTATATAGGGAGCATAAGTGACCTATGATTATACCAAAAGAATATAATAACATTTTAATTTACATTAACCTTAAAAAAATTAAGCTTCACTAATTTTCTGGTGATTTTTTTGTGTGGTAAAATATGTAAAATAGAACATTTACATTTTAACCATTTTTAAATACAATCCAGTGGCAATAAGTATGTTCACAGTATTATGCAACCATCACCACTGTCTATTTCCAAAACTTCTTCAACATCCCAAACAGAAACTCGGTACCCATTAAACGATAATTCCCCATTCCCTCCTACCCTCGGCTCATGGTAACCTCTATTCTACCTTCTGTCACTATGAATTTGTCTATTCTGGGTACCTCATATAAATGGAATCATGTGATGTTTATCTGTCGTGTCTAGCTTATTTCCTTTAGCTTAGTGTTTTCATAGTTTCATTCATGTATCAGAATTTCATTCATTTTGGGGGCTGAATAATACTTCATTGTATGGGCATACCACATTTGCTCCTTTATTCATCCATTGAAGGACATTTGGGTTGTTTCCACCTTTCGGCTATTGTGAATAATGCTGCTGTGAACATTGGCTTTCAAGTATGTGTTTTAGTCCCTATTTTCAATTCACTTGGGTATACACCTAGAATCAGAATTGCTGGATCATATGGTAATTTTATGTTTAACTCTTCAAGGAACCACCAAACTGTCTCCACAGTGACTGCACCATTTTACATAACCAGTAACAGTATGAATTTCCAGTACCTCCACAGTATCTCTACACTGTCAACTTGTTATTTATTTTTTTACAATAGGCAGCCTAATGGGTGTGAAGTATTATCTCACTGACTTTTGGTTTGCATTTTCCTAATGATTAGTGATGTTGAGAATTTTTTTCCTGTGCTCATTGGCCCTTTGTATATCTTATTTAGAGAAATGTCCATCTAAGTCCTTTGCCCACTTTTTAATTGGGCTGCTCATTTTTTTGTTGTGGAATGATAAGAATTTTATGTATTCTGGACATTAATTCCTTATCAGATGTATGATATGAAAATATTTACTCCTATTTCGTGAATTGTCCTTTCACTCTGTTGATAGTGTACTTTGATGTACAGAGGTTTTAAAACTTTGATAAAGTTCAATTTATTTTTTGTTATTGTTTATACAAATAAATATATGCATTACTAGTGATGTTTCACCCACCACATGCCCATTTGTCAGCTGATATAGAAAGTATTTTTTGGGTAGGATAGGAATTCCACATCATGAAGAGCTGGCCCTGGTAGTTACATGTGATTGACTACAACCAATCTGTTGTAATGCTGTATAATTGAAGTGTTTCCATAAGTGGATTGTGGGTTCATATTTTTATGCTATTTATGTAGTTTGTATAATACATGTATTATACATATAATTATATATGTATATATACCTATGTATAAATATATTATATATAAATATATATTTTATATATTATTTATTTATATATTTACTAAATTAACAGTCACAATTGTGGAACCAAATGATAGATAAAGATAAAATATCTTGCACAGAAAATTCAAATGCAAAATCAAACTAATAATGCAAGCTGAAAGCAATAATAAGACCACGGCAGAGTTGACACTTCTACTCTTATTAGGAGCTTTTTGTCAGTCACATTAAGAGGATCTAACAAGAAGTCAGTAAAAATTCACAAATATCAATGCAACTATTTCAAAATATGGATTTAACTCAACTACAGTGAACAGCATATCAAATTAAGTATATGCTGTGTGTTAGGATATTAGTCAATGATAGTATGGAGGTATGAAAGTTTGCAAGACATTTATAAGTAAGTTTATTGTATCATTTTGAATGCTTTTAAAAAATTATTGCATCTAGAACATCTTTTTAGAGTTGGTTCATACCACATACATACATAAATTAATATTTAAAGAACCAACATTTACTGGGAATGCATCCTCCAATTTTTCTTATTGATGGGGGTAGTTTAAAAAGTTTAGAGACCACTGGAAACCATAAAAAGAAATAAACTTACAGATATATTTATCTATCAAGTTTGTCAGATGGAAAACTGGCACACTTTTATGCCTAGAATTTCTTCTCATTTAAAAAATGTAACATTGACTCGATTCCAGTCTGTTTGGCAAAAGTTCCCTGGTGGATCACTGCAAAGGCAGCAAAGCATTAGCACGTTTGGCTTTATTATTTATGTGACAGCAAGTGTGCTTTTTTTGTTTGTTGATACAGAGTCTGTGTGTATAGTTGAGTAACCCGTGGGACAAAACAGTTGCAACCCCAGGAGACTGATTTGATGCCCGAAGAAAATACCGTAGCTGAGTTGTGTGATGAAAGCCATTCTGGACCTAAGTTGTGTTAATAGAGAAGATAATTTTTCTCAAGAGCAGACTGTGGATAATCAATCACATTGAATCTGGGTTTCTCACTGTACCATTCTATTATCCAAGCTTATAGATTTGCCAGGGTCCTTATTTACCCAGACATTCTCCCACTGGTTACCCTTCTGCCCATTTCACTGCTCATTAACACATCATCGACCAATGAACCAGGGCAGGGATGAGCTTTATTCCCTTGTTTACACTGGCAGGAAATTTTTGAGTTATACGTGAATTTTCTGTATCCACGTGGATTTTGACTTCACAGTCATGGGTAATCAACCACCAATCAAACCTACTTTCAAAACAACATCTTAAAACTTAAGCTTTTCTGTTTACGCTTTAGATGGTCATAGCTGTAAAGCCATTTATGAGAAAACCTGGAATTTTGATATAACTTTATAATAAACTCATGCACTTCTTTGAAACTGGAAGGGCAGCAAAGCCAAGCTAGATACTGAAAATTTTTCTACTGAAGTTAATTAGAAGATAACATTAAGCTTGTATTTATGCCCCTCCCCTAAAATCTGCAGGTTGGGAGGCACCTGGGTGGCTCAGTCAGTTAAGCATCTGACTCTTGGTTTTGTCTTAGGTCATGATCTCAGGGTCATGAGATCAAGCCCCACATCGGGCTCTGTGCTGGGCATGGAGTCTGCTTCAGATTCTCTCTCTCTTTCTGTTCCCCAGCCCCCCAGCTCATGCTTTCTGTCTCTCTCAAAAAACAAAAAAGGAATCATAGAGTTAGAAGGGAACTTAAAGAATACCATATCATCTTTCCTCCTCTCTGAAATTGTGGTTATCTGAAATCTGTAGTAAAAGCTTCCTTTTTCAAAGGGAGTGTTAACTCTCTTAACAGAGAATTGCCCTGTACAACATCCCTAAAAGACTTCTTTTTTGCCCATTCTAGATGACCATGTCTTCTGGACTGTTTCAGGTGATGGGGAGCTTTCTGCAACCTAAAGTGGATCATCAGCACCTTAAATTGTTCAAGTCCAGATTTGATCTTCAGCTGGCTGACCCCTTCCCTTATCACATCCATCTCTGGCTCTCTTATTCTTTAGTCCCAAGGAATCTGTTCTTTGGCTTTGCTAAACCTCTAGGTTTATCATCTTTTCATTTTTCTCTCAGTCTGTGAGTCATCTTTGGCTTCATATACTTATCTGCTTAGTCAGGATCCCATAGTCCATCACCTTAGTTTCTCTCTTAACAACTAGGTCAACTTCCCTGGTTTCCTTTCTGAGCGTATCCTGCAATTGGCATGTTCAGTTCCATTGAGTAATCAGACCTTTGCTATCAGAGAAACTGTTCACTCATAGGCCCAAATAAGACAGGGCTCTTCTGTCCAACGTGCAACACAGCACTTTGCCTCCATGCCCCTGGAGACCCTTAGCACATCTCTAAGACCTTTGTCAACGTGTGACATTTTTCTAAGGTGCATCCTGTCTCCAAGAACCATCAACAGATATTACTCACTGCAATCTGTTGATGGTTCTTGGGAGAGGATGCAGTACCTGCTCAAACTGGGTAGTAGGAAAGGAGCAGTGGAGTTTTGGGTGGACCAGTGAAGCCAGTAGCACATTTAAAGAAAATATATAACTGAGTCATCCTGAGACTCTTTACAGAATAGCTTGCTTAAATGTAGGTCTCCTAACAGGCTGTATTTCTTATCTATCTAAATTCTAAAAAAGATGACCTAGACTCTGATCAAGAGTGGTAACATGTCAGAAATAGTGATAGAAAGTGCAAGGAGATTCAGGATAAATAGCCACCCATGACATTGGACCCGCAGCCTGCATCAAATCAAAAAGAGAGACAAGAGAATGCTCGCACAGGACGCTGGAGCTAGGAAGTAAATCTTCCATAGTCCTAACCAAGTTGGGTTTCTCAGTTTCCTGCTCAGAAAGTAGGTGCTGAGTCAGGAATCTGGGCTTCCTGTGGCAGAGGCATCCTTAGTGAATGTTTAGTGTATCTTTGACATAGACCAGACTCCAGAGCTGGTTTTGCTTTCCCAGTGGAGGGCTAAGCCTGTTCTGTTGTTGACAAGAATGTCTTTCAAATGGCTCGTGAACAGGGATAACCCAGACTCTGGACCAAGCCAACAGTCTACTCCCTCTGACCCCAGGGCATCTGCACCCTGCATGATACTGCCTGAACAGTATACAATCTTGACCCCAGCCAGAACCATAACATTGTTGGATACTGTTTTACTTGTTATTGTTCATCTCTCGTTCAGGTTTCCCACAGCAGCTGTTCTAATCCTCAATATTAAGCAATTTTATTACTCAGCTACATTCACTTTACTCTTAACAGGTAATCATGCTTCCTATAAGTCATATATGTATTGCATCTCTTAGATACAGTAGTCCCCCCTTATCTGCAGAGGATATGTTTCAAGACCCCCAGTGGATGGTCCCTGGAACCACAAATAGTATTAAGCCCTATGTTTCTTTCTATATATACATACCTGCGGTAAAATTTATAAATTTGGCACAGTAAAAAATTAACAACCATAACCAATAATAAAATAGAAAAATTACAACAATATACTCTAATAAAAGTAATGCTAATGTGGCCTATTTCCTATCTCATAATATCTTATTGGACTGTACTCATCCTTCTTCTGATGATGTGAGATGATAAAATGCCTACGTGGGGAGAAGAAGTGAGGTGAATGGTGTGGACGCTGTGACGTAGCATTAAGCTCCTATTGACCTTCTGACAATACGTGGATTATTTGCTTTCAGATGCAGTCGACACTGGTAACTGAAACCATGGAAAGTGAAACCAGACATGAGAGGCCTGCTGTACAAGGTAGCCCTTTTATTGTTTTTATAAATGGTCTCCTTAATATTAACATCACCTTTGTGTAGACTTACTATTCCCTCCTTTCAAGACAGTATGAAGCCTTAGAGAGTTCAAAACTAGGTCTGAGGAGCCGCTAAGCCTCTGCTTTTTTTTTTTTTTTAAGATTTATTTGTTTATTTTAGAGAGAGCAAGTGGGTGAGGGGCAGAGGGAGAGGGAGAGAAGCAGACTCCCCGCTGAGCGCAGAGCCTGACCTGGGCCTTGATCCCATGACCCTGAGATCAGCACCTGAGCTGAAATCAAGAGTCGGATGCTCAACCGACTGAGCCACCTAGACGCCCTGCCTCTGCTCTTTTTATTACTTCATGCTTTCTCTAGAAAATAGAATATATCAAAACAAAAACTAATCCAAACCCAACCTTTTTTCTGAACTGCTCTAGATATCTGTTAATAAGGAGAAAGAACTTAAAGTTTAGAAATCTTTGACAAGGTAAAAGCTGAATAGAAATTGCATTCAAATGTGAGTAGCTGATAGGAATGTATTTCTCCACACATATTGTAATGAGGGTGAGAATGTGAGGGTGAGGGACTGGTTGAGGAGAGAGTGGGTTGAGGGTGAGCTTGTGGGAGGGCCTCAACATTTGAAAAGAGGAAGCTTGGAAAGACCAAAGGCAAGCATTAAGTGGTTCTCAGTTTTACCCAGTATTGGCCCTTTCAGTGTGCAAGACAACTTAGGGAAGAAGAAAGAACCAAGGCATTGCCTCTAAAAAAAGAGCAATAGCTGAAAAGTTAAGAGAATGACTTAGGTTAAAGGTAATATATTAGAGATTATGTTAGTTTCTCTGAATGTAGTCTCAATCAGTATTTCCCCAAGGATTAGCCAAGATTTCATTACGGCAAAAAAGAACAACCTATATGTTCGTTTGTGGAGTATGGTGATAACCCATGGGGAGAAGCCTTCAGCTTGTGGATGGCAGCTTGGCCACATTTAAGGACAACATTGTTTGGTTTCCAGAGGAGACATTCCACTCACTTCCCCCTTTTTTTTAACTTGATGAATTGTGGAACCACTCATTCTCTAGAGGTTCAAGTAATAAAAACAAATTATATTTAAATGAACACTTGGTATTTGGTTCAGCAAACTAATGTGACCTGGAGTCATTTTAAAGACCTCCCATGTTTTTAGCAGAAGGAGTCATCTTTCTGCAGACCAGACTCAAGTCCAATTTCTTATTTGGCTCTTGACTTAAATTGAGTAAGTCCTTATTGAAAGTAGACTGCTTGGCTATGTGTCTCCTGGAAATAATCTCCTCTAGGACCTAAATGCTCTAGTTAATGAGATACCTCCTTGTTATTGCTTATAAAGTCACTAATAATTTTCTGAGAGTCTGTGTATAAAATTTATGTTAAGTGTGTATTCACCCATTCAGTAACTTGAGTAGCTATTTTCCCATTAAGGCAAACTCTTGGCTAATGTATTTCAGTAGAAGTTTTATTCTGAAGGGCTACTTCTGGCCTTTGGAAATATTTTTTTCCTATTTAATTTTATATAAGCCCCTTGGTTATTTATAGGCTTGTTTATAGATTATTTATTCCACTGTTTATAGCTCTAATTAGGAAATGTATAAAATCAATTGTTAAGGAATTGTGAGTCAGTAACACAGCTCTTTGAGATGTATGAACATGAGATCTGGAGATCTTACAGAGAGATGACTCTCCTGCAGTTCTGTCACTAAGCGTCTGTTCTGCTTTGTGTGACTATTTATCCTGGCCTTTTTGAAGGGTAGAACCAAAGTCAAGGGGAAGAGAAGGGGCTTGGAGTTAACCCTATGTCCAGGGAACAAACTTAAGCTAATTGTTCCACCAGGGGTTTGAATCCATGACCTTGACCTCATTATATCAAACTCTAACCCACTGAGTTAACTAATAAAGAAGAAACCCATGAGAGAAACCTGATGTCAGGTCTAAAGCAATACACGGTATCACATCACCCGAGAATCACTGCTTCAGTTGTCACCATTAACTCAAGGAATTTTGGAAACCATCTTCTTAGGAAAAATTTTTCACATGCCTTACAAAGTTAGACAATTCTTAAGGCCTCAACAGTGTGGATTTGGTGCCATGACCAACTCATAGGGAATGATAATAGTCTCTGGACATAATGAGATAACGACTTGTATTTTCAAAACAGAAGGAAAGATTTCTTTTCTACTAAATGTGTCACAATGAGAAAAAGCCACAAGGTACTAGAACTATTACCATCCTCATTCACTTGCCGAGGGAAAGTGAGATGGACTTCCTTGGCTCATAATCCTGGGCACGTGGGGAAAAGTGTCATTCATTCATTCTTTTAATCAAAAGTATTTATTGAGCTGCTTCTTGATGGCAAGAATTGTCAAAGGCGTTGGAAATGCAGAGATGACCAAGATGGACAAGGCCTGGTTCCCATGGAGCCTGTATTACAGCAGGGAACATAGTCAATAAATAAGGAAGCAAGTACATGAGCAAGAATTGATCATTACATGCTGATAGTAGCTGACCAAGTTTGCATGATGAGGTTTTTCTCAAACTTCAAAAATATATTCTCCTGGAGGCACAAATTGTTGAAAACTATAGATAAGTTGCAGTGGATGTGGTCTGTTGAATGGAATGAGATGAAAGATCTCTAAAATCCCACAATCAAATATGAAGTATTTTTGCAGTTTCCATTAAATAGTTTGGCTTTGAAATCACACACACTTACATTCAGATCTTACCTCCTCCACTTGTTAGTGTTAGGAACTTGGGAAAGTTTTTTAATCTTTCTCATTGTCAGCTTGCTCGTCTGTAAAAATGATGCAGGTTTGCCATATGAAATAGTATAATATAAGTAAAACACATGGCACTTAGCAGGTACTCAAGAAATATTAGTTCTTCTTTCCAGTGAAAAAGAACAATACAGTGTTCCCTCTTACAATAACCAGGTGTAACTTATTTTGACCACTAGGTATAAAAATGTAGGAATACAGTAAAGAATTTGAGCTATGTTACTTTGCAGAATGATTTTATTAAAATACATATAATTCCCTCAAGAGCATTGTTGGCCTTAACTGTAAAGGCAGTTCCATTATAACCCTGCTTTTCAAGATAAAATGAACATTTGCTAAATCATATTTAACTTTTCACTAGTGATTTACAACAGTCTTTATCTGAAGATATTTTTCTTCCAACTTTCCAGAGTTGAGGAACAGAGCAGACAATAGGTTAAGGGGAGAACTGCATGTTTAACTTAAAACTTTTCATCTCTGTGCTCTGATCTAAGCATTCCTTTTTCAGGTAGACGTTTGGTATTTGAAAGGCTAAAGAATCAAGTTTCTTGGCACTCTGTGGCCTGAAACATTTATCAAAATAAACCCCAGGAGCTGGGCCTTTGGAGATTAGAAGAATGCAGTGCATGTGGCCAGGGGTGTGAGAGAGGGGAGATGATTGCCCCTGAGGGAACTGCTTTCTGGAGGCTTCTGTGCTCCAGCCCCGCTGTCTCTCTATTAGTAACAAAAGACTTGCCTTCCTCAGCCCTAGGCATCTGGCTTCATTCCCAGATGCTGCTCTGAGGCCAGAGTCAAATACACAGAAAATATCTGGGTGTTTTAGATTCAATAATATTTGGTGTAGTGATAATGATAATAGTAATAAAAATTATATTAGTTATATTTACAAGTATATATAAATTTATAAAGACAAATAGTATAAGTGATAATTGTATTAAATAAAATAATTACATAACAATAAACATTATCATTACAGAAATAATGTTTTGGTATACTTACTAAGAATTTCACACACATCACTTTGAAACTCCAACCCAAATATTTCGATTTATTTTTTAAAAATTTCTTTAAAGATTTATTATTTTAGAGAGAGTGAGAGAGAGAGAGAGAGCACGTGGGGGTGGGAGGGGCAGAGAGAGAGTCTTAAGCGGACTCTGCATTGATCACGGAGCCTGACCTGTGCTGGATCCCACGACCCTGAGATCATGACCTGAGTCTAAATCAAGAGTCGAATGCTTAATCCACTGAGCCATCCAGGTGCCCCCCAACCCAAATATTTTGTTTCAGGTGCTATTATTTCCCCATTTCACAGAAGGGGAAACCGAGATGTGGTTAAGTGAAGTAACTTCTCCCAAGTCACCTAGCAGGTAAATGAAGATGGGAACTGAGGCTATAAAACTCTGAAGTTTCAGTTCTCTCTCATACACATTGACAAGTCTACATTCAGCTTCATTCTCTATTAATGATCCGATGACTTGAAGTATCAGCAACATACGAAATGTGAAATATCAGCAACATATTCAGCTGTGATTAGTGGTACTAAAACAGCAATGTGTGCTTTCCCCAGAAGAAATATAGAGAATACACATTTCCTCTCCATCCTAGCTAATGGCGCATGCTTGGGATGGGGCTCTAATTTAATTAGCAAAGACAGTAAATCAATTGAGGAAAAAGGAGGAAGCATTTGTGATTTAGAGAGAGAATTTATATCTTTGGTTTGTAAAAGTCAAAAGAGCTATGTTTTCTTTTCCTTTCTGGATGTCAATTCGTATTTTAGTCCTTGTTTTTGCATTTTCAAGTAAATGACCCCTTGACTATTTTCCTTTTGTGCTCATGGACCTAAAGCCCAGATGTTTTCAGACATAACCTTCCCACCTTTTGGATGTTTTTTTAGCCAATCACTGAGCTCAATTCTGAAGAAGTCTTTCAGGCTCATTTGCTACCAGACCAGGAGGTGAGAGTTTACACTTTCTGGTTTTTGTTTACAAAGGTTATTTTCATCCAAAATAATGTCCTGTGTTCCAGAAAAACTAAGATGGGGTCATTGTTCACTTTGAAGGACCCATACATATTAGGCTGACATTTTCTCCTGAGGTCACATGCAGTGGAAGAATTGTCAAAAGCTAACATTGCAGATCACCAACTTGACAGCCTCTTTCAAAGAGGTCACCTGAAGCACAAAAGACTTAGTCCAATTTTTGAAAAAAGCAGGAGCATGAGTTGACCACAAGGATAACACCCACTAAGCATCCTTTTTTGGTTTAATGTTATTTTCTGGTGGTTTTATTTTATTTTTATTTTTATTTTTTTATTCTTAAAAAGATTTCATTTATTTGACAGAGAGAGACACAGCGAGAAAGGGAACACAAGCAGGGGGAGTGGGAGGGCGAGAAGCAGGTTTCCCGTGGAGCAGGGAGCCCAATGCGGGGCTCGATTCCAGGACCCTGGGACCATGACCTGAGCCGAAGGCAGACGCTTAACAACTGAGCCACCCAGGCGCCCCTTCTGGTGGTTTTAATATATTTCCACACTTGTTGTGAATCAGAACTCTGACTGGGAATCCAAAGCCCAGACTGACTTACTGGCTTAATATTTTGAAGTACTCAAGTTAATTCAGAGCTTTCCAGCCAGCCCCATTGACCAGTACATCTGTAACTTTGTTTTAATTTGATATTAGTCTGGGAAAGGAGACTAAAGGATGGTGTAAAGAATGAAAAGGAGAAATTAGCTTGAGTTCTACCTTCTTGCCTCAATTTTTAGCTCAAAGAGCCAAAATAATTCATTTATTCACCTAACAAATATTGTGAGCACTTATTATGGTCTAAGCACCATGCGGGGAGATGCTGCTATAAATAAAAGTGATGTGGTCCTGCCCACCCCACATAGCTTAACACTAGTGGTGGACATAAGCCAACAATTATGGTGAATGGCACAATAAGGGTATGAGGCTTTCTTCTAATACTTGAAGGATTTAATTTGGTCACAGAATTCAATTTATTACCTATGTTTTCAAAGGGAAGAATTAAAAATAATGGTTAGAGCTATGAAATCCTGACTTCTGCTGGGTTAGAATAACAATACAATAGCGTACTCTGCAAAGTAGTGAACTTCTTGTCACTGGTAGTAATCAAATAGCGGCCTATCATTCAAGACATTTCTGCTTGGGAAAACCACTGGAGCTGATGTGAAGCTTCCAAGCTAGAAATGGGGCAGTTTTGTGAGCTAAGTGTTTCCTCTGAGTAGTTCCTGGTCTCATGAGAAGACCATGGCATGAAGACCATGGCATGAAGCCCACGCATATTTATTGGCAGTGTATAAGCAGAACTAAAGGGGGGGTAAAACAGGTGTGAAGACCTTTTACTTTTTACACTTAGTATGCCCTGTATTACCTTAGTTTTGAGCATTTGAGTCAGTGGTTGCTTACTGTAATTGAAATTTCCCTAGAGAAAACAAGCCAAGGCCTTTCCCATTGTAATAAAGAGAAGGTAATATGTTTTATTTTCAAATACTAGTGTTTTAAAAAAGAGCTGTATTTTTCAAACTTTCTCTAGCATTATTTCTTCTTTTTTTAAAAAAAGATTTTATTTGTTTATTTGATAGAGAGACAGCAAAAGAGGGAACACAAGCAGGGGGAGTGGGAGAGGGAAAAGCAGGCTCCCCACAGAGCAGGGAGTCCAATGCGGGGCTTGATCCCAGGACCCTGCGATCATGACCTGAGCCAAAGGCAGATACTTAACGACTGAGCCACGCAGGCTCCCCTAGCATTATTTCTTTAAACGATATTTTTCTTTTCTTATTTTACTAGTAGACCTGAAAGTAGTCATGGTCTTTCCCAGTCACAAAATCTCAGCTTCTCTGAGATTGAATAAAGTTTTATAAAAAATCCATATGTGCTTATTCACATAGATTTACTAATATATGCATGTATGAAATACATGTACATATCTAAATATGCTTGCAACAGATATAGGAATAGTCTTTGATGTTACTTCAAGTAATTACTAAGTTCTTTATATTAAAATGGTTTTCCTACTGTTAAAGCACCTTGGCTTTTAATCAGAGTTTCAGTCCCACAGAGCAACTAAGATGTATCTGACATACATTCTGGAAAACTAAGGTTCTGAGAATCATGAACCTTTCCTGTATTGATTATTTTTGTTATTATTATTTTCTTAATAATAGAGAGATTTCCGGTTATTTTTTCTAATAACTTTTCTTTGTCTTCCTGCTTTTTTATTAATAGATTTTAATTATTGATAATGGCAGAAGTAGTTAATTCTGACATTCATTGAGCTGGTTTTATATGCTAAGTATTAGTCACTGTAATGTATAGTTGTGAGAAACCTAGATATTCTTCAGTAACTGAGCTGATTGCTGTGAAAGCCAGCTACCTCAATCCATAAGGAAGGAGGCTGTTTACCCAGGCCCTAAAAGCTCTAAGTAGTCATGGTAACACAAGAAGGAATTTTCCCAAGAGAGAACTGCACCAAAAAATGTAAAGGGGACTCTTCCTTATGCACTATTAAGAACTTCCCATTTAATGAGTAACTATTACCTCCTTTTACATATTTGAACTTTATTTATTTTCTACATAAGCCTCTGGCTTTGGGAGTTAACCTTTGCTGCAGTTGCAGGGACACCTGTCCTCATTATACAAGTCAGGCTGGGAAGGTTGAGGAGGGTTGATTGTCAACCCCAAAGGAAAAATGCAAATGCTCAAATAGAATGTTTGGCAGCACTAACTAAACCCACGTTAACTTTAAGAACTTTTTGTGAATCATTCACAGTTAATTTCTGAATCATTTGCAGAAGAATCTTTTTGGAAGAAATATGTAGCATGAATGGCAGTTTCATCCTTCCTGATGTTCATAGTACTCCCACAGAAATAACATTATATCCTGCTGCACCCTGGGGAATCAGAACAGAGCCCCCTTTCTCATGTTGTGTATGCACTTAGAAATAGTTTGCTCTGAAAGGAAATTTGCATGGAGTTGCCCTGGTTGTGTCAAAAACCTTTTCAGTCAACAAATATTTATGGAGTATTGTTCTAGGCTTTGTGAGGAAGGCAGAGTTTCTGTCTTCAAGAAACTTACGATGTATTTGAGTAGAAAAATTCAAATTAAAGATAGTTTCGTATCGCCAATGAGTGCAGTAAGACTTGGGAGGAATTTCCCAGCTCCTGTGGATGCATGTAAATGCGTTATCGGTGTTGTTCCACAGATACCATTTTAATTGTTTTGTAATTAGTCCATGAATTCCTTAAGGACGGGAAAAGTGTTTTGTAACTCTCTGGGTCCTCTACAGCTTTTAGTACACATTTGTTGATTGATGTTTAAGATCTTGGAAAAATTACTTTCTCTTCTTTGTGAATTGTTTTCTCCTATTTTCCAATGTCTCAGAATTTTTCTAAGAAGACATCTGGGTTTTCCCATGCTGTGGCATAGTCCTTCAAAAGGTGAGATACCATCTTTTTTTACCATAAATGGAAGATATGGCATTATCTAATCAGAGACTCGTAGGAAGGCAATTAACATTGGATAGCTATTAATTCATCCCTTGTCCCAAAGCAGAAATGTGACATATTCCCACCTGTAACCTACTCCAAAGGCTGGTGATATTTTAGTCATGTCTTCAATAAAAGCTGCATATGAGGGTGGTCCCAGACTGTATTATTCACTGTTGGTAGAGCTGAAAGAAGAACTCAGTTTGTCAGGGCTAAGTAAAAAATAACCAGAGCCATTTAAGACTGAATCAGCACTAGTGAAACACTGCGACAAAGCAGTTTAAGTCCATAGTCTTCAGTGTTTCAGAGTGTCAGCAGATAGTAGTAAGTCCTTCCAGGATGACAGAAAGTTGGAGAGAGGCACTGAAGAGATAGGTAGGCTTGGAAACAAGATGGAAACAGCTTAGAACCAGGGACCAAGTGTCTTCTTGAAAATGATTACATTACCCCCTAAGTCCTCCTACCCTTCATTTTTATCCTTTCTCATGCCTGTTCAGAAAGGAATGTCAGTAAGCTTTTCAGTGCCATTACCACCAAGCTAATGTTTTCCTGTTGTGGAATTAAGGAAAACAGAGGCTCAGAATTAATTTTTAAAATTAAAAAATACTTTTATTGTAGATTAGGCAACCTTGTCTCCATGTCGTTCTTGGGTACAGTGCCAGAATAGTATTTCAGTCAATAGGTATTTAACATAAGCTATGGCTTAATAAGGTTTTTATAAGAGAAATCAGAAAATAAATTGCCCAGAGTATCCTCTTGACTCTACTGTAAATTTCTGACTGTATGTGGTCAGTATTAATAGGACATGGGTTGGGGCCCATGTGGAAGAAATCTATGCTATCAACATTTCTTAAAACATGTGACTGTTAAAGTTACAGGTAATGAATCAATCATAGGTTATATAAGCTGTTACTCAGGTGGTAGATTCATATTTTGGATTTATGAGTTAATATTTTATCCTTCCTCTATATAGGAGAAAATAATAGCTGTTTGGACAGAACATAAAAAACAAACTTGACAATCATATGATATCTCCTGTTTTAGTATCAACTGGGCAAAATTAAGAAATCCAGTTTGGGTAAAATTATGCCCCACAATAGCCCTGTAAATATTACTATAAAAATCTGCTGTCTGGAGGCAATATGAATGGACAAGATGACTTCCAGTCATAGAACAATGACAGGACCCAGGAAAGTGAGATAGTCTTTCGTCCTGTCCCTGGCCGGGGCACAAATTCCTGGACTCAGCAAAAGGGCAGTTTGTTTCCAGATGTGCAACGATGGAGTGAGAGGTGATACTGAAGGTCACCTATTTTAGAGCTCTACTGAGGGGCTTCTGCTTCTAGCTGTGATCGAGTACCTCTTACCAGACTACTCTTTTTGATATCAATTATAAAAGATGGGTAAAATTCAAGGTAAACAAAAACAAAAGTCTTCATGGAGTTTTTAGAGTATAATCTAGACAGCCAGTACTTGACAGGCTAAGATCCCATAGAGAAGGAAAACATATTGAGGTGAGTCATATTCATTGTTTCTTTTATCCCTCAGGACACAGTCCGTAGGCTGAAAAGAAAGCATCTTTTGAGTTCTGGCAGCCTCACTAGGAGTAGGTTAAAAATGGGAATGTAAAGCTAAGACAACTAGGACTTGAAAGCCCTTTGTACTAAGAAGAGAAATCTGCAGAGAATCGAACCCAGCATTCTGTGTGCAGTTTCCCCTTGAGTCATCTGGTTACTTCTAAGCTGTATGTGCACAAGATGAGACCCGTAGAAATTCAGTAGAATACGCTTGTGAAGAGACTACAAAGCCAACTTTAGATATTTTGGCAAATTGATGGTACTGAGAAAAAACTGGAATTCAGGCATGCTAAGATGGGTCCCTCACATACACCCAGACTTTCATTTGAGAGTCATAAAGGGCCATCCCCTAGGAACACAGACAAAGAGTGGAAAAAGAAGAAATATCTTTCAATTCATTTTATCAAGCCAGTATAACCTTGAAATTAGACCTAGTAAGGATATTAAAAAAGGAAAATTTTATTTTTTTTTAAGATTTTTATTTATTTATTTATTTGAGAGAGAGAGAATGAGAAATAGAGAGCACGAGAGGGAAGAGGGTCAGAGGGAGAAGCAGACTGCCTGCCGAGCAGGGAGCCCGATGCGGGACTCAATCCAGGGACTCCAGCATCATGAGCTGAGCCGAAGGCAGTTGCTTAACCAACTGAGCCACCCAGGCGCCCAAAAAAGGAAAATTTTAAAAACAATTTCATATATTAGTATAGATTTAAAAATCTTAAATAAAATATTAGCAAACCAAACACATCATGACCAAGATGAGTTTATTCTAGAAATACATTGTTAATTTAATATTTAAAATTCAGTCATCATTAATAAACCACAGTAAGAATACAAGAATGATGTTATTGTGTTTATAGAAAATCCAAAAGAATCTATAAACAAAATATTAGGCTTGATAAATGAATTAGCAAGGTAGCTAAACACAAGGTAACTATACAAAAACTTGTTTTTTATATAGTAGTAATAAGCATGCAGGTAAATTCATTTAAAAATGATACTCTTTACATTGGCATAAAAACATTAAATACCTAGAAATAAATGAAACTATAAGATATTTTTGAGGTAAATGAAGGAAGAACTAAGTAAAAAAAAATGATACACAATTTCCAAGGATTAGAAAATGCAATGCAAAGATGTCTGTTCTTCCTAAATTGATTTATAGATTTAATGCAATCCCAATCAAAATTCCACTAGCACTTCTTTAAATGAAAATTGATAAGCTAATTCTAAAATGTTTATGGAAAAGCAAAGGATCTAGAATAATCATGATAATGTGAAGAAGGTCAAAATTTGAGGACTTCTGTCACCAAATATTAATAGTTATCATAAAAGTCTATAATTAAAGCATTATTATACTGGCACAAAGATAAATAGGCCATTGAGCAGAATAGTGAGTCCAGAAATAGATCTACACATATACAGTCACTTGACTTTCAACAAAGATGTAATTTTAATACAGTTAGAGGAAAGGATTTTGAAAAGTAAATTTAACTCAATTATCCACATGGAAAAAATATAAACCTTGGCTCCTATCTCATACCATACACAATAATTAATTCCAGATTGATTTAATGTATGTACTTAGTTAAATATAGAACACTTAAATGTAATATGCTTTAAGGTGAAAGTAAAACTAAGTTTTTTAAAGATCATCGTACAATAAGATTTCCATGACCATGGGTTGAAGAAAGATTTTGAAAAACGACACAAAGCACTAAGTATAAAGAAAAACCTTGATACAATTGGTCTTATTAAAAATTAAGAAATTAAGAAATTCTGTTAATCAAAAGATACCATGAAGAGAGTTGAAACTCAAGCCATAGAGGGGAAAAGATGTTTGAATTGCATATATCTAGCAAAGGTTACTATTAAGAAATAGTAATAAATAAAAAGAAAATCCAAATAAACTGGGCAAAAGACTTGCATTGGCACTTATATATACAAATTTTTCATTTCAAGGACATTTAACATCATTAATTAACAGAGTGATGCATGTTATATCCACAGTGACATAGCACTACCCACCCATCAGAGTGACTACAATGAAAGAAACAAAGACCAGATAACGCTAATTGTTAGTAAGAATGTAGAACAACTAACTCTTCCACACTGGGAGTGTAAATTGGTACCACTATTATAGAAAACAACTTGAAATATCTACTAAAGTTAAACACACATAAACCTTATGTCACAGAAATTCCAATCTTAGATATACACCTGAAAGAATTGCATGCATATTCACATGTACAAAATGTTTATATTAGCATTATTTGCAAGAGTTCCCAACCGGAAATAACCCAAATGTCCATCAATAAGTTGTGATATATTTTACAATAGACTATTTTACAGCAGTGAAGCAGGTTCAGACTATGCCCACAAGTAAAAATTTGGATGAATCTCACAGATAAAATGTTGAGCAAAGATGCCAGACTCAAAAAAGTATGTATATGAGATAATGTATGATTCCATTTATATGAAGTTCAACAACAAGCAAAATTAATCTCTTATAAAATGGATGTTAGGATTAGTTGCTTCTGGAGGAATAATTGAGGATCATTGAGAGAGGTCAGGAGGAGGTTTCTGGGGTACTGGTAATAGTTTTGATCTTAATCTACATGGTAACCTGGGTGTGTTGAATTCAGAAAAATTTTTTGAGCTGTGCTTTTTACTGTATACACAGTTATCTTTGATGTATGTATATTCTATTTCAGTACAAAAGTTTGCCAACCCCTCCCCCCATGCATATTCAGTGATAAATTCACACCATTTCAAAATATCAGGCTTTTGAGCCTACTTTGAAAGAATACTTCTAGTGATATGTTTTTGTAGTTAGGCAGTTACAAGAGTATACTTACTGTATACCAGTTGTAAGATTATATAAGTTGTACGATTATAGCTATTACTTGGAAAACAGGCCACAATTCTTGGTGTCATCTTTATTACAACCCATCAATTTAAAAAGATCCAACTAGTTATTTTATTTCTATATATAATGGTGAATCATTCTACAGTGATATATTCTACAGTTAACATGAAACAACATAAGATTTGTCATTAGTTTGGGTCTCAGCAAACTTGTGGTGATTCTGAACTGGTCTTGGTAGCTTAAGGAAAGCTCCATGTTGGTAAGGAAGTGGTTCTGGCTTAACTTCAAGGAGTTGAGTGAATTTATCTTGGCTTTGAGGCATCAAAAGCAATTTGGTTGAATTTGGCTGTGTGCATGTGTATTTTGCCTGCTCCTATTCATTTTGGGTAACTGGGAAACAAAATTCTACTTAATTTTAGGATCTTTAAAAAACATGGCTACTTTAATGGCCATAACGCTGGATTATATCTTTGAAATAACATGATTAAGGGCTTATAGGAAAAATATTAAATTCTTCCAACCATGACCTTCATTACTAGCTAGTGTGTCAGTGTGCAATCCACAGAACTAACCACACCAGGTCCTTAGAAGTTCAATGTAGTTTGAGTGAGTAAATAGTAAATGAAGGACTTATGACGCTTTCTGATATTGTTGATTTATTTTTTACCTGACCCTTTTATTCATATAATAAATAATAAAGTAATATGTAATACTAAATAATAAAATAAACATTATAATTTCTTGATATTCAGTATTAAGTCAGTCATCTTAAGAAGATTAAGTTGTGATAATAGCACAAATGCCTTAAGGAGTTGTCTCTATTGTAGCTGAAAAAGTGAATCAGTTACCAAATTATCAGTCCATGTCAAAATCTGAAGGGACAAAAACAGCATTTCCAGAACAGTGATACTTGTCATTTGGTCACCACCTCCTAAGCTAGTGTTATTAACAAAGAAATTGGAGATTAAAAAAAGAATTTTCAGGAATTTCAGGGAAAATGAAAACTCTAATTCCTATTTTGGTGTTATAGCTAATAGAGAGTTTTCACATATTCTATAAATGTGGGCTTTTTAAAATTATTAAATTAAGAAAATAATAAAAGTAATAGTGGTTAACTTGGATTTCTCTCAAAGCAGAGCCTGAGTGAAGGCCTGGTATGAAGGAAGTTTATTTGGAAAGTGATTTCAGGGTGCTGGGGTGAAGAGTGAGAGAAATTAATCAGGAAATTGGAAACAGCCAAAACATGGTTGTGCTCTTGAATTGGCCTCACAGTGGGTGACAGCTGCTTGATTCTGCAGATCTTCTGATGAGCCTCATGAATGAGCATCAGAGCCCATCCACTCAGGAGACAAAGGAAGAAAGCATTTACGCTTTGGTTCTTATGTCTAGTTAGTCAAGGATAACCTCAAGGATAATTTCCCTGTAGTTCCAGATTGAATGTACACGGACACCAAGTAGATTTTCATGGATGTTCTATGCTGTAACACCAGGAGCAGGTGTGAGAGGTACTTGGGGCAGGTTCAAGTGAGAGGCTATTGGATGACATCTGCCTGAAGCCCTTCGAAAGGAAGTAGGACTGGTTGCTGCAGTGGTCGCTAGAGTAAGGAGTGGGCATGAGAAGATTCAGAATGGCAGACGGGAGGTGTCTAATAAAATTTCCATCAAGACTGTATTAACCTGGACTTTTAAAAAATACAAATAATTGAAATACAATTCAAACCACTTTACTTTTTTTTTAAGATTTTATTTATTTATTTGACAGAGAGAGACACAGCGAGAGAGGGAACACAAGCAGGGGGAGTGGGGGAGGGAGAAGCAGGCTTCCCGCTGAGCAGGGAGCCCAATGCGGGGCTGGATCCCAGGACCCTGGGATCATGACCTGAGCTGAAGGCAGATGCTTAATGACTGAACCACCCAGGTGCCCCAACAATTCAAACCACTTTAATTAAAAAGGAAGTTGAATCTCATAAAAATGAAAAGTTTAGTCATGGAAAGGCAGTCTTTCAGACTTTCTTTCCACTTACTAACGATATAACACTGGGTGAATTACTTAAACCATTCTGTACTTGTTTCCTCATCTGTAAAATCAGGATAGTAGGATTTTCCTCATTGCTTTTTTGTGAAGATTAAATGAGTTTATATTTGTAAAGTACTTAGCAGAGTACCTGGCTCATAGTATTAATCATCATCAGTATTGCAGTTAAATATTCATCATTGTATTTTCATGATTGCTACATCATCATCATCATCATCATCATCATCATCATCATCACTGTCATCATCCAGGGGTATAATGTTGCCAAGGCTCTGTTTTCCCTCACCAGGGATGGGTGGCAGACTAACAGGCAACCCAGTAGCTTGAAATCCAAGCAAAAAGAAAGCAACATTTCTGGTAGATCGTCACTGAGGAGGACACTAATTGGTCTGCCAAACGGCACATGCTCATGGCTGTAGCAGTCAGGGTGATGGGCTCTCTCTTGACTCGATCTGAATTATGAATCCATCCCTGTGGCTGGGACCTGGAGTTGGAGGAGGGAAAGGTCAATACACTCCAGCCACAGAGCAGATAAGAAAAGCTCTCTCCACAGATAAGAAAAGGTCCATAACTAGATGATGGTAGTAAGTTTACTGGGAAGCCAAAACAGAAAATACCAACCAGCAGCAGTATTTTAAATGTATTTTAATTGTTTTTTGGGTATTATTGCAGAAGTTTGTAACACTACAAGTTCCTCGGCAGACTGTGACCTACTTGAAAGAAGGGAATGAATATATTTTATGTCTCTTCCATGTCTCCATAATACACATACATTAGCTGCTTGCTTATTGTATCATTGAGAATCTCAGTGGCCGTGGATGAGTATTAGTGAAAAAAAATTTCAGTTGATAGACTATCAAATAATAGAAAACATTTCATATTTCATCATAAAATTTATGATAACTCCATGAGATGATTTTTTATTTAGACTTCTTAGCAGCTCACCTTACCCCCTACACAAAGAGGACAAGTCTTCCCACATTTTTTTTTCTCTTTTTCAACACAATCATAACACAGACTCATTATTTTGAATAAAAAAAAACTATAAAAAGCGTAAGTCCCCTTTTTACTCCCTTTTCATAAGGAATTGCTAATAATGATTTGGTGGCAAGTACCCAAACCAGTATTTTCCCCATCAGTTAAAAAGTATGTATCACATCAAATGTGGGATAAGATGTTTATGAAAATGGTACCAGAAGCTGAATTAATACTATGTATATTGTTATTATCAAATAGTTTTAATGGAGATGAATTTCAGCTCTCATACATTGACATATATTTCTCTCTTTTCAGATCCCATAAGGTCATGACGTGAGTCTGGCCATAATTTTTTCCAGGTCCCATTCATTCAGCTGTTGGTCAGTCCTCCTGGGCTGAAATAATGTTTATGAAAACCTTCATAATCAAGAATTTCTATCAATTCTTACTGGGATATTTTTTTCAGCAAAATGAGAGAGAGAGAAAGAAAGAATGGGGTCCAGGGAACAGGGATTAAACATAAGAGAAAGGAGGAAGTAATTATCAGGATGGTGTTGAAGAGAATTCTCAAGACAACAGCTGTACAGCAGCAGCCCTGTGGAACAAGCAGACAAGAGGGGAACAGGAAGATTGAAGTTTTCAGTAGGAAGCCTTAAAGAGAAAACAAAACAAAAAATATTTGTGTTTTATATAAGTTGTAGAATTTACTGGCATTACATTATTCATAATAGTTCTCTTATTTTCCTTTTAATATTTGTAGACTAGTGATACCACCTCTCTCATTCCTAATATTGGTAATTCGTGTCTCTCTGTTTTTTTTCCTGATCAGTGTGGCAAGAGGTTAATCGATTTTATTGATTTCAAAGAACCAGCTTTTGGGTTTTTTGTTTTTTTTCTTCAAATTTTTATTTAAATTCTAGTTAGATAACATATAGTATAATATTGGTTTCACAAGTAGAATTTAGTGATTCATCACTTATGTATAACACCCAGTGCTCAACCCAACAAGTGCCCTCCTTAATATCCTTCACCCATTTAGCCCATCCCCCACTACACCCCCTCCATCAGCCCGCAGTTTGTTCTCTGTAATTAAGAGTCTCTTAGGGTTTACTTCCCTCTCTTTTTTTTCCCCTTCCCCTAGGTTCATCTGTTCTGTTTCTTAAATTCCACATATGAGTGAAATCATATGGTATTTTTCTTTCTCTGACTTATTTCACTTAGCATAATACACTCTAGCTCCATCCACTTGTTGCAAATGGCAAGATTTCATTCTTTTTGATGGCTGAGTAATACTCCATTGGGGGTGTGTGTGTGTGTGTGTGTGTGTGTGTGTGTGTGTGTGTGTGTATACACACACATATATATATACACTACATCTTCTTTATCCATTCATCTGTCGTTGAACACTTGCACTCTTTCCATAGTTTGGCTATTGTTGATAATGCTGCCATGAATATTAGGGTGCATATGCCCCTTTGAATCTGTATTTTTGTATCCTTTGGGTAAATACCCAGTAGTGCAATTGCTGGGTCGTAGGGTAGCTCTATTTTCAACTGTTTGAGGAACCTCCATACTGTTTTCCATAGGGGTTGCACCAGCTTGCATTCCCACCAGCAGTGTAGGAGGGTTCCCCTTTCTCCACATTCCCACCAACATCTGTCATTTCCTGACTTATTAATTTTAGCCATTCTGACTGATGTGAGGTGGTATCTCATTGAGGTTTTGATTTGGATTTCTCTGATGATGAGTGATGTTGAGCATCTTTTCATGTGTCTGTTGGCCATCTGGATGTCTTCTTTGGAAAAATATCTATTCATGTCTTCTGCCCACTTCTTAATTGGATTATTTGGTTTTTGGGTGTTGAGTTTAATAAGTTCTTTGTAGATTTTGGATACTAGCCCTTTATCAGATATATCATTTGCAAATATCTTCTCCCATTTCGTAGGCTGCCTTTTAGTTTTGTTGATTGTTTCCTTTGTGTGCACTGATCTTCTCTACTGTTTTCCAAAATTTTGTTTCATTGGTTTCTGTCTGGCCTTTGTTATTTCCTTTCTTTTGCTTCTTTTGGGTTTCTATTGCCCTTTTTCCTTGGGTTTATTAAGGTGGAAACTGATTTTAGGCCTTTCTTCTTTTCAAATGTAAACATTTAGTGCTGAAATTTTCCTGCAGTTTCTCCTTGAGCAGCATCCCACAAATTTTGGTATGTGTTGCTTTTATTTTGACTCAGTTCAAAGTACTTACTACATTCTGTTTTGAATTCTTTGATACACAGATTATGTAGACATGTGTTACTTAAATTCTATGTATTGGGGAATTTTCTAGGTATATTTTTGTTAATTGATTTCTGTCTTGGTCCATTGTGATCAGAGAGCACATCTTTTTAAATTTACTGAGACTTATTTTGGGACGAGAATATAGTCTATTTTGATAATGTTTCATGTGCACATGAATAAAGTGTATATTCTGCTGTTGTTGAGTGTTCTACAGATGTGAATTAGGGCAAATGGCTGATAGTGTTGTTCACGTATTCTGTATCTTTACTGATTTTCCATCTACTTGTTAGACCAACATTTGAGGAAAGGGTATTGAATCATTGATTATAATTATAGATTTTTCTGTTTCTCCTTTAAATTCTCTTAATTTTGTTTCACGTATTTGGAAGTTCTGTTATTAAGTACACACACATTTAAGATAATGTCTTCTTGATAAATTGATCTGTTTATCATCATAAAAAACACTCTTTTTCTCTGATAATATTCTTTGTTTTGAATTTTGAAATTAATATAGCTAACTCCCGCTTTCTTTTGATTCGTGTTATCATGGTGTATCTTTTCCCATCTTTATACCTTTAACCTATTCTTGTTTTTATACTTAAAGTGAATTTCTTGTCGGCAGCATACAGTTGGGTCTTACATTCTTAGCCAATGTGACAATCTTTATTTTAAATGGGGGTGTTTGGGTGCTTTAGATTTTAAATTTGGGATAATTAGATTTTATGTGATTATTCCTTTGTTGGGTTTAACTCTACTGTATTGCTATTTGATTTTTCTTTGTTCTATCTGTTCTTTATTTTTGTTTTCCTCTTTTCCTGCCTTCTTTTGGGTTTTTAAGAAAATGATTTTATTTTATTTCCTTTGTCAGCTTAATAGAGCCAATTTTTTGGCATTATTTTAGTATTACTTAAAGCCTTATAGTGTACATCTTCAGCTCACTACAGTTTACTTTTAAGTGATATTATATTGCTTCATGTATAGTATAATAAGCTTACAAAAGTATATTTCTATTTCTTTCCTCCAGGCCTTTATGCACTGTTGTCATATGTTTTATTTTTATTTATTTATTTTTTGTCATATGTTTTATGTATATATATGTTAAAAATCTCATACTCTTTGATTATTATTTTTGCATTAAACAGTTGGTTATATTTTAGAGTTTTATGTAAATAAAATAAATATATATAAAAATAGTCTTTATATTTACCTGTATAGTTGCATTTGTGGTGCTCTTCATTTTTTGTGTGGGTCTAGGTGTTTTCCTGGCATTATTTTTCATCTGCTTAAAGGACTTCCTTTCATATATCTTTAGTATAAGTTTAATGTTATTGATTTTTTAAAAATTTTTTGTAAGTCTGAAAAATCTTTATTTTGTCCTCTTTGTTGAAAAAAAATTTTTTTTCTGAATAAAAAACTCTAGGTTGCCAATTTTTCCTTCAGTATTTTAATGATGGTTCATCACTGTCTTCCAGCTGCATTGTTTCCAAAAAGAGATCTGTTGTCATCTTGGTCTTTATTCTTTTGTAGATAATGGGTCTTTTTCCTTTGGCTGCTTTTAAAATGTCCTCTTTATCGTTGATTTAAGGAATTGATTATGATGAGTCTTAGAATAGTTTTCTTCATCTTTCTGATGCATGGAATTTATTGAACTTCTTGGATCTGTGGATTTATAGTTTTCATCGAATATAGAAATTTTTCAGCAAGTATTTCAATATTTGTATGTTTCCTTCCCAATACTCCAGAGATTCAAAGTACACATATGTTAGGCTATGGTAGTGGTTTTATTCTTTGTGTTTAATTTTGGAGAGTTTATATTGCTGTGTATTGGTGATCATCTTAATATCTAGAATGTCAGTCTTTAAAGATATCCTTTTTTTGCAAACAAAACATAAGACTCAAACAACCCGAATCAAAATCTGAATTTTGTTTTATTTTATTTTGATGAAATAAAAATGCAAAGGGTCAAGGATAACTAAGGCAACTTAAAGGATACAAATGATAGGGAACATAATTTGTTAAATATCGAAACTTACAAATACATAATCATTAAGTGAGCATGGTATTGGTAGAAGTATCCTAAACAGGATAATAAAACAGATTACTGGGACTAAATATAGGCCCAAGGATATATGCGCTTTTATCTTTTAAAAAAGGATGGCATGCAAAGCTAAATAGAAAGGATAGCTTTTTCAACAAAAGGTCCTGGGACAGTTGGACATCTATATTGGAAAATGAAACTAGACATCTACAAATCATCATACATAAAAATCAATTATAAAATTATATTTTAATATATGAAAGGCAAAACAAGTTAATCTTCTGGGAAATAAAATAGGAGAGTATCTTCAAAATTTCAAAGTAGGAAAGATTTTTTTAAGACCAAAACTGTAAAACAAAACAAAAGAAAGAAAAAAAATGACTTAAAAAAGAGAAACCAATCATAAAGTATTGGAATTAACACTGAATAAATAATTGAGTTTACTAAAGACATCCCAAATAAAGTGAAATGCAACCCACACAGTAGGATAAGCCATAAAAAATACAACTAAGAATACAAAAAGGAGGGGCACCTGGGTGGCTCAGTGGTTAAGCGTCTGCCTCCGGCTCAGGTCATGATCCCAGGGTCCTGGGATGGAGTCCAGCATCGGGCTCCCTGCTCAGCAGGAGGCCTGCTTCTCCCTCTCCCACTCCCTCTGCTTTTGTTCCTTCTCTCGCTGTCTCTCTCTCTGTCAAATAAATAAATAAAGTCTTTAAAAAAAATACAAAAAGGACTTCTACAGAAAAGTAATGAGAATAAAACAGGCAAAAGATATAAACTATCAATCCACAAAAGAGAAAGAGGTGGGTCAGGGAAGATACTGCCTTCTGTTTCTGGGGGGTGGGGAGAGGTTAGCCTTACAGTTTAAATGAACCTATTAAACTATGTATGTGTTATTTGATACAAATAAGAATAAAAATAATACGCAAAGCCAATGGTAGCATAAACAGATGGTGAGCAAACACTTTTCCGAGAACAGCACAATACAACCTCTTTGCTCATTGACTGAGAGTATTCAGTCTATAAAAATGGATGGCCAGTCACAAGTGAAAACAAATAATAACTCCTTTTCAGTAATGCAAATATGTATACTTTTAGAACATAAAACTGTTTCCAAAGTTTAAAGTGCTCTAACACTAATAAAAAATCATGCTAAATTCTGTAGGTATATATACACAGATATACACAAACACATGCATAGTATCTTTCTTATTTTTTCTTATTTATTATTTTTAATTTTAATACTAGAGATTTCCTGCCTGTAAGAGATGGGTTCAACTTGGACCAAACTCCAATCCCAGAGTTTGTGGCAGTTAAAAGCTACCCCATGAATTCGCCCTTTACTTCTTTTACAATGCTTTAATTGTATTTGAAGTTTATTCCCCTTTCAGTGTTTTCTTCCAAAAAAGCCAATCATACTCCAAATTCCTGAGCTTTGAAACCTCCTTGAAGTAAAGAGAAGTCATAATAAATGATATCATCACCCCCCACTTCTTACTTGGTCTTCTGCCCTCTCCCTGGCTCCCCTTCTGCTTCAGTGCTTGCCAAAAGCCGGCTGCCTTTTGCCTGACCTTCTTCCTGGTCTGGAAGTCCCTTTAAAAGTGTTGTGCAAACTGCATTTCTTGGGTGGCGGATGAGTGTGGTGCATGGGTCTTGCCAGTTTGGCCTGCCTTCTTAACCTCCTTGGAATTCTGGTACATAAATTTTCTCTATCTAAATGAATATGTGTATATATTATTTATTTATTTCTACTTCCAAGGTATGAGGCTAAAGATTTCCTCTATTACTGATACTCGATATTCATCTCATTAATTTTTTTTTACCAATCTAAAGGGTAAGCAATTTGTATCTTGTTGGTTTAATGTACATTTTTTGATACCTAGTAAGGCTGAGCATCTCTTTATATTCACTGTCCATTTGTTTTTTCTTTTTCTGTGAATTGCTTCCTTATAACCTGTGCTCATATTTCCATTGGGTTCTTTTCTTTTTCTCACATAAATATTGAAATAAGAACTCCTTATAGATTTTGATTATTAGCACTTTGCCTATTGTACCTGTTGCAAATATATATATTTTTCCTTTCTGCCATTTAACTTTTGTTAGAGTCTTTTCTTGAATAGAAGTTTTAAACTTTTAAGTAGTTTTGGTGGTCTTTCCTTCTATGTTTCTTGGCTTGTTTTCAATATTCTTGCTAACCCCAGGGTGATGATAAAAGTTATACTATGTTTAGTGCTACTAATGTTATGGTTTTAGGGTTTATATCTTTAATTCACCTGGAATATATTTATTTGTTCGCTTTCTATGCTGTAAAATAAGAATAACTTTTCCCCCAGATGTTTAGCCAGTTGACTCAATGATTTTTACTGAATAGTCTGTCCTTGCCCCTGATTTGAAAAGTCCTCTAGGTCATGTATTAAATTCCTATATGTGTGTATGTGTGAGTTGATACATGTACATCTGTTTCTGTACTTTCCATTTTACCCATTAACCTCACAGGATTTCCCTGGAACTAGAGGAGAAATGGAAATCACCCAGAGATCCTGAGAAGATGGGAAAAGACAGTGTAGTCTCAGTGTAGACATTTAAATTAAAATATATTAATATATATAAACATATATATATACAACATATATATATATGTTGAACTATGTGAATGTGTTACAAATTTAAAAGTTAAACTAAAGGGGCGCCTGGGTGGCTCAGTCATTAAGCGTCTGCCTTCGGCTCAGGTCATGATCCCAGGGTCCTGGGATCGAGCCCCGCATCAGGCTCCCTGCTCCGCGGGAAGCCTGCTTCTCCCTCTCCCACTCCCCGCTGCTTGTGTTCCCTCTCTCGCTGTGTCTCTCTCTGTCAAATAAATAAAATCTTCAAAAAAAAAGTAAAAAATAAAGGTTAAACTAAAAATATAAACTGCGCAAAGTTCTGGTGTTGCTTTGGTTATTATTTTTTTTGTTTCCCCAATGTTTTTTTTTTTATTTTAAATTTCTTCTTGATTACTTTAGAATTATTCCTTTAATGCTGTGTGTGTGGTGGAGGGTGTGGGCGTGCCTCAGAGTGTGTTACTACATTGCATTTGAAAGTAGAAAGTTAAATCAAATATATATTTTCAAAAGTCATTGTTTAGATTTCCAGTGTTTCATCCATTAATAACCCACTAATTTTGAAGGAATGGGATATTTTTATGGTAGTTTGTCTGGCATAGTTGAGAAAAAATGTTGCTAGAATCCTTCACTATGGCTTTGGCTTGCATATATGCTCTGTTTCATTTGCATATTGCCTCAAGGGAATTAAGATTTGACTACATGAAGTTTGACCCAGCCCACATGGGCCATCTGGGAGAGGAGTTTCACTAGTCAGTCACTCAGTGACTGAAATGTGAGAAAAGATTGAGAGCCAAGGTTTGCTTTCCTCTGAGTCTCTTACAAGGATGTGACCCAGACTGAAGAATCATTACATATTTGAAGTGGATTCTGCAATTATAAATAATAGTGGGTTTCCTAGTTTCAGAATCACCTTTGTATTTTGCCTATAGCTCAAAATATTCCATTTTATCAAGTTTTGTTTGTATTTAATAAAAATTTTGAGAATAAGAAATTATGTAGTTATGTTACAAGTTCACACCACTTGTCTATATGCTGCTTGTCATATAGTAAATATTAGTTTTAGGTAAGCAGATGATCTGTACTGTGACTCTTCACAGAAAATAACACTTTTCAAACCAAAAGTTACTTTTTCACTCTAGTAAAATTGAACTAGAAAATGCTATTTGGAGAAGGGTTTTAAAAGAGGAAAAAGGGATGTTAATAATACCAAAAAGAGCAGGAATTTCTGTAAAAATTTAAGAAAGAATTTTGACGTCAATGATGAGCGTTATCACTACACCTATTAGTATGTGTGGGTGTGACTCCTAAAATTCTTTTTGTCATTTGTCCAACTAAGAATCTGCAAGTTTTAGGCTGCAATCTCTTTATGGCTGGTACATATTTAGAGGAATCTTTTCTCTCCCTACTTCACTTAATCAATATCTAGCTATTCTGTTGATAATGGATGTGGCAGACAATTAATAGTCTATTATATAGGGCAAGAGCAGGTCTCAGATAGCTACCTCAACATTTATGTAGTATCCATTTAGTGGTAAAAGTACTAAATGTTTGACATAATTTTCTGATATTTTTACTAACCCTTTTCCACATTAGTTTTTGCTTGTTTGCTTGCTTCCCTATACTAAACACTGTTTTCTAGAACCGGGTGACTTCTTGCTCCACTCCTTACCCTAGATGGGCCTCTCTTCCCAGGAAATGGGAAGAGCAGTCCACTTCCTAGAGGGCACTCTGAGTGCTCTTCTGCCTTTTCCCAGTCTCGGGCAGTGATGTTGAGGCGTTGACCAGGTGGAGTGAATGTGCAGCTATATGATTTATGACTCAACTGGCTAGTCAATCGTTATGGGAGAACTTGTGTATTAGTAGGACCCAGACAGCCTCTTAAGTGTGCAGGTTCATGGCAAGCCTTTGATACATCACTGGAATTATTTCTGTCAGTACCTCTTGATCTGCCTAACAAAACCCTCCCAGACTCGTCCTATCTTCTCTCCAAGTTGCGGATAACTAGACTCAAGACCACTTGAGATTCTATCTCTAATTACCATTTGCTTTATTTGTATGTGGATTATTTACTTTTATTAGCATCAGTGGGAATCCCACTGCCGGGAGTTCTGGGAGTAGAACTTGAACAGTTCCGTCTCTGCTTTGACTTTCTGTTTGGGAAAACTCCAACTAAAGTTGGTTCATTGGTTCACCTCACTTTTGGAAATGTAGCTTGGTGCAGTTCCCTCATTCTTGTGTTAGCTGTCTCCCCATAATTCTAGGTGAACTCCCTGCCCACATTCCTCTGAAGCCACGGCTTCTCCCACGCTATTTATGCTGGACCCTGACGAGGTCACTTCCTCTGGGTGTGTACCTGGCCCCTGAGTGATGCTGCCTTCCAGTGCCACCACCGTGGGCTAGATCTCAGCTTCTCCCTCCAGAACTATTGCCACCGCCTTCAGAGTGCTCTCCCCTTCTCTCTGCTTTCTTCTTTCCTGCATCTTCCTAACAAATTATTTTTCCTAAAATATTTTTTTCCTTATGTCACTTTCCAAGGACTTAGATTGTTGGTAACTCATCAAATAAAAAACAAGTTCTTGTGTGTGAAGCCTTGCCGTGACTTCTGTGCTCTGGTCAGTCCAAGCTATGTAGTGCTCCCCAGCCTCTCCCCAGTCACCTGTATCTTTAAGCCATCGTACATTTTATTAAGATAAATCCCACTCTGCTCAAGTTTTATTTATTTATTTATTTATTTATTTAATAGTTTTTTTGTTTTGTTTTTTTAAAGATTTTATTTATTTATTTGAGAGAGAGAATGAGGGAGAGAGAGAGTACATGAGAGGGGGGAAGGTCAGAGGGAGAAGCAGACTCTCCGCTGAGCAGGGAGCCCGATGCGGGACTCGATCCCGGGACTCCAGGATCATGACCTGAGCTGAAGGCAGTCGCTTAACCAACTGAGCCACCCAGGCGCCCCTCTGCTCAAGTTTTAGCCTACTCATAGCTCCTCTGTGAAATCTTCTTTAATAGTTAAGTCTTCATTCCATAGCCTTTCCCATCTCGATTCTAAGAGCATTGAGAGTCTGTAACACATAATTTAGCACTTTTATCTTCCTAGGGTTATTTTGTTCTGTATCTGTTAGGAAGTACACTTGGTCACTTAGAAGAGACCTGAATGTGACAACTATTTATTTGTTTCTCATGTAGTGAGGTGTCAGGAGGTAGGGAGTTCACAGTTGCCACGGTGGCTCCTTATGGCTCTCTGTTCTTCAGTCCCCTTAGGTCTGGTCCACAACTTCAAGATACAAAATGCTGCCTTAGCTCTGGCAAGAAGAAAGAAGTGGAATACGTGGTCAGCCTATTTTAAAAAGCTTTTCTGGAAGTGCTGTCCACTGAAAGGTCACCATCTTCTGCAGGGGAAATGTAATTGTTGAGACGTTCACATCACTGCTCCCCCAAATCTGGGGAGACTGTTGTTAGGGAGTAAGGGAGGATGGTTACCATGGGCCCCTCTCAGTCCACAGGATACACGGACAACTGTGAGGCTCCCCATTCACTGTAGCTGCGGGGACACACAGCAAGTGTCTGCTTTGCTTTCCTGAGCAGTGGTGACACAAGTAAACTATAAATGTTTGGTAAATCAGGATGTCCCCTTTGGTCAAGAAGACTATTTCCTTTTTACTTTGTCTCCTACTCTTTACTCTTTTCCCAGAAATATGTACAAAGAGATAAAAAAAATTTAAACAGCTATAGAAGATAAAAATAAATGTGAAACTTGTTCATTTACGAACACTGTTTTGTTCTGTTGAAGGAAACAATTATATAGGTGTATCTGGATCTTAATGCTTAGACTACTGGATTATAAAATTCCACACATGTCTAATAAATACTCTTCAGCATGGCACACAATTCTGGGACTATGTAACATGCAGATTTTTTTTGACATCCATCTTAAATGTGGAAACTTTGGGGGTAATTAACGCAGTGGTTGTCTCACGCAAGTAAACTGGCTTTGTATTCTCAGAATTTAAACAAAGAATATGCGTGATAAATATTTGCAATATGTGATGCTGTTGTGGGTGGTCATTAGGAGCTTCAACTGGAGGGTGTTTTCCTACCTTTGTCAGACACAAAGCAAGGCTTCTTTTGTCTCCTGATCACAGCTCTAATTTTCCCAGCTGGATGAATTCACCAAGTTGAGACTCTAAGGGGCCTTAACGTTAGCAGAATCTACAAAGCGCCAGAGAGGCATGAAAGCTGCGCCGGAAACATTCGCTCTCCAGGCTTGGCGGTGTGGTTGCCACAGCTACCAGAGCTGCGGCTTTCTCTGCTTTGTGTTCACGTGGGAAGAGAAGCTTTCAAGGTGACAGTGGCTTCATTATATAACTGACATTGCAATTCGTTTGCTTTAATATTCGCATTTTAATCTATGGTGCCTAGTCCTAAATAGGACTTACCTTTGAGAATACTGTTAGGTGGGGGATGGATAGACAAAGTTTTATATGATCAAGAGGACATTTCATAGAGTGCATGAATCTGTAATTATGATTTTTCCCTGGACTTTGCGACCATTCATACCATGGCTTGAACTGACGTTAGGGAGCTAGCTGCGTTGCTGCACCCGCCACAAAGAGAATATGAGAATCATTGATTCAGATACATACACATTATATGTGCCAGTTTTAAAATAGCAGTTAAGATGAAATCACACAGCCTGTCCTTGGTGAAGTTTAAGTAGATATCCATGTGTAATTAACTGGAGAGTCATTCTGAAGCCTTGAAGTTCTACACTTTATTTAATGATCTTTAAGCACTATGTATAAAATATTAATTGCGGGTGAGTGGGCTTCACTTAAAACCAAATCCTATACATAATATAATTGACATATCACCTTCTCCAGGTGAAATTGTGTAGTGACAGATATATAAGAATGTGTTAACAGTGGGTTTACAGTTTATCTATTTCCATTTCTTTTCATAAATGTATATTATTAATGATAAAGAGGTCTCGAAATTCCCTCTGCTATCTTGTCTGCAATCTCAGTTTTGAAGAGAATGTGAGTTTTGTCCCTTCTATTTGATGGAATGGCATTATCAACAGCAAAATACTGTGTGGTTTTTTGTTTGTTTTGTTTAGGTTTGTTGTTTGTTTAGGTTAAGAAGGAGCAGCTGAAGCACTCCTTATGAAATTTAACTAATTTTTCTTTGTTAAAAGAAGGCTCCCTTGACCACTGTTTGCAGTTTGTTAGCAGCTTCTATCAGGCCATTGGTGGGAAGGAAACAATGTTTTGGAGCACCTGTTGTGTTTTTCTCTCACTTTGTGTATATTGTCTCATTCAATATAATAGTATTAAGTATTATTATTATGTTGTATTGTATGTATGAAGTATTACATATGTATATGTATGTATTAAGTCTTACTAATTTATTTTACAGATGAGACTAAGGAGAGGATTTTTACATCCACAATCACAAAGCCAATAAAAGAGATATAGTGGTCTTTCTAACAGAAACACAAGTCTTTCTAATCCCCAAACCCGTATTTTTTCACCAACTTGGGGAGACACACCCTGCCAAGATGACTTCAAATTTGGAGAGATGGTATGCTGTAATTTTTTTTTTGTTTTAATTTTTAGCAGTCATTAAATTACCTACAAGAAATGTGATGTAAACATTGTTAAGTATAATCTATGTACTGGATGCCAGGTTTCATCCCCTGCAACCATTTCCCCTGTCTCGCCACAAAGACCTCCAGTTTTCTTTTCTTTTTTTTTTAAATTGAGTTAGAGTGTTTTATTTTATTTATTTATTTATTTTTAAAAAGATTTTTATTTATTTATTTGACAGAGACACAGCGAGAGAGGGAACACAAGCAGGTGGAGTGGGGGAGGGAGAAGCAGGCTTCCCGCGGAGCAGGGAGACCCATGCGGGGCTTGATCCCAGGACCCCGGGATCATGACCCGAGCCAAAGGCAGAGGCTTAACGACGGAGCCACCCAGGCGGCCCAAGACCTCCAGTTTTCTTTGGGGGATGATTTTCGGTCCAGGGAAGCCAAATTTAACTCTTGTTTCAATGGTGTGTGTGTTGTGACCCACGCTAAGCCAATCAGATTTTTGTTCCTCTGGTACTATGATTAGTTTAACAGCTCAGCATGGAACCTTAGTTTGTCTAATCAGTATGAGTCTTAAGACTTACTTTGGAATGCTGGGGCAAATGTAATTCGGTTCAGTGAATTAACATACAGTTATATTTCCCAGCCCCACTGACTTCAGACTAGGGCATGAAACTTACTTTGGTTAATGACATATAAGAAGAAGTAGTGTGTGCCACACAGTTGGAGTTGGAACGTTAAGAGCCGACATCGTGTTTCCACTATGTGCCCCCCCACCACCATAATACTGGCAGTGTCCAACGCAGGGTCTACTCCAGCAGCCTGGGTCCTGGAATAAGGACTATGTGAAACAGAGCCACAGTTGACCTACAATGAAAATGTATAGTGAATGAAAAATAATTTTGGGGTGTCTGGGTGACTCAGTCAGTTAAGCATCCGACTCTTGATTTTGGCTCAGGTCATGATCTCGGCTTCCTGGGATCAAGACCCATGTTGGGCTTCCATCTCAGTGGGGAGTCTGCTTTAGGATTCTCTTTCCCTCTGCATCTCCCTTTGTGCATCTTCTCTCTCTCTCTCAAGTAAATAAATAAATCTTTAAAAAAAGAAAAAACGTTTTGTTGATGTGAGCCATTGGAATGTGGGAGGTTTTTTTGTTGTTTTTGTTTGCCATATAACTTAGTGTAAATGGTAGGGTGTGGAGGTGAGCCTCGGAAGAACTGCAGCCATTTTTGCCTCATGAAGTTAGCCTAATGGGAAAACTGTCATAAGAAGGAAGCAGAGTTAGGGAAATTCATAGAGAAAGAGCGAATTCTAATGATGTCACAAACCCTTAGCTCATGGTTGTAGTCATCCCTACAGCTGAAATTTTTATTTAAGTGAATCTTTTTTTCTTTAAGATTTTATTTATTTATTTGAGATAGAGATCGCCAGCAGGGGAAGGGAGGGGCAGAGGGAGAGGGAGAAGCAGGCTCCCCACTGAGCAGGGAGCCCCATGCAGGGCTGGGTCCCAGGACCCCAAGATCATGACCTGAGCTGAAGGTAGACGCTTAACCAAGTAAGTCACCCACGTGGTCCTAAGTGAATCAATATATTTGCTTAAGGTAACTTTAGTTCAGTTTTCTGTTACTTGCAACCAAAGCAAACAAATCACTTTATGCATCATACCATAAATTCCACTTCACTTTCCTACAACAGTCATCTGAAATAGCCTTGAAGCCAGCCCAAATAATTTAAGTTATAAGGTCCTCAAAGTCACTAGCCAGATCAACGCTGACAAAAGAAGAAAGCCATTCGGTAGGCAAGTTTAATATAAAAGCAGGTGGATGCCAAATAAGAACTATGTAAGATTACTATGCTTAGTAACAAGATTCAAATGATTTCTTCAAGGATAAGTGAAGATAAGTGAAGAATTTACACTTTTCAAAACAATGCCTATTTACAAATGTATAAACAAAGATTTCTAAAGAGAAGGGTTGGGGGGAGGCATAGGGGTCATGGAGCAATGTTGTGAAAGACCCCTCCCATGTTACAATAAAGGGTGTCATACATTGGAATTTTTTCCCTGATTAATCACTGAGGGGGGCACCTGGGTGGCTCACTTGGTTAAGTGTCTGCCTTCGGCTCAGGTCATGATCCCAGGGTCCTGGGATGGAGCCCCACATTGGGCTCCCTGCTCAGCAGGGAGCCTGCTTCTCCCTCTCCTCCCTACTCGTGCTCTCTCTTGCTATCTCTGTCTGTCTCTCTCTCAAATAAATAAAATCCTTTAAAAAAAATCATTCAAGTTTTTTCATTAAAAAAACTGAAATTAAGCAAACTATGACAAATAGGTTATAGATAACAACAAATGGAACGTATAACACTTACAGAATTGTGAGATTTCCCTTAGAAGAGTGAGCACATTGTTCTCAAATGCTGCTACTGGAGAGGAAACTTCCCACTGAATTCCCTGAAATGGCAGAATGGACGTAAAATTGGGCCTCACCATGGCCAATTTTTCTATTCCAGTGGAGGTAGTTACTAAGGTCAGAACATTTTCTTTCTTTGAAACAGTCATCAGCTTATAAATTTTCAGTGTCTACCCCCAAAATGTGAGTAGACATTTGAAAGCAGAGAACTAAAACCAAAAAGTAAAAAGTAATATTCTTAGTTAAGGGTAATGTGCTAGGAAAACAATCACCACAAAATTTTAAAATATAATACCTTTGAATAGTCTCTGTGCACTGAAGTTTGTATTTAATTTTTCATTTTGTTTCATTTCATATTATTTAAAAAAATTGAATAGGGAATACTTTTACATGATTAATACACAATACAAAGTGGTATACAGTAAAAAGTTTAGTTTGCACCTCTACTCTCATCATCCCCATTTTTCTCTGTCACCAGCTGGTCACCATATTATTAATCATTGAGTATTCGTCCAGAATTTCTTTATGCAAGACCAAGGAAATGCAGATATGTATTGTTATGTCCTCTCTTTCTTCCATAAAATATAGCACAGTATAAACTGTTCTGTGTTTTGCTATTTTCACCCAGTGATACTTCTTGGAGATCTTTCTTTACCAGTAGCTCAAGGGCTTTGCTTTTTTTTTCTTATATTTTCATAGTCGGTTCTCATGGCATGCATGTACAGTAACCTATTTAACCAGTTCCCTAATAATGGAAGCCTGGATTATTTCCAATTTTTACTAGTGCACATAGTGCTTTTGATAAATAACCTTTACATATGTTGCTTCATACATGTTCATTGCTTATTTTCAGGGAATGAAAATAAAGCCAAGTCCTAAAAATAGAGTTATCCTCAGTTTTGGCAAGCTTCTAAATCTGAGGGCTCACTTGGGTTATTTTTTGCTACCTAAACTTACTAGTTTAGTTTTTCACTCTCTAGCACATTTAGCCAAGAAAAGTGGCTTTCATTTGTAAATCAATACAAGCTACCTAGAAGGAAGGGGCCATGTGTCCTATATATCCATCCGGCTATCCTAGGACCTATGCAGAAATGTTGCTTCCCCCAAAAAATGAGAGAAGAAAGGGTGATTTCCATAAGAGCCACCAAATAACACATCAGAGCCCTGAAAAATCTTGCCTTCCTTGTATCTTGACTTCCATATTTAATCCTTAGGATTTGTCCTTCGAATTGATTCTCATGAGCATCCCCTTCCCTTGCATTCCTTTTCCCACCAGCTACATTCTCCAAAAATGGTTGCTCTATACCAGTGCTCTTTTTATTCCTGCCTGTGTGCATTCTGTTGCTGATGTATCACTTTAAAATAGCCCACTTGTTATATAATATCTACATCAATTCTTTTTTGTTGTTGCTGTTGTTTTCTCAAGGAATTCTTTGGGTAATTACTTTAATGGAATCTGGTTTTTGATGATTTATTCTCCCCCCCCCCCCCGGCCCCCAACACTCCTCCCAAGCACCCAGTAGTAAATTTAAGACACGGGTAAGATTTTGTGGGGTTTTTGTTTGTTTGTTTCCTTTTCTTCCTTCTTAATCACAAGCTGTTGGAATATTAATTAAGCCAACATTTTCAATTAATATGTTTTTATAGGTTAGTATCTCTACAACACACCAATATTTCCAACTCTACCCAGTCTGATCTCTACATCTCCCCCTTACAGAACAACGACTTCCGTGAGTCACCTTTTCTGGTTTCAGTCGTTGGCACCATTACCAGCTCTTCTCAGTGACTCTAGCATCCACACCATGCTCGCTACTGGTCACACAGATCCCTGGAGTCTTTTTTTTAGAATCTGCAGCTCATGCCTTCAGGACTGCTTTGAAGAGAAAAGTATGAATGGAGAATGGGAGGTACATTCTTACTTTCTTTTCTCAGTAATGCTGTTTATTTCACTGCGTGACTCATTACCATCTTCTTTTTTTTCCTCTCTTACTGCCCACGTTTTTGCTCCCTAATGCATAAATTCCTGTCCTTCATGGGTCTCTGTGTAAGTAGTTTTTCTTCCACTGCCTTTATGTGCCTTCTAGAATTCTGGAAAGCAAAGTTCTCCGAAATGTAAAAGACCTACTAGTACACTGGGAATAGTTTATTGGTTTGGTTTGTTTAATTATAGTCAGAGGTAAGTCAACATTCCTACAATTCCTTTTATAAAAAAAATGATACTTAAGTTGGTTTAGGATGGTTTTAAATAATTCTTAGCCATTTGCTAGCTGTTCCTTCTTAATATGAGTTAAGGGGTCTGATTTTGTATTTGTGCAGTTTTACATACACATTTATATACCAGTCACAGAGATAGATTCACCCAAATATATACACTGCATGTTTTTACACGGCTGCAAAGGTAACACTATTGGTTTATGAATTCAAACTCATTTTCTGATATAAGTGAGAAAAAAAACAAAAACATGATTTTTCCAGTGGTTATGGTTACCTTATGATGATTAATCCTCCAAAATATCATTATGTGGACAACAGGATTTTGAAAAGAACAAAGGGCAGGAAGAAAAAAAAAAGCTAGAAGATAGCAACAAAGAGAGAGGAAATTATGTTTCACCAGATTGTAGGGCTTAAATTGTGGTTAAACTGATGGCCTGCCTGATATTCGAAGGCTGATTACTCCCTCCCCGGGGGGATATTATAAACAAGGAGTTACTATCAAAATATTTTTTATTTGTCTGAAAGCTAATTTGCCAAGCCTGGAGATCAGAGGACGAGGCAGATGGGACAAGCAGCCTGCCCCGCTGCCTCTAAGGAGTCAGCTGTGGGGAGAACTCGACCTGTGGGATGGAAATGTCACTCGAGCCCTGAAGCTCCATAAATACCAGGAAAGAAGACAACGCCAGTCTCCCAGCCCACGGCCCACAAAGCCACTCTCTCTTCCAGCAGGTATTAAACATTAATGACCATTCCTATAATGAGGGGCAGGAACGGCTCTCGGCAGGAGAGCGGCCCAAGCACACGGGTAGAGTTGGACTGTCAACAGCAGCAAGCTTCACCACTTTTTCTTGCCCTGCTCCTATAATCCCTCTGAGAATCTTCAGCCCGAAGGTAATGAAGTGCTTCCTTTAGCACTCTGTATCATTGAAATATTTATCTGATTATTTGAATAAAAGATTACTGCAACAATGGTAACTCCCTGCGTATCCTCAGACTTCAAAAGGGAAAAGGAAGCTTGATGAAGAGAATAACACCAAGGCATTTGGCAATAAGCTTTACAAATAACAAAAAGAATGCTCTGACAAGTTGTAGCTTGTTTACAGCTTGTAAACTCACACATGATGCTAAGCGTGGGACTGAAACTGAAGCAACAATTGGCCTTTGGAGTAATGATTTAGACAGCAGTAAGTTTCAAAGTTGATTTTCTTTTTCCTCTATGCTTTGAGCATTTCTAAATACATTGCTGCCGTCTTCCTGAGTCCCTAAAGATAATGTGCATTCATTAAGGCAGTTGTTTCAGGATCCATTTTACTCCATCCTTGCTTGTGTCATGGATTTTGTTTCCCGGTAAGCACGAAGTACAAAAAAGCCTAGATAGAGGTGGCCTCCGATTTCCACCTGCCTGGCTGTGGGTTTAGTCTTTTGCAGAGGAACCCTCCCCCAAGCACTTCTTGGAGTAAACACAAGAGACAACATGAGTCCACAAATGAGGCCTTGCCCTCACTAATTGCCATGGAAAATCACCCTGACAGTCGGCCATCCTGACCCCAAGGCCCAACAGAGCCATGGGCCTGTTTACGTAGCCGTAGCTGTTGTCTTGATACCATTGGAACTGGTCATCAGCGCCCAGCCTCAGAAATCCAGTGAGGTGAGCAGGACCCTCCTGTGTCCCCCGTCACTGGGGAGTGAGGGCCGGGAAATGCCATCGCAAGTTTGGTTTTGCTCATAATCATCCCAGGGTTTAGTGAGACTGTTCTCTCAGTGGACACGCTGTCCTGCCTTCCAGGGTGCATACCCTTGGATGGAAGTGGACAAGTTCCCGTCCAACCGCTACCAGAAGCATCGGTCATCCTCCACTATTTCAGTGGTTGCATTTTATTCACTCTGCAGTTTCATCTCTCTTACTGGTGACGCCTCCTTCGGGGATCCCCATTGCTGCCCCTTCAGTTTCTCTTTGACAGTGGTCTCCCGAGGCCGCTATACAGGTCTCAACACCTGCTGTGCTGTTTGCTTATCCCAGAAGCCTTCCCAGCACCCACTGGGATCGTGTGACTGTCAGTAGACACACAGAATGGGGAGCGTTGCCTTCGTCCACTGGCCAGTAGTGTTCCTTCAGAGACCAGTTCTATAATCATTGCTTCTTCTATTACTCAATGCACAGAAAAAGGGGTAACTGGGTGCTGGACATTAAGGAGGGCACGTAATGTAATGAGCACTGGGTATCCTATAAGACTGATGAATCACTGAACTTCTACCTCTGAAACCAATAATATACTATATTGTATTAATTGAATTTAAATTTAAAAAATTAAGAAAAAGAAAAAGTATGATAATTTCTGCCTTCCAGAGCTTCTCTGTGTCGAAAATGCCGTACATTTTTGAAGTTTTATTTTTTATTGTTTTTAATAGACTATTTTTTTATAGCAGTTTTAGGTTCACAGCAGAATTGAGTGAGTGGACCAGAGATTTTTCATATATCCCCACACATGCAGATCCTCGCCCATTATCAATATCTCTCACAACAGTAGTACATTTGTTATAATTGATGAAACTACATTGACACATGATTATCACCCAAAGGCTATAGTTTACATTAGGGTTCACTCTTGGTGTTGTACATTCTGTGGATGTGGACAAATGTATAATGACATGTATCCACCATTGTCATACAGAATATTTTTACTGCCTTAAAAATCCTCTGTTGTCTGCCTATTCAGTCCTCCCTTCGCCCAGCCCCTGGCAACCAGTGATTTTTTTTATTGTCTCCATAGTTTTGCCTTTTCCAGAATGTCATAGAGTTGAAATCATACATTTTATTAGCCTTTTTAGGTGGGCTCTTTCAGTTAGAAATATGCATTTAAAGTTCTTCCATGTCTTTTCATGGCCTCATAGCTCATTTCTTTGTAGTGCTGAATAATATTCCACGATCTGGATATACCACAGTTTATTTATCCATCATCTCTCATAAAGGATATTTGTATTTATAAAATAATAAGGTATTGTTAATTTGAAATGCAGTCACAGAAGGTAGCTAGATTTTACGAGGCAGTGTTCTCTGGATCCATGTTTCTCTATCCCTACTGTATTTTCCCAAATGATACCTCTTTTTTTGTTCTTTTACTTCTTTGTTTGTGGTTGCACAAGGTTGTTATTGTAGCCAGTATTGTATGGGGTATGAAAAGAATTAGGTTCATCCACTTTCAAGTTTTCTTAACTTTTTTTTTTCCAGAGTTATTGTTATCCCTGTTTCTCTGAGATAAAACTTAAAGCAAATAGAAACAGTGGCTTGGAGCTGTCCCAGCGGGTATTGAAATGTCCCCTCTTCTTCTGTCTACTTTAGACTCAAGGAAAGGGAGGGTGATGGGGAGGAAAGGAAGGAAGGATGGGGAAGTCTTCACTTGATTCTAATTCATTTGATACTGACAAAGAAATGAGTGCCCTCTGAAGAGCATGTGACATGGCAGAGTATTGGGGCTGGGGAGAGGGTGAGGAGTAGCAGAACAACTCCTTGAGAAATTCGGACATGGAGAATGGAGTGGGTCATTGTTCCAGCTTGGATAGCCTACATGAAGCATTTCTCATTTAACTGATGGTATGTGTGACGAGACAGTGTTAACAGAAGCTGGGATGATGCGTTCTAGCTGTCAGGCATTTACCCAGGCTGAGGTTTCTAGACTGAGTCTGCACCATGGAGATACTTCACCTATTTTCTATGCTGTTTTGCATCCTAATTTGAGGTATAAATCTTAGTTAGTATGGAAGATATTTTTCCTCTGGGCACAAACCTTCTATTTGAACTCTAACATTTTTAGCTAATTTTTTTTGCCTATTCTAAATCAATTTTGGGGGGAATTTATATTTTTATTACATGTTATTTTGATTAATAAATATGTATTTGTGATATTCAGACACAATAATATATACTTATATTTTACTATTTTCACAAGTCTTGAATGACTTCATTAAAGTCATTAAAAAACATGATAGGTAGTTAAAGGGAGAGAGGTCTCTTGTGAATAAGGCTTATCCCCAAAATAATTCTGCCCCACATTCCATTCACTTACCCTGCCTCCTTGTTCCCAACTCAAGTAGAATTTGAGATTTCAAATGTTCTTCTTGATGCTTTGCTGATTAACCATTTTATGCATGATTATATGGGGATTATAATAACACTTTCTCAAGTAGAATCTCATGCATAAACCAGTGGGAGAATAGGGGTCCTGATTAGCCGGTGATCCCTTCTGATATGCCACAATTCACCTTAGATGAACATTTTTACTATGCCCATACTTGTGATCAGTCTTACTCCTCCCTGAAGGGTAGAACCAACACTGTCTTTGGCTTTTTTTTTTTCCTGATTATTTTTTTGCAAGCCTAAGCACTAGCCAGTTTCATAACCAGTTTTTTTGTTTTGTTTTGTTTTTTTTGTGGGTTTTTTTTGTTTTTTTGTCACATCTGTCCACTAGAGTTCCCATTTAATAATCAATCAAATGACCTATGGTACATGAAGCTTGGGATTCTCAATATTATCTTTCTTATTATGGGTATATAAATTACTTTTGAATAAGCTATGAGCTTACACCATTGTGCCCCAAAATGAGATGCCCAGCTCTATTCTTTTTTTAAGATTTTATTTATTTATTTGAGAAAGAGAGAGCATGATCGAGGGGGGGAGGGGGGTTGCAGAGGGGTAGAGGGACAAGCAGTCTGTGCTGAGTGGGAGCCCGAGGCAGCCCCGACCCCAGGACCCTGAGATCACCACCTGAGCCCAAGTCAGCCGCATAACTGACTGAGCCGTCCAGGCGCCCCACCCAGCTCTATTCTTTTAACTTAATTAGGAATTTTTAGAATTGCTCTGCAGAAATTTTATTAAGGGTCTTAAGCTCTTACTAATTTAAATTCACCCCTAAATTGCCACATGGAACTTAACATCCTCAGTTTAGCTTTCACATCAACAAAGCTGACTGAGGCTATGTATGAGTAGCCAGAATGCAGAATACATGTATCTTTGTATCCCTCTTTACTGCCACCATCTGATCTTGACAACAAAATTAAGGGAAAACGAGCATTTGATTTAGAAAATATTTCCATAATGACAGGGTAAATAAATTCACAGTTTTCGACTTCTCTTTATTGGGGATATAAAATTCATTTATTCATTACACATTCCATTCACTTACCCTGCCTCCTTGTTCCCAACTCAAGTAGAATTTGAGATTTCAAATGTTCTTCTTGTGCGCTTTTATTGTGCGCTTACTGTGTGCCAGGTTCTGTTCTAGGTACTCGAAGTAGAGTGGAGATCTCATGGATTTTACCGCCTAGTAAGGGCAGAGCATAATAAAATGTAAATCGCATGATGTCAGGAGCCATGGATAAAAATAAAGCAGGGCATTGGTAGATGGCAGATAGCGGAGGGTGGCCTGGAATTACTGACTGGCCCTCCAGTCTGGTTACAGGAGCATATAACTGCAGTTGTCTGGGAGCTGGAGGGTCACTGTCAGGAAGTCTGACCACAGCATCAAGGATGACCAAGTGAAGAGTCCTCACATATTAGGGTCATGGATGGGGCGACTTGATCAGGAATTTGGCAGCTTGGTGAGAAGGGCAAACAACAGAGCATAGAAATAAGAGCCAATCCTTGGACAGACTTGGGTTTGACACCACTGACTAGTTGTGTGACTGAGGTCACCTTATTAAATTTCTCAGAGCCTCATTTCCTTAACAGTCAAGTGGGAATTATAAAGTAACCTAAATTTGTTTCATATTTAGAGTGTACCAAGCTCAAGACTAAGTGCTTTACTACATAATTTTATTTGACAAGAACACTTAGAGCAAAATACTACTATTCTGTCCTTGTGAACTGTGAGCAGACTGAGGTGTGACCTGAGGTTACCCAGCTGTGGTGACAGACAGGACTGTCTGAGAAGTTAACTCTGTGAGCTGTTTGTGGTGTTTGATTTTGTTTTTGTTTTCTCAGCAAGCTGGCTGGGAGTAGAAGCTTCTCTTTCCCTAAGGGGGTGGGGTTCTCGAGAGACTTAATTCCCCACGGGGACCAGGAACTCCAGGTACTGGGGAAGAGAGTAGCTGGCATTTCCTGGCACTTCTCTAAACAGATGGCCTTAAGCGCCGAGTATTTGGACTTGAACCAACATGTTTATTCCCCCATGTGAGGTCACTCTCATGTTGCCCCCTAAATCCCTCTTCCAATGCATAGCCCTGTGGTAGCCCACTGCCTCTCTGTTTAATGTTGCTAGAAGGAGAATCTGTGAATCCACAGACGCTGCCTGTAATTTCTAGGTGGCACCAAGTGACATTTCCTAGTAAACCTTCTATAGGACAATGGCTTTATTTTTCTGGGGAACCAGAAATCAAACTCAGATCCATGTGGCACCAACGTTCTTAACAGCTATGTCATAATCCATAACCTCTAGAGCTCTTGTGGATTAAGTGAGATATAATATGAAGCACTTAGTTTAGTACTTGACAGAAATTTTCCATAATTTAAAAAATAACTATTACAGTTGATCCTTGAACAGCACAGGTTTGAACTGCATGGGTCCACTTACATAACATGGATTTTTTTTTTCAATAAATACAGCATTGGAAATGTATTTTCTCTTCCTTATGAGTTTCTTAATAGAACTTTCTTTTCTCTAGCTTACTTTATTATAAGAATAGAGTACATCATACATATAACATACAGAATATGTGTTAATTGGTTGTTTATATTATCGGTAAGATTTCTGGTCAACAATAGGCTATTTGTAATTAGGTTTTGGGGGAGTCAAAGGTTATACATGGATCTTCAACTGTGCAGGGTGTGGCTCCCTTAAACCTGCCATTGTTCAAAGATCAACTGTAGTTTTATTATTATTCTAGCCTCATATTATGACTACAAATTGATGCTGCAAGAAGTTATTTTGTTTCGTTTTAATACAAATTAAAGGTGCTAATAGAATTCTGCAGAAAGTGCCAGTTTTGCTGTGCCCTTTTTTTGGTATTTCCAGAATTGCTAAAGGAAGAAAGAGAGCAGTTTTCCATCAGGTTAATTACCTGGTGAACTTGGGTCGGACATCTGGGAAGGTGATGCTACATTGCTCATAAATTAAACTATTATATTCATTGTGATCACGTTGATGGGGCTGTTGCGTTAGCAGAGTTCTTCGGCATAAGGGATGAGGGCGGGGTTGTGTGGCAGGTGATAGTGGTACAAGTTAGTGAAATCTTGGGATACCTGGAGATGCTTCTGTTTGGTTAACCTGGAATTGCCAGGGGGCCTCCCATGTGAGAGGCCGACAGAAGAGCACATGGCTCTTGTTCAGTACTGTTGCTTGGTTAACTGTGCACAATGAGGCAGAAGAGTTAAGCAAGAAGGGAGAAAACAAGATGGGCATTGTACAGAGCGGTTTCTAATCAGAGAACAATTTTCACAGGGATCACTGCTGAGTCAGCAGTGAGACATTTTAGCCATGTGGAAACAAGCTTTTTAGAGCAGGACAGGCAGATGGATCTGTTCTCAGATTGTGCCTTCAGTCATAGGAGGTGTAAAACAAACCGACGTAATAAAAGCTACAGGAGGGCACCTGGGTGGCTCTGTCAGTTAAGCGTCTGCCTTTGGCTCAGGTCATGATCCAAGGACCCTGGGATTGAGCCCTAGCAGCGGGCTCCCTGCTCAGTAGGGAGCCTGCTTTTCCCTCTGACCCTCCCCTCCCACCCCACCCCCCGCCTCGAGCTCACTTGCTCTCAAATAAATAAAAATTTTTTTAAAAAAGCTATAGGAGATTGCATAGCATTATGAATGTAAGTCATGCCATTGAATAGTACACTTAAACATGGTTTAAATGGCAAATTTTACGTTACATACATTTTTTAAATTAAATTAAAAAAATTAAAACATTTAATAACATAATGTACCAAAAGCCATTGAATTGTGCACATAGGGTAAATGGCATGCTATGTGAACTGGATACCAGTAAAGCTGCTTAAAAAAAAATCTATGGAGAGCGTTTTGTTCCTACAGTTATGGGTTAGTTTTCCTTCAGTTTTCTAAAGGGTTTGTCACGTAGGCTACTCAGTAAACACCAAGACTTCGATGTAACAGGAGCCGCATAAATCTCAAGGTTGTAGGTGGTTATGTGGACACAGATAAGACACTTTATTTTTAGCATTTTGGGCAATGTAATCAGTTGAAGGAGAAAAATAATTGACTGAAATACAGGGCTTATATGTTTATTATGAGGCTCTCATTTTTTTATTCCTCACTAGCCAAGTACCCTGTCTTGCTCTGTACCCAGCCTAACAAAGCTGTGCTTGTAAAGTCTCATCAATACAGGATCTGACAGGATCAGACAATAGACTTTTGCTAATTAATATTTAATGGGCCTATGGATTTTTTCTCAGCAGCTGGAGTGCTAAATAATAGTCAATTAGCAAATGTGTTAATTAACTCTAATTACATAGCACATGAGCTTCTCCAAGGATTTTTCCTTTACAGATTTACACATGAATGTTCCACCACTCTTCTTGAACGCACCAGGCAGCTAATTAATTGATAAGTAATAATTCTTTCTTCTCTCTAAAACATGTATTTAAAAATAAAACCCAGTTTAATGCTTGATGACTTTTAAAAGTGACATTTAAGGGTGTAAGATGAATCTGATGTCTGCCTTTTAAATAGGCTTCTCCTAATCACTAGGAAGCTTTTCATTTGTGTGTGAATGAGGAAGAGGGAAAGAGCATTTTGAGTTTTGTGTATGGGTGCATGAGGTGTGCGTGAGAGAGAAAAAGGAAGAAAGATGAAAGGGAGGGAGGGAGGAAGGGAGAGAAGGAGCAAGGGAGTTAGGAAGAAAAGAAGGAATAGGAGAAAGAGAGGGGTGGGGGAGGAGAGGGAAGAGGAGAGAAGGGGGGAGGGGAGAATGGAAGAAGGGGGAGGGGAGAAAGGAAGAAGGAAGAAAGGATGAAAAATATAAAGGAGGCTGGTCCTTTGTGAGGAGTCAGGAGATGCCGTGTTTGACTTGAAGTATGCAAAATTATGAACTCCAGGAGCAAGGGGAATCAATATGTACCATGCAATTAACAGTAATCTTCTGAGCTTCGCGTGCCAGTTAAAGAAAAGGCTTCTGAACATTGTATGGTGTCTGCCCCTGGGGACAGAGAATGCTCTGAGGAGAAGAATTAGCATAGCAGCTTTGCACATGGTCTGGCATGAGCTGAGAGATCAAAGGCAAGGGATGGCAGCCGCCTGCTCCAGGGCAGCCAGCAGCTCTGGCGCCATTTCCGTGCCGGAGGAAGTGGCTTCTGCTCAAGGCGTGTGCAGAGAAAGCCTTGCAGGGGACTCTGAGTGAACAAAGTTGTTTTTTTCAAATAAGAGAGTGGTCATGGAATCCAGTTCAAATGCACTACTCATGGGCGCCTGGGTGGCACAGTCATTAAGTGTCTGCCTTCGGCTCAGGTCATGATCCCAGGGTCCTGGGATCGAGCCCCGCATCGGGCTCCCTGCTCCGCGGGAAGCCTGCTTCTCCCTCCTCCTCTCCCCACTGCTTGTGCTCTCTCTCTCTCTCTCTCACTCTCTCTCAAATAAATAAAGAAAATCTTTAAAAAACAAAACAAAACGAAAAAAACAACAAACAAATGCACTACTCATTTGAAGAACTCTGTATCACCAAGCCTACATTAACTCTCAATTCATAGCAGCGTGCCTCTGCTAAGACCCTTAAATGTTAGCTATAAAGAATGTTTAGGGAAAAAAATGTTAAAATTGGTCCTTCAGGCTGGACTTGATCACTTGAGTAAGGCTCAGAGGGGCTGCCAGCTTGGAGCAGTTACCTGCGTTTTCACTCTCTTTCATGGCATCAGTTGCCAAGTTCTCGTTAAGGACTCTAAAGAAACAGAAAAAAATGCAATCTTGTGAAAGTGCACACTGGAAAATGCCAAGCTTTGCTTCCCTGTTTACTGTACTGAGAGACAATGATGTCCCTTCTTTTCAAGGTTTATAGGAGGTGGTGGCTTAGAAGAATGTGAAACTGTTCTTGGCAGTTATCAACACTTTGAGTATCTAGCAAACAGTATATTTGGTTCTCATGGTCCAGGATCCTGTCTCCTGTGTTTCATTTTGTTTTGGGGACCTGGTTGAGAGCCGTGTTTGGAGAAGGGCTCTTGAGAGTCCTTGAGGCCGTGGAGGGCCGTAGTGCTGAAGATAGGGAGTCAGGCAACATGAGAAATGCAGGTCTGGGGACACTATGGGTCAGTGCTCAGCAGTCGTGAAGCTGCGGGGCTCTGTATCGGATAACTCGCTGCCTGCCTCTCTTCCCTTCAGCCTCCCTCTTCATGCCAGCCTTGCTGCAGCCCTGGCTGCAGTGGGTGTGACTTGGGGGCTCCTGGCCTCTGCTGTGTTACTGGCTAGCCCACGTTCTGTTCAGGGGCTTCTGTTACCTCCTGGTACTTCTGCGGGGCCCAGGCAGCCTGCACAAGCCTGGGAGGGCACGGCAGTTCACAGCCCTGGGGCACCCAGGTCTGTATTTGAATTCTCTCTGGGACTGAGGCTTGGCCTTCCCCAGTGATTACCAGCCTGGCACCGTGCCCTTGCACTGGTGTTCCCACCTTCCCAGCTTCATGTCCCTGGGCCCCCAGTTCCCATCCTTAGGATCATAGCATGCACTCAAGCTCTTGTCTTAGGCTGGGGGAACCAAGGCTAGGACAGTTCATTCCAGAAATCAAGTTGAAGCAATGACTGAAAACACAGGAGTGAGGGGTCGGTGAACGTGGCCTCCAGCCCACAAGAAAATCGCAGGGAGATAGAAACCAGCCAAGTAGTGCATAATGTGCAGCCAGTGCCCAGGGCCTGAAGGAATGAGGGAAAGTAGCCTTCTAAGGTGCTCTCTTCGGGTTCTTTCAGTCTCTGAACTAGAGACCTTGCAGCGGCTGCTTGGGTGGGAGCAAAGCCTGTGGCTGGAAAATTCCACAGAGACATTATTTAGTGTCTCCGTCTGGCAGAGTCTTCCCATCGCCGAAGAAAAGGGAAATACAGTGTTTACTCATGTAGCTTCTACTTGAGTGGGATAAATGCTTGGGGCGAAAGAGAGGAAACTTGAGAGAACACCTTGGCTTTTCTTCTCATTTTCTCTGCACCAGTATAAATCCTACCCTAGTAGCATTGCAAGGAGGATGTGGCTGTTATTTCAGTTAGCAAATAACTAGAGCCCTGAATTCGTTCTCTGTTTCTGCTGTAACAAATCACCACAAACTTAGTGGATTAAAACAACACAAGTATATTATCTTATAGTTCTGTAGGTCAGACATCTGGCACAGGTCTCACTTGGCTAAAATCAAGGTTTTGGCAGAGCTATGTCCCTTTCTGAAAGCTCTAGGGGAGAATTGTTTTCGTGCCTTTACAGGAGCTTCCTGCTGTTTTTTGGTTTGGGTGCTCTTGTATCTTCAGAGTCAGTACTGACAGACTGAGTCCTCCTCACATCGCATTATTCTGGGGCCTCTTCTGCTTCCCTCTTCCATTTTTAAGGATCCCTGTAATTACATTGGGCCCAATAGGATAACTGAGGACACGGTCCCTATCTTAAGATCTACTGATTAGCAACCTTCATTCCCATTTGCCATGTAATATAACATATGCATGGGTTCTGGGGATTAGGTTGTAGACATTTTTGGATTGGCCATTATTCTGTTTACCCTAAGTCCTTTCTGAAGTCTAACTTACAGACTGAGAATTTCCTCTAGCTAGAAAGTCCCCAACCTGGCATTGACAGAGTCTGACTTCTTCAAGGTTCAACTCCAGTATCTTCCATTTGAATCCTCTCTTGAATCCAAACAGGTAGAAATAATACTTCCCTCTCTACTGCTTCTACAATATTTTGTATATGCCTTTAAAATAACACTTAGACACATACACAGACATTTAGTATACTGTAAATTGTTCTCTCCTTTCTTAATATACTTACAAACTAAGAGAAGGGAATTGTCATAATTATGTTTGCATCCCTAGCTCACAGGTGAAGAAGTGAAGGATGGTCAACATCTACAACTATTCCTGGAACTGGATGAGAGTGGAAATTCAAGGAGAGACCTCGTAATGACTGTGTCACATTAACACTTGTTAGCACAGGGTACTAGATGATGGGCCATAGCTCAACAACAGACTGCAGAGAAAATGAAGTAGAGAAGTTTGTTACTCACAGGTCCTGGAGGAAGTCCCCAGCACTCCTTGAGGGGCCACACGGGGAGGTCAAGGCGGGGTACAGACAGAGAAATTGATAGGACCTGGGACACATGCCTTTAGTAGCGTCTGTGGGTGGAATGCTTTGGGATTCCTGGGCTAAGGCTACATTGGTCAGTTCAAACTAAAAGAGCAGGGCTTGGTAAGCCCCATGGGGATCTTACCTAAGGGGTGCACGAGGAGAAGGTGCTGGGGGTCCGGGAGACTGTTGATCATGACTGTTGGGGAAGTTGTACCAGGGACTTACAATTGCTTGCAACTCTGTGGGTTGTTGCCTGGGGCATGTGCTTGCATGAGGGGCTATCGTTGGTTTAAGGTCCATGCAGAACACTTGACCAAACAACGTGGATGCCAAGGCAGCAATACCACGGAGTAGCTTAGCCAAATTCTCAACAGACCCCTATCTCCAGACCTAAATCTTCTTTATGGGGGGAACTGCATTTTTCTCACCTTCATATGTAATTACACACTGAGAATAATGCCTTCCTGAATAGATTGGCCAAAGCACTTTTGCCGCTAACTCATGTTGGATTACAAGGACATTTATTTGATCTTTTAGGCTTCAGATTTCTCACCTGTAAAAAGACGTTATTTCTCTAGATGTCTTTTAGGTTCCTGACAATTCTAACACTCAGTGACTTAATTAAATATTGAACCTAATAGAAATGAACTAAATTTCAATCCAGTCAAGATATACTAAATTTATATTTTACATTGACACTTGGAAGTTTCCTACGAACAACTCCTAGACTAAATTTATCCTAATTTAATTGAGGATGATTGGAGTTGCAGAAGAGCTGTGTGTACTTAAGTGAACAACTAGTTATTGGCAGCAAGCCTTCTTACTGTCAGCTGTAGCTATTCCTCCAAATCAGCTTGTGCAAGTGAGCAGCTGATGCAGAGTAAAGGCGTGCCTGGTGTGGTGAGACTCTTCATCGACGTGTTCACAGAGACGGGGAAGTCTGTCTGCTTAGAGAGAAGAAGGGAAACATGTGGATCGGCAGAGAAGAGGTTGGAGATGTTCCATGAGTTTACGGCAATAGCTTCTCCTCCTTTCTTGCTTCACCTAAAGAAAAGAGCATTGGGAATGTGATATCTTTACTGGTGAGCCCTTTTGGTGACCAGATTCCAAGAATGTCAATGTATATGGGCTGTAGTTGATGATACTCTTTCTACTTCTATTACTGAGATGGGGAAGAGAAGAGGGATAAGACAATCCATCTAAAACCTCAAAAGAACGCTCTAGAGGGGCAATTGGGTGGTGTAGTTGGTTAAGCGTCTGACTCTTGGTTTCAGCCCAGGGTTGTGATCTCAGGGTCCTGGGATCGAGCCCTGGGTCGGGCTCTGTGCTCAGCACGGAGTCTGCTTGGGACTCTCTCTCCTTCTCCCTCTGCCCCTCCTCCACCTCAAATAAATAAATAATCTTTAAAAAAATAAAAAGAAAAGAAAACTGTACACGAGAGCACATGTTTTAATAAGATGACTATCACTGAGATTGTAGATCCCATTTAGGAAAGTTATGACCCCATCAGACACAAGGATTTTATCGATGTTTGCACCCATGTCACATGCAGACAAGCACCGTAATGTAATTGGAATTATTTGAATCCATCCTTATTGTATTTGAGAGAGCAAGGATAGGGGTGATAGAGGATAAGGTTTTACTAATCAGGCTCAACTAAAACTAGAGGAATGTGGAGTCTGTGACAGTGGAAATGCAGAGTGAACAGATTGAGAAATGTATTTTTCCAAGGTTGTACATTCTTTCTCATCACATTCTGAGAGGGTAACCCAGGACTAAAATAAGTGGCGTAAGTAGCTGCTATAAAATCTGTTCTTAGGATTACCAAAATGTCCGGTTTATGGCCCCAGTATTAAAATTCCTACCCTTTAGGCTATGTCATTAAAATACCTTAAGCTGAAATTTGAAAAAAAGCAAAAACAAAAAACGAAGCAACTCCTTGCTTTAATACAAATATATTCTTAAGGAAGAGTCTGTATAAAATAAATTAGCTTAATTGGTTAATTTTTATTTAATAAATATTGCAGGCCATTTACTATATGTTAGGGACTGTTCTAAATGCTGTCTAATATTGTTATTTAATTAGCTTCATTATCTATCTATAATTTACAGAGAAGGGAAAAAATTATCGTGGGCATTAGGAAATAAGGGAGAAGTTAGGATATCTGTTGAGGAAATAAAGGGTTGGGTGGAGGGTGGGTCACTGAAACAGGAAGAACCAAAATGAAAATGAAAGAGGGCAGGGGAATTAGGATGAGGAAAGCTACCTTAAACACCGTTCTGTTTGCATTACCCTGTGCCAGGAGGTCAGCCTCTGGTTCTCTCTCAAGGTTGTAAACTCCAGGCTGAAATAGAGAAGAAGGCACACAAACTGTTTGGAATGGGGAAAGGAAACTAAAATGCACCTCAGCAAATCCCCATTGTGTCTTTCAGGCACTACCAAAAGAGACCTCTGGGTGCGGTGTCCTAACGTAGCAGGAGCAAAACATCCAAACCCAGAGTGAGCTGTAAAACCGCCGAATGCCTAATGCATTCACCAAAGTCATTACTAAAAATAATTAAATGGATTATTGGTCTAGGGGATTTCAAAAGAGAGGAAGATGCATGCCAGAGCCATCCATACATTTCCCAGAGGAAGGACAAAAAACTATGAATAAAATTAGGGCCACGCTACAATAGGTGATCAAGCAATTAGCATACATGAGAAGGACACAGTTATGAGCCACAGTGAAGCAACACCACTATTTATTTTCCACAATTGATTTCTTAGATTCCACATGTCAATAATACTGATAGGTACTTTCATTATAAAATAGGAGAAGTGTAAAACTCCCTTCTGAATTAAATTGTTGGGGAAATCATCTTGTTCACGGGCAGCTACTGTGGTGATAGTTTTTTAGCGTATCATGGGGAAACATTTTTTGCTGTTTGGTAGTTTATGGGTTTCAGGACAATGGGTGAGGTTTAGGTATGAATCAATAAAATCAGAATTATCTTCTGACAATTCCCCAAGGTATTGAGGAAAGATGTTGGGCTTTCCTCTGTGGACCCTGAGTAAATTGTTCAGTGTCTCTGGTCCTTAGTCTCCTCAGCTATAAAATGAGATTTTTTTTAGATTAGATAAGAAAGGTGATAATAATAAACATCTTCTAAGTACATAGTATTTGTCAGCAATAGTCGAAGCATTTTATACATATTAACTCATATCCTTACAACCAGAATGGATTATATCAACAGATTTTTTGTTCCACCAAAATGGATGAACTGGCATTTTTCAGGCATTGATCTTGATTGTGTGTATGTGTGCATATGTAGTGGGTGGTGGTGGTTGGGGAGGTAGGTGGTTGGTTTATGATTGGTGAAATTCTTCCCCAGTAATTTCAAAAAAGTTTTTTGGAATACAGAGAAGATTTGTATAGAAACTCTCGAGTCTGTGCTATTCTGTAAATAATTCACAGGACCTATTTGGAATGTACTTGTCCACCGACATTTTTATAAACCTTACTCCGTCTGCAATTTGTTGTAGCAACTAATGCAATATTCACCAAAAGATTTTTGTTTAAACGTTCTAGGTAAGGATGTCTCAGAATTTCCCTAATTTTAGCTTGCATAAACATCACCTAGAAATAGGTCAAAAAATGGTGATTCTGGATCATCCCTGTGTTTTTCCTAGTTCTGCACCAGGAAATATAGATGAAGGATTCTAGGAAATGTCATTCTTAATAAGTATACCTAAGTGACTGTTTCAGGAGGACCATGGAGGGGGGGGGGGGCGGAGCAAGATGGCAAAGGAGTAGGAGACCTGGATCTCGTCTGGTCTCAGGAATTCAGCTGAATAGGGATCAAACCATTCTGAACACCTACGAACTCAACATGGGATCAAAGAAAAGAAGAGCAACAACCCTCTGAAGAGAAAAGCGACCACTTACTGGAAGGTAGGACGTGTGGAAAAGTGAATCCGAGGCTATATTTGGGAGGATAGACGGCGGGGGAGGGGGCCTCCGTGGGCCACTTCTGGCAAGTGATAGAGCCGCAGAGCACAAAATCGGAACTTTTAGAAGTCGGCTCCGCTGAGGGACGTCGTTCCAGTGGCTAAGCGGGAGGTGGAACCCTCGCGGGACAGTGTGGTCTCAGGACCCTCAGGGTCACAGAAAGACCGGGGGTGCCTGAGTGCAGCAGAGCTCCCAGGTATCAGAGCGGGGAAGCCGGCTGCAGAGACAGAGCCGAGGCGTGGGCTCTCAGCTCGGGGTTGCCATAAACTGTGATCTGCGGCCCAGTCGGGCCACTGCTCCTCCAGCAGGGACCCAACAAGCGGCAGATCCGGGGAGACTCCCCTTCCTCCCCCGGGAGGAGCGGCGCGGGAGCACACCGCAGGGATCTGCTGGGTTTGGAGACTCCACACGGGGTCGGGTGGCAGAGATAGAAACGCTCGGTCACAGGCCGGGTGAGCACGAAGTGTGGCCGGAGACCAGGGAGATGGGAGTGACTGACTGCCTTTCTCTGGGGGCGCACTGAGGAGCGGGACCCCGAGTTCTCAGCTCCTCCAGGTGGAGATTAGGAGGCCGCCATTTTCACTCTGGACCTCCAAAGCTGTACCGAGAGCTTGCAGAGAACAAAACCTCCTGAGAGCAAACCCGAGCAGCTTGCTTAGCCTGGACCGACAGGGGTGGGGCAATTCCGCCTCCGCAAAGACATTTGGGAACCACGGCAACAGGCCCCTCCCCCAGAAGATCAGCATGAACAGCCAGCAAGCCAAGACCAAGTTTACCGATCAAGGAGAACGGGAGAACTCCAGCGCTAGGGGAATACTGCACATAGAATTCATGCCTCTTTTTACCATGATTAATTAGTTTTTCAAAGTTAATTTTTTTAAACTTTTTTTTAAATTTTTATTTTTCCCTTTTTCAACCAACATCTTATCCCTTTTTTTAAAAAAATATTTTTTATTTTTCATTTTTAGAGTCATATTTTATCCCTTCATAGTAGTTAACCTTATTTTTGGCATATATATATAAGTTGTTCTCTCTTTAAAATTTTGAGATACAGTTTCTTCTAACAGATCAAAATATACCCTAAATCACTAGTGTATGGCTTTGATCTAGTCTCCTACCTGATCACATTCTCTCCCCCCCTTTTTTAAAAAATCTTCTTCTTTCTTTTTTCAAAGAACTTCTTATCGTATCAATTCCTTTTATAAAATCTTTTATAATTCTCATCTTTACAGTCATCTTCCATCCCTTCATTGTATCAACCCTTCTTTTGTACATATATAAGTCTTTCTTCCTTTAAAATTTTAGGAGGCACTTTTTTCTAACAGACCAAAATATGCCCAAAATCTAGTGTGTGCCACTGATCTATGCACTAGCCTGATCATATTTGATCATATTCGTTTTTTTTTGTATTGTTCTGTTTTTGTTTTTATCTTTTTGTTTTTCTTTTTTTTTCTTTTTTTCTCTTTCTTTTTTCTTTCTTTCCCTTTCTTTTCCCCTGGTTTCAGGTCTTTTCTGATTTGTATACAGTATATTTGCTGGGGACGTTGTTAACCTGTTAGCATTTTGTTCTCTCATTCATCTATTCTCCTCTGGACAAAATGACAAGATGAAAAAAATCACCTCAGCAAAAAGAACAAGAGATAGTACCGTCAGCCAGGGACCTACTCAATACGGACATTAGTACGATGTCAGACCTAGAGTTCAGAATCATGACTTTAAAGATACTAGCTGGGCTTGAAAAAAACATGGAAGTTATTAGAGAAACCCTTTCTGGAGAAATAAAAGAACTAAAATCTAACCAAGTCGAAATCACAAGGCTATTAATGAGGTGCAATCAAAAATGGGGGCACTAACTTCTAGGATAAATGAGGCAGAAGAGAGAATCAGCGATATAGAAGACCAAATGTTGGAAAATAAAGAGGCTGAGAAAAAGAGAGATAAACAACTACAGGATCACGAGGGCAGAATTTGAGAGATAAGCAATACGATAGACGAAACAATATTAGAATAATTGGGATCCCAGAAGAAGAAGAAAGAGAGAGGGGGCAGAAGGTATATTGGAGCAAATAATAGCAGAGAACTTCCCTAATGTGAGGAAGGAAACAGGCATCAAAATCCAGGAGGCACAGAGAACCCCTCTCAAAATCAATAAAAATAGGTCAACACCCTGACATCTAATAGTAAAACTTACGAGTCTCAGAGACAAAGAGAAAATCCTGAAAGCAGTTCGGGAGAAGAGATATGTAACCCACAATGGTAGAAATATTAGATTGGCAACAGACCTATCCACAGAGACCTGGAAGGCCAGAAAGGACTGGCATGATATCTTCAGAGCACTAAACGAGAAAAAATGCAGCCAAGAGTACTATATCCATCTAGGCTCTCATTGAAAATTGAAGGAGGGATAAAAAGCTTCCAGGACAAACAAAAACTAAAGGAATTTGCAAACACGAAACCAGCCCTCCAAGAAATATTGAAAGGGGTCCTCTAAGCAAAAAGAGAGCCTAAAAACAGCATAGATCAGAAAGGAACAGAGACAATATACAGTAACAGTCACCTTACAGGCAAAACAATGGCACTAAATTCATACCTTTCAATAGTTACCCTGAATGTAAATGGGCTCAATGCCCCAATCAAAACACACAGGCTATCAGATTGGATTACAAAACAAGACCCATCCATATGCTGTCTGCAAGAGACTCATTTTAGACCCAAAGACACCCCCACATTGAAAGTGAGGGGGTGGAAAACCATTCACCATGCTAATGGGCACCAAAAGAAAGCTGGGGTGGCAATCCTTATATCGGACAAATTAGATTTTAAAACAAAGACTGTTAATAAGAGATGAAGAAGGACACTATATCCTACTTAAAGGGTCTATCCAGCAAGAAGATCTAACAATTGTAAATATCTATGCCCCTAACATGGGAGCAGCCAATTATATATAAGGCAATTAATAACAAAAGCAAAGAAACACATTGACAACAATACAATAATAGTGGGGGGCTTTAACATCCCCCTCACTGAAATGGACAGATCATCTAAGCAAAAGATCAACAAGGAAATAAAGACTTTAAATGACACACTGGACCAAATAGACTTCACAGACATATTCAGAACATTCCATCCCAAAGCAATGGAATACACATTCTTATCTAGTGCCCATGTAACATTCTCCAGAATTGGTCACATCCTAGGTCACAAATCAGGTCTCAACTGGTACCAAAAGATTGGGATTATTCCCTGCATATTTTCAGACCACAATGCTTTGAAACTAGAACTCAATCACAAGAGGAACATCAGAAAGAACTCAAATACATGGAGGCTAAAGAGCATCCTACTAAAGAATGAATGGGTCAACCAGGAAATTAAAGAAGAATTAAAAAAATTCATGGAAACCAATGAAAATGAAAACACAACTGTTCAAAATCTTTGGGATACGGTACAGCAAAGGCAGTCCTGAGAGGAAAGTATATAGCAATACAAGCCTTTCTCAAGAAACGAGAAAGGTCTCAAATACACAACCTAACCCTACACCTAAAGGAGCTGGAGAATGAACAGCAAATAAAGCCTAAACCCAGCAGGAGAAGAGAAATAATAAAGATCAGAGCAGAAATCAATGAAATAAAAACCAAAAGAACAGTAGAACAGATCAACGAAACTAGGAGCTGGTTCTTTGAAAGAATTAACAAGATTGATAAACCCCTGGCCAGATAAACCCCTCTTATCAAAAAGAAAAGAGAAATGACCGAAATTAACAAAATCATGAATGAAAGAGGAGAGATCACAACCAACACCAAAGAAATACAAACAATTATAAGAACATATTATGAGCAACGCTATGCCAGCCAATTAGATAACCTGGAAGAAATGGGTGCTTTCCTAGAGATGTATCAACTACCAAAATTGAACCAGGAAGAAATAGAAAACTTGAACAGACCTATAACCACTAAGGAAATTGAAGCAGTCATCAAAAATCTCCCAGAAAACAAAAGCCCAGGGCCAGATGGCTTCCCAGGGGAATTCTGTCAGACATTTAAAGAAGAATTAATACCTATTCTCCTGGAACTGTTCCAAAAAATAGAAATGAAAGGAAAACTTCCAAACTCATTTTATGAGGCCAGCATTACCTTGATCCCCAAACCAGACAAAGACCCCATCAAAAAGGAGAATTACAGACCAATATCCTTGATGAACATGGATGCAAAAATTCTCACCAAAATACTAGCCAATAGGATCCAACAGTACATTGAAAGGATTATTCACCATGACCAGGTGGGATTTATCCCTGGGCTGCAAGCCTGGTTCAACATCCGCAAATCAATCAACGTGATACAATACATTAACAAAAGAAAGAACAAGAATCATATGATCCTCTCAATAGATGCAGAAAAAGCATTTGACAAAGTACAGCATCCTTTCTTGATCAAAACTCTTCAGAGTATAGGGATAGAGGGTACCTACCTCAATGTCATAAAAGCCATCTATGAAAAACCTACAGCAAATATCATTCTCAATGGGGAAAAGCTGAGAGCTTTTCCCCTAAGGTCAGGAACGCGGCAGGGATGTCCACTATTACCACTGCTATTCAACATAGTATTAGAAGTCCTAGCCACAGCAATCAGACAACAAAAAGAAATCAAAGGCATCCAAATCGGCAAAGAGGAAGTCAAACTCTCACTCTTTGCAGATGATATGATACTTTATGTGGAAAACCCAAAAGGCTCCACCCCAAAACTGCTAGAACCCATACAGGAATTCAGTAAAGTAGCAGGATATAAAATCAATGCACAGAAATCAGTGGCATTCCTATACACCAACAACAAGACAGAAGAGAGACAAATCAAGGAGTCGATCCCATTTACAATTGCACCCAAAACCATAAGATACCTAGGAATAAATTTAACCAAAGAGGCAAAGGATCTGTACTCGGAAAACTATAAAATACTCATGAAAGAAATTGAAGAAGACACAAAGAAATGGAAAAACGTTCCATGCTCATGGATTGGAAGAACCAACATTGTGAAGATGTCAATGCTACCTAGAGCAATCTACACATTCAATGCAATCCCCATCAAAATACCATCCACTTTTTTCAAAGAAATGGAACAAATAATCCTAAAATTTGTATGGAACCAGAAGAGACTCCGAATAGCCAGAGGAATCTTGAATAAGAAAAGCAAAGCTGGCGGCATCACAATTCCGGACTTCCAGCTCTATTACAAAGCTGTCATCATCAAGATAGTATGGTACTGGCACAAAAAGAGACACGTAGATCAATGGAACAGAACAGAGAGCCCAGAAATGGACCCTCAACTCTATGGTGAACTCATCTTTGACAAAGCAGGAAAGAATGTCCAATGGAAAAAAGACAGTCTCTTCAACAAATGGTGTTGGGAAAATTGGACAGCCACATGCAGAAGAATGAAACTGGACCATTTCCTTACACCACACACAAAAATAGACTCCAAATGGTTGAAAGACCTAAACGTGAGATAGGAGTCCATCAGAATCCTAAAGGAGAACACAGGTAGCAACCTCTTCGACCTCAGCCGCAGCAACTTCTTCCTAGAAGCATCACCAAAGGCAAGGGAAGCAAGGGCAAAAATGAACTCTTGGGATTTCATCAAGATAAAAGCTTTGGCACAGCAAAAGAAACAGTCCACAAAACCAAAAGACAACCGACAGAATGGGAGAAAATATTTGCAAATGACATATCAGATAAAGGGCTAGTATCCAAAATCTATCAAGAACTTATCAAACTCAACACCCAAAGAACAAATGATCCAATCAAGAAGTGGGCAGAAGACATGAACAGACATTTTTCCAAAGAAGACATCCAAATGGCCAACAGACACATGAAAAAGTGCTCAACATCGCTTGGCATCAGGGAAATCCAAATCAAAACCTCAATGAGATACCACCTCACACCCGTCAGAGTGGCTAAAATTAACAAGTCGGGAAACGACAGATGTTGGCGGGGATGCGGAGAAAGGGGAACCCTCCTACACTGTTGGTGGGAATGCAAGCTGGTGCAACGCCTCTGGAAAACAGTATGGAGGTTCCTCAAACAGTTGAAAATAGAGCTATCATACGATCCAGCAATTGCACTACTGGGTATTTACCCCAAAGATACAAATGTAGGGATCCGAAGGGGTATGTGCACCCCACTGTTTATAGCAGCAATGTCCACAATAGCCAAACTGTGGAAAGAGCCAAGATGTCCATCGACAGATGAATGGATAAAGAAGATGTGGTATATATACACAATGGAATATTATGCAGCCATCAAAAGGAATGAGATCTTGCCATTTGCAACGATGTGGATAGAACCGGAGGGTGTTATGCTGACTGAAATAAGTCAATCAGAGAAAGACATGTATCATATTACCTCACTGATATGAGGAATTCTTAATCTCAGGAAACAAACTGAGTGTTGCTGGAGTGGTGGGGGGTGGGAGGGATGGGGTGGCTGGGTGATAGACATTTGGGTGCGGATGTGCTATGGTGAGTGCTGTGAATTGTGCAAGACTGTTGAATCACAGATCTGTACTTCTGAAACAAATAATGCAAGATATGTTAAGAAAAAAGAAAAAGAAGAAGATAGCAGGAGGGGAAGAATGAAGGGGAGTAAGTCGGAGGGGGAGACGAACCATGAGAGACGATGGATTCTGAAAAACAAACTGAGGGTTCTAGAGGGGAGGGGGGTGGGGGGATGTGTTAGCTTGGTGATGGGTATTAAGGAGGGCACGTTCTGCGTGGAGCACTGGGTGTTATGCACAAACAATGAATCATGGAACACTACATCAAGAACTAATGATGTAATGTATGGTGATTAACATAACAACAAAAAATTAAAAAAAAATAAAAAAAATGAAAGGAGTGGAGGACTGGTTACCCCAAATGTCAACAAAGGTCCTCTCTTGGCAGCTTAAAAAAAAAGAAAAGAAAAAAGAAAAAGAAGAAGATAGCAGGAGGGGAAGAATGAAGGGGAGTAAGTCAGAGGGGGAGACGAACCATGAGAGGCGATGGACTCTGAAAAACAAACTGAGTGTTCTAGAGGGGAGGGGGGTGGGGGATGTGTTAGCCTCGTGATGGGTATTAACGAGGGCACGTTCTGCATGGAGCACTGGGTGTTATCCACAAACAATGAATCATGGGACACTACATCAAGAATAAAAAAAAAAAAAAAGAGGACCATGGATGAAACTGAGAATTGTTCATTCAAAGGTTTTATTTGTTTGTTCAAAGCAGTCTGGTCAGGTACAGGGACATTCATCTTGGAGAGAAAATGCCAATTCTACTTACAGTTTCCTTTTAAAATAAGCATTTCCATAGCAGCAATAATAATAATCATAATAATTAAGATATATCTTGTTTTTGTTGTGCATCAGGCATTCAACTTTACTCATTTAATCCTCAAAATAATCCTATTCAATGGGAACTACTATTGTGTCCATTTTATAGAGGAGACTGCAGGTTATGGGGTATGTGGAGGGTCATTGAGAGTGATTCTTACTGAAGGGCACACAGCAGGGGGTTCTGGAGTCCTTTCCTCCTCCCCCCCTCCCCCCGCCCCGGCTCCACTTCCCTCCTTTCCTTCCTTCCTTTATACTCTCTCCCTCTCTCTCACTTTCATCTGGTATGGGAGGAAAAATTTTCCTCCACCTTATTAGGGTCCCTGTCTGGGTCTGGAAATTACACTGACAAAGGCAGACTATTAGGAGAAAAGCATACAAACTTACTTAGCGTAAGTGTTATGTGACAAGGGAGCCTTCGTAATGGAATGAAGACCCAAAGAATCATTTAGACCTGAGCCTTTTATGCTAGGTTTGATGAAGAGTGGACAGTTGTGGAGGAGTGTGATGGGTTAAGGAGTGTGGGGCAAGCGTAGTGACCTGGGGGACATTTAGCAGACCTGCTTGTTGGGATTCTTCTCAGAATCCCTTTGTTTTTGGAGATAAGGATGCTTTTTTCCTCCAGGAGGGCATCTCTCACAGGAGGGTTCTATAACCTTTTTCAGGGAAGAAGGGTGAAGGTGGGGAAGGAGGTCAGAGTGACCTTCCTGCTTCTGCTGTTTTCTCCAATTCCTTCAGCCTAAAACATTAGATATGGCCAAGGTGCTGTATTTTCGGGTAGTGTGTCCTGACTTCCATCCCTTTTTTTCTTTCCTTTGCCACCTACTAATTAGTATTCATTTTACCATTTTCTGTAGTCCATGCCTTAAGCCTTAAAGTGTTTACTACACAACTTTGGACTACCTTCATGAAGACAGAGCCAATTAGCTCCCTAGGGCAGATACGAACTAGCTCTCTGCCCCATGTCTTTTTCCTGCCCTCTGTGTTATATCTACAGTCATCAATGTCAGAGGTGGGCCACAACAGACATTATACAGACACCAAGGTAAGAGAAGCAAAAAAAACAAAAAAACAACGTGTCTTGATTTATATGATAGCTTAAAAAAAGCCCTTTTAAAAGAAGGTAGGTATTCTATTTTTTGTCCTTTCATTAAAAGGACCATTGCACAAAAGTACCGTTATTTCAGTGACCTTTGAAAATTGACCATTTTGCATTAGAGTAATTTTTGAAGAATGATTAAATAAATTATAGATGGTAATTTATCAATCAGTAAGATGACCTTTTTTTTAAAAAAGATTAATATTTATTTCTTTTAGAAGAGAAAGAGAGAGAGAGAGCACACAAGTAGGGGGAGGGCAGAGGGAGAGGGAGAGAGAGAAAGAATTCTGAAGCAGACTCCCTGCTGAGCACAGAGCCCGACATGGGGCTCGATCCCAGAACCCTGAGATCATGACCTGAACCGAAATCCAGAGCTGGCTGCTTAACCGACTGAGCCACCCAAGTGTCCTGTAAGATGACTTTTTAAAAATAATTTTAACATAGAAAATAATCCTTCTACATTAAGTGAAAAAAAAAAAAGCACAAATGTGGCAAAGAAAAAATCTGAAAATACATACACCAAAAGGCTTACTGTGATTTTCTCGGAGTTGGGATTACAAGGGATTTTTATTTTATTTTTTGTTGTTCTTTGTATTTTCCTGTTTTTCCCAATATTTAGGTATTTAGGTTTTTCTTTAATTCCCCCCAGATTATTATTTTTTCAATGGTATAGTTTTATGTTGATAGAGTGAGACGGGTACTATTTTATCTGCAAAGCAGTCTTTTCAAATCAAAAATGTATATTGAACATTCTGGCAAATCAAACTGGGGTGAAGATTGGTAAATTAGAAAATGGAATGAGAACAGGATGGATGGGAAAAGGGATGGGTGGGGTGGATGGGGAGGCAGGCACTAAAGAATTCCTCATAGATCTTGTGCTTCCTAAAACTAAGAATTGTATGTTCTGCCTTACTCACCACTGCATTGCTGGTACATAGCACAGGTGCTCAATAAATGTTTGTGACTCAAGTAAATAGGGTATCATATGGCAGAGTTGATCATGTATGTAGGCTGCCAACATTTCCACTTCGTGGTAGGGCAGGTCATTTTTCATATTATTATTTCTCTTGGGCATTTTAAAAGCTAAAGATGTCTGTAGAATTCTGGCTGACTTGACCATGGTACATCATTTTTGTTTACTCACTCAGTAACAACCTGAAGTCCGATTTTCTCTACCTCTTGCCATATTTCTGAGCCTCTTCCTCAGGCCTCAGAGAGTAGGGGCACAGATAAAGAAATACAGTGTTAAAAATAGTCTAGACCAAATAATTGGGGGGGGAATCTGCCATGCATTATACATTTAAGTGATTTTTTGATCATTGACAGTTTGAACCATCCATACAAGTTAAGCACACATCACTTTAAAACAGTTCACTTTGGGAGTTTCAGAAGGAAAACAAATTGCATCATTTCCAGTGTAAAGAGAAAGCAGCAGATAGAAAACCAATAAATCACACCCATATAATTACAGTTGATCCAGAACACAAATTCAAGTCAGCCTGCAGCCATGTGCTTTCCCTAGAAAGGAAGATTCAGATTGGTGATGGGCAATGAGTGGTGATCCTTCAAGCCATTAGAAGGGTTGAAGTGACATAGTCAATTTCATTGTCCTCCTAGCTAAGGACAGGCCTAATTGCTTAAGCATATCACCATGTGTCAAAATTCCTAATTGATTTCCTACTCATTAAAGCCATTATGCTTATTCAAGGCCAGATTGCTGGCTGTGCGTACTTGAGTGCTGATGACTAGGGGAATGAGCTTCAGAATCTATAGATTATGCAGGAATCTACATCAGCGTGGATATAAACAAAGTTAAATGAATCGTAGAAAGCAGAATATAAAGCCAGTACAAGTCATTTAGGTGTATTTTATAGTATGGTATTCGTCATAGATTATTTGTGACAATCAACTATCTTATAAATTCTTACAAAGACATTTTTTTTGAAAACTAGGCAATAGCTTTGAATAAGGCTAAATTTAAAGGACCTTCTCTCTTACTGTCACATTTTTGTGTGAGTTTAATCTGTTTAATCTCCAACAGAATGTCTTTCTTTACATTTCTTGATAGATTTTATGCACACACACACAAACTTTAAATCTCTCATTAATTTAATTTTGAAAATAAAAACTTAAAATGAGTCTAAGCATTATGTGAGAATTTGCTCATTGATTAAACAAGATTATTTAAATAAATATATGTTTTTATACCACACGACTTTTTTCAAGAAGACAAACTTTGTTTAGAAAATATACAAATACATATAAAAGCAGAAACACAAAATTTATTTTGGCCTGGAATTTTAGATGTTTTCCCTTCATTTATTTCTTTCCTTTCCCTAGAAAGCTAACAGTGCTGTTGAAACAGTAGATGTTGTTCTTTTGATTTTGATATTTTTTCACTGTATAGTTAATAAACTTGAAAGGCTTCATGACTGGTGCTTTTCTGTTTGATTTTGCTATTGCTATTCTTTTGTTTCTTCTTTGACCAACTGAACATGGCTCAGATGTTTGGCAGCAAAATACAATTTATCTTTACCCTTTGTATTCTCAAGAGCAATCAGTTGGCTTGCCTTTGTGGATTCTCTGTAGAGCTATTGATTGAACTAAGACGGAACCTATCTGAACGATCTAGCTTCAAACGATACGGATACAAAATTTTTATATCTTTCCAGATTTAGAGAACAAATATATATCTTTGATTCTATATGATGGACATTTTTTTCTTTGCTAAATTTTCCTCATCCTACTTAGCATCTGTCACAAATTGAGTTGTGTCCCCTCTCCCCCAAGCAAGATATGTTGAAATCCCAACCCCCAGTATATTGGATTGGAGTGCGACCTTTCTTGGAAATGGGGTCTTTGTAGGTTGTCAGTTAAGGGGTTGTACTGAAGTAGGGTGAGCCTCTAATCCAATATGGCTGGTGTCCTTCTAAGAAGATGGCTATGTGATGACAGACACCCAGAGAATGCTTGTGACAATGGAGGCGGAGATTGGAGTCAGGCCACTGTAAACCAAAGAAGAACCAAAGATGGCCAGCTACTACCAGAAGCCAGGAAGAAGCAAGGAGGAATTCAATCCCTCACGAGCTTCTGAGGGAGCCTGGCCCCTGCAGATACCTTGATTTTGGACTTCTAGCCTCCAGAACTGTGAAATGATAGATTTCTGTTGTGTTAAGCCACTCAGTTTGTGATATTTTGTTACAGCTGCCCTAGCAAGCTAATAGTGTCACCTGCTCCCAGTCGTGCTGTCAGAGACTCTGGGTGCAGGACGTTGCCCTGGTGACTGCAGTGATTGGTCTTCTCATAGTCGTCCACACATACTGACCCCTCGTGGCCAGCAGGCAGCCCCCCAGGCTGCACACTGGCACTAAGTTAGGGCGGGGAGAGTTGGTAGTGGGGATGGAGCTCTGCCTGCTCCCTGGGCTCAGGATGCTTTCCTGGTTCCTGCTCCATGAGCTGGCACGGCCGGTGGCAGAGTGATAGAGGCCCACAGTGAACCCTGACCGACAGCAGCAGAAGAGGCTGCCCCTGACACCTCCCCATTTCCAGACGGGACCTTCGCATGCCGGACCCTGTCCTTTCCCTATCCGCCGCAGGCTCCTTTCTTCCAATAACCACCAGACTTTGTTCCTCTCCCTGGACACTTTGTCTAGTTGAACATTTCTCCAATGAGGCATTTTTCTCTCTCATCCCTAATTCAGGCCTAACCCGTTCCCAGAACAGTTTTTAGGCCCCGTGGTGGCTGCATGGAGCATAGTGAATGCAAATCCTGGCTAGTGCTAGGTGTAACCTGTCTGCTTTTCAGCTTCTGTGACCTGCTTCAGAAAACCACATTGTAATTATGGCTGTATCTTTGCTACTTTGATTGTTTTTTTTCTTTTTCTCTCTCTCTTTGTTACACCTAAAATCTGTCTTAATTTATTGTTGCTAACATAAATACATTTTCTGTCTATCTCAGATTCCCTACCTCCCCATTTTTATCAAGGTATATTTGACAAAATTGTATATTTTAAAAGCCATACAACATGATGGTTTGATGTATGTATACATTGTGAAATGATGATCACAATCAAGTTAATTAACACAGCCATCACCTCACATAAGTTACCTTTTTTGTGTGTGTTGAGAGCACTTATGTTAGCAAATTTAAAGTATACAATACAGTATTATTAACTGTAATCACCCTGCTGTACATTAGGACCCCAAAACTTACTATTTTTTTAATCTATTACTTGACATCCCACATATCCTATTCGTGGGGAATTCACAGGCTCCCCCAGGAAGCACTATCCCTCCCCTCACTTGTTTCTCACCTCATCTTGAATAATTTAAAGAATTGGAGCTAACTCAGTCTGCTCTCAAAGGCAAAACTCAGTCCTGCTTCCAAACACCAGTGAGGACAGAGGTTGCCATTGCCTGTCCGTGCCACCAAGTGCTGCCGCTAAAAACACTGTTGTCCTGACTCTTAGTCACACACAGCCAGCACTGGATGACTGTCCCAAAGGCAGTGTAAATCCAGTATCGATAACCAATAGTTACGATCAATTCATATTCTGGCGTTGATTATAAATATTCCTTGACTTTAAAAAAAAAAAAAGCCGCAGACTTTCTCAGTCTTTTCGTTCTAACCTGTCCAAAGGTTCTTTTTTCTTTTTCTTTTTTAAAAAGATTTTATTTATCTATTTGAGAGAGAGCTAGAGAGAGCACAAGCAGGGGGAGTGGCAGAGGGAGAGAGAGAAGCAGACTCCCCATTGAACAGAGAGCCTGTTGCGGAACTCGATCCCAGGACCCTGGGATCATGACCTGTGCCGAAAGCAGACGCTTAACTGACTGAGCCACCCAGGCGCCCCAGAGTTTCTTTTTTCTTTCAGTCTCTGTCATATTATTTCCTTTCCCTTTACAACTATGTATTATTGAGTTTAAATTCTTCTGGACACTAAAAAGCCATGTGGGATGGAAAGATAATTGATCTAGTGAAAGCGGCCTACCCAGATCGCTTAAGACATTTATGGCTAGAATCTGATGATTTCTAGTTTGTTGCTTGAAAACAAGTTCCAGCTACTGCTACACATCCTTGACCCATGATGCACTCCTGACTCTAATGACGAGGACAGCACTTGGAGTCGGGTAAGCTCTCTGGCCACGTCCCGTTCCCCTTGACCACAGTGATTGGTTTAGGGCAGTTGTCTGACCAGAACTGGTTTGTTCACTGTGAAGTTCAAGACTTTTGTTCCACGTTTGAAAAAAGCAAGTCAAGTCCCGAGTATAGCCTGTTTCGGTGCCTGGATAACTGCAGCTGTCCTGGATCAGGAGCGGGACGAAGAATGAGACAGACACCATGCAAGATGGAGCCCGGAGATGGAGAGACACTCGGTCCTTTGTGACATTGCTGGGTTGCTGGATCAACTCTTGCCGGAAACCCAAAGTGTTCTGGAGTTTTTGATTACTTGAGGGAATATATTCATATGTTGTTAAAAGTGGTTTGACTTGGGAATTTTTTAAAAGATTTTTTTAGTTATTTATTTGAGAGAGAGAGAGAGCAAGAGTGAGAGAGCGAGAGCATTAGTGGGGGTGAGGAGGGGCAGAGGGAGAAGAAGAAGCAGACTCCCCGCTGACATGGGGCTTGATCCCAGGACTCTGAGATTACGACCAGAGCTGAAGGCAGATGCTTAACCAACTGAGCCACCCAGGCACCCTGGGAATTTGTTTTTTGTTTTTTTTTTGTTTTTTTTTTGTTTTTTTTTTTTGTTTTGTTTTGGTAAGTAAAATAATTCTAATTGATACAGCTAATTAAAAAACCCTTTTCTATTTCTCAGCTGTTGAATTAGTTGAATGAGTAAGTTGCCACTCGCTTGCATAAGGACTCCTAAACATACATTTACATTCTTATAATAACTTTTCCCATAGTGGAATAGGTACACATGAAACTTTGTCTAAAGTTTTTATTAGAAACAAGTTACAACTGAGGAAAAAAGAAGACCTCAGATAAAACTTCCATTTCTATTAGGGAAGAGAGATCAGAGAAAAGATTTGGCAGTTAACTCTTGAGTACCTCAAGTCTAAACCCACAACTGTTGACTCTCTTCACTCCTGCCACACACATACAGTTCAGGCATTGCACTGTTAGGAAGCTACAGGAAAGAGATGGTGCAAAATTAACCTGGAGGTAACCATTTGTGGCTTATACAATCAAGAAAGACATAAAAATCAATGTTACTTGATTCCTGGTGAGGAGAGCTGAGGGACTCAGTTAAGAGGTGAGTTAAAGGAATGTTTAACTATGGCTTTCTAAATTGAGTTTGGAAGCCCCAGAGTTGTGGTTCTGATTCCTAGTCAGGAACAGAACCTCTCCCTGTTCTTCCCCAGTACAGAAATAAAGCCAGCCTCAGGAGTCATAAAATTGATAAATTACTGGTCTTACAGGTTCTGTGGCACCAGGGAGGCACCAGAGTTGCTAGTTGGCCGCATGACCCTATGGCTGGCTATGGCCCTTATGGTGACAGGAGTAACATCACAGAGGAAAGGTCTTCCCATGGGGCCCAGTTACTTTTCTTAGCTAGCATAGCTTAAGCAACCAGCATCACATGAAAATTTACATCCCAAAGACTCCTTCAAAACCATTCCTGGCTCCAAAAGACTCCATTCCACTTTGCTTTACTGTCTCTTTTCCATCCCTTCCCAGTTATTTAAGTAAGACTGGAGGGACAAATCATAACTTTTGTCTTTCTGTTTGACCTCCAGTTTGCTCCGATCTCTTCTTTTGTCCTTTCTTCTTCCCATGAAGCAAGTGCTTCTTAAATTCACTAGCAATATACAGGCTGAAGCACTTTGCACTGTTTCTGCCCATGCAATAATGATGTTAAAGAGCACAGCTCAGGGGCTAAATCAAAGCAGGTACATGATAAATGTTAGCTGCTCTAACACCAGTATTATTATTGTTGTTGTTTTTATATTGGCTTTTCATACATTTCAAATGTCACTTCAGGGATAAAAATATCCATATCTAGACAATATCTGGTTTTTATTGTGTTCACAGAATGTTATTTTTTACTTGTGAGACAGACTCTAAATGCAGGCATGCATCATCTAAAGCAGATCCATTGTGACAAACATAATAATCTAGATTTATGTGATTTTGGTACGTTTCTTTTAAAAAGCTGATTCTCTTTGAAATTTAAATGTGATTTAATGACTTTTTCTTTTTTTAAAACAAAGTCACCAATTGTATTAAGGGGAGTTCACTTATGTGGTCTTTGTGACAGCCCCAACCCAAAAAACGTTTAATATGAACTAGTGTCCTCAGCAGGCTTTCTGGGCTCTGCAGATGTGACCCAACACAAAATAATTCTACTGTGGTTTTATCCACTAGGATTTGTTTTCATTGTTATGCTAGTCTAATTTTTCATTCAGACAATGAAATTTGTTTTCCATGCAAATTTCCTGGCTATCCATCCTTTGCTCTATTTTTCAAGTTCCATAATGTAGTCACATTATTTTCACTTGCTTCTACTAGCTTTGGTTTGTATGTTTAAGTTAAAAAGAAAACAAAAACAAACCTTTATTTCCTGATCCCTATCATAAAACTCTACTTCAAGTATTTATTTACAATTATATCTGTTGTGATAGTTTTTGAGTGATTTTTCTCCACTTTTATTTTTAAAGTAGAAGATAAATTTATTGAAATTCTCAAAATTATCTGGCATCAATCAGATGCTGCACCTTATCTAAATGTGCTCAGCAATAGCCAGGACTGGCCTCATTAGTTTCTATCTTCTCATTTGCTATAATTGGTGATTGATGAAGAAGATTTCTAATTATAGGCATGACAGCAGTCCACCCGGACTATATGATGCCTAAGGCTGAGTGAGCCCTTCCTCAGCTCAAAAATGATAAAATAATTTGCTATGGTGTTCAACTGCTAGAACCTTTAGAGACTCTTAACTTACTTTTTTCCTACCCTTTTAAACACCATCATGTGTGAGTGTTCATACACATAAACCATTGTACCAAAATAATTGGTTCATTTACTTAATAATTAAACCAACCATTATGAAATGCCAAACAAAGTAAAATTTTTAGGTAGACTAGATCTACCTAAAATATTTAGATAAAGCCAGTTTATCTAAATGTTTGGTTTCAATGATAAATATATACCTATAAATAGACATATAAAGAATAGTTCATATAAAAATAATAAAAGTGGACTAAATTTTATAGAAATCAATTTCAGTAGTGTGACATCACGAGCCAAGTTTTACATAAATAAAGCAGAGAATGGGGTTTAGCCTTTGGGTAGGAAAAGTGATTATATATTAGAAATAAGAATTTTGGGAACAATTAATATAATTTTCCTTGTGTTAGTAAAGCAGTTGTAATGAGAAAGACACCAAAGTTATGACAACCATCTAGTTAAAACTGAATTACAGTAACAGACTACTTTTGTGAACAGTTGGGCAAAACTCACTGGAATCATTGGAGAGAGGTTATGACAAAACATGTGCTGGCAGATGGATGCCTAAATGATACTTATTGTTAAAACTAATATTGCTATATTTGGAAAAACATAGGAAACTTAATGGGTGTGAAGGGTCTTACTGTAATCAGTGAAAATATGGGAAACATTCACTTAAGTAACCCATTTCTATTACTTTTTATTGTAAGGCAGATTGGATTAGGCCAAATCAATGAGGAACTAGGAAACTTCCAATAATATTGTTTTCATTAGCCACTGAAGTAATAGCCAGTACAAACAAGGAAAATAAATACTGCTTTAATACAAACAATTCATTTGGTATGTAGTAAATAAATAGGTTTTGAATTTATTTGGGGGAAGCCATGTGGTGTGTTTCTAATTTGAGCTAAGCCTTAACGTTAAAACTCATCCATCAAGTGCCAAGGGCCCTTAATAATTGCCACAATAAGTCACCATTTCATCTTTGCCTCACATGTGTGAGACTCTCAAGTAGGGAGTATGGCAATGCAAGGAACTATAAGCTATCACCCCTTTCATCCTTGGGTCTAGTTATAGAGATAGGCTTTCATGTAAGCAGTGAATAAATGGCAATGGCAATGAGGATCATCAACACGTTGAGATGCGCGTATAATTTTTTCAGTTCAGCTGGGCAGAGAAAGCATCTTAGAGGTTGGCTTTGGACTGGATCAAGAAAAAGAATAGGAACAGCCTTGAAAAAGAAGAGAAAAGATGAACTTAAGGCTGGCAAGACAGGGATGACTTGAAGAAAAGTGAGGAAGATAAAAACATAAAAATAGGGGTGCCTGGGTGGCTCAGTTAGTTAAGCACTGATTCTTGGTTTCAGCTCAGGCCATGATTTCAGGGTTATGAGATTGAGCTCAGCACAGAGTCTGCTTGGGATTCTCTCCTTCCGCTCCCTCCCCTTCTGCCCCTCCCTGCTTGTTCTCTCTCTAAAATAAATAAATAAAATCTTAATAAAAACCACACACACACAAAAATACAAGGCATAATTTGGTAGTCATTTTGGCTTCCTGCCAATTTTCTATTCAAGGATAAAGAAATGAGGCAGAGAATAAAGATTGAGGCCAGATTCCAGGGGAGGGGGTTGGTTGTAGATAGAGGAGCTATTGAGGAGGGTGACATTCATCTTCAAAACTGTGCCCAAAGGCGCCCTTTCACCCTATCCCTTTGTGTTTCTACAGTCTACACCCCTAAGTCTTTGCCCCTCTACATAGTCTTGTACACCCTGTGCAGAACTCCATGCTTCATACCTCTTGTTCTATGTCTATGTATACCTTAAAACTAGTAGTCGGGTTTCATTTTGCTGCACATTTTCTGGGGCAAACCCAAAAGACCAGAAAACTTGAGGCAAGTTTTTACCAAGAAGAGTTTTCTGGGACCAGAACCTAAATTTAGTTATCAAAGGTATTACTGGAAAAACAGTAACAAGAGATTTTTGCCTTCTCTCCTCTTGTGCCCCAAACCTTCTGTTTTTAACTCAAAGTCCATCAGGTTTTTTTCCCTGCAAGGTGACATGTGGCTTATCCAATAAACTGAGTCTGATTCCCCACTCCCAGTATCCTCCATGAAGTCATTAATTATTGCAGACTTATTGAGCATCTACACTATGTTGGGAACCATGGCATGGAATGCCAAGAAGAAGACAAAGCAAGCTCCTATACAGATCTCACTTTGAGAAATTGAATATACAAATTGACAATGGCCAGGTCATATGTAAAAATAGAATGCTGACCTGTCCAGGGAAGCAACTCCATTATCTACAATAAACAACCCAGAAAGCCAGCCTGCTGTACATCAGACTTAGAGTAAACCTGATTGCAGTCTCTAATAATAATCCAAGAAGCTAAACAATAACTTTTGTAACACTTAGGGCAAAATGGTCAAGACTTGACTAATAACTGACAGCTTCCCTGAATTTTGTTCCTACTTCAAACTTAGGACCAATCCAGAGAAAGCCAAATATGCACCCCTTAACCAATCACATGGAATGCCCTGCTTCTAGTTGGTCCCCTATAGCTCCCCCAAGCCAATAGCCTCTAATCAGGGAATACTTGCAGCCTTCCCTTTTTTTCCACTAGAAAGCTCTTCCACTCCCCTGCGTGCCTTTGAATCTCTGCCAAAACACAAGTGATGGTTGCTGACTCTCTTGCTATGGTAAGTTCTGAATAATAGCCTCTGCCTTTCTCATTTACTTGGTCTTGGTTTATTTCCACACTTTAATGCAAAAGAGTTGTTTTTGGCAGTTCAGACACTGAACTGGTGGGTTGTAAATCTGGAAAAAGTAGAATGCTGAAGAAACACCAGTATTCTCTCACCCAAATCTGGAGAGGTCTGGTCCAAACTCCCAGTCAAGGAAGCTACAGGTAACTTGGTTATTGCATGAGTGACAGCCTGTAAGGTGCAAAGCAGGAAAACAACTTTATTATTTTAACTGCACTGTCCTTGAACCAGTTGTACTATGGCAAAAAAAAAAAAAAAAAAAAAAAATCCCCTAGGATTAGAGCAGGGGATGGGAATGATTTGACCAGGGCTGTTGTAAGTTGCCATGGGAACCTTCTAGCCACATAAAATAGCCACAGAGGCAATGCTGTGGCATTGGTGATATTCTAAAGGACTCTAGGGAGCAGACTACATCCTTGCTTGTGATCTGGGAACTCGTATAGCAGAACTGGTTCTGCTCTGGCAAAGATGGAGAAGCTGGGAGTTCATGTTATCTTGAATTCAGGCCTTTGACAGCAAAGGCCTTAAACCAGGGATTATCAGACTTTCTCTGTAAAGGACCAAGAAAATATTTTAAGGCTTTTTGTTCCAATATTCAGCACCACCACTGTGGCTTGAAAGCAGATATAAACATTTGGCAAGTTGTGCAAATAAGTGTGCAAATATGCAAATTAATCTGGTTGTACTGCAATAAATATTTATAGTCACCAAAATTTGAATTTAATATACTTCTTATATGCCATGAAAGACTATTCTTCTTTTTATCTTTCCCCCCAATAATTTAACAATGTAAAAACCATTGTTACCTTGCAGGCCATAGAAAAAGTCAGTGGGCCAAATTTGGTCCACAGGCCATTGTTTGGGGATTATAGCCTTATACCAACAGAAAGCCACGGTGTATAGCAGCATGAGAGTGGGAGGGAAGGATGTTTCTAGAAAATGGCTCCAGAGATGACCATTAGGTCCAGGTATATTTTGTCAAAGGAAGCACAAAATATCAGCTGCTGTTCTGGAAATAGAGGGAATGAGGGTATCCAGTCTAGTAGCCAGGCCAAAGCAGCGGCACTGAAATAGAGTTCAATACAAGGAGGCGAGGAGCTGTTCCTGCAGGAGGGTTGCTATGTCATAGCAGGAAATCAGCAGGGTGGGGGGGGGGGGTGGAGTGAAGGCCAGGTCCTGGATGTTGGAAAGGATGTTGTTAGAGCTCTTAGTCATGGCTACCATCCCAAGTTTGGACCCAGGTTCTGTATAGTAGCTAATCAGAGCAAAGGCAAGTCACCTGGCAAGGACTTAGTCTTATCACGTGTCAAAGTTCTGGAGGCCGTTTAGAGTAGTGGTTAAGATCACAGGCTCTGGTGTCAGATTTCCTAGGTACTAATCTCATCACACTTTCTAGCTTGGTGACCTTGGGCAAGTTGCTGGGGAATAAGGAGTAGTATCCCTCCATCCGGTGTTGTTGAGGAAGTTACTGGTGTGAAAATCAAAACCATCTACTTAATCACTTACTACATTAGACAGATTTTACTATTCCACTGTTTTCCTCAACATAACTTTATTATTCCAGCTAACTCTTGGTTGGAATGTAAAAGTTGCAAGTAACTTTATTATTTATCCCAATAACTTTCTGAAAGACCAAATAACTCTTTAACAGAAAGTATCAGATGATAGTTTATACCCCAGGACTATTAGACTCTGCTCTCTTTGCTGTGCCCAGTAATTCTGAACTATGATGTCATGATTTGTACCCAATCCCAGTAAAGTCCTCTGTTTAAAAGACCTACCTTAAATCAAAATTTCAGTAATATCCCAACATTGCCTTTCTCTCTCTGAGATACAACCAAGACCCTGTCAAGGTATTGCTCTCCCTTATAGCAGTGAGTAAGAACCGCAGCTTTGTCTTATCAACATATTATTTTGGTGATATTTTTGAGAGTCATCATATAGAAAGCTCTCAGGTTGATGCTGGTCTCATCATGAGTACTCTATGAAGTTAAGTAGCATTATTCACGATAGCCAAAAGGTGGTAGCAACATAAATGTCTATTAATGGATGAATGGATAAACAAACTGTTATGTGTAGTAGTGTATACATGCAATGGAATATTATTCAACTCTGAAAAAGAAAGAAAATTTTGGCACATGCAACAGCATGGATGAACCTTGAAGACATTATGCTAAGTGAAATAAGCCAGTCACAAAAAGACAAATATGGTGTGATTCCACTTATGTGAAGTACCTAGAGTAATTAAATTCATAGAGATAAGTGGTAAAATGCTGGTTGCCGGGTGCCAAGGGAGGGAAGAATGGGGAATTACTGCTTAATGGTTATGGCATTTCAGTTTGGGATGATGAAAAATTCCTGGAGATTGATGATGGTGATGGTTGCACAACAGTGTGAATGTATTTAATGTCACTGAATTGTACACTTAAAAATTGTTTAGATGATAAATTTTGTGTTATTTGTATTTTATCACAATAAAAATTATATAGATGTCCTAAAGGAATTGAGACTTTTTCACTGTGGCCTTCACATGTCCTTGTTCCTTACCCCTAACTATTCCATTCCGTTCTTCTTGATAAAGTGCAGAGCTCTCAAATAATGGCTACTAATCTATAATGTCTCTATCTTCAAAACTAGCTATAGTTTGACTAATACCCCGCCTGCTAAAATCCATAAAATATTCTGTTGTAATTCCCCACATTAGAATGAGCTCCTTTGTGGCTGTCTTGTTGAGGGAATTTTCTAATAAAGGCTTATGCTAATGATGGTCTGGTTGATTTTCTTCGTATGTGTGTGTGTGTGTGAGCGTGTGAGTGTGTGTGTGTGTGTGTGTGTGTGTGTGTGTGTGTGTGATGAAAGAGGGACAAAAGCAGAGACTAGAGAGACACAGAGGGAGAGAGAGAGAGAGAGAGAGAGAGAGAGAGAGACAGCACCAGTGAGCTTGGAGGTCTGTAATCTCAGTACTGCATAGGTTTCTAAAGCTTTCCTTGGAATATTAATCCCCGGTCTAATTAGGTGGAAGAGATTTAGGAGGCTTTAAAGGAGGTCAGCAACGGCATCTGGGCCTGGATCTTTGGACTTAATGTTGAATTCCACTGACAAACATCCAGAGGCCAAATGCTATTAGTTTATATTCTGTTCCAGGCAGAGTGGATCAGAGTCAGGTAGCCCTGAGGCTCTGGAGACCCCGACAGCTGGAAGGAACAGGAAAAGTCACTTCTGCTTGCTGGTGAAGTTTGAAGACAGACTTGGCCGGGAGTCAGTAAGGAATTCTGAGCACTTGTAAGTGAGGAATCCCGCTGATGTCTATAGGGAGAATGTGGAATCCAGTGGAAACATCCTGCAGTGCATGACCAAGAGGTCTTGAGACATGATATTGGTTAGCACACTGTGTCCTGAGACAGCAGTTTGTAGAATATGAGGGTAAATCCAAGTTGTCCAGACCCCTGGGTGTTGGAGGTGCCTATAGAGGATTTCATGAGCTGCCTGTGACAGAGGACTCAATAGGCTCCTAACTTGGAGATGGGCACAAGTATGGCACTGGATCCTTGAGGGCTGTGATGGTTAATTTTGTATGTCAACTAGACTGGGCTAAGGGGGTGGCAGATAGCTGATAAAACATTGTATCTGGGTGTGTGAGGGTGTTTCTGGAAGAGATTAGCGTTTCAGTCTAATCTCTTAGCCTGAGTAAAGAAAATCCCCCTTATGAATGCAAGTGGTCATTCAATATGCTGAAAAGCTTGAATGAAAAAGGTAGAGGAAGGGGCAGATTTGTTCTCTACTTGAGCTGGGACTTCCATCCTGTCCTGTCCTTGGACATTGGTGCTCTTGGTTCTTGAACTTTTGGACTTGGATTGGAGCTTAAACCATTGACTCCTTCATTCTCAGGCCTTAGGGTTTGGACTAGAACTATACCACTGGCTTCCCTGGGCCTTCAGTTTCCAGATGGAAGATCATGAGACTTCTCATTCTCCATATTTGCATGAGCCAATCTCTCATAATACATCTCCTCTTACAACTATCTATCTATCTATTTTATTGGTTCTGTTATTCTGGAGAACCCTGACTAATACAAGGACCGAAGCACTGAACAGAAGCCTTGCCTTTGCAGCTTTGGCTTCAAACAACAACCAATCTAAAGAATAGTCATTAAGAAAATGTTAACTTAGATTCAACACATTCAATTAAATAAAAATAAACAGGGAAAGGTATGCCTATCCTTATAGAAAGATTGATTTTAGAGATGTTTAAAAAAACCAAAAACTTGGTGCTGAAAGTAGAAATCTTTGATTATCTAAGAAGTTATTTAAAGAGTGAATGCCCTGAGTCAATAATGGCAGATGAGTGAGGGGTAAAAGAATTATACCAAAGGCTGATCATCCTTGAATACACGAAAAGCTTCAAGAACAAATGTAATACAATCACAAATTGCAGTCCAGAGTTCTGAACTGATCAACAAGCTGAGCAAGGGGTAACGTTCTCCCAGTGAGCACCAGTTGGACCCAGTGCTGTTTGCTCTTAAGCCCAGTTGCTGAAGGATATCCAAGCAGGTGGCTGAATCTTTTATTGGTACAGTGGCTGGTATTCATTATCTTATGGAGAAAGGTGAAAATCTTTTTCTGTTATTCATGTACTGCTTTTTATGGTCCAAAGGAGCAGTCACTTAATGGCTAGAGAGTAGGCAAATTAATAATAATGGACCAGAGTCTCATCGCATGCAATCAGATAGATGTTATTCTCTACTGAGTTATGTGGCATAGGAATCTCATCCAATAACAGTAATAAATAATGGGGTAATTTCCATGCCAGCTGCTGATGGTGTCCTTGCTTCTAACCAGGGTTTTATATTACTGTATTTCTACCTTCAGGAAACAACGACACTCTCAGACCTGTTTTAAAAGCCTGCACTTTTTGCTTTTTATTGCTGCCATTTTTATGGGTTGTCTCAGAGTCCAGAGTTGAATTTTTAGGTCCCTAAGAGAGGGAAATGTGATAAAAACAGTATTGTTAATGGAGCTTGATGTGATTATTATGGAGGGGAGTTCAGTATCTCCCAGAGATTTGGGAGACTTTAGGACTTGGGGGACTTTGAATACAGTTTTTTTCAAGGTGATTTGTATGATACTTGGGGAACAGTATGTACTTTGCCAATAATGATTATTTTGCTAGTGGTTTGGATCTTTTCTTTGGTGGTATGGACTGACTGACTGACTAATGAAGTTTAGTGAAGTAAGCTTACCTGGGGTTCTGAATCCAATAGTATGTAATAAGTTGATTTTATATAGTGTGTATTTAAAATTTCTGGAGATAGCTCAGAAGATAAGGATAGTAGAATCTTTGTATGGACTTATAAATATTTCTGTTTTTCTCTTCCCTGGGTCATTTTGGATGATCATTTTACTATATTATCATAGGATGGTTTACCACCATCACTCTGATGTTCTAGATGTGCTGTGCCTTAACCTCCACCTTCTTGGGATTTGTAGGTACTTGCTTTGGTGCATCTATTTTAACATATCATTGTTTGGATGTTACTTGGATCGGCTGTATACTTGTCTCTTTTCTCTGCTAGACTCCCAATTGACACAAGTGGAAACTGAAACACAGAGACGTCTATGTGTCCAAGGTTGCAGAGCTGGCTGGCACAGAGCCAAGATGGGAACCCGGGCAGTTTCGCTCCAGAGCCCATAATCTTAACCACACTCTGTTGCCTCTCTTGTGAACAGCTAGCATGGCACCGTAGGCATGGTTTGTTGAATGAATCACTTCACTCACAAAGATGGTATATACACATAAGTTGGTATTCTTGTGAACAAAAACTTTCTTGGGAAATGGGGCAGATGTTTTCTAGGAATCTTCCAGTTCTTATATCTCTGGAGGTGTGTCACATCTCTTTGGTCCTTCCATCCCCAGCAATGCTGCTCTGGGTCTCTGGATCTTTCTAATAGAAAGAAGGAACATCCAGTACTGAACCTGCTTCTGTGAGCTTGGAAAAACTCCTGACATAGCCTCCTCAGGCTCTAACCCCAAAAGACTCCCCTTGTAGGTAATCTCCTTGGCAAGGAGATTGTTCTTATTCACCCCATGGAGGAAGAACTCCTGACATCTCATTAATATTCCTGAGAGTAGGGGAAATAACATAAAATAGAATATGTCTCTTATAGTAAATGATCCATTTTGATGAAAAGAACATTTACTATAATACTCCATTTCCATATCCTTACAGTCCCATTTTAAGACTTAACAGTTTCTAAATTATGAAAGAAGACTTTGAAAAATATTCTGCTACATTCCTCCACACTGTCTTCCTGGTGGCAATACATATGGAGAGAAGAGACTAATTTTGGATCCAGACAGTCTTTTGGTTCTCTGAATGGATTTTCCTAAACAAACTGCTGAATGCCTCAAAAATGAAACCTGTGCTGTCTAGCACCGGTTGTACAGAATACACATCACAGAGATTCCGATGCTCACCGTCAGATGGGTTCTGATATGCCCTGGCTGATGGAAGAACGTGTGTTCGTGAGATCAACTAAAGGAGAGTTGGAAAATACTGAAGCTTTGCTGTTGTTTTTATCCCCAGTCGTGGAAAATAAATAAACATTTGTAAACAAACAAATATCATACATCTGAGAAGGATTCTGATAGCAGAATTTTTTATCAGAAGAACAGTTGCTATAGGGGGGTTCATAATTATTTCTTGTGAATAGTTTTTTGTTGCTGTTGTTGTTTTAGGGTAGCAAAGTTCTTTGGCCCAGGGACTTTCTTTCTTTTCTTTTAAACTTTTTTTTTTAAGGTTTTGTTTATTTATCAGAGAGAGAGCACAAGCAGGGGGAGCGGCAGACAGAGGGAGAGGGAGAAGTAGCCTCCCCACTGAGCAGGAGCCCGATGTGGTACTCAATCCCAGGACCCTGGGATCATGACCTGAGCTGAAGGCAGATGCTTAACCGACTGAGCCACCCAGACGTCCCAGCCCAGGGACTTCCTTAAATGAAAGCTTAACGTTCAAGTGCACACTGTCTTGTATATAGCTCTGTGACTGAGCATCTTACCATTTCCGAAACCCTCCCTATGAGTCAGATACACGCAACTTCATCATTAGAGTGGAATCTGCTTATTTGTATTGAGGAGTGTGGGTATATGTATGTGGAGCTAACCAAAGGAAAGTCACCATGAAATCAAGAAATAGAACCAAGCCTTATATTCGAGAACAAAACAAGGCACAACAGCAGAAGATGAAAATCTGAACCAGATATGACAGAGAAAAGAGTGAGACTCCATACGTTTGTAAAAGTCTTGAATGAGGCATTGAACTTTCTAAAGTATGTGAGATGGGATTTTGGGTCAATTTTAGATTTTAAGGATCAGAGTGACCCCAGATGTTATGTGGATTAAAATTAATTCAACAATATTTACTAAGCACCTTCTATGTGGCAGATGGTCTTTTAGGTCCTTAAGGGTGTGTCAATGAACAAAACCATGGTACTTGACCCACATACCGTACTCCTATTATGCATGCTAAAAACCATATCAACTGCTTATAGGCATCACTGAATTTGACCTTCACCTCTCAGTGAAGGTAAGAGTTCTAGAGATTAAGTGACTTGCCCAAGGCTACACAGCCAGTAATTGACACTACAAAGATCGTACACTTAAGCTCTTCGCTGGATCATATAGTGCAGCTACTTGGTTTGAGGTGGGTAAAATATTAACCCCATTTTGTATGTGAACCAGTTGGGGCCCAAAGAGACAACATGACTTGTCTAAAATATGTAAGTGGTAGAAGAAACCACATTTCATATGCCTGGCTGCTCAGATGGTGCTTTTTCATTGTTCTGTACTGGCTGCAAAACTAGATGTGAAACACAATTTGTATGTTTATCCAGTATTACAAAATACAATTTAATAGCTGAGATAGAATATAAGACTGTCTTCATGAGATGGAATTGGTATATCATAATAATGAATGCAGAATAGTCATGATTTAAAAAAAAAGGGTATTGAATAGCTACACTTGAGCCTTTATTTTTCAGATAGATCTAAGAGTTTCCAGAATATACTGTTATATTTGAATAGGGTATTATATTATTACTGTTAATATCTTAAAAACTATTTCTCCTTTTCAAATTTGAAATGCTGTTCTAAATATTCATGGTATTTAGCTCATAAGGAAAAAAAAACACAAATCAAATGAATAAGTTATTAAGGTGTCAGTAACATACTAAATTATTAGGATGGATGAGAGCATTTAAGAATAACCACAATATGAAAAATTCAAGTAATTCTCTTTAAGTGGTTCATAATTTCCTTGTCCTTATTACTTCTCCTGTCCTCCATACCCACAAACTGCAAGTTAATAGAAAACAGGAACACGGGTGTGTGTGTGTGTGTGTGTGTGTGTGTGTGTGTGTGTTTGCAGGCTCAGGATATTACATTTGTGTATCCAAGCGTTTGTTATTTTATTCAGTTTACTTGGAATTTGGAAAAGCAGGAAACACATTTAACTCTTAAGCATCATGGGAATAAGTCACATAACACAGTCAGGAACCTCTCATAACAAATTAAATATAGCCAGGTGTGAGGGAAAATAAATTCCATATGTTTAAAAATTATTGGAGTAGATAGAATTTCACTGGAAAATAGAAGTGGAATTTGGGGGTGTTTTCATTAAAAAGTTTATTAAACTATAACATGTCTGATGGCCATTGCTTATCTGAGAATAGGCTGAAATTACCATTGTGGATATTTATTCAAGGTACCTTGTTCAAACTAGACCCATGATTTGACTTGCTCAAAGTAGGCTTCTCTTCCTTCATGGGTTAGAATATTCACTGAGTCCTTATAAAATGTCTGGAATCAAAATGAATGTTTAAAAACTTCTTTATTCCTGAGAGATGGCGGTGTGTCCAGGATCTGGGAAGACAAGTGGACTCTTACCCCAGCTGAGGAAAAGCTGTTGAAATAAGCCTGACCCTGTGTTAAGTACTTTATGTAGATAAGCATGTTCCATGCTCACCACAAGCCTATGAAATTTTATTATTATCCTCCTTGGTCAGACATGGAGATGGAGAGATTTAGCAACTCACTCAACTCTCCCCCTGCTTGTAAGGACTAGTATTTGAATCCAGATCTGTCTGGTTGCAAAGCATCTCTAGTGGCTCATGCTACCCCTCATTGGAGAGAATTATAAAGTGATGAAGAAAAGAAAATAAATAACAGTGAAAAGAATGCCTGCATACAAACAGGGTAGAACAAGGGTATGAAGTGGGGGTAATAGATGGCAGACATGTAGAAATAAAGCTACTCAGTTACCTTCTGGCTGGCTAGGTGTTTCCTTGTTACTGGACCTCAGCCATCCTCCATCCACTGTCCGGCATGAGCACCAGTCCCGATGCTATGTTCCTGGATGGTGCTTTCTGTCATTTCTCCTTCATAAGGGACCTGATACTTCACTTTGTTCTTTCCATTATGGTGCTGCCTTTAATGATCTCATGCTCAGTCCTGGCTGAACTTGACCTATTATTACAGCACCTGCCTTTTTCTTGTAGGTTACAAAATAATCATTTTTTTTAAGATTTTATTTATATATTTGAGAGAGAGATATCCAGAGAGAACACCAGTGGGGGAGGAGGCGCAGAGGGAGAAGCAGACTCCCCACTGAGCAAGGAGCCCAACATGGGGCTCAATCCCAGGACCCTGGGATCATGACCTGAGCCGAAGGCAGCTGCTTAACTGACTGAACCACCCAGGCGCCCCAACATTCATGTTTTTTAAGACATTGTTGGATTTGTAGTGACTATCTAAGGCACTATGTTTAGGATAATTTTTTTTTCTTACTGAGAGGATTGATTAATCATGTCTGGATTAGAGGAGAAATGGGAGTTTAGGCAGGCATGCTATGTATTTGCCATTCTTTTTTTTTTATAAAGATTTTTATTTATTTATTTGAGAGAGAGAGCGCATGAGAGGGGGGAGGGTCAGAGGGAGGGCTTGGTTTTGCTTTCTGATGTATCCTCCAGCTAATCTGATAAAAATCCAAAATTACTCCTGTATCTTAAATGCAAAACAAACAACCAAGGTCAGACACTGTACCTGCTATTGGGGATAGAGAGATGACATTGTCCTTGTTATACTAATTACCATTTTTAACTGCTTGACAGTTTTCTTTTTTTTTTTAAGATTTTATTTATTTGACAGAGAGACACAGCGAGAGAGGGAATACAAGCAGGGGGAGTGGGAGAGGGAGAAGGAGGCCTTCCGCGGAGCAGGGAGCCCGATGCGAGGCTCGATCCCAGGACCCCGAGGTCATGACCCGAGCTGAAGGCGGACGCTTAACGACTGAGCCACCCAGATGTCCCTAAGTGCCTGACAGTTTTCAAAAACATACAGATCCTCTTTTGGTCTTTTTAATACGTGTGATAGTCAGAATATGGCAAATATTATTATGCATAGGTACTTCAAAGAAAGTAATCTAATGGAAATTTCTGGCCAAGTAAGAAGATCACTACATCAGCTTGGGAATGCTTTCAGAGGAACACAAAAGACTTAAACAAGTTAGGGCAGCCTTCAAGGATGCAGTGGCTCAAGGACAAGGGGCTGCAGTCTCCGGCCTTCTCCTGATTTCCCTCATGGTGACAAGATGGCCGCTGTGGCTTCAGCTGTCGAAGTCGTGGAAGGAGAAAACTGCAAGAGAAACATGACAGCACCTCTATCAGGAGAGCAAAACTTTCTGAGTAATCCCCAGAAAATTTCTGTTCTCTCTAGCTGTACATACACAGGTACATACACAGGTACAGGTTATTTGGGGAACTGCCGTAGGGGTGGGAATGTAGCACCATACATAGAAAAATAGTTAAAACCTTACTTTATAGTTGTCTTTATCTACTTAGGGTAATCCCATTTGGTTTCTGGTTTCTAGAAGCACCACTGCCCATAGCAACTCTTTCAAAGAATAGGCTATGGATCATCTACTCTGTGTGTGCACGTGTGCTTGTACATAGGGCTGTATTTCTATGCATTTTTCTAAAAAGCAATTTAACAGTACAAAGATAATGAGCACCTTACACTCTGACTCACTTCCTTTTCACAGGATGTCTCTGGCCCCAGCCATGCAGTGGGGTTAATGAGTACTGTTGTTAGAACAGTATGTGCTCCAGTATGGAATGTCTTCATGTTCCTGAAGTGAAAGAATGTATTAAGGTACAGCCCCTCAGGATATCAAGAAGTTTTCTGTTGATTTGTTTCCTGCTAAAGATGGCACATGATTCAGCAGGGTAAGAAGTGAAAATCATGGGACATACACTTTCAGCACCAGGAACACATGGTGAGGGCTAGCAGGCTTAAATTCAGGAGCTTGGGGTTTCGAAGACAGCATACTTCACGTCTCATCCTTGCCTTATTCTGAAAAAGATTGTAATGACTTTCTGGGGAGGAGAAATTACATCTTGTTGGTAATCCCAGGAAGGATGGAGGACAAAGACCAAAGGAAGAAGAATGGAGAAGGGTAATAAAATTTATTGTCAGCTGTATGCTGGGAACTGTGTTGGGCTCTTGAATTATTAACTCACTAAATCCAGAGAACAGTCCCACAAGCAGGTATGTATATTCCAATTTTATAGGTAGAAAAGCTGAACTTTAGAGAGATTAAGTGCATTTTCCAAGGTCACATAGTCGTGAGTTGGAAGGTCAGATCTTGCTAATCTCGGAGTCTGTGCTTGTTGCCCATACTGCCCTCTATAACTGATAAACTATCCCCCAAAATACTACAACTAGCTCTTAGTGTGAAAAATTTGCTAGACACACAACCTAATCTACCAGTTTCAAATATTTCCTTCCCAACTCTGACCAGTTCCTACTTCATTTCCTTTCACTCTGAGTCAGTCTGTAAAAGGGTGATAATGCTTCCAAATGCCATCTCTAGGGATTAAACTCTCAGGAATGGGAATAAGGACCGGTTAGCATCAAATGCCTCCAGACCATTTCTCTTTATCTGCCTTAAAGTCCCAGGACAGGAAAACCAGTTCATAGACATGCTGCAATAGATTAGCTGTTTGGATCATGAACATTTTCAATGTGAATATACAAAATACAATTTCAGACTAGTATTGAATTAATATTAAATCTGAACAAACCAGTTGCTTCTCTTTCACTGTGGCATTCTGGGTTTACACTAATTTGTGTCAAGTAGGCAAAGAACCCCGTGGGTGGCTGAGCAGACTGCTCAGGAGCTGAAGGGATGGCCAGGATGGTAAGTGTAATCCCAGCTGCCTACGACTTTACATATCTTACCCCATGTTATGTTACAACCATACTGTTAGAACTTTTCTATCTAGGGTAATTTGGTTTTGTAGTGTACATCACAAGCTTTCAGTTTGCTCCAGGTCCAGAAGGAGCACCCCAAAATATGAATCTGCATGTTTTACACTTAATGAGTAAATTAGTGGATGGCATGAAATGCATTGAGTAGTGAATGAAGATCTGGATTCTTGCAGCTTCTGCCTTCTTAGCAGGAATTTCCCAGGCCAGCCAATTTGTAGGTAAGTTGGTGTTCAGGTTAGGGTTAGAGCCTTCCTTGTGTCTCTTTTCTGTCTTTCCTACTTTGCAATGTCAGAGATGTCAGTTCGGGAACTGAAGTGGAGGAGATGCCTCTCAGAAATCAAGATTCTGGTTCATTACTGATCCTTACCCCCAGCTCCATGGAGAATGTAGTTCAAAGCTAATGCCCTGATTTCCCTCCTCTGAACATCCCACACAATGGGATGCATGTTGAGAGCATGTTTACTGTAATTAATTTGTCTTCTAGACAGCGGATATATCCACTGATCATTTCAATTTCAAACAGGAATTGTTATTCACTCTAGCTAATGGTATTTGCAGCTGTTCCCGTTTGGTTACTCATGGTTAACTCACCTGCTTAACGGGCAGACTGCTCGTGATGGCACAAATGGGTGGATTTAGGTAGGATGATTTTATCAGACAATGAAAGAGGTATTTCCTTTATTTTAAGAAGTGTTACAAGGTATTAAGTCTCTGCGTTCTTCTTTCCCAACCTCTGCACTACCTACAAAACATCTTGGCTCAGCTGCTTTACATTAATAAAACAAGGTTTTAGGTTCAAGGTGAGCCTTATGGATGTGTGATCTGTGCAGTCCCACTGGGACCCATATTCAGAACCCCACACTTGGTTTAATGCTCTGTGGTTGCCGTCTTGACACTCTTAAGAATTCTCTGACAAGGGGCCCAGCATTTTTATTTTGTGCAGGGCCTTGCAAATTATGTAGCTGAAGTTGCCTGGATTATCTGCTTTCAAATCACCAAAAGGAAATGGTTGGAGAGAGTGAGAGTAGGAGTTGGCAGTTTCATAATCCCAGAGACTTGCATGCTGTGAGCAGACACAGACACAAGAGAAATGATTAGTGAGAGTGGAGCAGGGGAGCAGGACTTGGAAGTAGTTTTCCAACTTTCAAGTCACATCTTTGCATCAGGCTTAATTATGGGGTTTATAACATGAATTCCCTGAATAGAGATAGGCTGGTAATCGCACCATTTGAAAAATGCTTTCCAAAGTCAAAAGCTGATGCTTTTCAAAGTTGTTGATTCTTTACTCTTGCTTCTCCGTAGGTTCAGATAATCACAGCTTGATGGCCAACCTGTTGTGCAAGAGCCAGAGTAACTGGAGACAGGGCTCCCCAGCACCCTGACGTGAAGATGCATTCTCTTTCTCCCAGACATCCTTACCGTCTGCCTACTTGTGGTATGGCTAATATGCGGCAAACTAACAGGTGCCGGATTTTTTATTCATTTGAAAGTATAAATGACAGTCTTGCTATTGCCATCTTTCAAGAAACATACCCTATGTGGTGTCCGATTTGGGGATGCATACTTTTCAGCAGCAGGCATACCTTTGTCCTTCATTTAAGCCATGCTACCTTTTCCCTTGATTGTACGCTAAGTCCTTTTACTTCATATTTCTTGACTCCCCTGCTGGCCCATAGCCTTTCCACCCCCTTACTTCAGTCCCTCCACACTTCTCTCATTCGAATCACTGTTAACTTGTGTCAGATTAGTCCCCATCTGATACATAGTCCTCCGTGAAACGAGGGTAATCCTTCTAAAATGCAAGTCAAAGATAAACTAATGAGCAGGACTGATTTTGCCACCTTCATACTTTATTCAGTTCAATGGCTTCCTTTCTTTTTAAAAACAAGGTCCCTCTCCTCGTGATGCAAAGATCCTTCAGAGAGACATTGAAGATGCCTTTGCCTTCTTCCCCCATCTCATCTCTCATCACTTCTTCACGCATACCCTCAGCTCTAACAGTTCCACGAAAAAGTCATGTTCTGTCTGATCTAGAGATTTGTGCCCACTTCCTTTATTTAAAGCTACTTATGCTGTCTTCTTCAACTAGATCACCTCTTCTTGCTTTTCAGGGCTTAGATGAAATGCTGACTTCTCCCAGGAAGACCTCTCGAACACTCGTCACTCCTAGTTAGTCAGGTACCCCTCTTCTGTGCTTCCAGAGAAAACTGGAACGATGCACCACTCTGTCATAGCACTTAACTGCTGAGTATGGTACATGTTTCTTTATTGGTCTTCTGCCACTAGGCTTGACCACCTGAGAAAGGACCCATACATTTTTGGTTTTTGATATGTGATGCTCATAGCTTAATAAGTGAATGAATAAGCAAATGAGTCAGTTAATGGAATGGACGAAGAGATATGTCACTATTTATGAGAATTTCTAAAATGTCAAGAATTAGAACTTCCATGTTCCTCTAACAGGCTCTTAATTTGGCAAGCTAACCAGGTTTGGCAATTCTTTGAAAGGACTCAAATAAAAATCCTTCTGAACCAAGTCAACAATATAATATTGTAAATCAGAGTTGTTACAGAATTATGAAATTTAGGCATGGAAAAGAAAATAGATTGTTATATTTAAACAAATTCTATAAAGTATAATTTCTAAATCTACAAATGGCAAATTTCAGCTTTGAGCAGATATTTCCCATTGGCTCGGTGGACCAGGGCAAGAGTGCAGCTTCCTTGGAGTGGGGGGAGTATATTGGTGTGAAAGGCCGGGTGAAAGTCAATTCCCCTCTCTATGTCTTCTCTAAAACTAAGGGCCTTGGGTTGGAGCTTCTTTGAGAGGAGGAAAGAGAACATGAACACAGTAGGGTAAGTAAGGAGAAGGAATTCCATGTTCAACTTCAAATAAAACTAGTTACATATCCCCAAGAAGTGAAAATATTTGAGTCCTATTAAAGATGAGTGTAATGTCTTTGAGGTATCACTCTATGCTTATTTCTATCTGTAGAAAAGTATTTTGAGTTCCATTATTGAAAGCAAGAATGATAAACCCATGGCCCTGGTTGGACAGATCTCAGTCCTCCATCACAATGTATTTTCCTTCTGAGCCTGGATTGGGCCTCAGAATTATTCTTGATAATATATCAGAGTTGCCAAATAAGGTAAAATCAATCTGGCAATCAGTTCTTGTTCTAATGGGTATGTATATCTATCTATCCATTGGTTGGGTTATCCTAATTTTGGCACCTCTCCTTAATTTCATGACCATGGTTAGGGGGACAAGGAGAGCACATGAGGATTTATGGAACCCTATTCCCAGTATCAAGATTTGTATTTGTGGGGCGCCTCAGTGGCTCAGTCGTTAAGTGTCTGCCTTAGGCTCAGGTCATGATCCCAGGGTCCTGGGATCGAGCCCTGCGTCGGGCTCCCTGCTCCGCGGGAAGCCTGCTTTCTCCCGCTGCTTGTGTTCCCTCTCTCGCTGTGTCTCTGTCTGTCAAATAAATAAATAAAATCTTTAAAAAAAAGTTTTTGTATTTGTCAGGGTTCTCCAGGGAAACAGAACTAGAATGTGTGTGTGTACACACATGCACACACAAACATGCACACATATACATGTGTATATGTATGTGTGTATATACACGTATTTATGTGTGTATATAATAAATATATCCATTAAAACATATTTGTGTATATATATTAACATGTGTATATATGTATAACGTGTATATATATATATTATATATATATATTCAGAAAGAAAGAGAAAGATTTATTTCAAGAAATTGGCTCATGTGATTTTAAGGGCTTCCAAGTCTGAAATCTGTGGGGCAGGCTGGCAGCTGGAGATCCAGAGGGGAGTTGATGTTGCAGTCTCAAGTTCAGTCTGGAGGTAGAATTCCTTCTTCCTAAGGAGTCCTGTCTTTTCTCTTAATGCCTGCAATTGATTGGATGATGTCAACCCTCATTTTGTAGGGTGATCTGATTTATTCAAAGTCTACCAACTTTGATGTTCATCACATGTAAAAAATACCTTTACAGCAATATCTAGACTGATATTTGACCAAATTTCTGGGTACCATAGCCTAGCCAAGGTGACACATAAAATCAACCATGACAAGCTCTATTGGCTGAAAAGAATACGCATGTGATGAAAGGAATTCTTCCCTCGCTTCCTTCCTTCACTTCTTCCTTCTAAGTATGTGTACACTGTTGTACATGGTATCTTATGTACCATGTACGATCCTAGAACTGAGGATACAGTGGAAGATTCCACAACTCCAGGGAGGATCTTTTATAGAGACTAAGACTTGAATGAAGCAATTGGAAAATCTTTCTGAGCCAAGCTTTGGGCAACAAATGCAAAGCAGAAATTTCAGGAACAATGAATACTATACTTTTCTTTGGTTATAAGTGATCTCAGCAAATAACTTCTGCAGAACAATTCTTCTTCACTAGTAGCAGTGTTTTAGTTTTGTGAAACAAACCTGAATATCCTCTGGTTTGAGGACTTTCCAGAAAACTCTCCCTTGCTAAAGATACTTCTTCTCCATGCTTATTTTCCTTCTCTTAGAATGAAATACATATTTATTTCCTTAACATGCCACTTCACAAGGTGTTTTCTGTTCAATTCTTTGTGCTGATGTAAACAGGCATAATAAATACATTACAATTTTTTATTGTGGTAGAATATATATAACATAAAATTTACCATCTTAACCACTTTTAAGGGTAGAATTCAGGGGCATTAAGTACCTTTACATTGTTGTGCAACCATCACCATCATCTGTCTCCAGAACTCTTTTCATCTGCAAAACAAACACTAGACCCATTAAACAATAATTCTCTATCCTCCCTTCTTAGTCTCTGGTAACAACCATTCTACTTTATGCACCTGTGAATATGACTACTTTAGATACCTCATATAAGTGGAATCATGCAGTATTTGTCCTTTTGTGACTGCCTTATTTCACTTAGCCTAATGTCCTCAGGGTTCATCATGTTGTTGCATGTGTCAGAATTTCCTTCCATTTTAGGGCTGAATAATATTCCACTGTATGTATACAATATATATCTACCACATTTTGTTTGTCCTTTGATCTGTTGATGGACACTGGGTTGCTGTCATCATTTGGTGACTGTGAATAATGCTGCTATGAACATGGGCATACAAACATCTCTTTGAGTCCTTGCTTTCAATTCTTTGGAATATATATCTAGAAGTGGAATTGCTGGATCAATTGTAATTTTATTTTTAATTTATTAAGTACATTTCAAAAGGTCTTGATTCATATTGTCTTTTCAGCTTCTTATTCCCAGAACTTCATCCATCATTTATGATTCTAAGAGGGGATGGAGATAACCCTGGTGGGTGATGAGGAGAAAGAGAGCATAGAGGCTCGGGAGGCAGACAGTGAGGCAAGTATGCTTTCCTTTCCCAGCCCCTATTCCAGGCCATGATGCCAGGGTGAAGGGTGTATTGGATGAGTTGAAGGGGAAATTGAAATCAGAGAAGAGTTTGCTTCATTTTCCATTTGGGATTCACCTTGAAGGGTGGTCTCGACACCACTATGGGCAGCCATATCAAGGTAAGGTAAATTGGTTGATGCAGAAAATAGCTAAGGGCACTGATGGGTGAATTTGAGCAAAAGGAGGTACAATTTATAATATGGGCATCAAATTGCCTTTCATCTGATGGAAGGCCTTCTGGAACAAGACAGGGAGTCACCACTAGTCTGCAGGGTGATAAGAATGGCACTAAGAACTGAGGGTAAAACATGATGGCAGAGATGCCCAGATCTAGGGAAACAGACCTCAAGTTCACCAGCTACAAATGTCAACATGGCAAGCAAACACATGACACAACAGAAGAATATAACCACTGAAGGTGGAAAAAAGGAGAAGGATTAGGGAGCACAAATGTGGAGGACCCAAGAGTTATCTGAAAAAGACAGTTGTAAACTGAGTTATCGTTGGTAAACCAGGTTAGGTCTCCCTGTTGCCCTGGGTGATAGTGCATGAGGAAGATCACAGCAGTTGTAACAATATAGATTATTATATAGACTATGATGCTGACAAACCTACAACATGCAGATTTTCTCATTTACAGATTAACTATAGAACTGGTGAATTGAAGGAAAATATTTATAATAAACACATCATATTAAAATACAACCATTTTAGAATAACCTCATAATTAACTCAATATTGTGTTTTGTTTGGGTGAGAAGAACTCAGCTAAGGTCCCATAGATGTACAAAGTGGTGTTTGGTGGTTGCTCTGTGAAAATCTCATTACTCCTTATATTTAGAAGAAATAAGGCTCAGTGGAAAGTAGCAGGGGTAGACACATAAATTACTGGGTTTTTCCTGCTGCCACCGACTATCACTGAGGAAAATAGCTTCATAAACTGAAGAACAAAGTTAGTCACCTCCATGAATCATGATAGGTTTAGTTACACTAACTTGTTGGGAGAATTTTAAGAGTTACCAAGAGTGAGGAGGAGGTGAGAAAAAGACCCCACATTTTGTGACGCATGAACCATCACAGACTTCCTCTTCTCTCCCTTTAAGGTAACTAACACACGCTGCAGCCCTTTATGACCAGACAGTGTTTTCAATATGTTAAGGAAACAAAGTACTGATAGAAACAATACTAATATTCTTCCATTTTAATCAGTGTTTCTCAGGAAAAGGAAAGATTTGTTTAACAATCTATCTTTGGCGCATCTGAGCCACAATGTGGAACTCTACACAGAGTAGAGATTCTGTAAGGCTTCAAGTCCTCTCAGTTATTAAGAAGTAGGAGGAATTTCTTGCAAAAAGAAAGAAAGAAACAAACAAAGCCAGCCAGCCACCCTCTGCCATTTTCTGCCATTATGTATTCAGCTCTGAATCAGTCTTGTTGGATATATGGGGCTCTCAGCAAGGTCCATGTTCATGGTTTGAATCTCTAGCATGGGATAGATATTTACTCACTCAGCAGATATTTCTTGAGCATCTACTATGTTTAGGTACTCCTAAAAATACTGAAGTATATTGATGTACTGAAAGATAATTCCATTCTCTTTTATTTCTGATGTTTTCTGCACAAACCAGTCTCTTCTGCCTCACTTATGAATAATTGAAATGAAAAAGGAAAAATAACTAAGAAAGAAAATAAAAACAGGTCTAGTGCCCAAAGCTCACATCTAGAGGGAAGATCAATGTACAAGATGATCCCTCCTGAGTGAGACTCAGTCTTCAGCAAGACTTGTTTTGCCATTAACCCAAACTAAGAAAATCTTCTTTGACATTTTTCCTTGGGTTTTGTATTTATAGTTAAATCATGGTCTTTGGAATTTTGTATTCATAGTTAAAATATTGGGCCGATGTATGTGCATATACATGTCAGCAGTGAGGAAGGGGTAATATGAGTGTATTTGGAACAGGCTAAGAGCTGTGATCTTAATTTAACAATGGAGGGGATTATAGAATGAGATGGAATGACTAGGAGGAGGTGTGTCTTGAAAATGTGGTTCAAACTCATCTATTTCCTGTGTACAGTTAGGCAGTCTATATTTACCTCTCACACATTACTTTCAGAAAAAAATATAAGTCCATTTGGCAATGTTGTGTTTTCCTAGTTTGCTTTAAATGCACTCAAAAGGGATTCTGAGCATCATAGCATTTGTATCTGGTCAAAAGGATAATAACTTTACACTACTATACTTTTTTACTATACTTTAACTACTATAAAATAATATTGTACCAGACATCCTCATATATATATATATATATATATTTGTGAACTTTTCTGATGATCTTTCTTACAATAGGTTTTTATAGGTAAGATTCCTCAGTGAAAGTTCTACATATTAAATAGCATTAATTTGAAAAATTTTTGGATCAAATTATGTTTCCACTTAAGATGTGTAAGAAAACCCATTTCCCACCACCCTCATCAGCCTTTGAGGTAATTTTTTTAGAACTTTACCAGTTTTCGTTTGCATTTCTTTAATCGCTAAAGAAGTTAATATTTATCTGTGTTTATTGGCTGTTAGTATTTTTTTTTGAATTGCTTTTTTTTTTCTAATGTCTATTTTCCCCTTAGGTTTATGGTATTTTCAAATAATAGCATACTGAATGCATTTTGAAAAATCTGTCAAATCCTTTTTAACCTTATAATGACTGTCTGGATAGGTGCTGCTCTCAATTGAAGACAAATTTTATTGCTTTTATTGGAAATACAGAGAAGCTGCATTCTTCTAACAAGTTAACGGTGAAGGGAATCCCAGAATCCTGGTCTTTTCCACTTCTTTTGCTTCCCCTTTTGCCCTGCCTTCTCTCAACTACCCTGGGTCACCAGCACACCCATTAGCAATAGCAGTAATTGAACATGAAGAGTATCCCATAAAACAAGATAAGACGATATGGGTGACTTCAAATGAAATGTGGCTCAGTTCCTAGAGATGCAATTTACCGAGCAGCTGTGAAGCATCAGAAGGGACAGGAGGCTTGAAAAGAGAATCGAAGAAATCAGCCCCTCAAACTGCAGCTGATAAACGAAGCATCTCCTTGGTTTGCATTAATGTCTAAACTTTGTAGTGTCGTATGTGAGCTACTCAGGTAAAATTCCAAAGCCAAAGAAACAAAAATGGAAGAGGTCTAGGTCATAATTTACAACTATGTCAACCTGCAGTAGAAAAAAATTATGTAAATGTAATGGATTATTTAGAAAGCTTTTGCAGTCCTAATTTCTAAGTAATGTAGAATACCTGAGGTATCTAAAGTTGTATATATCTTGAAGAATTTGACAGTTGTGTGGCAGAAGATGGTTCTACACTGAACTATATTCAATCCCATCAAATAAATATATTTATTGTTGAAACTGAAAGGAGAAAGAGTAACAGATCTATATCTTTGTTTTCATTAAGGAATCCGATAGTTAATGCTAAGTATTTCTGAAATAGTCCCTATTTCCTAACCGTTCTTTACAGATATTTTTATATTAGAATATAATAAATGGTCAGAGGAAGACCTTACTCTTTTAAAATTAGTTTAAATTAACTCAAAAGTCAAACAATACTGTAGCATTTTTCAAAGACCATTTTATATATGGGCTAGCAAAAAACTTAAGGAAATTTCCTTTGGGAAAGAGGGAATAATGCCAGAAATAATTGTTAAATATAAAGTGGTTTCAGGAAAAGATTATTAACTCACAATTGCCATACAGACATATATAAATACTGAGGAAGTCTGAATTCCATTGGGATTTTCATCACTTAGTCCATAGTGTTAGCAAAGAAATCTGAAATCTCCCCATTAGCTTTCAGAGTGGGGCTCAAAGGAAATGTAAACCAGATGAGGTCTGTTTCCAGAAACCTGGAGCCCAAGCTGTCAGTGAGGTCCCCGGCACAAGAGGAAGGGAGAACACACAGCCACACTCAGAGCAGTCTAAACTTACCAAGTCTTGACACGGAGAGAAATGAGTGTTATTTACTTTGGCGACCACTTACCTGATAGGAGATATAAGGCCAACCAGCTGGTTTTGAAACTTAATTTACTATCTTCTAGATTCACATTGTATTTATTTGAGAAGGAAGAGTAGCCAAAGGCTCTTATTTATTTTGATGTGACCAACGCTAAAGGAAGCTAAAGGGGATTTTTGAAGCATCTATTACCTGCTAAATGCACATTACCCATTAGATTATGGGGTTGTGTTCCAGCCCCAAGTCATTTTGCTGGCAAGTCAGATTAGAGTGAAATTTATTACAGGGGAAAGAGGGTGTCAGTTTCCAGTGTGGTTGCTCTTCTGAAGTGCAGGAAGGAAAAGGAGAACATGATATGAAGGCAAGAGATAATATTTGTGGTGTTGTGCTTAAGAATGGGTCCTTCTAAAATGATTTTTTAAAAGTCACTCATTGAGGGCGCCTGGGTGGCTCAGTTGGTTAAGCGACTGCCTTCGGCTCAGGTCATGATCCTGGAGTCCCGGAATCGAGCCTCACATCGGGCTCCCTGCTCCGCGGGGAGTCTGCTCCTCCCTCTGACCCTCTTCCCTCTCGTGCTCTCTGTCTCTCATTCTCTCTTTCAAATAAATAAAATCTTTAAAAAAAAAAAAGTCACTCATTGAGCATTTACGGGGTACCTAATCTGTGGCAGGCACTGCTTACTATGTGCTGGAGAAAAAAAGGTGAATAATATTCACCAGTGAGAGGTACCGTCAATCTAGCTGTGGAGCCCTTAAAAATGAAAAGCTACATTACCTATTTGAGCAGAGTGAGTTTTTGAGAATTTGATGTAGTTTTGGACATGAAAACGTGACTAACGGTTGCTTTGAAGAAGCAGGCCTGGGGAATGGGACATGAACTGCTGGATTTCTAAGGGCTCAGTTTTATCTCCTGGAAAGGTAGAAGAGTTCTTTTGTGTTCCAGAGTTGACCTCTACAGCACTTGGCAATAAAATCTTAGTTTCCATGGTAATAGAAAATTGACAGGATGGATGACGATTATAGTGGTGGGTGAAGAATGGGCTTCGGGGGAGAATATCCGTCCCTGAATTGCAGAAATTGGGATTTTCCTTACTATGACTGTCCCAGAAAATATAAGAGAACAACGTAGTAATGAACCCAGAAGGGGCCGTCGGTGGTGTCTATCTCTGGCTTTAACAGACACATACCAGACATGCCAATTTGCGCTTCCATTCCAATGTGATGAATATTATATTAGCAGGACAATTTATTCATATTTTAATGTGTCTAGATATGAAAACTCAATCACGATGGGGGTTGAGAGCTATAGAATCTCCGTACCATTTTGTTGGTCTCTGGTAACATTGACTTCTGAGGCATTGAGTAAAGGAATTTTTCCAATAGTTGGAAAGTTGCTGTGACTAATTTCTTAGAGACAGACTCCCTTGGTGTCCATTAGGGGCTGTGTAGCAGAGATTTCTTGCAGAGTATGTCACCTCCTATGCTACGTATCTGCCAAACTGGCAGAAGTGAAACTGGGTCACCTGCCTCCAGGAAGATTTCTGATGTCTTCCGGTTGTTTGCTTAGGGAAGCCATCCCCCAGTTAAATGGGAAACATGCATACAGGGCAGTGTGGGCAGTGCAAAATTGGCCTAGGTGTGAGGATTTCCACTCTATCGGCCTAATTCAACTTTGTTTTAATATAGCCACGGCCTATTCCCTTGATTCTCTTTTAGGGATGCACGTTAACCAAGGAAGAAACTGAGGTCTGTTGACCATATTGTCACTTCAAACATCAGTGCCTAAGCTGCTGAGGGTATACAAATAATGAGATCTGTGTTACTGCCATATTTGGGGCAGATCTGCTAGCATGAGGATGTTACAATGCAACTGCATTGCAGGGAATCAGATGGACTACAGACCTTGAGAATACTTCCATCTCTAGTTGAATTTAGATTAAGTGTAAAATCCCCTAGAATTATATACAAGACTTAAAGTCTATACAAGTGTATGTGTGTGTCTGTGTTTGTCCATGTGTGTGAAAATATGTGTGAGCTTGTGTCTGGGAAGAGTACATGGCTTTGATAACATTGGGATGGTGGGCAAGAAGAATTATTTGTCAGATTCTATTCATTTAAAAAAGTAGTAAGATCTAAGGACTATTTATTCTCTTGTCTGTAGTAAAGTCTTTGGTAGTGGAAGATTGTTCCTATTTTGTTCCACGTTGAGCAACCTCAGCCCTTTTGCAGTGTTAACATCTCTACACCATCACTTTTTTTTTTAAAGATTTTATTTGACAGAGACACAGTGAGAGAGGGAACACAAGCAGGGGGAGTGGGAGAGGGAGAAGCAGGCTTCCTGCCAAGCAGGGAGCCCGATGTGGGGCTCGATCCCAGGACCCTGGGACCATGACCTGAGCCAAAGGCAGATGCTTAACGACTGAGCCACCCAGGTGCCCCTCTACATCATCACTTTTATTTGCAAGAAAATCTCTGCTGCACAACTTGTAACACTGGGAAACATTTAATGAGTTATCAGCAAACACCAAAGATAAAAAGAACTTTGATTGAATTTCATAAGCTGCTTACGATTCCTGTGTTCTGCAGATTGCAGTGTGTGTTTACACTTCTGTTAATAAAATTCTATCAAGCAGATGACAGGCACCAATTAAAAGCAGTCACAAAGCATATTCTTTCCATAATCCCTGAAGTAGACTCTTTAAACTTTGGTTTGTAGAAGCATTATCTGGCATGGAACATCTTTGATCCTCAGCAACTTCTATAGCCTATGGGATTTCAGCCATTGCAATGCCGGAGAGTCAGAGGAAACAGAAACTGACTTTTGGTGTTTGCTGAAAATATCAAGTATGGTTCAAGCTGCTGAAACTGTTGATATCTGTCTTAGTTGGGAAGTCTGAGCTGTGGTAACAAGTAGATCCCCACTTTAAAAATGGCTCAGATATAGTAGAATTTCAGTTCTTACTCACTGAAACTCTTAGCAGGTATTTCTGGGTAGAGGTTGGCTGTCATCCAGGTAGTGTCATTAGGACCCAGGCACATTCTGTCTATGGCTTCACCATCATTGTCACCTTTAGCATCCAGCCTGCAGCTGCACTTGTTACAAGAGTTAGGCAGGAAGTGGTACACATCATTTCTGCTTACATTCCACTGATTAGAATTCAGTCACAGGGACACACCTGACTCATGGGAAGCTGGGAAATATAACTGTGCCAGGAGTCTGAAGTGTAAGAAAATAGAAATTTGTTGAATAGCTAAACATTGCCCTGATACCTAAGTATGATTCCTGTTGGACAATTTCTTTTTTTAAGATTTTATGTATTTATATACTTATTTACTTGTTTATATAGAGAGAGCATGTGAGTGGGTGGAGGAGCAAAGGAAGAGGGACAGAGAATCTCAAGCAGACTCCACACCCAGCACAGAGCCTGACACGGGGCTCAGACTCACAACCCTGGGATCATGACCTGAACTGAAACCAAGAATCAGATGCTCAACTGACTGAGTCACCCAGACATCCCCCTGTTGGACAGTTTCTTTTGGAGAAGGACATTTGGAAAGGGCTTGCCTGTGGCTCTGCCTCAAGAGGGTTACCTCTGGGGTAGAGTCAGGCTGGATGTCCCAAGAGAGGGAAGTAATCACAATTCCTGCAAGTTTCCTGAGAATGTATCTTAATTCAGATCCTCTCCTTGTAGCCAGGGCACCTTGAGAGTTGATCAGTCTGGGAATCCTGAGAGAGAACATCTCTGGCCCAGACATTGGTTTTAAAATATATCTGAGATTTTGTTTTTATTCAGGTATGGTGAGGCCAGCAGATTAGGAGATGATTGCCTTTGAAAAGATAGCTTGTTGCTCATAGTTCCTAAGAGGAGGGGGAATACCATGCCACACAGGGCTACCATGGGAAGCTCCAGGGTTAGTCAGGGGCAGAAAGGAGCAAGGGGAGCATGGACAAAGGCTTCATTGTGATTTTCGTAGGCAGGGATAGGTGAGACAAGGTAAACATCTAAGCCTTTAGGATTGGATAGTTTGAACAGTTTTGCTGGTCTCTGGGATATAAGGGTAGCCTCTACTTGTCAGTATCTGGTTCAAGGGTGATTTGGGGCAGGGGGCATAGTGTCCTGGATCGCAGGGAGTAGTCTGAAAGAAGGAGGTAGATGTGGGCATGGATTCTGGACTCATTGGTTTGGTCACAGGCACGTTGTTTCCTCTCTCTAGAGAATAGCTAAGTCTGAGAGGGGCAGTCCTTTTCAGGTACCACAAAATCCCAAGATACTAAAGCACCATAAAAATATAGAAAAAATTTGAAAATATAGTTAATACAATGTCTAAGTTCTCATGAAAGGCCTTGGCATCAGTGGCCCTGGGGGGATGCTGCTCTCAATTGTCTTTCGTGGCAGTGTATGTAATCATGAGGCATCCCAAAGGAGTCTCCGAAGGAGGACTGCAATGCTCTGACTGCTCGCTGGAAGGGTTATATTGAGGGGAGGCACACGTTCATGGTATCTGAGTTATTGCTCTTAATGTGATCCCTTTGGTACATGCAGGCTCAATGGGCTCATGTGTACAGATGACCAACATCCTACCTGCAGTTATTTGACTATTTCCCTCTAGCTACAGGCTTAGTGGAGATAGAGAACTAGTTGCTAACATTTATTGTAACATTTCACACATCTGCAGACTGCCTTAGACACTTCTTTTTGGGGATGCCTAAGCCTAACTTTCTCTTTTCTCCTGAGCCTTGTTTTCCTGAACTGTATAAAAGTGTTATTGCTTCCCTTATATAGAAGGGAGTGCAGAAAACTAAGTGCTGATAACAAACTTGAACTTCAGGAATGACTACTCTTCATGTAGACACACGTTTACATTGTACTTGAGAGCCTCTGAGCAAACCTAATAAGCCTGCAGTTAGCTTCGTTCCCAACTGTTCTGCAGTAAGAAAAGTTCAGGAATCTGGGGGCATGGGACAGATGAGCTAGGCTCGAGGGGCACGGATGGGGCCCAGAAAATCATCGGAGTGCTGGATCCACAAAAAGGAGATAAACGGTGGTGAGGGTGACTGAAAAACTTCTGTGGGTTTTCTAAGGTAAAAGCTACCTCCCTGTGCAGCTCTGAATATTCAGTAGAAACTTAATTTGCATTGAGTGGCAATTTGGAAAAACAAAGGAAAAGAGGCTGTGTCTAGTGCTGGGGTCAATGAAAAAGGAGAGAGATGAGAAAGCCTAACAATGCAGCCAAATCAGAAGATTTGAGCCTAAGGGGAGCTGCAATCCATGTGCCCTCTCTCCCCTCAAGGATCTCTAGATTAGGGGACAATGAGTTACCCCTTCCTAGGGTTTCCAGATTTAGTAAACAAAATGTAGGATGTCCAATTAAATTTGGATTTCATATAAACAATGAGCAATGTTTTAGTAATAACTATTTTCTCGGGCAAGACTTAGGACAATCCTGCATTTTATCTGGCAACTCTTTTCCCTCCTGGTCCTACATCTGTGGTGTTTGAAATGATATTTTTGTAGACCTAAAAGGTCAAGGTGATCCCAGGTCACTAAAAGATTAGAGGTATGTTCTGAGATTTAAGTCACACATCCATTGGCGGTTCTCATTTCGATTGGGGAACTTAGCGTGAGATTTCTTTTTCGTTGTATTTTCCTTCTGTTGACTACACAGAACAAAATGACAAAGGGAGATTGAGAAGACGTGTCAGAACATGGGCCTCCTGCCTATAGTTAGGAACTTTTGGACACTAAGGAAATGTTGAGGGAAGAGTTTTGCATAAAGGACTTTTTAAGGTGACCCATGTCCTCTTTTTGAAAAATATGTTAAGATGGTAGTTAAAATATGGCATCTGAAGAGTATTTTCTTTTTTTTTTTTTAAGAGTTTATTTATTTATTTGAGAGAGAGAGAGAGAGAGAGCCGGAGCGGGGGGGGGGGGGCAGAAGGAGAGGGAGAAGCAGACTCTCCACTGAGCATGGAGCCCGATATAGGGCTCAATCCTAGGACCCCGAGATCATGACCTGAGCCGAAGGGCAGCTGCTTAACTGACTGAGCCACTCAGGCGCCCCCTAAAAGTTTTTTCTATGCAAATGTAAGTACTTGGGATAAAAAGGCTAAATGTTAATTTGGAAGACCTTGCATACATAGCAACTACTTTGAGAAGACAATGAACCAACAAATTCAGGGTCTTATTTTTCTAAACCCAGGAGAAATGAGTGGTATCATTTCTTCTTTGGCCCAGAGTTATTGCCTGGAGTGGACCCAGCCTGACCTCCATATTCCTCCCAGTACACCCTATAGCATTTTGCAGTGGTCAGGGAAGCAGCAAAACCACGGACAATGGTTTCTGGGTAAAACTGGCTTTTACGGTCCCCCAAATGAACTTGCCGAGAGAGCGGATGGAGGAGGAGCTGAGCTCTGAGAGTGGGACTGGAGTCTGTTAGGGATTCCAGAGCCAGGGGCCCAGGAAGGGCTTCTTCCGGCTGGGGTGTGTTTGCAGAGAATCTGAGCTCCCCTTATAGAACACAGATGCTCTATTGGAAGGAAGCAGCTCAGAGTAAAAGCTGGGCAGCATCCAGGGTCATGAACTTGGAGTTTAAAATATCTGTCCATGACCCCACCAGCCAGTTAAGATTTCCTGCTGACCTTAGAAATTCAAAGGATTCTAAGTTGGCACAAAAATTAGCCTCCTTTTCAGAATCCAGATGTCTAAGAGTTTCCAGGCTTGGAAACAGGTAGCAAATGTTTTGTGATTTTGCTGTTGTTACTTAACGGCTGAGTTCAACACCTTGAATAATAGAAATAGCCAAGCTGCACCCCAAAATAATACAAGTTGAAAGGAACAAATATGAATTCACTGGGTTAGATAAATTATGAGAAAGAAGGATTTAAGAAGTAAGAGCAGCTGTGTTATTCTTAAAGAAAAGAAGCAGCTGGAATCTGTAGTTTCCCAGTCTGGTCAGCGGCCCAGTAGACTAAATTTTAAAACCGATTGTTAAGTGTTAGGAAATACAAAGATCACAAACCAGCGCTCCTGGAAGAAGACATTCACTTGTTTGCATGGAAACAGTATCAAGAAAACGTGAAATTCTAAACTTGGGGATTATTTTTAAGGAAAAATAACTGTTAAAAGATAATTTTTAAAGGGTATAATTATGACTCATGCAAATATAAAATAAACATGGGCTAAAGATTTCAGTGAACTCATTAATTGAGGAAACCAATAAAATGTAACAAGCAATTCAAAGGAAAATTCGAAGAACCATATAATAACACACACACACACACACACACACACACACAAAGAATACTGAAAATAAATTTACAAATAAATGCAAAAGTGGCTTTTTGCCGAGGATGAGTGTGGAGGGTTGGGGGGGAATCAATTATATTTCCACCTAGACATAATTAATTTGCATGTCTGTGGACAAGAATCCTTTGCATTGCTATTAGTTACCTACAAATTGCAGAGTTTTATAATAGCTCAAAGACAATGAAAGATGCAAACCCCAAGGATTCAGAAGATCTGGAATTAGATAAGGCCTAGTTTTCCATTAAAGATAATCCAGTAATCTTGCTGGTCTATTTTAAAGTCTTTCACAATGTATCCTGACATATGTGACACTTGAAAATATGGCAGAAATATTACGGTGAGCCTTTTCAATATTCAGCTAGAGCTGTTGTTCTCAAAGTGTGGTCCCTGGACCAGCAACAGAAGTAGCACGTGGAACTTGTTAGACACACCAATTCTTAGGACCCATCCCAGACTGGAAACTCTGGGAGCAGGGCCTAGAAATCTGGCTTAACGAGCCCTTAGTGTGATTCTAACGTTCCCCCAAGTGTGTGAAGCACTGATAGCTGATCCAACACTTATTACTGGTTAGGATCTAAACTCAGTAAAGTTAGATATTACCTTGTAAGAGATTGAAAAGTTGCAAACGATTCTTGTTTGGTGGAGATGCAAATAATTTCTGCTTTGTAGACAAGATTGCAGCAAAGGCTGTGATTTTTGCTTCTTTTCCTAGAAATTGTATTTCAGCATTCTATTTTTCATTGACTATATAGCAGTTTCCCCTGTCTTTGAACCAGCTTTGTCATCCTGCTGATTTCCTTATTAATGAAGTAAATACATTTGTGACAAGTGTTCACTATATATTTGGGAACCGTCTTTAACTTCATGAAAATTATATTTTGACAGAATGTAACTTAAGTAAGAGGTACTTTGACTTATTAAAGGGAATGCAGTGCAGCTGAAGCAATTGCAGATTATTATCATCATTAAAGGTCAGCATGTGGGACTGGATCTGTTTGGACCTTTTTTGGACAATAGTGATTAGGAAAGATGTTAGCGCTCAAAGCCGACAGCCAAGAAAGAATTCTTGAGACATCTTTGGTGCAAAAAGGTGGTTTTTATTAAAGCCCGGGGACAAGACCCGTGGGCAGGAAAAGCTGCACTGGGGTCATGAGGAGTGGCCCATGATACACTTTCAAGTTGGGAGGGGGTTAGGGATGGCATAAATCTCAAAGGAATTTTGGAGGCAAGGTTTCCAGGACCTTGAGGGGGCTAGCTATTGTTAGGAAAATGTCATTTATTACTTTCTAATAAAACCTTAGTCATGAGACCCTTCAAATATATATTGGGGGGTCATATGCTTGGGGGATGATTGCCAACATGTATCTTGGGGGGTAGAGATAAAGGAAGCTTCCAAAGGAATTTTTATATGTTAAAGTACACTTACAGGATCCTGGGGTTCAGGCTAAGATTGCCTTTTGCTCTTAGCAGAGTATTAACATCGAGGCAGCTGAGTTCCTTAGAGGAATGTCACTCTGCCTGTTTCAAGGACAATGGGCTGCAAGTAGTAAGGAAATTTAATAATTTTACTTTGGCCTTTGTTTCCCACATCAATAGGCTGCCATAAATCAGGCTTTACTATAAGCTTTTCATACAAGTATGAGTTACCTGAATATGATCCGCTTCTCCCCATGGTTGTCTCTGGATGGATTCTTACGCCATTCATTTCTTTCTTTCAGTTCCCACTTCTTGCCCCTCTCTGCTGCTGCCATGCCACCACAGACATCCAATTTTGCTTTGTCTCTCTAGAGGTCTATGCCAATCCTCACATCTACCAATTGAGCATATCATTGATGAAAACACATTAATGACTAGAGAGAAAAACTGAGTTGAATTTTTATGATAAAAATAAACTTCAAAGGTTTTTAATTATGCTCTGCTTAGAGCTTCGTATAAATACCCTAAGGATGCTTATTAGTTTTTACCTGCCTTTCTGGGTAGCTTGGTGGAAAAAAGTTTAAGACAGAAAGGGAGTCCTAAGAAGACTTTCGGTCTTTGTCAACTTCTGCCAAACCCTCAAGGGAAACACACACTGTATGTTTTTAAATTTATTTTTATTTTTTATTATTTTTTAAAGATTTTATTTATTTATTTGATACAGAGAGAGAGAGACAGAGAGAGAGAGAGTGTGTACAAGCAGGGGGGTGGGGCAGAGGGAGAAGTAGACTCCCTGCTGAGCAGGGAGCCCAATGTGGGTCTTGATCCCAGGACCCTGGGGTCATCACCTGAACCTAAGGTAGACGCTTACCCAACTGAACCCCCAGATGCCCCTACAACTGTATTTAAGGCAACTTTCTGGGCTAGGAAAACGTACCTGGGAGTTCTGAGGAACAATTCTGCTATGCTTTCACGTGGAGGAGACTTTCTACTAAATTACAGAATTTTCTATTTGCTCAGATAAAATTGGTCACTGAAGGGGCTCAGTAGGGAGCCACAGACAGATTTAAAAGGCAGAGCATAAAAACTAGAGTGAAAGGTCTTAAAGATGATATTGGACTGAAGAAACCTAAAAGTCAGTCATTACTACAAATTCATTTCAAAATGTGTTGTCTCCAAGCCCCACTGTAAACAGAAGAAAGATGGCGGATCTAAGCACAGGCAGGAGTATGTACAAAATCCCTTTGCATCCACCTATGTTGATCTCACGACTTTTTCTGCATGTGCTCTCTGCTGTGGTTCTGTGGTTTGTACACTTATAAACACATTAAACACAACGTCACCCGTACACTGTTTTCTTTGACCTGGGTGCCATTTAAAACAAGCCATTTTTGAGCATCTTTTAACTTGTTATTTGCCACCTTATCTGACACATGAATTGGTCATTCTCCCCTAGACTCCTTCTCCTTTGAGATTCTCCGTATTATGGATTCAGGTTTTATACTACATGTAAGAAAAATTGTTCATTAAATAAACATAGGCATTATTACACTCTTACAACGAGAGGAAGAGAGAAAATGTGGGAAAACCTTATAAAACCTTTTAAAAGCCATAGATTTGGAAAAGGCCATAGATTTGGAATAGGGGGTCATCACGTCCTTAGCGAATTTGAACCTTCCCAAGAACATGAAGTTATCTTCATATACATAGCCCATGGTTCTGACAGATTAACTTGATTTTCTGTTTGCCGTATCTGTCCTGGTGGTAATAACAGAGGCAGTATTACTCTCTGTGTGCACAGAGTCTTTTCATCTCTGTGAACCGTCTTATAATGTAAACCAGAGTGGTTACTCCACTTCCCTTAGTCTCTGTGAGACCTTAACCTGCTATGTAAACAAGGAAAAGGCCTCCTCAGTGCCTAACTCTCAATGGTAATGAACTTCAAAGACATTTGTGGTATTCCATTCACAAGTATTTCTAATTTGGGGCAGATGCACATATGCAAAACAACATTGTCAGCTGTAAGTGGTATTTACATTGTGAAGCTTTCTGCCCAAGTACTGTTCTCTCCCTTCCTGTTGTAATTTATTTAGAGGAAATAACTAGGAGGTAGGGAGAGAATGGTTGGTGGCAGTTCAGGCTGGCAGGCTGGATGTGTGTGGCCTTGGGGAAAGTCTGCTTTGACTGAGACCACTGACTGAATTTTCATCACTAGAAAGAAAGAATGCTCAAGGGAAATCATCTGCATATAAATTCCTTTGCCTGGAAATCAGGAAGGGAAGAATTTTCAGAGATGCCTGTAGGATGCCTTTTGTCTCTTAAAATGCATTAATAGTAAGTGCAGCTCTGTGCAGACAGAGCTTAAAGCTTCCCCCAGCCAACCCAAAATTACAAAGTATAATATTGTCTTTATTTGCCTAAACCCATTCCTTTTTTATCGACAGTCTATGAGATGGGAAGAAGATGGGAGAGGCAAAACATCTGGGAATGAAAACCTCTCTTCTTATCCTTGACATTAATTTTAATGAACATTTTTCTTATTCTTTTTTATTTAACCAAATTCTTTCAATTTATTTCTTAGAATTAACTCTCTCTTCTGTTTCTTTCTGCCCATGTCACAGTGCTGCCATTTCACTTCAGGTACTAAATTCTTATGCTTGGAAAACTGGGGAACTACCTCCTGGTCTTTTTTCTTCACCAAAGGACTGGTTTAAGTCATTCTAAAACTGCAACTGATCAAATCACCTTCCTGCTTAGATTTGGCGTTCACGCCATTCATTTCAAAACTCTTTGAGTATCTACAGTATGCAAGTGATAGTTTTAGACCCTGAAGCTTTGCTCCCATTTTTGGTTTCAGTTCTGTCTTCTACATTTTCCAAGCAATTTGTCTGCTCACTCTGTCCTGAACACACCTGGTAGGTTTTTGACCTGTAATTTTTACTCACTTTTATCCCCACCTGGTGTGCCTGCTCCTCTGGTTGCCTGCTAAACTCCTACTCCTCTTGGAAGGTCTGATCCAATTCCACTCATCTGTGAAGCCTTCCATGAAGCTGCTCTGGACCTCATATCTCTCCTTTCTCCAAACTTATATAATTAACAGTTGACTTTATCAGCCAATTGACTTCATTTACTATTGAGCATTGCATTTTATTTGTTCATGTTTCACACTATGTCTCCACTGTGATTATATGTTTTGGAAAAGAGGAACATACATATCCATGAGCATAATCCATTATTTGAACATATCCATGAGCATAATCCATTATTTGAAGCTGGTAAGCTTCTCCTTCTTATCTCCACTATTAGTATTTTTAGGTCTCTTCCCTTGGGCAGTTTAGACTCTTCAGAGATCAAATTCAGAGAATATTAGCCTGAATATTAGCATTTTGGGAACCAAGCAAAGGAAAATGGCTGGAGTTCTCAACATTCAGTTGGTAAGCTTCTATTTAATCTCCCTGTTTTCAGTAAAGCACAATGAGCATGAAGAGTCCTCGGCCAGAGGCACTGTTGGACTCTCTCCAGTGGGATCAGTTTGAGGCCATGTTCAAGGTGTTCATGTATTTCAGATGACCTCTACACAGTGAGAGCCACTCCACAGGGTCTTTGGCCGTGAAGGAATTGCTCCCTGTGGTAATTTCTTCAAAATCTCTTAAATAGAGTTGTTAAAAATGTCTCTTTTATATTTATTATGAGTCATAAATTCAAAAACATTCTACATTGTGTTCTCTGGATGTTAAGTAGAGAAGATTCAGCCAAGCACAGATAAGTAAACAACTCAAATTGGAAAATAATTTACATATCTTGAAAAAAAAACCCCAACATTACTAAAGCACCTATTGATTAGAAAGGAATACAACTCTCGTTGCTAGAATTTGGTACATGTACTCAATTTGTACCATTAAAGTAAAGGGGGGGAGATTCTTACTGATTTCTGAATTTGACACCTGTTAACATGCTATTATGTACCAGTGACATATGATTGGCTTTGAATGCCTGAACACTGGCAGTACCAGCACATTTTTTCTCTTTTCATTTCTTGTACCAAGCTCTTGATGTCATATAAAATATCATATAAAAAAAGAGCACATTGATGGTGCTTTTATCATAATTATGATTATTATCACCTACTCTCATCATTTGGGACCATCCATTTTCTTCCTGTATGAAAGAAATAGCTTTTTAAGTCACATGGCCTTTTAAAAGAGCAGAAATTGAAAAATAAGTTGAAACTTCCATCTGAACTGACCTTTGACTTAAATATAGCTGCAGACTTTTTAGGGATTGTCAATCTCAGTGTGCGACAATATGTTTTTTTCCCTTTAAAACTTTTTCTTTAGAAAGCTATTTCATAAAAAAAAAAAATTAATAGGTCCTATGAAAAGATGAAGGACCAAGTTCTTTTTTTCTCTTTAAATTTTTTATTGTTATGTTAATCACCATACATTACATCATTAGTTTTTTTTTAATTCTTTTTTTAAAGATTTTATTTTATTTATTTGACAGAGAGATAGAGAGAGAGCGCAAGCAAGCGGAGAGGCAGGCAGAGAGGGAGAAGCAGACTCTCCGCTGAGCAGGGAGCCCGACGTGGGGCTCGATCCCAGGACCCTGGCCAGGATCATGACCTGAGCCGAAGGCAGCCGCTTAACCGACTGAGCCACCCAGGCGCCCCCATCATTAGTTTTTGATGTAGTGTTCCATGATTCATTGTTTGTGCATAACACGCAGTGCTCCACGCAGAACGTGCCCTCTTTAATACCCATCACCAGGCTAACCCATCCCCCCACCCCCTCCCCTCCAGAACCCTCAGTTTGTTTTTCAGAGAAGGACCAAGTTCTAATTATAGCTGTGAATTCATTGTGTTTGTTGAAGTTAGAGAAGGGCATTTGTAAAACTGTAGCACTCTGTAAAAAGGAACTGCAAAACTGATTTGTAAATTAGCCAGTGTCTCCAGTTCCCTTAATTCCAGGGATAGAGATGGTCTTCACTGCCAACGGAAGCATTCCAAAATAAGGATCCAGCACACTACCTGGTATAATTTAAATACTAAATGCTCTGTCAAAGTTTGAACCTTCTAATGTTAGTAAGCTCAATTACCAGTGTTTTATAGTTGGATAGTTTAAAGGCTCCTTTGGCAGATCTAACACCTAATCTATGAGGGAATCTTGCGGGATTTGCATTATTGACTGATGAATAATACTGACTTGAAACAAATATTTAGCTCTCATTTACAAATGAGTGTTGAGGGAAATTCAGAAACTGTTTAAAAAGTCTAATGAAATACTTGAAAACAAATTACTCTTGAGAAAGTATAAGCTTTCCAATTTAGGCAGTCCTTCAAAAGATAGCTCATAGATTTATTCTAAAATATAATTAAATTTTGTATTTTTAATGTGAAATAGTTCAGGTGTGTAGAATTGTACAGAAAATAATATAACAGATACTCACTCATAAGTCTACCATCCAAACCCAAAGCATATATGCCATAGTTTTTTCATACTACTTTTATTTTTAAAGAAATAAAATTGAGAAAACTAAAGCTAAAGCCCCACTGTATTTCCATTCTTTGTCTCTTCAACTATCCTGAAATTTTTGGAAATCATTCCCATGTGAATTTTTAAATTTTTACCAATTTGAAGTATTGTTTGGATATTTAGAGAGATTTTAAGTATTGAATTGTTTTAAGTACTTAAAGTGTGTATAAATGGTATTATATATTATTAGTCTTATGTAACTTTTTTATTCACCTTTATTTTTTTAGATTATTTACATTTATAGATAGACGTAGTTTTTCTATTTTATTTCTTGCTGCTTAATAAAATTTTATTGCAGGGATAAACCAAATTTTATTGATCCATACCCTTACTAATGGACAACTAAGTTATTTCTAATGTTTTGCTATTACAAACAGTGCTGCAATAAATACATTTGCCCATGCCTCCTTGATAATATGTTTAAAGGTTTCTTTAGGACAGTGGTTCCCAACAGAAGATGATTTTGCCCCTAGGGGACATTTGGCAATATCTAGAGACATTTTATTTATTTATTTATTAAAAATTTTATTTATTTATTTGAGAGAGAACGTGAGACAGATAGAGCATGAACAGGGGGATCAGCAGGCAGAGGGAGAAGGGAGATGAGCAGGGAGCCCAATGTGGGCTCGCTGTGGGGTTCAATCCCAGGACTCCGGGATCACGACCTAAGCCGAAGGCAGACGTTTAACCCACTGAGCCACTCAGGCGCCCCTGTCTGGAGACATTTTGGATTGTCACATATGGTCAGGGGATGCTATTGTTATCAGATGGATAGAGGCCAGGGACACTGCTAAACATCCTTTACCGTACAGGGCAAAAAAGAATTATCTGGCCCTAAATGTCAGTATTGCTAAGGTTGAGAAATTCTGTTTCTAGGATATGTAACTAGAAAAAGTAAATAGAGAGACATACCGTGATCATGGATGTTGGATTCAGTAGCCTAAAGGTAATAGTTTCTCTCAAATTAATCTATAAATTCAGTCTAGTTCTAGTCAATATTCCCATAGGGTTTAATTACACAGAATTTGACAAACATGTTCTATAAGTATATTTTTTAGTCTTCCCAGCACTATCAGTGGGTCTAAAGCACACTGCTAATGGCTCAAATTCATAAATTTGGAACATACAAAGGGAGTCTGATTATCTTCCAATAGCATGTTTTTCAATGAAGAATTTTTCTCAGACTGGATTTGGGGTGGTGTCATTTGGCACAGTTGGTGCCATGCTTTCTTTTTTTTTAAGTACTTATATGGGCTTGGCCATAACACTTGCAGCCTTTCCAGCTCTTATAGGCTACAATGCCTATAAATAACATTTTAACACTTCAGCATGGACTGGTGATAGGATCCAAAGGCTAGGTAACTTAAACTCTAGGGGCAATCAGTGCCCTAGATGAGAATCCAGATTCTAGATAGCATTATTTCGGAAAGAAGCACACCTCAGAAGTTAATTTCTCAACTTTCCTAGCCATCCATATCTTCATTAACTCTTGGAATTTTACTAAATATTATATTTAATATCAGAAATGGGTTTTTATTGTCACATTAGCATGATGAATACTAAAATGGGCTCTCCTTGGTGAAATAAAAGTGGTTTAAGTTTAAGTAACACGGTTATTTAAAGTTTTCATTTTGGTTTTAGAGAACCATCTCTCTATGCATGCAGTTGAATATTCCTTTTGTTTTTCTGTTGTGGATTATGAAACACTTGGCTTTGATTGCTTCCACTAGGGAGCTGTAAACCTCCCTGCAGGATCTTTGAGGTCTGCTACACATTACAAGTTTCTGCTAAGTTTACCATTTCCCCAAGGCCCCGATGAAGTTAGAACTAGATCTTAATTATTGTTGTGACCTTGTTGACGAATACTGGTATCATAATATATTTGGCCTCATGTGGTCGATTCTGACAGCTTCATTATAGGCTTGGGAGCTGTGGCTGGTTGTTGTGGTAGTCATTTCTTCCTTCTTCTCTTTAAATTTAATGGTTTCATGACTAAATAGAGTGCTGAGTACTATAGTCTTCTTCCATGATTGTATGCTCTGATTTGTCTGGGTTTGTATAATAATTATTTATTTATTTTACTCATTCACTTGACTAATTACTGAGCACCAACCTGGTTTAGGATCTTAGCTCACCTGCATATGTGGGACTTTCTTCCATATTGCTTTTATACCAGTTGTCTCCTTTTATAAACTCCTGAGTTAGGTATCTCTCCTAAGGGCTCCAGTGCACTCTGTGCTTCTCTAGAAATAACATTTGCCACACTGGACTGTTACTGCTTATCAGCGATCTGGATTCAGATTAACTGGTTCCAAACCCTAGCTCTATTCCTTACTAGCTCTGTGACCCAAGGGACGTTACATATTTTCTCCAAGTTTTTATTTCTTTACCTATTAAATGGAAACGATAACCTACCCATATAATAGAGTTGTGATAATTATGTTTACTCATTCAGCACATAGTTATTAAGGAACGACTATGTATCAGTCCACCATTCCTAATGCTGATATAAGGCAAAGGACAGAACAAAATCCCTGTCCTGCTTACATTTTAGTGGGAGAGAGACAATAAATATATAAAGATGTAGCATGTTGTGGGCTTAGAGAGTAAGTAAGAGTATACATTAGATAGGAGGGGACATTGAATAGAAACTGAATGAAGATGGAGAGCACTGAGAGAAAAGCCAGGTTTTTGGAAGGTGCAGTGGGGTGAGGGTGGAATGGGATATAAAGATCAGTCTTGGCCTTGTTAAGTCTGAGATTCCCATTATTCACTGGAGTGGAGAAGTTGAGTACCTGGTTTTGTTATGAGCTGAATTGTATCCTCCCAAATTCATATGCTAAAGTCCTTACCCCAGTTCCTCAAAATGTGACTTTATTTGGAGACAGGGTCTTTAAAGAGGTAATTAAGGTAAAATGGGTGGGTCCTAATCCAATACAAGTGGTTTCTTATAAGAAGAAGCGATTAGGACACAGACATGCACAGAAGGAAGACAATGGGAAGAAAGGGGGAGCCAAGGAGCAAGGCCTTAGAAGAAACCAATCCGGCTGACCCCTTGGACTTCTAGCCTTCATAACTGTCTGAGAAAATAAATTTCTGTTGTTGAAACCACCCAGTCTATGCTATTTTGTTATGGCAGCCCTAGCAAACTGATACATGTTGAATAGCTACATAGGCAGTCTACTGTTCAGGGGACACAAATGAAGCTGGAGTGATTGGTATGTGTAAGGTGTTTAAAATTACCAAAGGCAAAGAGATCACCTAGGAAGGTATGAGGCCAGAAGTGAGAAAAGGTCTGAAAGCCGAGGACTGATACACTCCCACATCAAGACATCAGGGCGATGAAGAAGAACTAGCAAAGGAGATGGAAGAGGAGCTGCCCTATAAGAGGAAAGCAGGAGAGTGGTATTCAGGAAGGCAAGTATAGGAAGTATTTCAAGACAGAGGGAGAGGTCAGCTTTGTCAGATCTATCCGAGAGGTTGAACAAGATGAGGACTGAGAAGGGCTCAATTGGATTTGGCAACTTGGTGAAAGTTAGTGACCCTGAGCACAGTGATTTCAATGGATTGTAGGAACAAAAGTCTAAATTGTGTCATTTCAAGAAAGAAGAGGAGGTGAAGATGCAGAGACAGTGAGTAAAGACAACTTATTCAAGGATTAAATAAGATAATACATTTAAACTTCTTGGAACAATCCCTGGCACACAGTATGCTTTCAATCAGTGTTAGCTGCTGCTTTTAATATTCTCATTACTCTTATTATTTACTACTTGGGCTGCAAGCCTCACAAGGGTAGGGACCATGACTGTTTTTGTTGAGTTTATTTTCAGTACCTAGTATAGCATGTAGACTTTTCTTTCACTCATATAGAAAAGGAGACTCAAACAAATCTTCTGGTAAATTGATAAAGATTTTCTCTGCCACAAAGGAGAAACTGCTATTAGCTCTCTAGTTAGAAATAACTGTACTGTAGAGCTTCTTTTTAAAAAGCCAATTCACTTCTTTGAACTTTGGTGAAAGTTCACAGAAGAGTACAGGTCACTGATGGTAGATACACTAGTTCAGAATAGTCAAAATTTAGTGTTATCGTGCAAACGATAGTGTCAATACCTGAGTTATGAGACAAATACTGTTGAGAAGCAGAGCATTCCACACACACACACACACACACACACACACACACACACACACACACACACACACACACACACACACACATGGTAAGGGTTTAGAGGGAGACAAGAAGCTGAAGAAAGGGGAAAGAATGACATGGTTTTCTCTAATCAGTTTGCTGAGCAGGATTAAGAACAAAGTTGCATTACGTTCTGTCCTCCTGACAGTGTGGTACTCCTCTTGTAGGGACCCTTCAGTTCACAGAGCACTTTGACCTATGTGACCTCATGTATCCTTTTCAGCAGCTCTCTGAAAAAGACATTGTAAACGTTATTTTACAAGATGAGAAAATTAAGGTTCTGGAAGATTTGGCGACTTGTTTATTGCCAGACAGGGGGAATTAGTTAGGCTCCTTACTTATTTAGTATTGTTTGTGACTTCAACATATCTGTTCTTACGATGCTGAATTTGAAGAGTTCTCCTCTGGGGTGAGTATCTTCCAGGCCTGCCTGCTTTTCTCCTCTACCACACACTTTCTTATTTCTCTTTAGAAAAGCCTTGAATGGTGTTAAAGATTCCTTTTGTCTTCTTTTAGATTAAGCATTTATTATAGATTTAACATAATATTGAAATAAATGCCACACATCTTGGCTCTTCAGCTAATTAAGAATTTGGTTTAAAAAAAAAGCTGTAGAGGGCGCCTGGGAGGCTCAGTCGTTAAGCGTCTGCCTTCAGCTCAGGTCATGAACCCAGCATCCTGGGATGGTACCCTGCATCGGGCTCCTGGCTCTGTGGGAAGCCTGCTTCTCCCTCTCCCACTCCCCCTGCTTGTGTTCTCTCTCTCTCGCTGTCTCTGTCTGTCAAATAAATAAATAAAATCTTAAAAAAAGAAAAAGCTGTAGAAATCTCATTATGATCCAATTCTTGGAAGTATTAATTCAGTTAAATAAAATAAGACAAAAAATCTCAAATTTTCACTGTTTCAACAAAGCTCATGAAATTTCAGGCCATGTATGCTGAAGTACAACATTGGTTGAGACGGGTCTGGGTTACATTGGATGATGTAGGTTTTAGATGGTGGCAATTGGCTCAAATGCCTACACTTGAAAGTCCAAGGTGTCAGACCAGGGCTCTGATATGTCCTGGTTAGAGGTGGGTACGACCCATAATCACAGAAAGATTTCAGATTGATCCATGTTTAATTTCTATCTCCATGAAAGGCTGGCATCCTCAGCTAAGTGGCTAAATGAGCAACAGCTGGGTTTAGGGAGAGAAATCCATAGGATGTAACTTGTCCTGGGCAGTCGCCAATAGACTTGTCCAAAAAGAAAAATTATGTTCATGGACTTTTCAATACACTGTGGGACTGCTAAAGAAATTGTCTCCATCCAGCCCTTTTGGCATGGAAAGGCTAATCCACAATGCCCTAAGGAAGGGTGCTTTACTCAGAAATGTGGCATTCAGTTTCTGTAACCCTGCATGGAAATTCCTTTTAATGCTGTGCATTTCACAAAATGCAGTAATTGCCTTGGGGTATGATGAATTACAAAAGATGGTAGTAATCACAAAGAAAGAACATAAAGGTGAGGGAAATGCATAGAAACCTCATTGTTTCCAATGATCATCAAAAATAGGTCAGACAACTTCTGCTTTGATGTTTGATGTTTTTATTTTTAAGGAATTCTGCAGTAATGAAGTGTAACCTCAGCAAAGGGAAACTAGGCTCAATAAAGAGCCAGAGAACTTGTTACAGGAAGAGTGTGGGATGAGTCATCTTCGTGAAACATTTGAATAGAATCTCAATTTTTAGGGTTTCCATAAAACATTTTTCTTAGCTTTACTTTTCTTTCAGTTTGATTAATCCACTAAACTGGATGTAGACAGGAGGGAAGGATTTTACATGGAAATTATGCTCATATCTTCTTTGGCAAAATTATAGGCATCCTTATCATGCATTGTAGGCAACATGAAGAGGGCAGTGGTTGGAAGCATGTGTCATATAGACCTGGTTTTACCATTAGTTCTATCATTTGCTAGCCATGTGATTTTGGTCTTAAGCCTCAGGTTTCCTATCTGTAAAATGGGAGTGATTATAATGTCTTATGCTGTTGATCTGAGGATATTAAGAAAGCAATGTATGCCAAATTCCTGATATATCTGATACATATCCCCTGTGGAGGGGCCTGCTTTATCATCTCTTTGAGATAGTCATCAAATGCCCAGAGGAAACTGTGTGTGTGTGTATGTGTGTAGGGTGTGGGATTGTTTCTGGCCACTAGAGAGATGAATTTCTGCCCTGGATGAAGTTAGACATCTAGACAGAGATACTTGGTGTGGGCACTTAAGAGGAGCTGAAGCTCCCAATCTCCCCCTCTTTCAGCCTTCCTTCCCACTATGAGGTGTTTTGTAGTTTTAAGGTTTTGATAAATAAAAGAGCTGGGACTCAGTGGGATATACATAGTTCACTCCCCTCTGCCTCTCTCATTCTGCCTGTCATAAATTCTTGGTAACTGGGAAGGTGTCTCAGATATATCAGCAGTTAAGCATGGGACTGTTTGTGGTAGAGCTGCACCACATGCCCAAGGGCATATATCATAAACTCTTAAGTTCAATTCTGTAGGAGAGAAATAAATCATTTTCCTCTACCTATCTTAGGTTCAGTGACTGAGGCCATGCAAATTAGATGATGAAAGACAGATTAACAAGAGAAAACAAACCGAAGCTTATTAACATGTGTATAATGCACATAGATGGGAATACTAAGTGATGAGTAACTCAAAGCAGTGGTTAGAACTTGGGCTTATATAGCATCTTAGCAAAGAACAATAATTTTGTAGAGAAGTGACAAAAAAAAAGAAAAAAAAAGAAAAGGACTTTGAGCTTCTAGGGGTGGCAAATTATGGGAAGGCAAATATATGGGGAACCTAATGCAAGATAAGGGCAAGTTAATAAGGTTTGTTCATGTAGACTCTTGGTGCCATCTCATCTCTGATGATAAGGTTGTTATCCTCTTTCAGGTATGGGAAGAGGAGACACCTTCACAAGGGGGAATTTATGTTCTGTTTACAGGTAGATAAGGTGAGTGTAGAAAGCTCAGCCTTCAGCTCAAAATAGTCCTATGCTGGTGTGGCATACATTGGGGTGGCATGCTCTGAACCCTATCAACTCACTAATAAATGTGAACTCATCTGCAGTTCAGATACTGTAAAGGTAGTTAAGCAATTCTGGGTTGAAAAGTCTTTCTGCGGTGCTGGTGAGACTCATTTGGACACTGACACTCACCCATTGGCTCCCTCTTCTCTGTAGTATATACACATGAATATTCACTTCTTTAAGTAGAGGTGAATATTCATGAAGACAATGATGATATAACCAAGTTTGTTAAGCATAGCTAAGGCTATTGGTCAGCTATCTCTCCTAAGATCAACTCAAAACAGGGTGTATTCACACAACACACACACACATATCCATATATTTATGCATATAACCTTTAAATATTTTTTCATGCTTCACCTATAGTGAAAGAAATATCCCTTCTTAATATAGACCTCAGAAAGAAAGTTTATCAAATTCTTTTAGGTTCCACATCTGTAAAAAGGAGATAAGCTCACAACAAGCATTGATGCAGTAAAGTCTCCCCAATTTTTGAAATGAGCTCTAAATTCATTTCTGTGTGCTGTTTCTGCCCATATCATCTCTTCAACTGCTTTAAATTCATGTCACTTCCCTTTACCTGCATTGAGGCATTTAAGGCTTATTTTCAATATTTAGGTGGATGGCTTCACACAGCCTTTCATTTCATTTTAGTTTATAAAATTTTAGATATTCACCAACGTGCTGTTAGGCGCACCTCTAAACCAGTCTTCAAAACATTCTCTGTTGAAAAACTGATAGGACCCGGACAGTTGCCTGAAGCAAATATATGCATCCTCTGAACTCCAATGAATATATAGGGAAGGAGGGAGGGCTGGAAGGAAGGAAAGGAAGGAGGGAGGAAGGGAGGGAGGGAGGAGAAGGGAGGAAGGAAAGGATGGAAGAGAAAGAGTGGGGGAAGAAAATGACATATTTCTAATTAGAACTACTGACTTATTTTCATTAAGTCTGTCTGCACAGATCTAGGATTCTGGGCTCAAGGCTGGTGATGTGCAAACCTGGGACACTCAGTGAGGCTGTGATCATAATTTTTCTCCTCTTCAGGGGGCGTGTTCTTTCCTGCAAATGAGGGCCCATTGTCTCTTTCCAAGATTCAGGCAGAACTCACTAATCAGACTAACTTTCCCTTGTTCCACTCTCATTCTGAACGTCTTCCCCGCCCCCCCGCCCCGACCCAAACACATTTCCTTTTAACTCTCTGGCCTTCATTTTGACAGAAGACTTCACCAACTTGAAGATAGGTCCTAGTACCTGAAGTGAGTTTCTTTTCAAAGTGTGAAACTTTTTCATTGGGTGAAACTTTGAAAAGAAACTCACTTCAGGTACTAGGACCTATCTGCAAGTTGGTGAAGTCTTCCGTCAAAATGAAGGCCAGAGAGAAATGAGCCTAGAGCTTGTTTCAAAAATTATCCTAGCGGACAAGGCCTTACTGATAGAAGTAATGTGAATGTTCCAGATGCTGTATACTTGAATGTAGGCTAATTTTGTGGTGTGACTTCCTAATAATAAGCTCTCTCTTAGATAATGATTACTATCTACCATGAACACTATGAGATAGGTGCTGTTGATGTCCTAATTTTATGGATGATGCAATAACACTGAGAGTTAAGTGATTTACCCAAGGTAAGCTGGATACCTTTATTGCCCCTTATCTATCATTTTCTCCTAATTTATTTGACTAGGAAAGACTTAGTGCTGAAATGCAGTTACCCTCTTGTTCTGCACATCATAACTCTCCTTGTAACACAACTGCTAGTTTTTTGTGTTTTTTTTTTTTTTTAATATCTATCCACTTATTCTGTGGAGGAGGGGCAGAGGGAGAGAGAGTCTCAAGGAGACTCCATGCCAAGTACTGAGCCCAATGTGGGGCTCGATTCCACAACCCGAAATCATAACCTGAGCTGAAATCAAGAGTTGTCCGCCCAACTGACTGCACCACCCAGGCACCTCTACAACTGCTAGTTTTTTAATGGGGCTCCTGGGTCTGAGAACTGGACTTACATTTTGGTCCAGGCCCAGTTATATACATATCTCTTTGCCTGGCCAGTGACCAGAACTTGTTAATGGACAGGACTAATGGCTGACTTGTTTTGCTGTAAATAACCTGCCCTGCATTGTGGATGAATCTTAAGTATATCAACAGTTCTTTCCCTGCATGGGAATATTCTTCTATATATCCAACAGGGGCAGGAAACAGATTTATAGAAGTTTGGTGGTTTGCTTAAAGTTTGGTAGATTTCTTAAAGCTCCTTTGGAGAAACATAGGAGGGAAATTTTTTCTGTTCATAGGTCTAAAAATTATACTGAATATGAACACTGTAAACATGTTCAAAGAAGACATTTATCTCAAGGGCCCTGAAGTCTCTGATGAACAGCTTTTAAATACTAAATGCGAACACTGATGGCTATGTTCTATCATCACTTGGCTAATCTCTAAACCTTCTGGGTCCCAAGTGTTTGGATAGTTAACTGTGACTCTTTCCTTGCAAGACATGTGCCTGCTGAATAATGGTTGATCCAATGTGTTCACCCCTTAGATTTGTTTCAGTTTTTTTAAGTGATAGGAACTCAAGAGGTAGGAATTTTTGTTTTTGGTGATGGTAGAACTTCACGATGGAGGTGTTCCATTATGTTCTCTGTATAAACATGCGGCTAGTGTTTGTGGGAAAGAATGAGTCCATCAAAGAACTGGCCTCCTCTTTTCTCTTCATTAAGAAGTGCTTAAAAACAAGGCTTCTGCACCAAATATCCTGGTCCTTTAGGGTAGTGCCAAATCCTGTTTTATAGTCATGATTTAAAGCCATGTGTCCTGAAGTCAACATGTTCTTGTGGATATTGCTAAAATTGGAAGCAAGATGAATTTATAAGAAGAACATGTTAAAACACAAACATATTAATAGCTTTAAAGAGCTGGAACTTAAAGTAACACACTCAAAATCACTTCCCCTATTTCTAGAAGTTCATGGCATTTATGAAAGGAATATACAATCAATCATATACTAAGAACATTGTGGGTGGGTAATTTATTCACATGTTTTATGTGGGGGCCTTTCTTACCCAGTGCCTGGTCTATAATAGGCACTCAATAAACATTTGCTGCCGTTCCCCCACAACACCCCTCCCCCCCATCCAACATTGAATGAATTGAGGACATTCTTTACCTAAAGTGGAATAATTACAGAGAAGATGTTTCAAACAGTCCTTACTCGCATATATTAGCAAACCAGATGTGTAGATAAAACATCGTTTTCACTCCATGCTCCCATTTGCCCAAAGGACTGATGTGTGTTTCTTTTAACCAGTTCCTTTATTGGTTTTCTCTGTATACTTTGGGTTTTTTAGAGACACATATACACTCCTTCTAAATAGTCAAATGTCTTCCTAGACTGTCAAGCTCAAGCATGGTTTAAGTGCTCCTGAGATGCTATTACCAAAAATAAATAGATCACATTCATTAAAATGAAAGACTAAGCATTTGATAGAGCAGAATTATTCAGAGAAGGGTAGGGCAATGAAGCAAGTAAGTCTTTTGAAGACTGGAATGCTTCTTCATTTTCCTTTTATTAACAGCTGCATATCTTCATATAAGGGCAGGTGAGGCTAAGAAGCTCTCTGCAAAATACATTACTTACATGATGTTGATCAGACAATTATCACAGATTATGCAGATCTAGTATATTCAGTAAAGCTGACTAGAACATTTAAGTATTACTATATTCTTGTAGTGGAATAATGCAAAATGATGTACTAATAAGAAGTAATTTACTAATTTTTTGAGATTAGTAGTTTTGATGTCATTTTTAATTTAAATATGGTCTTATTTCCTCCAACTAGTATAATAAAGTAGTATTAACGGAGCATCCATTTGTACATCATATAATTTGGGAGTTGACTTACTAAGGTCAACAAAAGTTACCTTCTTTTTCTGTGTAGGGGAGAAAAAATAATTTCCCCCTGTTCTTCTGAGTTCTTGGCTAAGACCTTATAATAGAAGATAAGAGAAAAGCAAGCAGAAGTTTATTAACATGTTTACCTTATATACACACATGGGAGTTACCCAGGGAAAAATGAGTAACTTGAGGTGGCTTCAAACTGACTTATATGGCATCATCAACAAAGAACAATACATTTCTGGAAAAAAACTAGCGGGACAAAGACAGCAGTTTTAGGTTTCCAAGGGCAAAGATAAAGGCTAGTTAGAAAAGTTTGTCATGTAGATTACTCTGGTACTGTTTCCAGGCTGATAGGGTCTTAAGTTGTCTTCAGATGATTAACATTTGTCCTTCTTGGTAGAGAGGTAGGGAGGGACACCTTTGAAAATTTGTGTCCTGCTTTTATACAAATAGGGGTTGGGCAGGGGAGATTTTTTTTTTGTCTGCTTCATCTCAAGACAGATCTAGCCAAAGTGGCATACTTTGGATAGCATATTCCGTTACCCTTCATCGGGAAACAGACTGAGTAAATAAATGCCTATGAGATCACTATACAATATCACATGCAAAGATATTCTGAGCATAGGTATAGCTGGGAAAATCCAAAACAGACCCAGCCAGAAGTGTTTTTCCCATAATAATGCCCAGGAAATCCTAGCACGTTTCTTTTTCATTTTGGTCACATGGAACTTTTGCATCCATCCCTTTGACTGCTCTACTGCTCAGCAAGCTATTACAGTCCTCTAGGACTTAGCAAACCATCTAAAATAGAGGAGTGAATGCGCTAGAAGAATCAGGCTCAATGATCACTTTCTCAACAGTTTTTAGGAGCTAAAATGTCAGTGATTGTTTTGAAGTCTTATTTTCTTTAATTGACAAATAATTTCCCTTAAATTTCCTTTCTATCAACCCTGGAAAACATTTATTAAATAAGTTGGTAGACTACATTTAATTCTAACTTGATAATTATCTTTTCCCACCAATAACTTAACACCATCACAGTTAAACTAAAAGCCATAACTTGTGCACATTTCTTGTATTATCAACACAAGTTTAAGGATGGTAGCAGAATTTGAAATAATTTACGCCCTTTTATGATTTGAGCAAGTGGTTTTAAATGCTATTTTGGATCTTGCCCATGAGATGTGTAGCTTTTTGAATATAGCAAACTAATAGGATTGAAAACTCCCCAAAGGAAGATATAGTACATGTCCTCAGTAATTTATCCGTAATTCTGAAAGTCAAAAAGTTCTGAAAACTATACAATTTTTCCTTCTTCTTTGGTTGTGAATCTTGACTTGATCTGAACTGATTTTGTGGCAGAACATGAACTGAATGTGAGGTTCTTTTGGTCATTATTTATTTTACTAATGTGAATACTTACATATTATGTTGCAGAAATAGCATTAGATTTGATTACAGGTGTTGCCCCAGACCTGCCAGAGGTTACTTAATATAAGGTAAATGAGCAATATCACCTCTATAAAATTAGGAAAAAAAATGCATTTTAAAACACATCGTTTTCCATGCACAAGTTGTCAGATTGTTGCCCTGTATGACCATAAGTTTTATTTTAAGGTGTCTTATCAGATAAAGAATTATGCACTGCAGTTTCCAAATGTATATGACATGGGCTGAGTCTGAATGTGCACTCAGGCCAGAGCTAACTGCCCCATTCTACATCATTTTCTTGCAGTTTTCTGTGTACTGAGGGAGTGGTGCATCCATGGCTGAGCCATGAAATCTGTTCCATAAATATTTTTGAAGCTGTCCAAACAAGAAGATAAAGGATGGAGTCAAAGTCATGTCTAAAGTTCACTGGCTTCTGAGCTGAATTAACTGAATTAATGTTTATAATTAACTTGAGTGACTGTGCCTCAATTGTGAATAGAGTTTGCTAGCCCCCATGAGATAACCCATCCATTGCAGTGCTTTTTCTTATGCCAGGCTTATCACTGGGAAGAGAAAAAAAAAATTCAGAATATTCCGGACCACCTAGAACTTCTATGACAGTTCAGCTAAAGGGTGGCTAATAAGAGAACATAACTGAACATCTCCACTGTGACTTATGCTTTGTTTTATCTACTCCCAACAGTAACCATGTTAAAAAAGGGGCGAATTATTATCCCTATTTTACATCTAAAGGAAATGGAGGTTCGGGAATATTAAATACCTTGACGGAGGTCTGGAGCCAGAAGTTACAGTGTCCTTACTTGAAACCATGTCTCTATAATGCCAAAGTGCATGCAGCCTCCCTAGGGAAAAAGGAGACCCTAAAGCCAGAAATAATAGATGACATCAAAATTCAAAGTGCTTTTCTCTAAAACTTAATTGCCATTTCTTGCTTTGCCAATAATGTCAGTTTCTAAAAACTGGCCCAAAAATGCAGACATTTGAGAATACCTAAAGCACTGACCAAACCTGTGGCTACAGTGAACCTCCATACCTCTATCTCAAGAATATCTGACACTCCTTCCCTGCCTTTTAAATTGAAATCCTGGGGAGGCAAAATGTGATGTGCCAAGTCAAATGCATTTTGAAAAAGTAAGAATGTGGAAAACACATGCCTAGGGTTTCATTAAGAGTTTGCATTTTAAACTCTTACCATTTCCTGGCCCTTGTTAAATAATAATCAAGCTATAGGTGCCTTAAGAAGATGGGATGACCAGTAGAGAGTCAAATGCCAGCAAAAGGCAAGTTAAAAGCATCATTTGTCGTCTGTTTTATTTTTCTTGCTTTGCAGTTCATGGAGAAATGTGCCTCATTCCAAGAAAAAAAAATTATAAAAATGTTCTACCTTGGGGCCCCTGGGTGGCTCAGTTGGTTAAGCGTCTGCCTTCGGCTCAGGTCATGATCCCAGGGTCCTGGGATCGAGCCCCGCATCTAGCTCCCTGCTCGGCAGGAAGCCTGATTTTCCCTCTCCCTCTGCCTGCCGCTCTGCCTTTTTGTGCTTTCAATCTCTCCGTCAAATAAATAAATAAAATCTTAAAAAAAAATGTTCTACCTTGAGTAGCAACATAGGGAGAGAAGTGTGTGTTATATCACCTTTCCTTCTTTCTTCCTTCCATCCAGCACACACACCCAATACACCAATTTCTCTTTACTGAGTGGTTCTCAGACTTAAATATATCAGAATCACCTGGCGGGTTGTTAGAGCACAACCCGTGCTCACCTGGGGAGTTTCTGATCCAGTAAGTCTAGGTGGGGCCCAGGAATTGGCATTTTGAAGTACCCAGGTCATGCTGATACTGCTAGTCCGGGGACCACACTTGGAAGACAATTGCTTTGGTGAAGACAGGTGTTGAACTTGTTCTCAACAAGCCTCAGGGCAGCAATTCTAGAAAGGTAATGAACATCACAATCACCTGGGAGCTTGTTAAAATTCAGTGGCCCCACTGTTGATTCTTGACCCTGGTTGAACATTAGAATCACTTCGGGAGATACTGTGCCTGGATCCTACCTCAGACCTATTGAGGCAAAATCATGAGGCTGGGACTGAGGAAACATAGTTTTTAAAAAGCTCCTCCAATGATCTTAATACCATGGAAGGCTCATATCCCCTGCACATCTGATTTTAAAAGTATGTGTTTGTGGCCATGGGGTAGGCATTGAGAAACATGTCCCATGCAAGTCTCATGCACTTTGAGAGTGCTTTGGGGATAAGACCTGAACCTTGCTTGGTGCAATCTCTCTCATGTACAGTTCCAGGCTTTGCACTTGCTCCTCCCCTGTCTGGAAAGCTCATCTTCTCCTCTGCTCACCAGGTTAACTCTTTTATATCCTTAGACATTAAGCTTAGGGAGCTCCTCCCCCAGAAATCCTTAGATGCCCCTCTTCTGTGCTCTAGGGGACCCTCTGTTGTCCTTTATTGTAGTGCTGATTACCCTATATGGTAGAGTTTCTTTCCACTTTTCTACAGGTCTCTCCTATTGAGGTGCTAAACTCTAAAGGTGGGGGTGATGATTTTACTTTTTGCTTTGTTTACCCTTATTGAATGTAATTTTCACAACACTAGGTGCTCAATGAAATTAAATGGATTGATGTTAATTAAAATCTACAAAGAGAAAAACTTGATTTTATCCCTTTGGCATAGTATTCTCTCTCCTTTCTTTTTAAAAATATGAATCAACATACATCTGGCTTTGTAAATAGGATAAGACAGCTTCCTGGGATGAGAGAAATCCCTGTGTTAAATAAAATCAGCAATAGTACATCCAATAACTGTGAGAAAAGTCTCATTTTTTTCTTTACTCGAATGAGGTCTGTTCTGATACTATGAGATCATTGTAAAAATACATTTAAAAAAACCCTACACTTTGCCTGCTGGTTTACATCTTCTCACTTAAGTTCATCCTAAATTTTTAGGCTGCATTTTCGGAGAGGGTAACCATATGTTCAAACAATTGTTTTGACTGTGAAATTCCTTAGCACACTCCGGGAAGGGATCCCCGAATCCTGAAATGGCAGGCAGGAACCAGTACCGACTCTGGGCTCCTGTGAAAATATGGGGAGTATCAAATTGCTCAGGACAGACTGCAGGCATCACTAGCCTTCAGGACAGTCACACATCACAGATTTCTACCTTGTCACCTCTCCGTGTGGCTCTCTCTTGCCCCATCATATAACGCCACGATGCTGTGCAACAGTGGTTTGCCACAGCAAAGCACAAGTCTTTGAGTTTGAGACGGGAGAGGGCGTGGGACATGTTTTGTTTTGTTTTCAGCCCAGGATGTGCTCAGTGTTTATCTCAGCATCCACATAGTTTATCACATATTTCTCATTCTGTTATAAAAGCCAAAGCTTGACCACAAATTATTTATAACCAATAATATCCTATGTCTGGCTAAGGGGAAAAATGTGAATATCAATGAAAGAAGGAAAACAAATGTCTTGCTTGGTTCTAGGGATTTTTTTTTTTTCTAGCATATACTGTATAATGGTATGCATGTTTCCTGCTTTAATGAACTTAAGCATTTCTGTATTACTCAATATAGTTTCATTGTTGTGACAACTCATACAAATTGTTAGACCACAATCTGTTGTCAAGCTATGCTCCTATGGAAAACCATATCACGGACCATTATTTATTCTGCATGTGAACAGATGCTCCTCTGTTTTGAGATTACACTAAAAATTTTGGACTAGGTATATAGTATTCCAGTTTGAACACAAAATTATCTCTAGACTTTTGGGATAAAGAGGTCTCTACTGGAGAAGAGTGATAGTTTTCCCATCAACATGGAATCAGTGAACACAGGCAAAGCCTGAAAATCACCCTGAGGGCTTCAGAATCAGTAAAGGCTGGAGGGGCTTTGACCTTCTACCCCTAATGTGCTTCACCTTTGGATTTTCCTTAACAAACCACTATCTAATCCTGAAATGTCTCTATCTCTGTCTCCAATGTGATTGCAAATATATGATTACTGGTATATATGATTATTTGTGTTTCATTTTAATGCAATATTTTAACTAAATGGAACATGGAAATGGATGGTCATAATAATCGTCCAGTTAGTTTGTTTTCCCTTTGGCTTTTAAGACATTGGCTCCTCTTGACTCTTATTCTATGTCTTGGACTATACTTTATCTTTTGAATTGGCCTAAGAATATGATTTTTATTTAGTAGATGATGAATGAGGGGGCACTGAAGGTTTTTGAACAGGCAGGCTGTATGACTGGGGATGGCTTATGGAAAATGAATCTGGTCCCATTTTGTAGAATGGATTGGACCTGGGAGAAGTGGGAAATAGGAAGCTGGATTGGGAGACTGTCATAATCTCAGGAAGATCACATCAGGGCTGTGTCAATGGAAAGAGGAAGATGTAATTGTGTAGAGATAACTGTTGGTGTTGTGTAAGCAATAACATGTATGTGGCAAGAGAGAAGGAGATACCAAAAGTGACTGAAGGTTTGGGTCTTGTTGATTTCAAGAATCATGCTACTAATATGAACATGGGGAGTATAGGAGGAGGAGAAGTTTATTTTCAATGGTATAGGTTCAGTTGTGTTTTAAAATGTACCTTGGGTTTGTTTTAATCAGGTGTGTTAATACACATAGACATGAGAATGAGTATCACAGAAGAAGAAGTTTTTATATTCATAGATCTCTAGCAATAGGAAGCATGGCATGCCATACAGAACTATATGGGAAAGCACCAGTACTGGTCAGGAGACAGAAGGAACAAGGGAAAAGCATGGGCAAAAGCCTTTATTATTATTTTCAAGGGAAGGAATGGGCAAGGCAGGGTAGGCAGCTAAGTAGGCTTAGGATTGGATAGTTTGAATATAGTAGTGGTTTCTAGGTTTCTAGTGCCTGGCCCTGGGATGATTAGGGTAAGGGAATAGTGTCCCAGGCTTCAGGAGCCTGATAGGAGGCAGGCTGGAGTAGAGACTTGGAATTGGTTGTTTTGTCTATCAAAGGTGTGCTGGAAGGCAAGTTATTTGCGATCTCTAGGAATTAGCTAGTAGCCCTGGGAGGGTCAGTCTCTCCCAGTCAGCAAGACCCCAGGTGTCAGAGCCTCATAAAATACAGAACCACAAAAAACATGATTAATAGTAGTTGCCTACATAATAGGTCAAGGTAGAACTTACTCCTCAAAAGCTGGATACTGGAGGATCTGAAGAAAAGTTAGGATTCTAAAAACAGAATTTGCAATCACCTATATAGAATGGGGCTCATACAAGCGGATGACACTGTCAGGAGAGAGAGAACATGTAAAAGAGAAAGGAGGATGACCAAATACAGATCTCAAGGAATGCCTGCATTGAGGAGGTGGAAAAAGGAAGTGGAGTGAGAAGAGACCCCAGAGGTCTCTGCAGTGACAGGGAAGCATGCAGAGAAAGTGTTCTGGAAGGGAGGTAGAGGTTAAAGAAGGGGTCACTCCAGCGAATGAGGAAAGACCTAGGCGCTGGGCAACCAAGGAGTCCTTGAGGACTTCTGATTATATAGAATAATAGAGCTACAGGCCCAAAAGCCTGATTGCAAGGAGTTACAGCATGAGTGGTCTTGGAGCAACAAACGTGGACCTCTTTTTAGAGAAGCTTGATGTAGAAGGAAGGAGAGGGATGGGCTCTGTGATTATTAGCTGATGCTTAGTAGGCACTCCAAAGCCGATTTTCGTAACTTCATTTCTGTTTCCTACCAGTATCCTACAGTTCCGGGAAATGAATTTTTTTTTTACCCTACTGCATCCTAGTATATTTGTACTTGTCTATCTCCTCCATAAAACCATAAGCTTGAAGACAGGAATGCTGTATCACATGACTAACACTGTTTCTGGTATAAACTGTGCTCATTGCATGTCCATTGAATAAAAGAATGGATGGATACTTCTCAGAAGAGTAGTTTACCTATCCAATATGCCATAAATTGCATGTCTTGAATTCCATTCCTCTGTATGTGTATTTTCCTCTTTGCTTATATCTATTAATTGCTTCAAAATGCAAGTGCCAATTCATTTCCTCCAGAAATCTTTTTCCAATTAATCTAATCTAAACTAAACAGTTACTTTGCATATTCTAAGTGCATCAGTTATGTATTCAATTTGTATGAATTTAAACTTTACTTAATAAATTCTCTTCTGTAAGTATTCCTAGGTCACAATATGTACATAAGTTTTCTATCCTCAAATATAAGGAGATATTGTACATGCTGAGCAAATGTTAACGGGCATACATAAACTATAAAATACATCTGAATATGCAAATATCATAAATTAATATCATAGATCTGCTACCTCTGTGATCTGATAGGCAGAAATTTTCATCAATGTCACTGTTCTGGGTTACATAAAACAGAATTTCATGAATTAGTGACCTTAGAAATGTCGAAATAACACTCCAAAGATAATGCATCAAGCAATACGTTGTTAACATTCTAATTTTGTCTGTTGTGGCAAAAGTGAAGTGGCTAGTGGAAGTGTTCTAGTCATTTAGTTATGAAAGGTATTGTTTCTTCATTATGATAATTGAATTTTACACATTTGGTGCACTTATATTTTTATAAACATCTAACAAGTGAATTATCTGAGAATTATTACAAATTAAAAGCTAAGTCAGAAGTACTCCATGAGGACACAGGACTCTCAGTATGCAAAATCTGCATAGAAATTGTAGTAATGGGAACTAGAGAAGTAAAAAGAAACATCAATTCATGTACTATACAAATAAAGGTGCAGATTATCCAGCAGGCCATATTTTGTACACCTATTATATTCAGGGGTTACACTGTTCTGATTACAGAGATAGGTCTTCAAGGATATTCAATAAGATGAGATTTTTAGATGATTTTCATGAGATCTCCATATTTTTTCACATTGTCTGAAGGTTTTCATGGTGAGCTCAGGTTAACTTTATAACAGTGAAACTGTTTTCAAAATGTAAGTAGGACCTCAACTCTATGGTCAACTAATCTTCGACAAAGCAAGAAAGAATGTCCAATGGAAAAAGACAGTCTATTCAATAAATGGTGTTGGGAAAATTGGACAGCCACATGCAGAAGAACAAAACTGGATCATTTCCTTACACCACACACAAAAATAGACTCAGAATGGTTGAAAGACCTAAATGTGAGACAGGAGTCCATCAAAATCCTAAAGGAGAACACAGGCAGCAACCTCTTTGACCTCAGCCGCAGCAACTTCTTCCTAGAAACATCGCCAAAGGCAAGGGAAGCAAGGGCAAAAATGAACTGTTCAGACTTCATCAAGATAAAAAGCTTTTCTGAAAAACAAACTGAGGGTTCTAGAGGGGAGGTGGGGATGGGTTAGCCTGGTGGTGGGTATTAAAGAGGGCACGTTCTGCATGGAGCACTGGGTGTTATACACAAACAATGAATCATGGAACACTACATCAAAAACTAATGATGTAATGTATGGTGATTAACATAACAATTAAAAAATTAAAAAGATAAAAAGCTTTTGCACAGCAAAAGAAACAGTCAACAAAACCAAAAGATAACCGACAGAATGGGAGAAGATATTTGCAAATGACATATCAGATAAAGGGCTAGTATCCAAAATCTATAAAGAACTTATGGAACTCAACACCCAAAGAACAAATGATCCAATCAAGAAATGGGCAGAAGACATGAACAGACATTTTTCCAAAGAAGACATCCAAATGGGCAACAGACACATGAAAAAGTGCTCAAGATCGCTGGGCATCAGGGAAATCCAAATCAAAACCTCAATGAGATACCACCTCACACCAGTCAGAATGGCTAAAATCAACAAGTCAGGAAATGACAGATGTTGGCAGGGTTGCGGAGAAAGGGGGAACCCTCCTACACTGTTGGTGGGAATGCAAGCTGGTGCAGCCACTCTGGAAAACAGTATGGAGGTCCTCAAAAAGTTGAAAATAGAGCTACCATACAACCCAACAATTGCACTACTGGGTATTTACCCCAAATATACAAATGTAGGGATCCGAAGGGGTACGTGCACCCCGATGTTTATAGCAGCAATGTCCACAATAGCCAAACTGTGGAAAGAGCCAAGATGTCCATCGACAGATGAATGGATAAAGAAGATGTGGTATATATATACAATGGAATATTATGCAGCCATCAAAAAGAATGAAATCTTGCCATTTGCAATGACATGGATGGAACTGGAGGGTATTATGCTGAGCGAAATAAGTCAATCAGAGAAAGACATGTATCATATGACCTCACTGATATGAGGAATTCTTAATCTCAGGAAACAAACTGAGGGTAGCTGGAGTGGTGGGGAGGGGGAGGGATGGGGTGGCTGGGTGATAGACATTGGGGAGGGGGAGGGTATGTGCTAGGGTCAGCGCTGTGAATTGTGTAAGACTGTTGAATCACAGACCTGTACCTCTGAAACAAATAATACATTATATATTAAAAAAAAGAGAAGATAGTAGGAAGGGAAAAATGAAGGGGGGGAAATCGGAGGGGGAGACAAACCATGAGAGACTATGGACTCTGAGAAACAAACTGAGGGTTCTAGAGGGGAGGGGGGTGGGGGGATGGGTTAGCCTGGTTATGGGTATTAAAGAGGGCACGTACTGCATGGAACACTAGGTGTTACACGCAAACAATGAATCATGGAACACTACATCAAAAACTAATGATGTAATGTATGGTGATTAACATAACATAATAAAATTAAAAAAATACAAAAAAAAGAAGATAGTCGGAAGGGAAAAATGAAGGGGGGCGGAAATCAGAGGGGGAGATGAACCATGAGAGACTACGGACTCTGAGAAACAAACTGAGGGTTCTAGAGGGGAGGGGGTGGGGGATGGGTTAGCCTGGTGATGGGTATTAAAGAGGGCACGTATTGATGGAGCATTGGGTGTTGTTAAAAAAAAAGTACCCTTATGATGAGCACTGAGTAATGTATAGAATTATTGAATCCCTACATTGTACACCTAAAACTAATAGAACACTGTATGTTAACTATACTGGAATTTATTTTTTTTTAAAGATTTTATTTATTTATTTGAGAGAGAGAGTGAGAGAGAGAGAGAGCACATGAGGGGGGGTGGTCAGAGGGAGAAGCAGACCCCCTACTGAGCAGGGAGCCCGATGCGGGACTCAATCCAGGGACTCCAGGATCATGACCTGAGCCGAAGGCAGTCGCTTAACCAACTGAGCCACCCAGGTGCCCAACTATACTGGAATTTAAAAAATAGTCAATAAAACAAGAAATCAGTAATAATAAAGAAACAATGCAAAAAAATATAAGTAGGATATAAATTGAACCAGGAAGCCTCAGGTCTCAGTCCTGCTCCTTAGTCCTGTGGCAAACAACTTATCTAAGTTGAAATTTAATCATATGTGAGAAAACAAATCAAATAGCTCTGCCCTTTTAACACTCTGGTATTGCTTTGAAGACCACCATGGGTATGACCTTGGTGCAAAACTCAGGCATTACTTTTGTTTGTTTTAATTTTTACTTTCAGCCCTCATTCTGTCCCATCGATAGGAAACTTAATCCTGGCTTTTCCTGGAGTTTCATATCCTTGCCCCCGCTCCCCTCCCCCTCCCAAGTTTTACTTGAGTTCGAGCATCTTACATGGTGTTAAGGCTTGGGGTTTGCTGGGAACAGGTGAGGCAGTCACTGGTTGGGGGTCGACAACCATAGCCAATGAGATGTCCATTCCACTGGCCCAGAGGGTCTCTCTTCTACTTCCAGATAACATTTGGAGTGCCAGGTATTTTGCAAATCTTCCAGTAGCCCTACCTTTGCAAGCCACCATTTCTCTCTCAGTTCTTGCTCACACATAGGTGCAGGGTCTAGAACGTGGGCTGGGAAACTCCTCTGCTTTCAGAATCAGAAGCTGACCTCCCTTCTTCTCAGAACCCAGCAGAGTCACTTCTTTTTCTGGGGAAAGGGTGGGGAAAGCTTTATTGTCCCTGCTCCCCATCCCTCACCCTCCTGACCAAGACATGTTATCTCTACCAGAAAATCCTCTTCAGCTCTGGGACTCATATATTTCTTCTCTTTTACATCTTGTCACAACACTGTGCCAAGGCTACGAGTCCAGGGTACCTAACTAAGTGAAGGAAGACACAGGAATAAAAGGAGGAAACAAAACCCAGAGGTATCTTGAAATATTTTCCTGACCTTTGTGAAAATGTTATCATCCTAGGAGAATATGCAGAGTGGACACAGACTAAATAGAAGACACTCTACCAGCCTTGTCAATAGGGTTCTGAGAGGGCATTAGATCCTAATGTCCGAAGACATCCATCGAAGGTAATAAATTATTTCATCTCTCTTGCACCTAGAGTGGTATTAGCCATGCACTCCCCTTTTGGTTGAGAAAAATGGTTAGTGAAAGCAGCTCCCAAGGGGACTAATTCTGCCCCTGAACTTGTTGGGAAAGACCCACAAGACTGCTAACTGTGCGGCAATTCAAGTGAGGATATCCTTAACTAAAAAGGTAGCAAGAAAATTGTAGCAAAAATGCATAAATGTCTACCCCAGGAATGAGGGATCAAGGAAAGCATTCTCAGGAGTGAATGGCAGGTATGAGAATGATTGGCAAGAGTCTTGAACTCTAGAGAATGTGATAATGCTAGTCCTGTATTATGAGCGGGTGAGACTTTGGCACTGTGAACGATAGAAGCTTAGAACATGGGGAAAACAAGAATGGGAAACAGGAATTCTTTTGGCTTTTGTTGTTTGAATATCTTTAGAGGATATGAAAATATCCTGGACCCAAAATTGTGGCATTCTACAAAGCTAGCCCTAATGGTCCATATTTTAAAGAGAAGTACAGAGATTATGGTCAAGATTACAAAGTGAAGAGGAAGTATGGTCTCTGAGGTTGGACAGGTGGCCCAAGTTAAGAGTCCACCTCCAACATTTCCTTAACTTCAGATAGTCAGTTTGATTTTCCGTAAAAATTGAAGCTGCCATTTTTCTTGTAAGGTTATGGGGAGATTCAAATGAAACATGTAAAGAGTCTAAGATAGTGTCTGGCATGTAATAGATGCTCAATAAATGCCAGGCATTATTATTTCTCTTGGTTTTACTTTAATTGCTCCACAATAAGACAGGTATACTTACTGTCTTAGGAAATAAAAATATAAACTATAAAAATACTTCATCTCTTCTCCTTTCCTAGTCTTTTGAGAACTACTCAAATGATAAGAACTTGTGATTAAAAAGAGGGAAAGAGAGACAAGGTCACAGAATCCATGACTTTCCTGGGAAGCATAAGGATCTATTTTGTGTCTCTTCCCATTTGCTTAGTGATAAATAGATTCATTGTTTATGTATTTTATTGCAGGAGAAAGTGGGATGCGTGGGTAATTGTTTTTCTTCTGTGGGTGCATGTAGTTCTATTTCTATAAAGTGCTGATCCTGGTTGATTCTAAATACCTTTAATTTTGAAAGATTCTATTTTCTTCTGTAATCCTCTTGTACCCACAAAGTTAGTAATGGAGTATCATTTAAATAATATACTGTGGTGAGAACATTACAAAGTGGTTAAGAGAAGGATTTTGAAGGTTGACTTAAAATACATTGACTTTGAAATAAATATACATCTGGTGTAAAGAATGGATTCAACTAAATATACACATTGGTTTTCCTAACAGATAAGACTTCGGGAAGATGCGTATTTTGGTTTAAAAATATTCTAGTTTGAGTTGAGTTGTATTATAGCTTACATAATACTAATTAGATGCTGGCTTAGAACTATGTGTTAGTCATGAAATTTTGGCTAGATTCACATCAGAAATCTGATAGGGCAAAGAACAACGTGATTATTCACATGTTTAAAATCTTGAGAAAAACATACTATGTACCATTTAGTAAAATTTTTCCATGATGTTAAGGAGAAACAATAAAGTTGTTCCATGAAGAATCTCAGTGCTGCTAGGTTCAGAGTGACTAGATTCAGGCCTTATTTCTTAAACATTTAACTGAGCTGGATGGTGATCTGTGACCCCCAGCTCTCTGAGCCAGGATTTCTTTCTTTTTTTTTTTTCCAGAGAAAATGAAATTTATTTATTTTTTTAATTTTATTTTATTATGTTATGTTAATCACCATACATTACATCATTAGTTTTTGATGTAGTGTTCCATGATTAATTGTTTGCATATAACACCCACTGCTCCATTCAGTACATGCCCTCTTTAATACCCATCACCAGGCTAACCCATTCCCCTACCCTCCTCCCCTCTAGAACTCTCAGTTTTTTTCTCAGAGTCCATAGTCTCTCACGAGCCAGGATTTCTAATAAAACAAAGTGTAGAAAGCATCCATCTGACAAATATTTTTTAAATTTCTTTTGATAAAACTAATGGAGATTATTTAATGCAATAGACTTCTTTTATAATGCTTGCTTTGAAAGATTAGAAAACCTCCTACTTTATAAACTATTTTATATTGGGTATTTACTATTAGTAGTTAATAGATATGTAGGTATATGATTTCACCTGCTGTATTTAAACAAAGGAATTAATAAATTATTGAATACCTATTATGTGTTCAAATAATTCAAGTTAATATCCAAAACCATGAGATTATCAAAACTGTTTTTTCTTAATCTTTCCAGAATTTCAATGCTAAATTCACCTTAAAAATAGTAAATATAGGGGTGCCTGTGTGGCTAAGTCAGTTAAGCATCTGCCTTCAGCTCGGGTCATGATCTCAGGGTCCTGGGATCAAACCCCGCATCAGGCTCCCTGCTCAGGGGGAGCCTGCTTCTCCCTCTTCCTCTGACCCCCACTCACGTGTGCTCTCTCTCTCTAGTGCTCTCTCTTTCTCAAATAAATAAAATCTTAAAAAAAAATAAATATAAGGTAACTTACTGATTATTCAAAATAGCTTAGAATCATAAGAAGTGTGTTCTATTCCCCTGTCTGCACTCTATGTGTGGTATGTTCAGAAGTGCTAAGAGGAGTGAAGCCATGTGGCTGATGTCAGAAGGTGGGGTATGTGTCTGTGGTGAAGGAAAAATGCCTTAGGATGTGTCTTTTTTATTGTTATGTTAATCACCATACATTACCTCATTAGTTTTTGATGTAGTGTTCCATGATTCATTGTTTGTGCATAACACCCAGTGCTCCACGCAGAATGTGCCCTCTTTAATACCCATCACCAGGCTAACCCATCCCCCCACCCCCCGCCTTAGGATGTCTTATTACCAACTTCCTATTCCCCTTAAAGTGGTCTTCATCCTTGCTTGCCCTCCTAGCCTGCTTGACTTCTGGCCTTTCGAAGTTCCTGCCTTCTCATGGCTTTGGGGCGGGGCCTGAGGCTGTACCTCAGCTTGAGTCCAAGTGTTCAGAGGTGTGATTTTGTCCTTTTGTGGTGCTAGAGCTCAGCTTGCCTTCCCTCTCTATTTACCTTTGATAATTTTGTGCACACAATAAATAGAAAGGGACAGATCTAGCTGGGCATCCAGGCATCCACAGACCAATGGATTACAGCAAGAGAGAGTGAAGGGGCACCTGGGTGGCACGGTTGGTTGAGACTCTGACTCTTGGTTTTGGCTGGGGTCGTGATCTTGGGGTTGTGGGATGAGCCCTGTGTGGGGCTCCATGATCAGTGCAGGGTATGCTTGGGACTCTCTCTCCCTCTCCCTCTGCCCCCTCCCCCCACCTCTAAAATATATGGATTAATCTTTAAAAAAAAGAATAAACATCATGACACCATCAAGATGGCATCATACGTTGTTCCTAACTTCAGTGCCCCTCACAAGAAGAGCATAGACAATTCATAGACAGTACAACATTGAGAAAATCCTCAAATCTAGGGGTGAGGCTGAAGTAGTCCCTAGACAATAGAGACTAAGGAAAACAGCACTAGACAGGGGAGAGGAGCTGCTACACTCCGATGACACTGCCCCTTCCCCAGGCCAGCAAAGGGCCACATCAGGATCCCCCTGGGCCTACAGTTTCTCCAGTGGGGGAAGAGTCTGAGGTGAACAACAAGCTTTCCTGGCATTGTGGGATGCTTCTCAAGAGGCCCACTCAGATCTTGCCTTCTGGAAACCATTGGGGATGAGAGAGATAGGGAGAAGGTGGTGGGGCTTACAGCAGCCAGCACTAGGTCTGGGTGGACTGCATTCTTCCTTGCAGGGTGCCTGAGCAGAGACGCCAGCTAGCGGCTCTGCAGATGTGGCCCTATCTGGTCAGGAGGTTCAGCTGGCAGTTCAGCTTGGTTTGGATCTCTAGCCAGCTTGTCTAACTAGCTATGGAGTCTTCTACAGCCCTGCCAGGGTAAGAAAGCAAATCTGTAGCCCTGCTTAACTGCTGAGTATAGCTTCCAGCCCCTCCCAACCAGTAAGCCTGATGGGAGAATCAGGCTTGATACAAATAAATAAATAATTAATAACTAATTAATGAATTATATTAAAGTATATATGTGATGGAATATTCAGCCACCAAAAAGAAAAAAATTCTGCCATTTACAACGACATGGATAAACCTTGAGGGCGTTATACTAAGTGACCTAAATCAGAGAGAAAGACAAATACTGTATAATTTCACTTACAGGTGGAATGTGAAACAACTGATTTCATAGGAAAGAGAGCAATTTGTTGATTACTGATTGCCAGGGGTGGGGGTGGGGCACTGAAGATGGGGAATATGGGTGAAGGTGGTCAAAGGCTATATATTTCAAGTTATAAGATTTTGAAAAGGTTTGGGGATGTAACGTATTATATGATGACTATAGTTAACAATATTGTTTTGTATATTTGAAAGTTGCCAGGAGAGCATATCTTAAAACTTCTTAACACACACACACACACAAATATAAGTGCAGGGAGTGATGGATGTGTTAACTAATCTTGCTGTAATCATTTCACAATATATATGTATATTAAATCATCACACTGTACACACATAAACTTGCTCTTCTCCCTCTCCTTTTTTCACGCTCACTTTGGGCACTGAGTTTGTTTATTTATTGAAATACAATACCAGGAGGTAGGGGTCATTGAGGCACTCTTAGAGGTCGCTTATCATAGAGTTCTTATTATTTTAATAGTTGAGGAATCCTCCTGGTGTTTGCATACTTGTGTGGTTCTCTCTTCTGGAATGTAGGTTGCATGAGTGACTCTCTTCTAATGAGGAGAATATGGCAGATGTGATAGGACTTATTTCCCAACATTGGGTTACACAAAGACTGTAGCTTCCTGCTTGGGGGTGCATTCTTGTGTTATATGTCAATTACATCTCAATAAACCTCGAAAAAGATATAGTCTGTAATGTATATTTCAATAAATAAACAAACTCAGTACTCAAAGTGAATGTGAAGAAAGGAGAGGGAGAAGAGCAAGGTTATGTGTGCTCTCCATGACTGGAGAATTACTGAAGATAAGTATTTCATTAGATCATAAAAAAAGAGAGAGATGGGAAGATTCCAGGATGAGTCTGATTCTGGTATTATCATTTCATTCAGATAAATGGTAAGATCTTTTGCGAGGAAATTTTCTCCCTTTTACCCAATCCTTCACAAAAATTTGTTTTTAATGGAACTGTGTCCCATAGTCCTGTTGACTTTTATATATTCAGGCTTAAATTGCAACGAATATTCTCCTTGTCATCTTCAAGAAAAGCACCATTAATTCACAGCTTGCAGGGTAGATACTAGTGAGTTTTATCAAGTTTTCATTAGTGTTGACACATGGTCAAATAAAATCATTTGTTGAATGAATTTATAATGAGCAAATAAAGCACTATCTAAAAGTGCTCACAGGTTACAGAGGCAATCTTGAAAATAATGTTTTCATTCGTTAATGGGGAGGTGGCAGTGGAACCATTTCTTACAAATACATTACTAGGTATTTGTGTATATAAATGGTACATATGATATATGTATATATATCCCATATATATGTATATAAATACGTATGTAAATGTACATAGGTACATAAATAAGAACTCAAAGCAAATTTAAATAAACACAAAAATTTACAAAAGGCCAAAAAAAAAAGAAGCAGAGGTGACTCAAAAATTCTAATGAAAACACGTACATGATGAAAAATCTCACTTAAAAATGCAAGGAAAAAGATGCAAGGAAAAGAGAATCTCTATTCCATTCTCAGAACTTTATTTAAGATCAGAGTTGAAGCATTGGCCTTTTCTTTGGAATTGCAATGTACTTTCCAAACACCTTTCATTTTAATGTGACTCTGGCTGATAGTCCCCAAGATTCTAACATTTGGGCACTGTAAACATTATTTTACTCTCGTGGCCCACTGAACAACCTCAGAAAAAAAGAAATTTTGACAACTAATCTGTAAGGGAAATGAAGTAATCACCATTTTCCATTT